>NW_027507764.1:170688950-171888950 GCF_037356315.1 Lithobates pipiens
CGTTCAAAGGAGCTGTCCATGCAAGCAAAATGGGCCATTGTAAGGCTTCAAAACTATTCAAATCCATCAGAGTAGCAACCGTAAGAGTGGCCAAATGAATAGTTTGGCGCATTCTGAGGAAAGAACGCACTGGTGAGCTCCGCAACATAAAAAAGCCTGGACGTCCACAGAAGACAACAGTGGTGGACGATTCTCAACAAAATATTAAATATTAAATATGAACATTTTATTTATGATTTATATTCATTTGTCCAATTAGATTTGAGCCCCTGAAAATGGGGGGACAGTGTAAAAAAAAAATGGTTGCAGCTCCTAAAATTAGTACTTGATATTTATGTTCAACCCTTTGAATTAAAGCTGAAATTCAAATTAATTTGGATTGTTTTGTTTTAATTCTGGTGACATACAGAGCCAAAAGTGTGAAATGGTGCCTGAGTCCAAATATATACAGTGCCTTGCAGAAGCATTAACCTACCTTGGCTTTTTACTTATTTTGTTACATTACAGCCTTTTGTTTAATGTTGTTTTTTTTTTTGTTTTTTTTATCTGAATTATATGTGATGAATCAGAACACATTAGTCTAAGTGGTGAAATAAAATTAGAAAAATATATATATACATAAAACTATTTTTCAGAAATAAAAAACTGATAAGTGGTATGTGCGTATGTATTCACCCCCTTTTTGTTATGAAGCCCATAAAAATCTCTGGTGCAAACAATTACCTTCTGAAGTCACATAATTGGTGATATAATGTTCACCTGTGTGCAATCTAAGTGTCGCATGAGCTATCATTACATATACACACCTTTTTGAAATGCCCCAGAGGCTGCAACACCTAAGCAAAAGGCACCGCTAACCAAACACTGCCTTGAAGACCAATAAACTCTGGAAACAAGTAAGGGACAATGTTGTTGAAGTACAAGTCATGGTTAGGTTATAAAAAAATACAATAAGCCATACGCTCCATAGAGTTGGGCTTAATGACAAAGTGGCCAGAAGAAAGCCACTACTTTCAGCAAGAAACAAAATGGCACGTTTTGTGTTTGCAAAAAGACATGGGGGAGACTCCCAAAATGTATGGAAGATGGGGCTGTGGTCTGATGAGACTAAAATTTAACTTTTTAGCCATCAATGAAAACACTAGCGCAAACCCATCCCATCACATCAAATCACCCAAAGAACACCACAACCCAGTGAAACATGGTGGGGCAGCATCATGCTGTGGGGATGTCTACCTGTACCACTGTGTGTGTGATTCGAGGCTACGGCAGAGGTTCACCTTCCAGCAGCACAATGATCCCAAGTACACTGCTAAAGCAACACTTGAGTGGTTTAAGGGGAAACATGTAAATGTGTTGGAATGGCCGAGTCAAAGCCCAGACCTCAATCCAATAGAAACTCTTTGGTCAGATTGCTGTTCACAAGCACAAACCATTCAACTTGAAGAAGCTGGAACAGTTTTGCAAGGAGGAATGGGCAAAAATCCCAGTGGTAAGATGTGGCAAGCTCATGGACCAAAGTGACTTTGAGTTGTGATAGTTGCAAAAGGTGGCTCGAAAAAGTATTGACTTTAGGGGGTGATTAGTTATGCACATTGACCTTTTCTGTTATTTTGGCCTATTTGTTTGCTTAACAATAAAAAAATAAAATAAAAAATATTCAAAGTTGTGAGCATGTTCTGTAAATTAAATGATGCAAATCCTCAAACAATCCATGTTAATTCCAAAAATTTCAAGGGGGGTCAATACTTTTGCAAGGCACTGTATGGAACTAACTATATATTTTGTACATTACTTTGTATATAACCATTTTTGATGCAATGGGAAAAGAACAACTAAAGCCGTACATGGGAATTTTGCATTGAAACAGACCCACTGGACAGTGGAATTCCAGCCGAGGATAATTAATTTCCATGCATGTAGTTTGGGGTCGTCAAGACCCACTCATATCAGATCAAAAAGATATGTCCTGGTGTGCCAACCCTAATTTATATAGTAAAAAGGGGAAAGATGTAAAGTGGGAGTTAAAGGTTGACTCCAAACACATGTATTACAACACAGATATTTATAAAAATTAGAAATTTTATAAACCACAACAGGTTTACAAAATAAAATGAATAGCAAACATGCATAAAAAGGGGAGATCTAATCCCCAAAACACACAACGGTGATGCACATACAGTATATATTGCATAAGAGCAAATGACTATAGTCAACATCTAATGGCCATCTGAGGCGTCTGGACTAAGGGGAGACCAAAACGCAAAATACACGCCATGCTCAGAGTCCGAACTTAATGGACAATATCAGGTAATAGGGCTATTATGGTCATCCCTTGACAGACAGTAGTAATTCGATACTGCGTTGCCAGAAGTGATGAAATATAATGTCACACAATGTTCTCGAGGATCCAACAGCCTCCAAACAGAGGTGAATCCTGCTAACAGCAAAAGCAGGTGGTCTATATGTTATCACCTAATTGACATGCCAACCACATAGGAGCTGTTCCCTCCTGCAAGGATTCAGTCAGGCATGTTGATAGTCTGGGTTTCCCGAGGATTCTGAACCCCAGCATGAAGCTGCAGACTCTAAGCGTGGCATGTATTATGCATTTTGGTCTCCCCTTACCCTGTACGCCTCAAATGACCATTAGATGCTGACTAAACTATACAGTAACCAAGCCTTGATGAAGCGGCTATAGATTACAACTGCGAAACATGTCAGCCATCATTTGTTCTTATGCAATATATACTGTATGTGTACCACTGTTTTGGGGATTAGCTCTCCACTTTTTATGTGTAGGTTTGCTGTATATTTTCTTCTGTACACCTGTAGTGGTTTATAATAAAATCTCTCATTTTTATATCATCTGTGTTGTAATTCATATGTCTGGAGTTGACCATTTAACATCCACTTTTCCTCTCTTTTACATAATATATTTTCTGAGAGCTATAACTGTAATTTACGGTATCCTCATGTTTTGAAGGGCTCTAATTCTAATACTGCCAGGGTTTGAATTGCTAAGTTCTCTGCCACTCCAGGCCCACTGGAGCATGAGAGGGAGATTACATACATAGTAGGTGAGGTTGATAAAAGACAAGTACATTAAGTCCAACCTATGTGTGTGATTATATGTCAGTATTACATTTTATATCCCTGTATGTTGCGGTCGTTCAGGTGGTTTCTTGAAACTATCAATGCCCCCGCTGAGACCACCGACTGTGGAAGTGAATTCCACATCCTTGCTGCTCTTACAGTAAAGAACCCTCTATGTAGTTTAAGGTTAAACCTCTTTTCTTAATTTAATGTGTGGCCACGAGTCTTGTTAAACTCCCTTTTGCGAAAAAGTTTTTTCTCTTATATTCACCGACTGACACAGCTCCTCTCTTTAGACCATTGGGTTGTTACGCCACCTTTAGGAGAGGACTAGGCATAACATGTCATGAAAAAAACCCAGAACTTCTAGTTCCCTTAGGCAACAACCCCTCAGCCTGCCATGCAGCTTCAGTTTTATTTTGCCTAGTGAAGAAGGACCTAGGAACCCTAGGGGGAACTGTGCTGGCTGTGCCCTGGATGTGTGTGGATCTCTCCCTGGGGGTGTCTGGAGGCTGTACCTGTCAATCGCTGTAGCGCTGTTCACCACCATTCTTGCCCTGTTTTTTTTCACTGTCCCTAATGGTATACAGTGTTCGGTGGCCATCTTTGGTGGGGCATGGAGAGCATGCTTTCCTGTAGCTCGGCGGCCATCTTCCCTGTGGTTATCTCCTTTTATACTGGACACTCAGCGGCCATTTTCTTGAAGCCTGAACATGGTTTTGGTCAGTTACAAGGAGCAGCATGTTGTCCTGTGGCTCTGCAGCCATTTTCCCTTTTGTTTATGTCCTTTATACTGGAAGCTGAGCACTTTTTTGATCAGTTTCAGCGCCGTTTGCAGCAGCTCTGGACAGCGCAGTGGGTTCTCCTATGCACCTGGGAGCTGACACAGGTGCTACTAGCTGGACAGCGGAGTACCAGTCAGGGTGGTGAGTCCTGCGGGAAAGAGCCTCTCAGTCAGCAGCAGTTAGGAGGGTGGGACCATCACTGTCCTAAGTCCCCATCAGGTGGCAGACAGGGTAGGGTCAGCATGGCTTCAGAAACTGGTGTTTCTTCCCCCAAAATCCAGGCAATTGCAACCGGTTCACCTGCAGACTGTGCAGTGCCTCTGGATGCTTTGTCGGTGGTCCTCAATTCGTTCGTTACCAAGATGGAGGCGGTGCGTGGGGAGCATAAAGGTACTAAAAAGTGGCCCCCCCCCATCTTTCGGGGAGTGCTCTGACGCAGACTCGGGCCCTGCTGAGGCTGGTGACCCCTGCTCTGTTGTTTGTTTAAGATGACGCTGACCAGGACCATTCAGACAGGATGATTCCCCGTCCGGGTCCGTGTTGGAGCACTTATCACAGCTGCGCATGATACCCTGAAGATTCAGCCAGCAGATCCCTCTACTGATGTAGCGGTCCCCTTTGGGTCCCGTAAGCCAGCCCGTTCACCTAAGGTGTTCCCGTATCTGACTTATTTTGATAAGTTAATTTACAAGGAATAGGGTTGACCGCAACTGAACTTTTCGGTCCCCAAATACATAGCACTGCGTTACCCCTTTGAGGAGAGCCTTCTCAAAAAATGGACGGCTCCTCCGGTCATGGACCCCCCAGTATCCAGGTTAAACAAAGTAACCACGATCCCGATAGAGGGGACTCCTGCATTTAAGTAACCCACGGACAGGAAGGCCGAGGCAGTGGCTCGTTCCTTGTTTACGGTTGTGGGGTCAACCATGCCACCAGTACTGGCATCCGCACTTGTGTCGCAGACACTAACCGTGTGGCCAAAACTGTTGCACCGAGAATTGGGAGAACAAGCTTCTTCTGTCTGCGTGAAACTAGCAGACCAACTAGTGCGAGGCCTGAAGTATGTTTGTGACGCAGCCCTGGATACTCTTTCTCTGTTGTCCAGGGCTTCGGTGTCATCTGTGGTGCTGAGATGCCTAATTTGGTTAAAATGCTGGTCTGCTGACCAGGCTTCCAAAAAAGCTCTGACGGATCTTCCCTTCATTGGCGACCGGCTCATTGGAGCCTCTTTAGATGACATTATTAACCCTTTCATGACTAAGCCTATTTTTGACATTTGGTGTTTACAAGTTATAATCCATATTTTTTGCTAGAAAATTACTTGGAACCCCCAAACATTATATATATATATAAAAAAAAAAATATATATATATATATATATATATATATATATATATATATATATTTTTTAGCAGAGACTCTAGAGAATAAAACGGCGATTGTTGCAATATTTTATATCACACGGTATTTGCGCAGCGGTGTTTTAAAGTGGTTGTAAACCCTTACAAACCACTTTGACCTACAGGTAAGCCTAGATTAAGGCTTACCTGTAGGTCCAAGAAATATCTCCTAAGCCTACACGGTTTAGGAGATATTTGCCAAAAGACAGGCACCGCTGTCTACAACGCAGGCGCACTGAGCGTGCTGCTGTTAACGGCGGTATGCCGCGAGTGGGGCTCCCGTGCGCATGTGCGGGAGTGACGTCATAGCGACTCCGTCGAATGACAGCGGCGGAGCAGCGAGACCCACCAAGAAGATGGAGGCTCCGTACACAAGGACAACGGTGACTTTGCTGGCTCCTGTGTTGGGTAAGTGACACATAATGGACTACTATGCGATGCATAGTAGTCCATTATGCTTTACCTTTGCAGGGAATCAAAGGAAGTAAACCCATTAGGGTTTACTTCCTCTTTAAATGCCACTTTTTGGGAAAAGGGACACTTTCATGAATTTAAAAAAAATTAAACAGTAAATTTAGCCCAATTTGTTTGCATAATGTTAAAGATAATGTTACACAGAGTAAATAGATACCAAACATGTCACACTTTATAATTGCACGCACTCGTGGAATGACGACAAACTACGTTACCTAAAAATCTCAATAGGTGACGCTTTAATTTTTTTTCCGGTTACCAGGTTAGAGTTACAGAGGTGGTATAGTGCTAGAATTATTGCTCTCGCTTTGACGATCGCGGCGATACCTCACATGTGTGATTTGAACACCATTTACATATGTATATATATTTTTTGATCCCTTTTATTGCTGTCACAAGGAATGTAAACATCCCTTGTGACAGTAATAGGTGGTGACAGGTACTCTTTATGGAGGTATCGGGGGTCTAAAAGACCCCTGATCCCTCCTTTACACTTCAAACTATTCAGATCGCCATTTTCGGCGATTCTGAATAGTGTATATATTTTTAAATCCGGCGCCATTGGCAGCCGAGTATACCGGAAGTAATGTCATGACGTCGCTTCCGTGTTTACAATTAGGAGACTGGAATGAGGCTTCATTCCAGTCCCTCCCTAGCAGATTGTTCATCGGTGCTCCCGATTGAACGGGAGCCCAGGAAAGAGCGGCGGGAGGGAGGACGTCCCCTCCCGCTCCTCCGGCATAACAGCCGAGCAGCTTTTAGCCGCATCGGTTGTTATGGCTGGAAAGCCGATCGCCCGCTCTGAAAAACGGTACCGGGATGATGCCTGCACATCTGCGTATGCTCGGCGGCAAGGGGTTAAAAATGCCACAGGTGTTAAGAGTACTCCCACAGGCCAGGAAGGATAAGGAGCCACGCTGTAGGCAAGGGCCCTCTTTCTCCGCTCACAAATGCCTTTTTCTTCAGCCCGGGGCTTCGACCAATCGTCCCTAGCCTGACAGGACGACCTCTGCAGGACCAAAGCATCCCTGGAACCGCAAACCAAACAAGCCTGCGAGCAAAAGTGCTACCGCATGAAGGTTTGCCCCTGCCCGCAACACGGGTGGGGGGGGTCGCCTTCGGGAGTTTGCAGCCCGGTGGACCTCTCGGCTGTCCGACCATTGGGTCTGCGATCTGATTTCCTCAGGCTATAAGATAGACTTTTGGTCTTGGCTGCAAAACGGATTCTTCCTCTCCAGCATATCCGTACTCCTGGCTCGCTGGGAGGCCCTTTTGGGGGCAATAAGGGACCTGCAGAGTCTCGGGGTGATAGTTACAGAATTGGAATGTTTCCAGGGGTTCTACTCAAACTTAACCACTTGCCGCCCGCCCTATTAACAGATATACAGCGGCATAGTGGTTTCAAAATCCTGTCCGGACGTCATATGGCGTGATCAGGATTTTGAGCCACTGCGCGCCCCCGGAGGGGGGGCGCGCATCACGGCGATCGTTGTTGCGGGGTGTCAGTCTGACACCCTGCAACTACGATCTTGGTAAAGAGTCTCCAATGGAGACTTTTTACCATGTGATATTCCGTGTCCAATCACGGCTGATCACAGTGTAAATAGAAAGAGCCGGTGATCGGCTTTTCCTCACTCGTGTCTGTCAGAAACGAGTAGGGGAGAGCCGATCGGCTGGTCCTCTGACGGGGGGGTCTGTGCTGATCAATTACCAGCGCAGCCCTGCCCCCCCCCCCCCCCCTTGGTTTTTTTGTGGGTAAAAAAGTTGGGTTATTCCCACACACTGTCGTTTTTTTGTGGGTAAAGTTTGTACTAGTTCCCACATGCCATTGTGGATTTCGTTTTATGCTGTTTTCCCACCCCTCGTTTTGGCACTGCTTGGGGACGTCCCAATGGTCTAAAGAGGAGCTGTGTCAGTCGGTGAATATAAGAGAAAATAGAATTTTTTGTACTCACCGTAAAATCCTTTTCTCTGTAATTCACCGACTGACACAGCACCCGCCCCTCATATTTTCCTTTACGTTATACTGCTTGTTGATGTACTGAAGCTGCATGGCAGGCTGAGGGGTTGTTGCCTAAGGGACTGCCCCTTGGGCGGAACTGGAAGTTCTGAGTTTTTTCATTTACATGTTATGCCTAGTCCTCTCCTAAAGGTGGCGTAACCACCCAATTGTCTAAAGAGAGGAGCTGTCAGTCAATTACAGAGAAAAGGATTTTTCGATGAGTACAAAAAATCCTATTAACCCTATTGTGGGGTCACCAGTATGGTATATTTGTAAATTGAAATTATATCCCCTCTCAAGCGTCTCTTCTCCAGAGAGAATAAGTTCAGTGCTCGCAACCTTTCCTCATGACTAATATCCTCCCAGACCCTTTATTAGCTTTGTTGCCCTTCTTCTTTGTACTCATTCCATTTCCAGTACATCCTTCCCGAGGACTGGTGCCAAGAACTGGACGGCATACTCCAGGTGCCGCCGGACCAGAGTCTTGTAGAGCGGGAGAATTATCGTTTTATCTCTGGAGTTGATCCCCTTTTTAATGCATGCCAATATTCTGTTTGCTTTGTTAGCAGCTTGGCATTGCATGCCATTACTGAGCCTATCCTCTACTAGGACCCCAGGGTAATTTTCCATCCTAGATTCCCCCAGAGGTTCTCTCCTTTGTGTATAGATTGCATTCATGTTTTTGCCACCCAAAAAAAGAAAGGTTGCACAGTGGAGTCATGAGACAGGAGTCCTTAGGAGGATTATGCAGGAAGTATACTGAAATCTGAATGAAGTTATATTAAACATAGGCTTGTTTACTGTGGAAAGCATGTTCAACTATTATCTGCTTATCATTGGACACAGCAGTGTTTAATTTACATTGTGCTTGTTTATGTGCCTTTCAATAAAAATTCAGGTCCATCTGTGTTATACTATGGAATTCTCTCT
The DNA here is from genome assembly GCF_037356315.1 of Lithobates pipiens. Classification (NCBI taxonomy): domain Eukaryota; kingdom Metazoa; phylum Chordata; class Amphibia; order Anura; family Ranidae; genus Lithobates; species Lithobates pipiens. The sequence goes on from NW_027507764.1 coordinate 170,697,638, forward strand.
AATGAAGCAGTATTGAGCCCCAACTCAAAAATCTTATACATTGCAGCTTACCAATCGTTAAATTTGGTGGGTGCATTGGTTTTTCTCTTCTTTTTTTATTTTTTATATTTTTTTTTTTTTCACCTAGTGATCTGTCTCAGAACCTCTGGGTGAAGGCACAGCAGAACCTTTAACCCCTTCAGCCCCAGAAGGATTTATCCCCTTAATGACAGGCCATGTTTTTGTGATATGGCACTGCGTTGCTTTAACCGACAGATGTGCGACATTGTACCTAAACAAACAAAATCAATGTCCTTTTTTCTTACCGTACATCATGGGACACAGAGGCATAGTAGTTACTATGTGGGTTATAGGCCACCTTCAGGTGATGGACAATGGCACACCCTAAGACAAGAAGTCCACTCCCTATATAACCCCTCCCACTGGAAGTACCTCAGGTTTTTTTTCGCCAGTGTCTAAGGTGTTGGTCATGAGTGAAGATGTGCTGAGCTCCGCTGGAGAAATCCTTGCTGGGGCTAGCTATGCAGCCGGATCCATTCAAAGTGTCTTTTAGGCCGAATTTAATGGTACCCGGGCCTCTTGTCCAAAGAAACAAGGTTTTGCTTGTAAACGCTTCTCTTTTTAGAGAGCTAGACCCTGGGATCCAGTACTTTTGTTATTAAGGCCATAAAGTTTTACTGGCAGGGTGCTATTGCAGGTCCAGGATTGTGGGTTCCCTGAGGATCCCTGATTCCTGAAGGTTTGTTAATGGAACCCATCGTGAAGGGTGAAGATTGGTTCTGTTGGTTTTACCACAGAAAACCCTGCAGCGGGAAAGGTAAGTGGAGTTTTCTAAGAAACTTTAGAATTTTCTTCTGAAATGTCTCCTTTCATTAGTAAATGTTGTCATGCCTAAGTGTCACCACTGAGGCCTGTATGGAGCACGTACCTTCTCATGCTTCCTCAGGAGATCACGCTGTGTCCACAGAAGCAGGCTTCTTTTTCTTCAGCTAGCAGGCAGACCACCGGTAAGTCGGGGGGGGGGGGTTCCTCCTCACTAAACACCCCCCATCTGAGCTATACTCTCCCCCTCTTCACGAGGTGAGCATTAGGAGAGAGCAGAAAAGGAAAAAAAAAATCAGCCATGCCGTTTTTTGCTCTTCTTTTATTTATTTTAACAAAAAAGGGGGGGGGAGCGAATGTGACGGGGGCGGGGCTTAGCATGGCATTGGCCCCTGAGAGTGAAATGGCTGGTCAGAGTGAGCCATCAGGGCCGTCGGGTGTTGCAGGCCCTCATCCTTGATTTTTTATTTTTATTTTTTTCATTCATTTCGTTTATTCATTCAGTTGACGTGCTGCTTGCCTCAAGAGTCCAAAAACAAATGAAGTGTAATGCACATTTGTACAGTACATTGCTGTGCTTTATGTAATCTACTGTGTGTGTATTTGTATATGTGTGTGTGTGTATATGTATGTATGTATGTATGTATGTAATATATATATATATATATATATATATATATATATATCTCATTTTATTGTGTGTGTGTGTATAATATGCACTGCGCTTTCAAATATACTCTTCACATTTTTTATATATATATTGTGTGATAACCAAAGTGCAAATATGAGTGTGAATTGCACACCATGGTACATCTAGTAACTAGTGACAATAGTGCAACAAATAGTTATGAATACATAAAAGTGAACATTATAAATGAAAATAATCACTCTAGTACGAAGTGCTATAACGTGCATCCTTATGGTGATTGGTTGTATCAAAATTACTGTTCATAAAATCATATAGTGGGCTCAATCCTCTAAAACATATAGATGAATAAAAAGTGCTTCTATGTGCTTATATGTCAACCAGACTCCTGGACCCATCAGCATTATACCTCAGTTGAGTGAAAAAGGACTGGATGGTGTAATAACATTTTAACAGATTATTAATCACATAAAACCCCCCTATGGGGTACTCGCATAGTACAGGCACATCAGTGCGCCACTCTACATCAGGCAAACAGCATGTAAAGATACCGGATCGGTATTGGGATTTATGGGATTCTTTCCTGACAGGTCACCTGCTGAACTTCTGTCCTGTACCCTCCCCAATGCGCATTGATACAGGGAACTTCCGTATCTACTTCAGGGGGAAAATATATTCTAAAATTATATTTTCCCCCTGAAGTAGATATGGAAGTTCCCTGTATCAATACACGTTGGGGAGGGGACAGGACGGACGTTTAGCAGGTGACCTGTCAGGAAAGAATCCCATAAATCCCAATACCGATCCGGTATCTTTACATGCTGTTTGCCTGATGTAGAGTGGCGCACTGATGTGCCTGTACTATGCGAGTACCCCATAGGGGGGTTTTATGTGATTAACTGTTAAAACGTTATTACACCATCCAGTCCTTTCACTCAACCGAGGTATAGTGCTGAGGGGTCCAGGAGTCTGGTTAAAACTGCAGAGCCCCAGAGGTGGTTCACAGGCGTGTATTGACTAAGCTTAAGTGCAAAGTCACATGCTCAGAGGTGAGCGTTTACTACCTAGGAGGGAGCACCTAAGTGTGATCACTGCGGCTTGCTTTGCTTTATCTACACAGCAATTTATTTTATCATTTATATGTTTTAGTGGATTGAGTCCACTATATGATTTTATGAACAGTAATTTTGATACAACCAATCACCATATGGATGCACGTTATAGCACTTCATTCTAGTGTAATTATTTTCATTTATATAGTCACTTTTAAGCGTTCATAACTATTTGTTGCACTATTGTCACTTTATACAGTCACTGGGTGTATCACGGTGTGATTCACACGCTTATTTGCGCATTGGTTATCACACACACACACACACACACACACACACACACACACACACACACACACACACACACATATATATTGCGAAGAGTGTATTTGAAAGCGCAGCGTATATATTTATTTTTTCTTTTATCTGCATGCTTTTATGAGACATGTTTAACGCTTGTAGCTTTTTCACAGTGCCAATTAGGCAGTTTATCAGAGGAGGCTCACAGGAACTTTTATATATACTTGTGTGTGTGTGTGTGTGTGTGTGTGTGTGTGTGTGTGTATATATGTATAATATTATATTTTATATATATATATATATATATATAGCAAATATTTGGCTACAGTAGGACCATACTGTTGCTTCATAAACGAGGCACCTTGTACTTTTTGACTTTAGAACAGTAGCTTTGTGTCATGTGTTAGCATGATCTGCTCAGATTAATTTTATTTTCTGAAGTTGCTGTTTCTTTTCTAAGTAGTCGGGATTCTGCAGTTTGATGTATAATGGTAAAGTTGTGTTCTCCAAATAGTTTTGCACTGTTTGCTCTGCACAGCTCCGTGTAACCTAGCAGCACTACATCAAACATGCCGCATTCCCTCCTTGGCATGTCAGCAGGAACGAAGCAGCTGAACATTGAAAATATTTTCCCTTTCCCTACCACGGTTGGAATTTTTCCTCCTTTCTAATCCCAGAATTTCCCTCTTCTCTTCCCTCTCTTGTTCCACTATTTTGTCTGCATTCACTTCTAAAGAGTGACAGAAAATAGCTTAGAAGTTTTGCATGAAAATTAGACTCGTTTCAGTTATTTTCCTTCCACCGCAGGGCTTTTCTTTTTTGCTGTTTTCCTTGGAATATTTCCGGAAGCGACACTGCTCCCTTTTTCCCCCCCTACATCCTAGGTTTAATGCCCATTTGCATCATACAGATCCTGGGCTCTGTATTGTGTTCCCCTTTCCTCACTGCTTCATAAATTTTCAGTGACTGGCATTTCCCGTATTAGGCTTTTCCGCATGGATAGCTTTGATTCAGAGGCCCAGTTTACGTGTAATAAACTCTCATTTTATGTGCTGATGCAGAGCTGCGTCTTGTGTTATATAATCCCCCCTCTGTCCCTTCATGGACTTTGCTGTTAGTGAATTGTTTGCATATGAATAACTAATTGTAGGTGTGGTATGAGTTTATTGGCTAGCATTGTGTGTCTCTTCCTTTGTGACATTCTTTGCCATAATAAAGCGTTTTGATGTCAGTGAGTCGGCCGAGTCTACATATTTGCTAATGCTAATCTTCAGAGGAAATGATCCAGAGGTATCGTTTAAATGATGGGCAATGTAGGAAAGTGATAAACACACTAAATTATCAAATCATTTTTTTTTTATTAAGCATAAAATATATATCAAAGTCCATAATGGTTCATATGTGAACAATGCATCTAATCCAAACATTCTACCATGGGTGATTGTGAGCATGCAAATATTACATAAGTCCTAAAAGGTGCATACAGATAGCCACAGTTCATCTGTTAACTGGATGTGCTTTCAACCATGCTTGGCTGAATGGTGAAAAAGTATCCAACGGCTGGTTAAATATCCAACGGCTTCCTGGCCAGCACCAATTGGAGCACGTCCGCTTCCAAGTGTTACCATTAGAAAAATACACTTCCATGGTGAAGTATGTTTTACCACTTAAGGACCAGGCCTCTTTTTCAGACTTGGTGTTTACATGTTTAAAACAGTTTTTTTTTTTTTGCTAGAAAATTACTTAGAACCCCCAAACATTTTATATTGTTTTTTTCTAACACCCTAGAGAATAAAATGGCGGTCATGGAAATACTTTTTTTCACACCGTATTTGCGCAGCGGTCTTACAAGCGCACTTTTTTTGGAAAAAATTCAGTTTTTTGAATAAGACAACAGTAAAATTAGCCCAATTTTTTTTTTATATTGTGAAAGATAATAGTACGCCGAGTAAATTGATACCCAACATGTCACGCTTCAAAATTATGCTCGCTCGTGGAATGGCGTCAAACTTTTAGCCTCAAATCTCCATAAGCGACAATTAAAAAATTCTACAGGTTGCATTTTTTGGGTTTCAGAGGAGGTCTAGGGCTAGAATTATTGCTCTCGCTCTACCGATCGCGGCGATACCTCACATGTGTGGTTTGACCACCATTTTCATATGTGGGCGCTACTCACGTATGCGCTCGCTTCTGTGCGCAAGCTCGTCGTGACGGGGTGTTTTTAAAAAACTTTTTTTTCTTATTTATTTTAATTGATTTTATTTATTTTTACACTGTTTTTAAAAATAAAAAATGGATCACTTTTATTCCTATTACAAGGAATGTAAACATCCCTTGTAATAGAAAAAAAGCATGACAGGTCCTCTTAAATATGAGATCTGGGGTCAAAAAGTCCTCAGATCTCATATTTGGGCTAAAATGCAACAAAAAGAAAAAATTACATTTAAAAAAAACGCTTCCGCCCTCCTATGGTAGAGAAAAGAGTGGGGGCCATCTTAGCCTCACTCGTCTCCATACCCAGCTAACGAAAGGACCCGATCGCCTCCGCCGCTACCGACGGCTCCGGTAAGCGGCGGGAGGGGGGGTGGCACCTCTCCTGCCACCGATAGCGGTGATCTTGCGGCGAATCCGCCGCGGAGACCACCGTTATCGTACAGCCGACCGGCGCCTGAAGAAATGGATATCTCGGTTGTGGCAGCAGCTGCTGCCATTACCGAGATATCCCTCTTCAAAAATATGACGTACATCGGCGTGCGCTGGTCGGCAAGTGGTTAAACAGTAATTGCACTCAAGTGTCAAAAATACACCATGTTTCCTGATTGAATTTAAAAACGTGCCGGAAATTGGGTGTAGTATTTATAGGAACTTCCAATCTTCTGAAAAAGTCCTCGTGATCTAGCAGGGAAAAATACAGGTAGAAGAATAGCCTGACCGATGGTAAAACTGTTCAGACAGTAGTTAGCCGTTTTTTGTCCAACGTAAAAAATATTGCATTAGAAAAATGTGTAGTTTGTGCATTTGAGGGATGGAGGTTGGAGTGCTGGGTGGTGCCTGCTGTCTCGAGAGTAATTATGGCAGTTGGCTAGGCTAAAGCCTAGTACACTCAGGCCTAATGTCAGGCTGCATCGGCTGGTTCAGTTGAAACCGGTCAACTTTTTTGACCTGTGTATTGCAGCCGGTCCATGATCGAAAAACATCTGCCAATTGGCTCCTGATCACCGCTGATCAGCCATAGCCAGGAATGTTCTGGCGGGGGGTGTCTCCCTGCCAGAACACAATAGTACAGCAAGGGAGATTGTTGTACTAACATAGAATAGTTAGCACAGCAACTCCGACCTGAGCTGTCAGGTTTTTTTTTTTTTTTTTTTGTTTTTTTTTTTCATTCAGCCTTCTGAGTTGAACGAAAAAAAATAGTATTGTGTAATATGCTTAAAGCTGGCCCTACATTATACCATTTTCTTCAATTTCCTTTAGATTTAGCTTCAACTATGTAGCGCAAGGGCCTGCCTAATTGCATACAAATTGAAATTGTTTAGGTCTGGCCACCTATTATAACTTAATTCAATGCGTTTTGCAATAGGGCGAAGGCCTCTAATGGGGGTTTTAAGTTAAGAAGGTACCATCATAATAGTGACGATAATAGGGGCAGCAGGAGACGATTTCCTATATGTCTCCTTATATTGGAATAAATGGACTATCTCGGTACCCAATTGATTACAAATAAAGGTAAACGGTAAATTTTTATTGAAACAAAATATATAAAAGACAAGTATCCAGATACAGATTTAAAAACACCGACCTCAAATGTTGTGGAGTATATAAACACATATTACACTGGTGATTGCTATACCCCATGGAGTATGAAAATGGAGGGGTAGTAAATCCTAAGCCAACTGTAAATCCTCTACATGTTTAGCAGGTAGCTCCCCTTCTTCTGAAGGAATAACACTAGGTAAGGTCTGTAACAGAAACAACTTTGCTGTATTACTGTTAATTATGTTTCTGTTACAGAAACGGTTCTGTATCTGGATACTGGTCTTTTATATATTTTGTATCAATAAAATGTATGTTTTACCTTTTATTTGTAATCAATTGGGTACCGATATAGTACATTTATTCCATATATAGAGATATATGGGGGAATTGTATCCTGCTGCCCCTATTTGTGTTTTGCAATGCATTTTACGGCAAAAAAAATAAAGTTCTGCTTTGAAGCCCATTCAAAATGATTAGTCTTAATGTGGTTGCCGTAGTGCACAGAATTGCGCATCACAGGTCTTGCATTATTGCAATGCACTGTTGTCTGAATTGGCCTGTACAGACCACTGTTTAAAGCGGAGACCCACCCACTGCTGCAAAAATTAAAAGCCAGCAGCTGCACATACTGCAGCTGCTGACTTTTAATAATCGGACCCTTACCTGTCTTGGAGTCCAGTGATGTCGGCACCACAGCTGATGTTTCCATCAGCTGTTGAGTGCATACCGCCTCCATTGCAAATAAGGGAACCCGGTAGGAGAAAAGGAAACCACTGCTCCAAGCCGATCCACCAGGATGATCGCTTCTCTTCCAGACGAAGTGAGTAAGCACTGCTTTCATTGTGAAACGCGTCATATTTTGTTCTGTATCACGTTTGCTGTGGATTGTGTTATGTGATCTTTATTTTACAATAAAAGGCACAAGAAAATAGATCCTTTTTCGGAGTGCGGCTGTCCAGAGTTTTTTCATTTTCTCTCACCTAAGGGAACCTGGTAGTGTAGCTTTACAGCTTCACGCCAGGAAACCCTACTGCGCATGCGTGAGGCTCCGCTCCTTTTTGCTACTGGCCCGGCAGACGGGGAGAGAGGAAGAGGGAGCCCCAGCAATGATGCAAATACCCGTGGCTGAGGCTCCTGGAAGTGGGGGCAGGATACCTGTGAAAGACGGGTATCCTGTGTCCCCCCCCCCCCCAAAGGTGCCAAATGTGGCACTGGAGGGGGGGGGAGGAATACAACGAGCGGAAGTTACTTTTGGGTGGAACTCTGCTTTAATTTTCCCACAGCATACGTAACTGTGGTATTAACGTATCCAGCAGCACAGATTAAATCCTTTTTTGTAAGAAGGAAATCCTCCTGATTTAATCTTCTGATGGAGTTGAGAAACACTGATGTAGAGCAGATGATGTACGGGTTTACTACCCAGGGGGAGCTCAGCAGATATTCTTTGAATTGTGAATGGCCTGTAGGGGTGAACAAATGATCCTTTGAGAGTCGGAAGCCCCTTGTGTATGACTACCTTAAACAAGATTTCCAGAAGATGTGATGTGTTTTTCCCCCTGATGATTCAAACCCTCCATGTAGTACCATAGAGGATCAATGCTGTTTGCAGCTTTAATTCATTTTGAACCCTGCTGTGTCTGTTCAGATAGATTTCAGACTGCTGAGACATGTAAACAGCAGAAAAAGAGATGTTGTGGAAAGCCCCTTTAAGATGTTTATATGAGTTTCAAGTGTTAAGGTTCTGTGTCTGGGATGAAGAACTGGGCCTGCAGACCTATACATTTATATGGTCTAAGAACTCCCCTGTAATCCAATATCCCTAAATGTCACAGAAACATGCTTGTTTTCTATATTCTACACTGTAATGGTTATTTGCTATACTTTTACACATATGTGCATTTTATTAGCGCGTCATAAATATTTGCATACTTAAGAAACCGACCCATGTAGTTGCGTAGCCATGGCCTTAAAGAAAAACAGTCTGTCATATATTAATGGTGTGTCAGAGAAGAAGAAAAACTCCTGGATAGTTAGCGGAGGCACAGGGTTTAGGATTAAGCGATTTGTAAATGTTGCTTGTACTCGGGCTTCTTCTGCTCCAGAAATCTGTCTAACTTTGTTAGGCAAACACTTAACTGATCTGACATTTCATCTTGGAAATGCTGTTACTTAGAATTAACTGCAGTCTCCCTCAGACACGTGGCACAGTTCTTTTCATGAAGAGATTCGTGTATATCTGTGTGGTCCTTAAAAAGCAAAACCTAGCCAAATAATTCTTGGCTTAGCTGTGCAGTGTAATGAGGCTTACACAGTAATACTGAGAAATGTTAATGTAATAATCGGTGTGGGTATAGCTGGATGGATAGAGAACGATTGACTGATCTGTGAATATTCCAAAACGAAACATTACATAAGCATTACAAACAGTATCCCCAGAGGCAATCCCTATTCAAACTTATTGATTTCCTCTTTGGTAATGATCAAATTGTTACTTGTTTGTACTGCCCATGCTTAAAGTGATACTAAAGCCATTTACATTTTTTTTTTTTTACCTTAACTTCTTGACCTTTGGAAGATTTACCCCCTTCATGACCAACTCATTTATTACTATACAGCACTACGTTGCAATTGCGCGATCATGTATTGCTGCACATTTTCCTCACAAATAGAAATTTCTTTTGGCTTTAAACAAAAAAGACCGATAATTTTTGGGGAAAAAACAAATATTTTTTACTTTCTGCTATAAAACCTATCCAATAGAAATAAAAATAAAATAAATGTCTTCATAAATGTAGTCCAATATGTATTCTGCTACATATTTTTGGTAAACAAAAATCCCAGTAGGCACATATTGATTGGCTTGTGCAATAGTTATCGAGTCTACAATCTATGGTGCATGCCTGTGTTTGTATATGTGTGTATATATGTGTATGTATGTGTGTGTGTGTGTGTATATATATATATATTTATATATATATATATATATATATATATATATATATATATATATATATATATATATATATATATAATATTAATTATACATTTTTATACTAGTAATGGTGGCGATCAGCGACTTGTAGCGGGACTGCGATATTGCGGTGGACAATTTGACACTTTGTGGGAACTGGTAACACTAATAGTGATCAGTGCTAAAAAAAATATGCGCGGTCACTGTACTAATGAGACTGGCTGGGATGGGGTTAAACATCTGGGGAATTTAAAGGGTTAAATGTGTGCCTAACCAGTGTTTTGTGTTTAATATGTGGCACTTTTATTAAGGGATGTGCTGGATTTTATTCCCTGCCCTGCAGGGAAAAGTAATCCAACGTTCCCACTGATAGGACAGAGCTCTGTTCTGTCTTTCTGCCCGCTGATCGGGTGCCGATGGACATCCATGCATCGACGTGTGAGTCAATTAGATTCAGACAGTGAGGCTTCAGGAGTGAGCACACAAGTAGCTCCCTATGGGGGCACTCACTGGGGAGGAAAAGCCAGCTGCTCTGAAGGGGGGACAATTGCATAGAGCAGGTACGTTTTTAAACCTGTGTTTTTTTTTGGGGGGGGGGGGGGGGGTGTTTGTAAATAAATTTCATTTGCAATCACTTTAAGGAATAAACATGATTGCTAAGAAATGTAATAAGCGCTGGACTACTTGTACTGTATTTGAAGTCAACAGAATTTTGGAGGTTGCCTAGCTCAATGTATGCAAAGCAATCTCCACTCACGTTTTGCGTACACCTCTTGTAGGTGTGCTTTTTTTTTTTTTTTTTTTTGTCACAAAATTTTATAGGGCTCATTCTTGGGATTCCTGGGACCTTTGTGACTTTATTTACTAAATACTACAAAGGGCAAAGTTTTAACTTCTAAGGCCTCATGCACACTGGACAGTTTTGCTATTTCCCCTAGATTCCTTTCCTCCTGGCAGCAGCATTTTGGAAGAAAAAAACGCTTGACACTTGTAAATAGTTTAATCATTTATTTTGGCCAGTGAAATGAATTAACGCTCAAGTGCTAAATGTGCCTAGCATTGTAAATAGACTCATGCGACTAGGTGTGTTGTTGCCATCATCCCTCCTAAATTTAATTGTTTGTAAACCTCATGATTGGGGTTTTAAGGCAATTTAAACAGAATTAAAGTGGTTGTAAACCCTTACAACACACTTTGACCTACAGGTAAGCCTAGATTAAGGCTTACCTGTAGGTCCAAGAAATATCTCCCAAACCTATATGGTTTAGGAGACATTTCCCCTCATGCGCCATAGGCAGCGGCGCACTGAGCGCGGCATCGTCAACGACGAATATGCTGCGCTTGTCGGCTCCCGTGCGCATGCGCGGGAGTGACATCATCGCGGCTTCGCCGAATGACAGCGGTGGAGCTGCGAGACCCCACAGAGAAGATGGATGCGCCGGACTACAGGGGACAGCGGTGACATCGCTGGCTCCTGTGTCAGTCCTTTATGCTTTGCCTTTGCAGGGAATGAATGAGGAAGTAAACCCATTAGGGTTTACTTCCTCTTTAATAATTCTTAACCGCTTCAGCCCCAGAATATTTTATCCCCTTCCTGACCAGAGCACTTTTTGCGATTCGACATTGCGCCGCTTTAACTGACAATTGCGTGGCCGTACGATGTTGTACCCAAACAAAATTTACATATTTTTTTCTTGCAAATATAGAGCTTTCTTTTGGTGGTATTTGATCACTGGTGGTTTTTATTTTTTGCGCTATAAACAAAAAAAAAGCGACAATTTAAAAAAAAAAAAAACATTTTTTTTACTTTTTTCTATAATATCCCCCCCCCCCCCCCAAAAAAAATAAAAATAAATAAATCTATCATATTATAAAAAAAAAATTCCTCAGTTTAGGCAGTTTTTTTGTTTAAAAAATACAATAAACGTATATTGATTGGTTTGCGCAAAAGTTATAGCATCTACAAAATAGGGGATAGTTTTATGGCATTTTTAGTGCTATAAAACGCATTGATTATTGTAAAAATTTCACTGGCAGTGAAGGGGCTTAACACTAGGGGGCGATCAAGGGGTTAATGTGTTCCCTAGAGTGTGTTTTAACTGAAGGTGGAGGGAACTGTGTAGGGGAAGAGAGAGATCACTGTTCATATTCTGTATGAACAAATGATCTGTCACTTCTTCCCTCAGAGAACCAGAAACTGTGTTTACACACACACACACACACACACACACACCGGTTCTCTGTGTGTGCCCTAAGCAATCGCAGGAGCCCGGCGGTGATTGTGACTGCCGGGCATTAGCATCGACTCCGTGGCCACAGGGTGAAGCGACATTGCATAACATCGTTTCATCCAGCCGAGCCATTCTGCCGCAGTACAACTGCGGCGGCTGGTCGGCAAGTGATTAAAAATGGTGCTTCTTCTTCTAAATACTTACCAAAGGGTCTGAATACTTAGGACCATGTGATATTTCAGTTTTTCTTTTTTAATAAATCTGCAAAAATGTCAACAATTCTGTGTTTTTCTGTCAATATGGGGTGCTGTGCTTACATTTTAACCACTTAAGGACCGCCTCTCGCCGATATACGTTGGCAGAATGGCTGGGCACAAGCACATACAGGTACGTTGCCCTTTAAGAGCCCAGCCACAGACCCGATCGCCGCCGGTGTCCCACGATCGGGTCACAAAGCTGAAGAACGGAGAGAGGTAAGTGTAAACAAACCTCTCCCTGTGCTTACTAGTGAGCTTGTCACTGATCGTCTGTTCCCTGTCATAGGGAAAGACTATCAGTGATGTCACATGCCAAGCCACGCCCCCTACAGTAAAAAAAGTCACACTTAACCCCTACATTGCCCCCTAGTGTTAACCCCTTCACTGCCAGTGAAATTTTTACAGTAATCGGTGCATTTTTAATCACACTGATCGCTGTATTAATGCCAATGGTCCCAAAAATGTGTCAAAATTGTCTAACGTGTCCGCTATAATGTTGCAGTCACAATAAACCACTGGCTGCAAAATACAGAAAAATCGCAATGCTATGTATATATAGCCTAATGGACACATTAAAAACATCCAGTGTGCACGAGGTCTAAGTTCGAGAAATGAATTCAAATTCTCTCTCATGTTGGCCTAGTATACATTGTGCTCTTTTTTTATTGCTATGCTACTTAAGAATATGCACTTTGCTCAGTGTATTCTTTATTGAATAAAATTGTTGGATGTATTTTTATAAAGCAGTGAATCTTGCATTCACCAAACATTTACCACAGGTGAATCTTCCAAACGTTTGTTATAAATGACATTGATTCTTACTGCACTGTGTTCTGGGTTGGAGCCGAGACTTCCTGTCTCATGTCCGGAACACAATAGAGTCTATCTTATGGATCCTCAAACTACGGCCGTCCAGCTATTGCAGAACTACACATCCGAGGCATTGTAAAACTCTGACATTCACTGACATGACTAGGCATGATTGGAATTTGAGTTCCTAAACAACTGGAGGGCCATAGTTTTAAAACCCCTGGACTATCTGATCGGTGCTCACCATTTGGTGAAGGCAAAGAATACAAAGCTTCCTCTGATTGGCTTAGTCAGTGGTTGTGACATCAACAGCCCTCCTCTCTGACTCAGCCAATCAGAGGAAGCTTTGTATTTATTGCTAGAATAGGTTGCTTTCTCTGAATGGCTGAGCATTGATCAAATAGACTCTTTTTGTGTTCCAGGTATGAAACACGAAGGTCTCAACTCGATCCCCCAGAACACAGTGTGGTATGCTGTATGTAGCCTCAGCTACACAGAGATTATACTGCATATCCAGCAACCTCACGTCATGTTAGTCAGGGACATAGTTTGTTTGGGCCAGCTTGGTCCAAATGAACTGTGTAAAGTGTATCAAAAGCTGGAATTCAGATTTAAAAATTAGACAGAGCTGGTTGTGATGTTCTAGCAGCGGAGACACTGTTCTGCCAACTCAAACAGAAGTTAGGAGCACACTGTATTTCTGGCAGATCAACAGGTATTTTCTATGCTTGCAGGGTTTAAAAGAATAAAACATAGTGAAATGTACATGTGTTGAAGCTAAGTACTGAGTGTTTGTTTTTTGTTTTTTATTTTGCTATGATATGCACTTCAGCAGACTTGCATACTGAGAAGGAACAGTAAAATAGAACAGTTGCAAATATAACCTGTGCATGTAATATATAGCTTCCCACATGCCCATATACAATTAGAAGCTTTTATATACCCATTACGTTTTTAAAGCAGATACACACATTGATATAACTATTTACATCAAGCTGATCTGCTTTACATGTACACCTAAGAATTAAATGAATTTACTAGAAGTAGCAGAGCTGCCTGTTTTTTTAACCTACATAGCTATCGGCAGAACTGAAATGAACTTGCTTCATTACTACAAAACATTTGTGTGCTCTGATTGGATGTGACATCTGGGAAGGGACACAGCAGTACTTGTACAAATGGGCTTCACGACCTGTTTGGAGCATAATTAAAGTGTAAGCCTCCTGGGAATAAAAGAATAAAGGCACTCCAGGCCTTCCCATGAAATATATGACTTACTGTTGGACCAAAAGCAGGCTTGACAGTTACCAGAAGGTTGCAGCTGTAAAAGCCCACCTACCTGCAGGGGAGTCATGTTCAGTGTTCTCACGAATCTCTCGGCCAGCTCCACGTGAGGCCAGCAAAACATGATCTCTCCAGCTTCCTACAAATCGCCTCCCCAGCTTCAGGTTTCATTCTGAAACATTTGCTTGCAACAGTGAGCAGTGCTACTAAAAGCATTTATCTCTGTTTTTAATTCTTTTCTCACTTGTTTGTAATTGTTTAAAAACTTTCATTGTTCTGCAGAAAAAGTTGACTAGCCTTAAATCTATCTCTAATAATACTGAAGAAAAAGCTGCTTAAAAATTAATAGGTGTGCGAAGATGTGAAAAAAAAGATCCTCCTTTGCTGCTACCTAAAGTGAGCCTGGCGAAACATAGAAAGTGTTCAGAAATGATCATTAGCTTGAAGTATAAGGACTGCAAGTTCCTGTATTTTATATTTCATATCGACTTGTCTCATGGCCAAGTACCTGCTGCCTCCTCCACTGCACTACCCAGAAAACGTAATTAAAATGCATTTTTCCCTTTCATTTAAAAAGGTTAGTTCGCCTTTTATTTTCCTTTTGATAGGTCAACTAACAGCAAACACTTTTATCCTCTGCTACGTCCCAGTGATACTTATTATTCAGGATTTATATAGTGCCAACAGTTTTTTATATTTTACAATATAAAAGGGAAACCATACAATTCCAATACAATAAAATACCAGAGGTTTAAGAGGGCCCTGCTCAGAAGAGCTTACAATCTAAAGGGTTGTATTATGGGTTGAAATGGTCACTTGTAGTCCTTCATTCAAAGCCCAGGTGACCGATTTACACGGCAGAAGCACAGTTGGGAGACGACAAAATAAATTACATTGTTAAAGCATATTTGATTTTAGTTACCGGTACTAGGTTTACATAAACTTTATATAATCATATACTAGCATACTGTAAGCCTTCATATAGACCTAGCATGGATCTCCAAAGCGGTGTATATGTTCAAGGTCTGCACACTTGGCCATTTGAATTCTGGAATAAACCCCATATAAACCACACAGCAAAATCACAGAAAGTGCCTAGGCATTCCACATTTGTTGGTGGGGAGAGCCTGGAGCATCATTTTTGTTCATGAAAGGTATTTCTGCAACCTTTAAATTGCTCTTCATCAATTCCAGCAAAATAGGTTAAAGTGGTTGTGAACCCTTAAATATACCCAGTAAAGTGACTGGCCTCGGGTGAGGCACAGAAATTAAACAAATGCTACTACATACATTGTACCTGTTTATCTGTAGTCTTCACTTCTTTACATTCATTTAAAGTCCAGAATTTATAAAGCTTGTCTGAGCTGTCAGTAAAGGGGCAGAGAGCTAGCTGAAATTGCACTCCGCAGAGCTCTCTAGGAAAGAATTGGAGGGAATGTGCACACAGAAACAGCTGAGGCTGTCAATCAAGTGGAGGCCCTTCCTCTATCACCTTTTTCTTTCCCTTGGTGTCAGATAAACTTGTGACGTAATTCCTGCTGATTGCAAAGTTACACAGCAGCACACAGAAATGACACTTGGTGTTCTGGAGTACGCACTATAGAGGGATATGCTTTGTTCATATTTCAGGTCTGAGGTTTGCAAGCACTTTAAGTCAATCTAAAATGGGTTAAAATGTTATACAAGGACCCAAAAGCAAGGGTAAGAATTAATACATTATCTTGTCTAGAGGGACAAGGCAGGGCTGTCCCCTGTCCCCACTACTGTTTGCCATAGCAGTGGAGCCTCTTGCCCTTGCCATTAGACAATCTTGCAGAAATCATTGGGTTCCGCCAGGCAGAGAGGATAAAGTGGCCCTATATGCAGATGACACTCTTATTTTTCTGGGGGCACCTCAAAGTCATTAACGGAACTTATGAGCCTCGTCTCTATATTTTGGGCTATTTTTGGGCTTCCAGATTAATTGGGATAAGTTTGTTACCATTAGAGGTGTTAAAAACCCCTCTATTAAATCAAGCTTTCCAAATCCAAATTAATACAGTGAAATATCTGGGTATAGAGATCTCAGAATGTAAAAGACTATATTAACTGGAATCTTAAACCTTTATTAGCAAAATTTAAAAATTTAAGGATAAATGTGGAAACTGGTGTAGACTACCATTGACCGTGATGAGTAGAGCAAATCTTATTTAGATCTGGACCCCACAATTACTGTGTTTAATAACTCACCCGTATGGTTGACAGCATTTTGGCTTAGAAAAATAGAATCTCTTTAGAGAACATATTTGGAGGATAAAACAACCACGTATAAAGTTAACTACATTAGTGCTAACCAAAGAAGCTGGTGGATTGACGATTCCCCATCCTAAAAATTATTTTTTAGCATCACAATTACAAAATTTTTGTGGATGGACAGTAGTATCAAATCCTGATCATATACAGAGCTTGATACTATCAGTATATGACTCATTCATTTCTTGGAGACAAGAAATCAATTGTCTAATGAGATAAGTTATGGCAGGAAATGAAAAAAAATAATTACTGAAATAAACGGTTATACGTTATATACCCCAATATGTAACAATAGTAGTTATGGGGAACTGATGAAACTGGAAGGGTTTGAGATATGGAGGCTTAAGGGACTAAGGTATATGGCACAGCTATTCCAGGAAGATGTGATGAAAATCTTTATTGAATTAAGAAACAAATATCCCACATCAAAGATTTTTTTTTTAATTTGTACAGCTTAGGCATACATTAAAAGGGCCAATTGCATGAATTGAAATTTAATAAATTGGTGGCAATAGCTTTGTTGGAAAGAGACAGATAGAAAAAAGGGTTTGATATCACAATTGTACGCTGTATTATTTGATCAGTTTAAAGGAGCTGTGGATATACCAGGAAGGTCAGCCTGGTCTTGTGATATGGGGCCAATTTTAGATGAACAGTGGGCACTGACATTGTCAGCAATACCCCTGGCCTCCCTATCCCCATCACAAAATTGAACACAATTATTTATTTTACATAGAGAGAAATTATTTAAATGGAAATGTAGAGATACAGCTCAATGTCCCAGATGTAAAGGGAGCCTCGCTAATTTATTTCATATGCTATGGAGATGCCCTAAACTCCATTGTTACTGGCATGAGGCAGTGTCTATGATTAACAACATTTTTGGGACTGGGCTGTCTCTAGAGCTTGGGGGATGTCTTCTTGGTATCCTGGATGAATCGGGAATCCTGGGTGAACATATGGCATCAATAACATAACGTCAATAATAAACCAAGCAAAAGCATCCCAAAAGTTCTTGATAAAGACTAGAGATGTATATTTGATTGTTTGAAACGGATTATGGTGCCAACGAAGTGTGAACTTACTAATGACCTTGGTTCGGCAATAACCGAGCATCAGTCATGACTGGTAAAACAGAAGTATAACCGTTATGAGCAGCATCATTTCATGCCACATTAAATGAAATGTTTCAGATTTCACTGGGTATGTGATCCCCTTCTGCATGTTTGAAATGATTAGCCGCCATTAACAGTTCCTTTAAGTGGTTACTGCTAGCTCCCTGACATAGTAAATGCCATTTCTGTGTAAACGCATTGTACATTCATACTTTCTGCATGCTGATGCTTCGGGCCCACAATGCTCTGCTGTGGCGTATGTTGGCACTTCATAAATAAATCGTTTTGTAAGCACTCCTGACTTAGGAACATGTGAGAAGCAAATGCCTTGTGCAGGGCTGAAGGTGATAAGACCTGAGATTTACCACGTCCCCTTCCTGCATCACACAGAAAACATTCCTGTGAGGAAATCCGAGCCACGCATTTACTCCTTCAAACAATCACACAACAGGATATGAGCATATTAAGTTAAGCCAGTGACTTCTGCTATAGACCCAACAGACAGCCCTTCATTTACTGGCTGCAGCTCTAATTGGAGGACTGCCATTAACTTTAACATGCTCATGTTGTGTTACCTATTTTTATAGTATAATCCTGGAAACTGCAAAGAAAATCAACAAATAAAATGGCGTTTGTTATGTGTAGTACTTTCCTCAGCACCAGTTTAATATGAGGAAGCTGGAATTCTGCACAGAGTGGGAAAGATATATACTCAATTTTTTGGATCCATTCACATTAAAGCAAACCAGTACTTTACCGGTGCAGGGCAAAGCAACAGGTTCACTTTTTAATGGCAGATCCACCAGCAACGCATAATCAATCAGTTTTTTGTTTACTCCTCTGCCGCTCCATTGAATGATGGGATCAAAGTAAATATCTGTAAATTCCTGATATTTGGGAGCATGTATGTGACGTGCCTTCCTGTTATTTCATAGTGCTGATGATTGGCTACTTGTGCACCCAGAGCTGTCACATGTCAGTGGATTGAGAATCCTCAGCCCTGTGTATGTTTTGAGGTTAGGTTCACATTGATGTGGTGCGATTTGAAGGATCACAGCCAGTGCAACTTCACCCACCTTCCCCTGTAATACCAATGCCTTTTCAAAGCAATTAGGATGAAGCTGCAATCTTGATTTATGACCTGGTCTCACTCTCTCTCTTCACCCCTCCCTCCCCTTTCCTCAGAAACACAGCAGAACGTTCTAGAAAATGTGCTGGAATTGCATTGCATCTCCACACCAATGCGTTTTTCAATGCAGTTTCCATTTCACCATATGTAATTCAAAATCACACTACATCAAACCAAACATGCACAGAACCCTTTTTAAAATCTCATCACGTTCACAACACATAGATATGAACGTCCTCCATTGAACACGCGTTCTTTCACTAGTCATGTGAATCAATGCGTTCTGGAATGCATTTGAAATCAAATCAGTGTGAACCAGGTCTGAGTCATGAATTAGAACTTACGCAAGGTGGCTTCTCTTCCTCACCTTCATCTAAATGGAATAGTAAGGATTCAAAGGGATTTTGTGCAGCTGACAGACCTGTTGCTGTTCCCTTAACTTTATATTTCAGCTATAGACCATAGCATTTTTTTTATTTTTTTTTTACCCAAGTGGTGAAGGGTTTTATGGGTTAATGTTTTTTTTTCAATGTCCTGATTAAAAAGCAAATGAAGAAATCTCAACAGCAGTAGAAACTGGAATTAAAACCTAAATGAGCTTCTAACTAGAGGTCGACCGATATGGGTTTTTCTCTGGCCGATGCCGATATTTAGAAATCATGGCGGCCGATAGCCGATATATGATGCCGATTTTTTAGGGCCGATATGTTAGGCCGATTTTATTTTATTTATTTATTTTTAATCCCCCTTGATCTAACACACCTTTCCCACTGGGGCGTTTTAAGGCGCTTTTGGGCTAAAAATAGCGCCTGTAAAGTGCCTGTAAAATGGCTCCCCTGCAGTCTGTGTGAAAGACAGAGTGCTTTCACACTGAGGCGATGCGCTGGCAGGATCTTAAAAAAAAGTCCTGCAAGCAGCACGTTTGGAGTGGTGTATACCGCTCCTCCACCACTCCTGCCCATTGATATGAATGGGCACCACTGCCGAAGCGCATGCAATGCGATTTGGCAGCGGTGCTTCATGGGCGCATTTAACCTCTTCCTTGGCCGCTAGCCGGGTTATATGTGCCCCACTAGCAGCCAAATAGCACCGCTAAAATGATGGTAAAGAGCCGCTAAAACTTGCATTTTACCATCAACGCCTGCCCGCTCCAGTGTGAAAGCGGCCTTCATAAGTGATACAGAAAATTTCTTACACTTAAACATTTATTAAACAAAACAAACCTCCAATCAGTTTACTTGTATGTATGATTTAGATATATATATATATATATATATATATATATATATATATATATATATATATATATATATATATATTAAATAAAAACAGGTAGTCAAAACTTTTGGACAAAAAAAAAATGGGCTAACTTTACTGTTTTTATTTTATTTTTATTTTTTAAATGGTGTATTTTTTTCCCAAAAAAATGCATTTGAAAGACCTCTGTGCAAATGCCGTGTGACATAAAATATTGCAACAACCGCTATTTTATTCCCTAGGATCTCTGCTAAAAAAATATATATCATTTTTGGGGGGTCTAAGTGATTTTCTGGCAGAAAATAAAGGATTTTTACTTGTAAGCAACAAGTGTCAGAAAAGATTTAGTCTTTAAATGGTTAAACTGAGAACTTCTACACACAGAGATGACTTTATTCATTCAAGTGTAAACATTGTATCTTTCTGTTCTTTTCTTGGCAGTCTGCCCAGAGAGGAGGAAAGGGTTGCTATGACGACTCAGTCAACTAAGGGCCGGTTCACACTGCAGGCGAGGCGAGGCGACTCCGACTTGCCTCGCCGCGACCTGCAGCGGCCTCGGCGGCGACTTGCAAATGACTTCTGTATAGAAGTCAATGCAAGTCGCCCCGAGGTCGCCCGAAAGTAGTACAGGAACCTTTTTTCTGAGTCGGAGCGACTCGAGTCGCTCCTCTCAGAACGGTTCCATTGTACAGAACGGGGGCGACTTGCGGGAGCGAGGCGAGGCGAGTCGTGTCGCCTCGCATCGCCCGCTGTGTGAACCGGCCCTTAGACTGACTTCTATACAGAAGTCATTTCAAAGTCCCGCTGTAGTTCTAAATCGGCTTTTTATCAGCACAAATCAGCCGATGCCGATTATTTAAAAAACGGCAAATATCGGCCGATATCGGTCGACCTCTACTTCTAACCCTGTCGCATGTTGTCCAAGAAAGTAAATTAATAATCTTTGATATTGTACCTTAAAGGAAATGTATGGAAAAGAAATCTTGAAGCTGCAATTGCTAGGCTCTGCTTAAAATCCTAGCCGCTTTGTTTCATGCGGATTCAAAAGTGGCTGCCTCATTCTTCAAGATGTCCAAATCAGTTGGTTATGCCACCAGAGATTGCCAGGCAGCAAGAATTGCAGAAGGGCGTCAGCCGAGGCAGCCAACATGTTTTTCTGCTTTTACAGGTTTCCTTAAATAACTTCACATATTTATGCTTATTCAATAAAAAGCTCTTATTCTGAATTACAGTAACCCATAGCAGTTCACTCAAATGCAGCCAGTCCAGTACAGAATGCATTTTGATTTGCTTCTATGGGTATTGCACCTAAAATGTTACCTTAACATTTCATATTTCTGATACGTGTCTGTGTTATTGTGGAAACAGCAGCACATTTAGAGTGGTTATAAAGCCTATAAAAATGTTTTCACCCACGACTCCCCCCCCCCTTACACTTGAGTCCTCATTCAATCCAGTGCTGTGCCCATCTGCAGCAGCTCTCTACCCTCACTTCCTTGTCTCACAGGCTGTGCTGAGGCAGTGGGAGCCATCGGCTCCCCCTGCAGCCAAATAAACCTAGTGGTGGGGACAGAGCAGCGCCACACTGTCTGTGTCTATGGATTCAGACTGTGAGGCTGGGGAGTGAGCCTTGGGGGGGGGGGGGGGGCGCTCACCAGAGAGGAGGAGCTAGAAGCTCCGGCAGGGGACCTGAGAAGAGAAGGTTTGGGGCCGCTCTGTGCAATTCTGCATGGAGCAGGTAAGTCTAAACCTGTTTTGTTTGTTTAATTATATTCACAGTCACTTTAAAATGCACATGAATTTTTTAGAATTTAGTGTCCGTAGCATTGGACATTGTGTCAGTAACCTAGAATTCTACCTTATGTATTTCAAAATAATATTTTTATTTTTATTGTGGGGGTGATAGAGGACTACATATTGTGTTTTTTTCTTTTCTTGTCTGCTCTCTGTGGGTTAGATTTCCCTTCCCTTCCTGCACTGACCATAGTCATTGGGATGGGAAATAAGAGGGAATTTCTCCAACAGGCACCATTGACCGTTTTCTGACAGATGTTTTATTCTTTCCTCGACACTGCTATAAATAAGTGTTTTATTGCTGTCTGTCTCTCTAGGAGAGCTTCCCTCTTACTTCCTGCCCTGGTGACAATTGTCATGGATGGGAAGTGAGTGGAAATGTCCTAAATGATTAAAAACTGAGAGCATTTCCACATGATCCACATGATTTCTACTTGATCCAAAATGCATAAAAGGTTTTGACATTAATTCATTATTCTGGACTCCTGCAACTCCCTGATTTGATTAAAAAGAAATCATATACTAAAGCTGCCCCTACACTAATAGGTTTTCAAACAAAAATTCTCATCCGTATATTCGACGACTTGACAGATTTCATTCAAATGTACTACAAAAAAAGTTTGCTTTTAACATTTGATTTTGGAGTCAATTGACTTTCTCAAATAAAAACCCCTTTCATTTTTGAAAATGAGTTCCCGTTCCTTGAAATTTTCATATGACAGCAGTCGAAAACTAATGTCGATTTGACACCGCTAACAAATAGAAAATTAGATAAACCTCCTCACAAAAATAAAAATTAAAAATCTTGAGCGCTCACTACACTACTAGTGTATGGGATGCATAAGATAAATAGACTGCTATTGCTGAATTTTTGGCTTTATAACGCTGCTATGCTACTTTTACCAGCCTTAACTTGTTCCAAGTCATTTACTCAGAAAATACATTTTCTACAGACAGCCAGCCAGTGCTCTGTTCTAGGTTGGTTGTTAAGGACTTTGGGACAACTCAATATGAAAATCAGGCGAATGTGTATTCACGCTTTTTTTTTTTTTTTTTTTATTCCTTTTTATATCTGCTTGCAGATTTGTCCCAAGTTTATTATATGGTTCATGAATCGTGATTGCCTGATTTTCCACTTGTTGAGGCGAATCCAAGGGCTCGCGCACACTTTTGCGAAGATTTGCATTTTCTACACCAGAGAAATCTAGGATCTCCGCAAGGGCACACAGAAAATAATTTATTGTATGTCCCCTGTTCACACTAGAATGCAGGCGGCAGCTTTGAAGAATTCCTGTGCCGAACACGATGCTCCGCAGCCCCCTCACACCCCGCATTGAATGAAATGTCACTTTGGACATTTCTATAAAGTAAAGAAAAAGAAAAGAAAACCGTGTTTTACAAATTCAAGGCAACGCCGCCCCTCATTTTTCCCAGAGGCCGCCCAGCAAAGACACTCAGATTCTCACACAGATAAACAGAACATTTTCCTGTTTGACTAGTTCGAACCAGCCATTAAATGTGCAAATCAGCAATGTGATTTAATAATCATTAAAAATGTGCAGCATTTACATTTCTCACTTGGCAAAAATACGTTGGTTTTGATTTGAACGCTGGTGGCCTTCAAGTTTCATATTTACGTCTAATATTCTGACTTTATAAATGAATTTCAAACATGAGCTGCATACTTTGCAGTTGGATTCTTCCAGTGGCCGCAATGGAGGTCTCCATGCCGTGCCACGATGCAGAGACAAGAGTCCCATCCTCAAGGCAACCTAGTGTGGCAGGGACCCCAGAGTGTCCTTTATTTGGATATCCTGCTGCAAAAAGCAGTGTCCAAAGGAAAGGTTTGTGCATATAGGACTGACCAATATCACTTGGAATTCTTCACACTTATAGCTGGTCACTGTTATATGAAGAATGGGAACAAATCTCTCTAACACAGAATTACATTTTTGTCACCTGTTCTACTCTATCTGAAAACTAAACGGTTTGTCGGCTGTTTTTGGTTGCATTTATTACTATCAGAGTATGCATAATAAATGAAAAGTCTTCGTTGAAATTATGTACTTAATGTAAAAGGTAAGACAAAAAAGTAAGGGAGGTATATAATCTTGTCCTTTTTTTGCCATCTTTGTCCCATTGAGGAGATTTCCCTTCCCTTCTAGTCCCATAGCCAAAACAGGAAGTGAGAGGAAATCCCTCCAAACTGGGTGTGTTACCAGAGCTAGTGTGAAGTAACAGACAACAGGTAACACTGCTCCAAGTGATGCCTTCCTTAGCAATCAGGTGCAGGTCCAGTCCATGGTCTGTGCAGGCAATTCAGGAAACAAAACAAATGACCAGTGAGGATAGAAGCTTTATTGTGTAAAAACATCCAACATCAAAGAGCGATTATAGCTACAGCATCATGACGCGCACAGAGGGAAGCATGGTTGACGTGTTTCACCAATTTCTTTGCTTAGTCATAACCCGGTTATGACTAAGCCAAGAAAATTTGTGAAATGCGTCAACCATGCTTCCCTCTGTGCGCGTCATGATGCTGTAGCTATAATCGTTCTTTGATGTTGGATGTTTTTACACAATAAAGCTTCTATCCTTATTTTTTGGAGTGCGGTCACCAGAACTGTGAAAGTGTTCTGATCTGAAGATTTTCCTGTTATTACTGTTGGTGTCAATTTGGGATATTTTTTTACTTTCAATGTTCACAGCAAACCGGACAGATAGAGGGTGAATCTCCCTAATGGGGGCATAGACAGCAATAAAACTGCCAAGTGTTCTAATCCCTCTCCACACTATCCGAAACTAAAAAAATAAAAAATTACCTTTAGTTAACTTTAGACTGAAAAAAAATCTAAATAAAGTGTGGATTTTAGTCCAGTTTTTTTCAATTTTTCTTTTTTTATTTCTTTTATAGGTGTTCCATCCTTGCTTGTAGTGCTTATGTTGCTTTGGCATTAGGTGATAACCTTATGGCACTGAACCATGCAGACAAACTACTTCAGCAGCCGAGATTGTCGGGATCCCTCAAGTAAGTTTTTTTTTTTTTTTTTATTCTTTTTAATCAACTAAACGGTTTTGTAATGATATTTTCCTTCTTGGACACCATAGGTTTTGGTAACTAAAAATGTGTTTTGCTGGCCATGCTGCTTTTTTGTGATTGTGCACTAAAAAGAGAATTAAAGAATGTTATTTGATATGGAAATACTCTGTGTTGATATATAGGGACCTTCTCAGATTTTCCCGGACACACTCTACTAATGCCTCATGCACACAGGATGTTTATTTAACCACCTACCAGGCACGAACACCCCCTTCCTGCCCAAGCCATTATTCATCTTTCAGCACTGTCACACTTTGAATGACAATTGCGCGGTCATGCTACACTGTACTCAAACACATTTTTAATCATTTTCTTCACACAAATCAAGCTTTCTTTCGGTGGTATTTAATCACTGCTGGGTTTTTTATTTTTTATACATTTTTTTAAAAAGACCAACATTTAAAAAAAAAAAATGTTTTTTACTTTTTTTTCTGCCAGTAAATTTTGTAATTAACTAGTTGCTGACCGCCGGCCGTCAAATTACGGCCAGGCGGCGCAG
The DNA here is from genome assembly GCF_037356315.1 of Lithobates pipiens. Lineage (NCBI taxonomy): Eukaryota > Metazoa > Chordata > Amphibia > Anura > Ranidae > Lithobates > Lithobates pipiens. Next base: position 170,722,953 of record NW_027507764.1, read on the forward strand.
CTATTGTGGCGGGAGGCCGTCATATGACGGCCTCCCGTTTAAACAGGGATGCGCGCGATCGTGCGCGCGCATCCCTGTTTCTTTGGTGGCGGCGTGTCACGGAGACACCGCTCGCCACCGAAGGGGGTGAACAGCCATTCGTTATGGCTGTTTACCACGTGATCGGCCGTGATGAAGTCACGGCCGATCACAGATGGTCACACCCCGTACGTGCACGGCGCATGCGCGCGATCGCGTGCACGTCGGTGGCGGCGTGTTCCCCGGGAACACTGCTCGTCACCGACACTGGTAAACAGCCATTGGCTGGCTGTTTACCCACGTGATCGGCTGTGATCCTTTCACAGCCGATCACTAAAATGTAAACAAACCGCGGTAACGGGATGTTACCGGGTTCTCCTCCTCACACACCGATCGTGTGTGAGGAGGAGATTGCGGTAACATCTCGTTACCGCATACAGTGTACACCAAACATACTGATTGCCCCCCCCCCCCCAATAAAGAGGACCTGTCACCACCCCTCATAGTACCTGTCAATCACAGTCCATCAGAGTACCTGTCACAGTCCATCAGAGTATTTGAGTACCTGTCCCAGTCCATCAGAGTATTTGAGTACCTGTCCCAGTCCATCAGAGTATTTGAGTACCTGTCCCAGCCCATCAGAGTACCCGAGTACCTGTCCCAGCCCATCAGAGTACCCGAGTACCTGTCCCAGCCCATCAGAGTACCCGAGTACCTGTCCCAGCCCATCAGAGTACCCGAGCACCTGTCCCGGCCCATCAGAGTACCCGAGTACCTGTCCCGGCCCATCAGAGTACCCGAGTACCTGTCCCGGCCCATCAGAGTACCCGAGTACCTGTCCCGGCCCATCAGGGTACCCGAGTACCTGTCCCGGCCCATCAGGGTACCCGAGTACCTGTCACGGCCCATCAGGGTACCCGAGTACCTGTCACGGCCCATCAGGGTACCCGAGTACCTGTCACGGCCCATCAGGGTACCCGAGTACCTGTCACAGTCCATCTGTGTACCAGAGTACCTGTCACCGCCCTTCAGAGTACCCAAATACCAGTCACCAAACCATCAGAGTACCTGCCACCAGGCCATCAGAGTACCTGAGTACTTGTCACCAGGCCATCAGAGTACCCGAGTACCTGTCACCAGGCCATCAGAGTACCCGAGTACCTGTCACCAGGCCATCAGAGTACTCGAGTACCTGTCACCAGGCCATCAGAGTACTCGAGTACCTGTCACCAGGCCATCAGAGTACTCGAGTACCTGTCACCAGGCCATCAGAGTACTCGAGTACCTGTCACCAGGCCATCAGAGTACTCGAGTACCTGTCACCAGGCCATCAGAGTACTCGAGTACCTGTCACCAGGCCATCAGAGTACTCGAGTACCTGTCACCAGGCCATCAGAGTACTCGAGTACCTGTCACCAGGCCATCAGAGTACTCGAGTACCTGTCACCAGGCCATCAGAGTACTCGAGTACCTGTCACCAGGCCATCAGAGTACCCGAGTACCTGTTCCAGTCCATCTGAGTACCCGAGTACCTGTTCCAGTCCATCTGAGTACCCGAGTACCTGTTCCAGTCCATCTGAGTACCCGAGTACCTGTTCCAGTCCATCTGAGTACCCGAGTACCTGTTCCAGTCCATCTGAGTACCCGAGTACCTGTCCCAGTCCATCTGAGTACCCGAGTACCTATCTCCAGCCCATCAGAGTACCCGAGTACCTATTTGCAGCCCATGTCTCATAGAATATACGTTGGGGTGTTTACTTTCCAAAATGGGGTCATTTTGTGGGTAATTTCACTGTCCTGGTGGTCCAGGACCTTCAAAAGTGTGATGGGTAGGAATGAAATGAGATGTGTCATTTATGCTCCTAGAACGCCTGAACGTACTACTTCAATGTTCGGCCTCTCTATGTGGCCAGGCTGTGTAAAAGTCCTACACATGTGGTATCGCCATACTCGGGAGGAGTAGCAGAATGTATTTTGGGGTGTAATTTTTGCTATATACATGTTATGTGTTAGAAATATCTTATAAATTGATCATTTTGTGTAAAAAAAAAATGCGTTTTAATTTTTTTCCACATATTCCAAAAACTTCTGGAAAAAAATTAACCATTCAAAAGACTCATTATGCCTCACAGATTATACGTTGGGGTGTTAGCTTTCCAAAATGGGGTGATTTTATGGGAAATTCCATTGTCCTGGTACTCCAGGGCCTTCAAAAGTGTAATAGGTGGTTGAGAAATGAGATGCATAATTTTTGCTCATAGAACGTCTGAAGGTACTACATCAATGTTAGTGCTCTGTATGTGGCCAGGCTGTGTAAAAGTCTCACACACGTGGTATCGCCGTACTCGGGAAGAGTAGCAGAATGTATTTTGGGGTGTAATTTTGGCTATATACATGCTATGTGTTAGAAATATCTTATAAATTGACAATTTTGTGTAAAAAAAAATGCGTTTTAATTTTTTTCCACATATTCCAAAAACTTCTGGAAAAAAATTAACCATTCAAAAGACTCATTATGCCTCACAGATTATACGTTGGGGTGTTAGCTTTCCAAAATGGGGTGATTTTATGGGAAATTCCATTGTCCTGGTACTCCAGGGCCTTCAAAAATGTAATAGGTGGTTGAGAAATGAGATGCGTCATTTTTGCTCGTAGAACGTCTGAAGGTACTACATCAATGTTGGTGCTCTGTATGTGGCCAGGCTGTGTAAAAGTCTCACACATGTGGTATCGCCGTACTCGGGAAGAGTAGCAGAATGTATTTTGGGGGGTAATTTGTTGTATACATATGCTGTGTGTGAGAAATAACCTGATAATATGACAATTTAGTAAAAAAAAATAAAAAATCTTCATTTTGCAAAGAATTGTGGGAAAAAATGACAACTTAAAAAAACTCACCATGCTACTTACTTAATACCTTGGGATGTCTACTTTGTAAAAAGGGGTCATTTGGGGGGTATTTGTACTTTCCTGACTAGTTAGAGTCTCAAGAAATTAGGTACACCTGATGTACTGAAGGCCTGATCAGAAGTGATGAATTTTCAGTGATTGGCACCATAGATTGTAGACTCTATAACTTTCACAAAGACCAAATAATATATACTAATGTGGGTTATTTTTACCAAAGATATGTAGCAGTATAAATTTTGGCCAAAATTTATGAAGAAAAATTACTAATTAGCAAAAATTTATGACAGAAACGAAGAAAAAGGCATTTTTTTCACAAAATTTACGTTTTATTTTATTTATAGCACAAAAAATAAAAAACCCACTAGTGATTAAATACCACTAAAAGAAAGCTCTATTTGTGTGGAAAAAAGGACGCAAGTTTCATATGGATACTGTGTTGGATGACTGAGTAATTGTCATTCAAAGTGTGAGAGCGCTGAAAGCTGAAAATTGGTCTGGTCAGGAAGGGGGTGTAACTGCACTGTACTGAGGTGGTTAAGTAATTTTTTGCCTTCACTGATGTGCGCTGATGAAGCAGCACTGATAGGCTGAACTGGTGGGCACTGATGAGGTGGCATTGATGAGGAGGCACTAATATGTCGCACTGTTAGGTGGCACTGATGGCCAGCAGTGGCGGGCATGGATAGGCAGCACTGGTGGGCACAGATAGGCAGTACATATGGGCATTGATGGGTGGCACTGATGGACAGCAGTGATCGGGAAACTGCCAGCACTGACTGGCATGGCTAATGGGCACCGATTGGCACTTGTGGGCAGTGGTGGGCACTGATTGCTGCCACTGGTGGGCACTAATAGCGGACAATGGTGGGCACTGGTTGGTGACACTATTTTAATCAGGGCACTTATGATTAGTGCCTTAATTGCATTCCTACATGTCCTCCTGTGAGGAGATGCCACTGATCGGTGTGAGGCGAGGAGAGCCGATTACCGGCATCTTTACACAGACGCGGCTCTTTACACAGATCAGGGTCCAAGCAACATGGCGCGATCGCCGAGCTGTGAGAGCGGCCGCTCTAGGCTGCCACCATATGACGGCGACCCAGAACAAGAGCTGCACCGCTCCGCCGTCAAGCAGTTAACTCTCCTAGAAGCCAGCAGCGCTTTTGCAGAAAAAATGCCTGGTGCTTCTAAAAGTATCTAAAGCTTTTACAGGCGTCAAGCTCTTCAGTGTTAATTCATTTCATTGGCCTGAACAAATAATTTATTTTGGCCATTGAAATGAATTTATGCTTAAGAGCTAGCTTTCAGGTGCATTTAGCAGCTTTTAGTAGCATCAAGCATTTTTTTTCTGCCCAAATTTTGCTGCTTCTGAATGCCCTGGCAGTGTGTTTTTTTTTTTTTTTTTTTCTTTCCCCTGTCCCTAAAAGCCCCTGCACTAAACGCTGCTAAAAGCCTATGTGTGCATGGACACATAGGCTAACATGCAGGGGAGTTCAGAGGCAAAAAAAATAATAATGCTTGATGCCCCTAGGAGCAGCTGTAAAAATGCCTAGTGTGCATGAGACCTAACAGATAAGATGAAGGTCTTCTGATGAACTATGTAAATATCAGATTTTGTTTTAAACTGTAATATAAAAACTGTTAAAACAAACGTGGTTTTCAGGTTCATTTTAAAGGAGGACTATCGCCCCAATGAACACAATATCTGGTGAATTTCCCCAGGGATCCTGTGCACATAGCACTTGTCTGCATCTAAATTTGTGCAGGGGTTGCTGAGCCGTATTGACGGATGCCCAGCACTGCCCACCCGCTCAGCTACTTAACAAATCTGATCAAAGTAGAGCGAGTTCTGACAACTTTGGAGGAGAGGGGGCCTAACAGGCAGTGCACACAGCTCCTGCCCCCTTCCCTCAGCTGACAGAACATTGCTGTTAATGAAAACACAAGTTGACAAAAAACTCAAGCCAGGCATTACGCTAGGCGGCCTTAGGCAAGTAGTTCATGGGTATTTTGCAAATGAAGGCGCTCATTTCCGGCTGCTGTCATTCTCAACACAAACTGGCAGTTTCCACTCTCCTTGTGCCCTGAATAGCAGGCGGCAGGCCTGGACTCTGTGTGCACAGAGTACAGGAAAGACACCACGCTGCAGAATGGAGAAAGCATTGGGGCTCAGTCCTGACTGTAACACCTTCCCACAAAATGGCTTATATTTTTAGGCTATGGAGGGGGTGGCGCTACAGCCAGAAATGACAGAAAATATTTATTTTTATTTAATATCCACTGTCCAGATTTTAATGGGGGGCAAGTGCACAGGAACCCCTGGGGGAGTTAGCTGTCATTTTGTTTCTGATCATAGTTCTTCTTTTAAAGCTGAACACCATGATTACTAGGCCAAGGTGGACCAAACAAACTGTTTCCTTCACTAGTGTACTGTGTAAACTGAATGTAGAATTTGCTACATATGTAGCAGTAACATACAGAGCTGTTTTAGCAGCAGGATGGGAACTTCCCGTCTCTCTCTTGAAACAAAATCTAGTTGGGCTGAACTTTTCTCAGCTATTCACTGCAAGCTTACTATTCTATGAGCAGAGAGAAGACATCCATTAAGCTAAGGACACTGAGGCTTGCTGGGAGTGGGAGTAAAAAAAAAAAAGTTTTGCTAAATTATATATTTTTAATCTTATTCTTAAAGGCTGATAGAGCATATTGAACTCTTAAACCTCATACACACGAAAGGATTGTTGGCCAACAGAGCATCAGACTTTTGTCCGAATGGCATGTGCCAGGAACTTGTCTTACATACTAACGGCACACAATTGTCAGCCTACAAAACATGAACGTAGTGACGTACTACGTGGAATTTCAGCTCTTGAGCACCACCCTTTGGGCACCTTTCTGCTAATGTCATGTTTGGTGAGCATTGATTCTGAGCATGCGTATTTGTACTTTGGACTTTTGGGTGACGACTTGTGTACACACAATACGAAAATCTGACAACAGACCGTTGTCCACCAAAAATTTACTAGCCTGCCATCCAACATTTGTTGGCAGAAAGTTGGACAACAATTGTCTGAAGGGGAGCGTACTAAAGGTCGGGTTTTAGGCAGTCTGTCATCACACAATTCCCTTAAGAAAATCCGATCATGTGTACGATGCTTTAGGTACATCCTCTTTAGGTCAATGTTTTCTATTTTTTGAATAGTATTTTAGCATGTATTTTCAGCACAGTTTTTGCATAGTTTCTTTAACCACAATGTAACACCTTGTGCATTTATCAATCACCTACTTTGAATCATGAATGTGTGAGCCTTAGAAATTTCTTGCATGTCTGCCCTATTGAACTTTTAAAGCCTAACATCATGTGCCTCCCCTCTCTTTATGCAGTCAAATTTTCTATTCCCCCAACAAAAGTGGGCAGATATTTGCACTTCTCTCCAGCATCTCTTCTTGCAGGGGGGTCTTTACCTTTGTCCCAGTAAAGGAAAGGTTTCACAGATTCTACTCAAACCAGTTCAGTGCCCAAGGCAAAAGGAGATATTTGCCCCATTCTGGATCTGAAGTTTCTGAACATATTCCTTCAGGATATGTTAAAAAAAAAAAAAAAAATCTGCATTTAATCTGCCTCGTCCGTCATCACTACTTTTCAACTGGGGGGACATTTTGATCTCTGTGGACATAAGTTGCCTACTTGCACATCCTCCTCTTCCTTTTGCACCAGTGCTATCTGTGTTTTGCTGTGGGCATGCAACATTACCAGGTTATTGTCCGTCCCTTTGGCCTCTTGTTATCACCAAGGTGTTGGCTTCTGTCTCAGCTACTCTACTTTCTCAGAGTATCCTCTTTTTAGGATACCTGCATCCCTCCTAATGAAGCATTGGGCCCAGACCTTGTCAGTCAGTGTCTAGTCTGCAGAGGCTTGGATCATAGTTCTCTTGGAGCATCTGGGCCTGACTCTAGAAAGAACTGGCCCTGTCGAGTCCTCCTCTGGACAAGTTCCAGGCCCTTTGCTCCCATGTTTAGACCCTACAGTTCAGGAGACGCCCCACAATTTGCTTTTGCATTAAGGACTAGGGCCTCACGGTACCCTCCTTTTTGAGGCAGTAGCAAAAGCCCAATTTAACTCCAGACCATTGCAGCTCAATATTCTGGTTCTAGGGGTATGGTCGCTTAGCCAGGAGGTGTTATATGATCTCTGCCGCAGGTTGGGGATGCCAGGAATTAACTTTCTTGCGTCCAAAAAAAAACAAAAAACTTTACAGGTATCAAGTAATCCTCAGGCCTCCCCAGTGGATGCCCAGATGACTCGGAGGAATAGTTCAACTTGATCAGTGTAACTTGACCTACGTCTACCCCACCCACCCGCAAAAGGTTATTCCTCATCTGCTGTGCATGATATAAAGGGAGGGTGTTGCAGTGAACCTTTTTGCACTGAACTGACCCGGAAAGAAAGATGCGTTACTCACACATACCCGGGCTCTTGATGGGCTCTCCCAGATTGTCCAGCTTTTCCATTCCAGGGACTGGTACACTATCCTGCTTCTAAGTTGATCACTTTAACTGCCTGGCCTTTTCATCCCTACACTCTTGAAAGCTTGGAAATAACTTCTCCAAAGTCTCACACCTGAAAGGCCTACTTTGCAGGAAGTGTCGGATGACTCTTGTCTGGATCAGCATTTGGCCTTAAATTTGTGCTTGAATCAACATTTAACCTTGAAGTGTTAAATTTCATCCCTAGCCATTATTTTGCAAAGACTGCTTGCCTCGCAACTAGGGTTGCCACCTCATCCCTTTTAACCCAAACACATATGAAATACATAGGCTCTGAGGATAATTTAATGCAGGTAAGGCACCAAGTGAGTTTAATTACCACCTTAATCAGCCACAGAACCTGTAGAATTAATGTGTTTGGGTTTAAAGGGATGAGGTGGCAACCAATGGTGAAGGGTTTTTCTCGCATTGTTCCACCTGTGTGCTCCCTGTTGACATGTGGGACCTCAGGCTAGTTTTGTCAGTTCTTAAGTCTTGCTGGGATATCCCCGTCTTTCCTTACTCACTCACAAAGCCTTCCTCATTGCAATCATGTCTGTGAGTTGTGTCTTGGAGATAGTGGACTTATCTTGGAAGAATTTGTTCCCAGTGTTACACAGGGATAAAGATGTCTTGCAGCCTAAAGCTGACCATAAATGGGCACTTTTTGTTTGCTCTGCTAAGCTCAAAAAAAATCAAATTTCCTCCAACACAGGTAGATGGAGGAATCTCCCAACCCCTTTGGGACATTGTATTTAGAGCGTTGCGCCCACTGCTGTTTAATACATTGATCACAGGCTGCATCCGAAAAAAACGTTTTCCAACGTTCTTTCCTATCTATCTGCAAATGCTAGGAGCATAAGTATTAAAAATGGTCAATGTTGATTGAGAGAGTGACGTTCCATTTTAAGACCTTCTTTATTCTTAAGGTGGGTTCCTCCTTCCACTTTAACTAAGACATTGTCCAAAACATTCAGGGCAATTTCTCTTCACTGTATGGAACTGGTATGCGTTATGTGAATCACCTCTCAGGAACGGCCTCTTTTAGGCAAGATGGTTCGCTCTGTTATTCCTCATGGTCCCCGTGGGGGAGATCCTGCTTCTTGTTCCATTATTGCTAGGTGTATTAGACAAGTCTTCATTCGAGCCTATAGTCTGAAGGATAACATTCCTTCCTTTCCTGTTAGTGTTACTAAACACTGCTTGGACAATTGTACAAGGAATAGCTGCTGAACGTACATTGTTTAGGAAATAGTCACAGTTTCTGCAGCTGTGATGTCATCAGCGCATGCACTCTGAAGGGATGTTAAATACTCATGCTGTGCCGTGGCTCACGTGTGCAAGCGCCCAGAGCCCTTGAACCCAGAAGGAAGACTAGGTGAAGATGGAAGCCCTGTCGGTGATGATGGCACGCTGCTGGAGAGCTTTGTTTTAAGGTAAGACTTAAATAAAGTGCTAGTATGTGATGCAATGTATACTAGCACATTATGACCTTAACTTGCAGGGAGATTTTTTAATTCTATTTTGGTAGAGTTTACTACTGCTTTAAGGCAGACGCACTACCAGATCTGTCAGTGCTTAATGGACTCTTCAGCACTAGGCATCTGTTTAATAGAGTTGCTATGGCTGTATCTGGTCTATTGTTCACACGTTTTGCTTCTTCTGCTGCCAGTTTCTGGCGTATGGTTCTTTGGCCTCCCTGAGCTGTCAAATACTTTTTAGCGTATGTTACAGGACACGGGTCCCTTCCCTCTTTTTATTTTCTTGGAATCATGCCTTATTGCTTGCTATAAAACCTGAGACTTGCTTGAAGTAGGGGGAGTTATGCTAGGGCTGTCCTTACAGCATTTTGTCTGTGTCAATAATCTGAAGGTAGATGTATAACCGGTGGTCTAAGTGTCCTGTAATTTACCCAGAGAAAAGGCTTTCACAAGTAGGTAGGAAATCCTAAAAAATTCTCCTATCACTGAAAAGACAGAACACTTTAATCAAAAATTGGTGTGCAAGTCCAACCATCCCCCATGCAGTGATTATTTCTTTTAGATGCTCAACCTTTTCTATGCGTAGGAACAATAATCAATAACTGAATTATACAGCAAAGCAGAGGAGCATGTGCTAATTTGACCCCATCCATTGGCAGCTGGTCAGTAATGCTGTCAGCCAATGCAGTATCTACAACAGTTAACCAGATCTTTCACTGGTGAGAAATGTGCCTTAAATTGCTGAATTAAATTCACTCACGTGAGGGACAAGGGCAACTGGCCACAATTTTTTTTTTTTTTTAAGCTCTATATAGATCCCTATTTCTCTTACCTACAAAATGTTTTCCAAGTAAAAAAGGATGCCCTCTATGCCTCTTGTCTTTGCTTTGTTGCCATGCTGTTATGAGTATTAAAGTAGAATGATGGACCAAATACAAAATGTAATATGCTACCTAGGCTGCCAGCAAAATCTAATACAAGTAAACCCTACGTTGTCTTTTCCCCAGCTTTCCCTGTGCTATATAAAACACTGCATTGTCACGTTACACTATTGGGGCTTCAGTGGGATGAGATTATGCTAGCGATGAGAATAATTAACCACATTGTCACAACTGACACCACCTTTCACTGCCTCCTGTGAAAAACCTATATCCAGTCAAACATTGGCTATTCATGCCCAGCTCCACCATTTGAATTAGTTATTGACAGCAAGTCAGTACAGACCACTCCGTGAGTCATGGGAGATTACACTTCAGAGAAGTGACGTGCAAGCTTTGCTGAGACCTGCCCACCTTTTCCCTCCAGCATCTGGCAACAGGTGTGCACAGTGGTTTTAATTGATGATAGTGTGTGTTTGATGTACTTTACACATTTTTTTTTCTGCAGTTGATCAAGCATTTTCATGCTGCTCACCCTTGACCAGCAAAGTAATTTTCTCTACTGTGTTTTCTTCTTGAGTTGAGTGGGATTCACCACATCTCTACAACAAGGCTGCCTAATTTTTATGCTCTTTTCATGCTTGGTTGTAAAGGTCTTCAAGTATCAAAAAATACCAGCTTCTGAGCCTGCTTCATGAAGTTGATTACAGTTCATTATTTTTTTTTGGGGGGGGTGGGTCAATGCCCATTAGTGCCACCTATTAGTGCCCATAAATGCGCCTTATCAGTGCCACCTTATCAGCGCTAATCAATGAAGGAGAAAAATGACTTATTTACAAGAGAGAGGGGGATATCATTTTTTTCCTGTAGAAATCATTAGTAAGACCTCATCTGGAATATGCAGTTCGGTTTTTGGCACCAGATCACAAAAAGGGTATTGGGGAATTGGAGAAAGTGCAGAGAAGGGCACCCAAAGTGATAAGTAGCATCGAGGAGCTCCGCTATGAGGAAAGATTAGAGGAACTGAATTCTCTCCTGAGAGATTAAGGGGGATATGATCAAAATGTATAAATGCATAAGTGCTCCATATAGTGAACCTGGTGTTTGAGTTATTCACTTTAAGGTCATCACATAGGAGAAGGGGGCATGCTTTACATATGGAGGAAAGGACATTTAATCTGGAACTTAATAAAAGCTGTGAAAGTGTGGAATAGACTCCTTCAAGAGGTGGTTTTGGCCAGCTCAATAGATTGTTTTAAGAAAGTTCTGGATTCTTTCCTAGATGCATATATGTAAACTGGATACCAACATTTTATAGGTAAAGTTGATCCAAGGAATATCCGATTTGCCTCTTGGGGGATCAGGAAGGAATTTTTTCCCCTGCTGAAGCAAATTGGATCATGCTTTGCTGGGTTTTTTTTTTTTGCCTTCCTCTGGTTCTGGAACTGTTGGTATGGGATTGTGTATATAGGATTGTAAAAAAAAAAAAAAAAAATTGTATCTTTGTTTTCCCCATTTTCTTGGATGAACTAGATGGACTGGTGTCCTTTTTTTTTTTTTTTTTTTCCAACCAGACTAACTATGTAGTCTATAGCCTCCATTTACACCTCATATGGCATTGTGTAATTCCTGCCACCGACCTCAACATTGGGCACTATTCACCCCCTAATACCAAAGATGAGGCACTGTTTTCTCCAAAATCATACAAAAACATGGAGGCACTGGACCAAGCACTGCTAGAAGAGAAAAGGATCTCACCTGGACAATGCTGAATCTGCTGGATGCCTTTTTTTTTCCCAGAAATTATTACTTACTAAAATGGTTATTCTTGGAAGGCTTGTATGCAGATGTGAATTTCATTTTAAATTGGTGGACATGTATGGGGGAATTTACTGACAAGATCAGCCTTTTTTAACCAGAGTTCTGTGGAACCTTTAGCTTCCTCCAGAGGTTGCTAGGGGTTCCTTGAGCAAGGAACAATTTCTAACTCATAAGAAACCTCTGACAATAATTATTTAGCTGTCTGTAAGGAGGCATTCTTTCCTATGATCATAAATGTAAGGACATTTCTTCCCAGTGACCATCACACTAATGGAACATGAGCTATAGATATTGCAATTATTTGCTGGGGTTCCCTGAGAAGTTATTTAAAGGATTCCTCCATGTTAAAAAGCTTGAGTGAGACTGGGTAGATGCTGGGAGCTTATAGAAGAGGTTTGCTTAGCTAAGCAGACTGCAGAGTAGATATCATCAAAGCCCCATACTTTAGATTAGTATAGGGCCTGACAAACCCCAGGTGCCAGGTTGCCATTTTGACCAGAGGTTTGGACCTGACATCTGGACTGCCACCAGAATGCTCTGCACATCACCACAATATATATGCCGGGTTCCGCTTTCCCATCTGTGGCCCCAGGACCTGCATAGTGGGTGCCGCTGGGAGAGGGAGGAGAGCGGACACACATCTGCTCTTCTCCATTTCTAGTTGTTGACCCAGAAGCGATGCATGATGCCATTTCCGGGTCTGCGTTGAGTTTCCGCAACCATCAAGGTCAGGAAAGAATGTAATGCAGTGTGATGTGTGTTGTATTAGATTTGGTGGAGCACAAGGGAGATATGTAGGGTCTTTTAGACCCTGCATGTCTTATTAAAGAGAACCTGTCACCAAAAAAATGTTTTAATTATAAAAAATTTAAGATACACCCAAGCTTATAAAATCCCCCCACCCCCACATATATGCATGTACAATCGTAAACGCACACGGCGGGTCACCAAGCCTGAAAGCGTCAATTGTGAGGCACATATTGCATATCGCTGCACATGCCAGAATGAGAGCAATAATTCTGGCACCAGACCTCCTTTGTAACGCTAAACAAATGACTTATAGGGGGCTTTTAAAGCACTGCCTATGAAAAATATAGGTTACTGACATGTTAACGTTTTGACATGTTGGGTATATAATTACTTGGTGCAACCTCAGCTTTTATATTTTGCCCAAAAATTGGGTAATTTATTGTGTTTTTGTGCCCCCAAAAATAAATTTTAATGTTTTTTTTTGTGTTTTTTGTTTTTTTTTCCCCCTTTTGTGGTAATAGACATAGAAAAATTGGAACTACCACTTATTTATTCTCTAGGGTGTCTACTTTCAGAAAAGATCTGTTTGGGGGTTTTATGTCATCTTAAAGCATATGTTAAACCTACACTTCATATTCCTGAAATGTGCCTGCTGTATTGTGTATGAGAAAGTATCCTGTTCTTTGTATTGCTTCCTTTATGTAAAATCCCCAGTGTTCCTGCCAGGAGAGCACATCCTGGTCACATCTCTAGCTATGCTGGGAACTTGGCCTGCTCTCCTCCAATAATCAGACTTGTCCTGACACGCCCCTGCTGAACAGCCATTCACTGGGAAGCTCAGAGTACTACTGCTGCTTCTCTTCCCCCGCCCCCCCCCCCCCCCTAGCTCTTATGCAGTTGAGGACAGAGGTAATGTGATCACTTATAAAAAAAAAAAAGGGGGGGGGGAATTTTAATTAAATGTAAGGGGTTGTTTTACAAAGTGATCCTTTACAATCACTTTAAATGATTGCTAGGGACGCATTTGGGGGAAAAAAAAGGCCCCCTAAATGTGATTTTAAAGGCTACAACACTACTATTGTAAAATAAAAATGCATTTGTTAATTGCATATAAATTTGGATCACTCACACATGTGGTGATTAAAACATGACATAAAACAGAAAAAACAGAGAACACATTGTGTATGCTTGCTATGAATTCACAATCTGTATAAATGGTGGTACTCTTCAAATTCTAAAGAAAAATTCCGGTACCCAACACGTTTCTGGATAAAGCCCTTCCTCATGGGGTATTGGATAGGAAAATATGTACTCGTATATTTGTCAAGAAGTAAGCAAAGAGTTGGTCTGATGTGCACTGAGCTATGCGAGTAGTAATCACATCGAAGAATACTGCAATAGATGGGGTCAGATGAGGTATGGAATGCAGCGAGGTAGGTATATAAGCATATACTCCATGTTATGGGTATCAAAGGATGTCAAAGCCTTAGTGCAGTCCCTCTTGGTCCATTAAACCTGCTGTCAGCAATAGTGGTAGGTGAATTGCCCTCTCCTCATGTAAATCCCCTATTGTGTTCTCCTCCTCTATTAGGGCGCCATCCTCCCTAGGGACGCATTCTGACACTCTTCAATATCACCAATGCCTTCCCCCATGGTGCCTATACGGGGCAATCCAGAATTTGTACCGGGCCTCCAGAACCCTCACTTTCAGCATCTGGCTTTAAATGTCCGCTTTCATCTTTGTGATTTTTTTTTTTTTTTTTTTTTTTTTTTTTTTTATATTTTTGGGGGCTTGAGCGACAGCTGCAGACCCCGTCTTGAGATTCTGGAGTAGTCTCCAGATGTGCAATTTTCTTTGTCGGTGTTCACACTCACTGGGTATACTTCACCAGCTTACCGAACTGGAACTTATCTGTCATAGGAAGGAACCGACCCGTCCTTGTCTTTCGTTAATTTACGCTTCTCTGATCCGACGGGGTATGTTCCTAGGTTCTTTTCTACATGGGATTCAGACCTTGAAACCCAATTCACTGACTCGCAGAAGGAGAAAATTCCCCATTTTGCCCAGAAGTCTTCTATGGTCACTAGAATTCAAGAGACCGGTTACAAGATCTTAACCTGATGGTACAGGGTATCCTGCACCGCTTTTTTCCTCAGGTCCCTAGTACATGTTGACGATGTGGCAATGCAGAGGGAACAATGCTTTATATCTTTCGGGACTGTCCCAAATGTAAGTTTTTGGCAGGAGGTGATTGGTACTGTCAAGCACCTGACCAACGTTGACCTGGAGGGGAACCCTGCGGCATTTCTGTTGCATCTCTCGGAACGTCCTATTAAGAAATATAAGGCTTTCCTCACAATTCAGTTATTGAATGCAGCTAAGGCATGCATCCTCTTATGTTGGAGACTTGAGAATCCGTCGTCCAAAATCCTTGTGGTTTTCCAAAGTCATTGAACTTGGGGACATGGTGGACCTCACAACTACCTTGCACAACTAGGGTGACACCTGGAGACCTTGGCAACATTTTTTATACACTTATGCCCATCTTCAAGGGGTCTCGCAACTTGGCCGACCTCCTGAACTTAGTCTCATTCCCTGGGTTAGCGGTTTTACCTTTCTTACTATAAGCTCTTTTCTCCTGCACAAGGGACGCTTGATCTCCTACTTCTATTCTTCCTAACCACTTCCTACCTATCCTTTTTTTTTTTTTTTTTTTTTTTTACCCCTTCCTCTCCCATCTACTCCCCTCCCCGTATATTTGTCTCAGTTCTGGGTGCTGTTTTCTTAGATATTTAAATATCCAATTATACACGATCTCAGTCTCATTATCCGTGTTCTGGTCCAGCTGGCCACTGGGAGGCCCGCTTCCCAGTATATTGTATTATTTTGTTAAAATATAGTTGCACCATTTTAAGCTCATAAGTCTTATGTTCTGGGTCACTTATGTTGCTGCTCTATCTGCCCTACATGCTTTGTAAGGCCATTTTCATATTTGACATGATGTACATGGCCATTCATACCGTGTTCTGCTAGGACTGTCGGCATGCAAACCTAATTGAGAGCTTTTCATTGTTTTATGCTTTGTTTCTTCATTCTTCTGCTTGAGTGTAAACTTCAACTTTTGAAAAATAAAGGAATTACAAAAAAAAGGATAAGTTCACCTTCAGGAACATGTTGCATGCTCCACTCATAAGATTTGTTTAAAGTTTAAAAAAAACTGGCTCCTAACTTTTTTTTTTTTTAGCTGGCTCCTAGATTTAAAGCAAATTTATTAAGCCCGGTGTTAGTATATCCTATTCGAGAAATGCACAAAATGATCAGGGGGGCCCTGGAAGAAAAGTGCAATTTGCACTACCTTGATACTCCTAGCATGTGATTCCTTGTAGTCATCTTCAGTTCAGACTGCTAGACAGGCGAGTCATCAGTCGCACATCGGAATAGGCTGAAACTTAAAATAGTGTGAATTCCTTTTCATTTACAGTATACTAAACCTTTGTATACAGATTTAGAAGATATAGTCAGATTAAAAGAATGCCCCTTAAAAGAAAAAGCCTTAAAGCGGGAGTCCACCGGGACTCCGCGTTTTTTTTTTTTTTTTTTTTTTTTTTTTTTTTTAAAAGCCAGCAGCTACAAATACTGCAGCTGCTGACTTTTAAATAGTGACACTTACCTGTCCAGCGCGCCCGCGATGTCGGCACCCGAAGCCGATCGCTCGCTCGCTCGTGCCGCCGCCATCTTGGGTATGGGAATCAGGAAATGGAGCCTTTCGGCTTCATTTCCCGGTTCCCTACTGCGCATGCGCGAGCCGCGCGGCGCAATCCGGACGGTCCCCGCTGCCTCTGGGAGCTGTGTGTTTCCCAGCAGGCAGCGGGGCACTTGCTGAAGGGGGCGGGCGCTTGCGGAAAGGGGTGTAACGTACGCCCCTTTCCGCAGAGAGCTAGCCCGGAAGTGGGTGCAGTTACCTGGATTATCCAGGTAACTGCACCCCCCTCCCCCCTGAAAGGTGCCGATTGTGGCGCCGGAGGGGGGGGGATTCCGATGAGCGGAGGTCCATTTTAGGTTGGACCTCCGCTTTAAATGTGCTTATTGCTTACTCACCTTTGCTTTGGTCTGGGTTGGTAATGGCTTGGAACCAAGGGAGCCTGGGAATGAAGTGCAGCAACATATTGAAAAATAAAAAAAGCAATATAATTTCAGTTGCACAAAAAACACACAACCTGTCGGCCTCAATGTGGCCTATATTGCTTATTGGGAAGGTGGGTTGGTGGTCTGCTTTAATACAGACACAAGGGCCTTTGCTGTGGGTGGTAAACATACAAATTTTGGTCCAAATGCAACCCATTACCCATTGATTTTTGTGTGTTTTGATCGTTTGGGTAGCATTTTAAAAGAAGCGTTTAGGATGCTTTCCAGCCCATATCTACAAAGACTCTGACAAAACTTGATTACATCTTTCAGTTACGCCAGTGATGTATTCCTTACATCATTCAGACAGTAGTATGTTTTAAAATGCTTGGATTTCCCTTCTGGCTATCTCAGTCATTTAAACACACAATTACTTTCTGGCTTTGGAATTTTCTACTTGACGTTTTTTTTTTTTTGGAAAGAAATCATCTGTGTTGTAAGCAATTGCTGTGTTGCAGTTGTTTTCCTAATGTTGTGTTTACATGCAGTGCAGGTCAATTTAATCCCCAGTAAAGGAATTGGTTAGTCTGTAGCAAAGCAGGCAAAGAATTTAGCTGAGGAAAGAGTTAAAAGGATCAGGGGGTCAGAGTCCTGACCAAAAGTGACCCTTAAGTGTGAATTGCTGAACCATAACTGGTAATTTCCTCACTTCTGTTTAATAGCCATCCCACAGTGACTGCTTTGTAGCAATTGGTTCCTTCCTTACAGGACAAGGGTTGTAAAATATGTATTAATTGTTAATTGCTTCTATGGTGATTTTGCTACAGTGACTGATCCGTTTCATGTGCTATAGGAGACTTGATAAACGCTCTTGCATGCTGCCACTTGCATTTTTTTCCAGCTTTTATGATGGCCTCTCTGTGGATTCTTTTTCTTGCCTGCTCAAAATAGTTTTTTGTTTATGGACATGGTTAATCACATGGAATAATGAGAGCGTTTTATGCGCAGCAACGTAAAATGTGGCCACCAACAGGCTCCTTTTCGGTCCAATGCCGTACAATTGTCGCTTCCTGACTACTTTAATTGGAATGATCCTACATTATAATACATGGATCAGCATACTAAATACATTTTCCAGCATGCTGTGCATTTTGGTTGAAAGCATATTTCTACATGAAAGACGTATCGCCAGAACTATTCTAGAACAAGTATTATTATAAGAAAATGACAGATCAGAAAAAAAGGAGGGGAGGAAGCAAGAGACGTGCAGAAAACTGGTGATCGTGCACTGCAAGCCCTGGATTTAGTAGTAGTAGTGACTTCACCAAACCTCAAAATTTCCTGAAACGTAACAGTCGGAGGCAGCAGTGCCTATTAGATCTCACGCTGCAGATATGCATCTATTATTCTACATAACGTGCACTGGTACACAGTCATGTTGGAACAGGAAGGGGCCATCCCCAAACCGTTCCCACAAAGTTGGGAGCATGAAATTGTCCAAAATGTCTTGATATGCTGACACCTTAAGAGTTCCCTTCACTGGAACTAAGGGGCCAAGCCCAACACCTGAAAAACAACCCCACACCTTAATCCCCCCTCCACTGAATGATTTGGACCAGTGCACAAAGTAAGGTCCATAAAGATATGGATGAGGGAGTTTGGGGGTGGAGGAATTTGACTGGCCTGACCTCAATCCAATAGAACACCTTTGGGGTGAATTGAAACCGAGACTGCGAGCCAGGCCTTCTCATCTAGCATCAATGCCTGATCTCACAAATGTGCTTCTGAAAGACTGGTCGACTATTCCCATAGACACACTCCTAAACCTTGTGGACAGCCTTCCCAGTATAGTTGAAGCTATTATAGCTGTAAAGGGTGGGCCAACTCAATATTGAACCCTACGGACTAAGCCTGGAATTCCGTTAAAGTTCGTGTGCGTGTAAAGGCAGGTGTCCCAATACTTTTGACAATATTGTGTATTTAATGGCATTTCTCTGTCTGACTTCTCATCACCATTTACAATATAGGGGAGCTGGTAAACAAGAGGGGAAAAAAGGTAAACTTCCAAGGAAGTGGATAGGTGTAGGCACAGTTTGTGAGGGTGTGTAGTAAAGGCTATCTACAAATTGTGTTCTTGTGAAGTAGGAATTGTCTTTGCAACGGCATTTGATTTTTAAAACATCCTTTTTTTTTTTTTTTTTTTTTTTTTTTTAAAGGACTCATTCGAAACTTAATGCATGCTAAATAAAAATGTGTTTTTAAGTGTTGCTGCAATGTGCATTGTGCTGCATTCCCATTCATTCCTAATAGCACCTCAATGCACAAATACAGTAAAACAAACACACCTTCGCTATAGCGTACGCCGGCCATACATGCATAGAAAATCAAACGAAAAATCGAGTTGGTGGACTGCTATGATTTTATTTAATTTTTTTATGGTTTGCGTGCTTACTGCAGCAGTTGCTTCGTGATCGGAAATGAACAACATGTTGGAATTTTTTTTTGAACAAACTGTTTTCTAATCATTTTGTAGGTCATCTGTTCGGGGAAAGAAAAAAAAAAAACACTAAGTGAAATGCTCATGAGCAGTAGAGTTAGTAGTAGTAATTGATTCGTAAAAATAAAAGTTTAACAACAATTGGAAAACTTATCAAATTCACTGGAATCAAATGTTAGATCAAAAAAATGTTGGTGGTTTTTTTTTTTTTTACTCATCTATGACCAGCTTTACTACAGTGCACAGATGTGCAGCCATAGTTATTGCAAGCGTGATTTTTTTTTTTTTCTTTTTGTGTGTGTATTAAGGTGCATTAGGCAAAAATGATTGAAAAGGGAAATAAATACCTTACTTATTTCTAGTTTATGGTGAACTAGCTCCAATTTAGTTTGTTTTTAGTGAATGTTTGTTTTCCCGTTACTAAACCAGATATACTGTACACATAATTATGTAAATAACATTTTAACGTTTAACATCAGTATGCTACAAAACTATATATACAGTGCTTGGATGAAAGATCATTTTGCACAAAAGCCCAAGATTAAAAAAAAATTTCCAGCTTTGACATAGAAATTGGCTCATCCATCTTTACTAGAAGCCATCTGCTACATGAACTTTGTTGTACCCGTATTCACTGAATAGCTCTCGAAGAACACTAGAGACATTCCCAATCAAACAGAGAATGTCCGCATGTTTTGTGAGTGTGTTGCTTTTTTTGAAGCCTTAGAAGCCAAAACGGGCCTCACGGCTCTTGTGTCAGACTCGTGAATTTGGCCATGATGTGAAGGGGAGGAGGAAGAAAGTGGATGAGACATTCCAAAAATGCTTTCAAGTAAGGCAAGACCTCCTGCATAGTCTTTCTGATCCGAGATTGTTTGTCAGAAGCCCCACTCCAGCTAGCCAATTGTGTTTTTTGTTTTGCTTCTGATGTTCCAGATTTTATTTTTGATGGAAAAGGTTTTTTCTCGTCAAAATGTGCTTCCAACCTTTTTAAAATGTATTGCTATTTTTTGACCGTGATCACGTAAGATATAATATATTTGCATGCAAATGTTGAATTTTTTTTTCTTTTTTTTATATATATAGAGAGTGATCTTTAAAAAAAAAAAAAAAACTGTTTGTTGTTTGAGCAACTCTCACTTGTTTGGCATTGCCACTGGGCCTGTTTGGCGTTGCTTTATTTTTTCTTAAAGTGGATGTAAACTCAATGTCGTCCTTTCTAAACTACTGCCATAGGGGTTACCTATAAGGATATACATGCTTTCTGCATGTATCCCTACCTGTCAAATGTCTCCCCTCTGTCTGTTATGAGACCCGAAAAACTACAGATTCTGTGGGTGGGTCTGTTGTCTGGAGCTCCGTGGGTGGAGTCGTGATGTCAGTAGACTCCCCGCCCACCTCTACACTCCCCTTGTCAATATGCATTTTCTCCTGTGTATTTTATACACTGAACTTCTCCTATGATCTCTAACATCCAGTGAAAAGACAGGAATCACACCCAATCATGCTGAGGTGTGGAGCATCCAATCCTGGCAGAGCAGCAGAAGAAAGTGGGAGGGAATTAAAAAATAATGCATGTCTTAGGCTAGTGCACGAGATATGTAAATCACCTGTCACTCACAGCAAGGGGAGGATTTAACAAAGTTTTTCTCTGTTTGTCAAGATTTATCTCACTGAACAATAAGAGGATTGGCTCAGAGCTGGATTAACTCTTTGTGGTCAGACTGGGCTCAAATGATAGGAAATCTTATACTCTACATTATGACATATTACATTTTTTTTGAAATTTGGGTTTACATCCACTTTTAAGGACTTCTAGCATTTACATTAACCAGTTGCCGACCGCCGCACGCCGATGTACGTCGGTACAATGGCACGGGCAGGCATAAGGACATACATGTACGTCCCTTGCCTCCCGCGGGTCGGGGGCCCGATCGGGCCCCCGCCCGGTGCCTGCGGCGGTCGGTATTCGTTCAGGAGCGATCCCGGACGAGGGGACGGCCATTCATTCATGGCCACCCCCTCGCGATCGCTCCCGACGAATAGAAATCCCCGGTGACATCACTTCCTCTCCTGTAATGTAAACACAGGAGAGGAAGTGATGTATTCTCTCCTCCGTGTCGGTATTTTTCGTTCCGACACGGAGGAGAGCGGATCAGTAAGTTGCACCAACACTCTACACACACAGTAGAACATGCCAGGCACACTCACACCCCCCCTTTACCCCCCGATCACCCCCCCAATTACCCCTGCCCCCCAGTCACAGTGACACCAATGTCATTTTTTTTTTTTTTTTTTTTTTTTTTTGCATTGGTGTCATTTGTGACTGTAATAACTGTTAGGGCAGTTAGAGTTAGCCCCCTTTAGTTCTAATGTACCCCCCTAACCCCCCCAATAAAGATTTAACCCCGTGATCACCCCCCGTCGCCAGTGTCACTAAGGCTGGGTTCACATTGCAGCGGTTTATGAGAACGAATGTGATTCGCACCGCACTGCAGTGCAAATCACATCCGATCTCTGTGCGATTCGAGTTCAGCCATTCACCGCACCCGCCACACCCGCCGCACCCGCCGCAAATTCGCACGGGACCCTTTTTTTGGCCCGCAGCAGAATCGGATCGCATGGGTGTTCACACCATGCGATCCGAGTTTGCAGATCGCACTGCGATATGCGAACTGATCTGGGGGTGTCAGTAACATTTCACTGACACTCCCATCAGTTCGCATAGGGCAGTGTGAACTGCCGCCGGGAGGCATGCGATGCGGGAACCCGCCGCGGATTCGCGGCGTTTCCGCATCGCTCCAGTGTGAACCCAGCCTAATAAGCAATCATTTTTCTGATCGCCGTATTAGTGTCACAGGTGACGCTAGTTAGGCAGGTAGGTATTTAGGTTCGCCGCAGCTTTTTATAGCGCCAGGGACCCCCATATACTACCGCATAAAGCCCCCTGATTGCCCCCTAGTTAACCCTTTCACCAGTGATCACCATATAACTGTTACAGGTGACGCTGGTTGGTTAGTTATTTTTTTATAGTTTCAGGGCACCCGCCATTTATTACCTAATAAAGGTTTAACCCCCTGATCACCCGGCGGGTGTCATTTGTGACTAATAACTGTTAGGGCAGTTAGGGTTAGCCCCCTTTAGTTCTAAGGTACCCCCCTAACCCCCCCAATAAAGGTTTAACCCCGTGATCACCCCCCGTCGCCAGTGTCACTAAGGCTGGGTTCACATTGCAGCGGTTTATGAGAACGGATGTGATTCGCACCGCACTGCAGTGCAAATCACATCCGATCTCTGTGCGATTCGAGTTCAGCCATTCGCCGCACCCGCCGCAAATTCGCACGGGACCCTTTTTTTGGCCCGCAGCAGAATCGGATCGCATGGGTGTTCACACCATGCGATCCGAGTTTGCAGATCGCACTGCGATATGCGAACTGATCTGGGGGTGTCAGTAACATTTCACTGACACTCCCAGCAGTTCGCATAGGGCAGTGTGAACTGCCGCCGGGAGGCATGCGATGCGGGAACCCGCCGCGCATTCGTGGCGTTCCCGCATCGCTCCAGTGTGAACCCAGCCTAATAAGCGATCGTTTTTCTGATCGCTGTATTAGTGTTACAGGTGACGCTAGTTAGGCAGGTAGGTATTTAGGTTCGCTGCAGCTTTTTATAGCGCCAGGGACCCCCATATACTACCGCATAAAGCCCCCTAATTGCCCCCTAGTTAACCCTTTCACCAGTGATCACCATATAACTGTTACAGGTGACGCTGGTTGGTTAGTTATTTTTTTATAGTTTCAGGGAACCCGCCATTTATTACCTAGTCTCACTAGTGTACCCCTAAATTTAGGGGTGTCTACTTTCCAAAATGGGGTCATTTGGGGGGGGTTTGTGCCATCTTGGCATTTTATGGCCTTCAAAACTGTAACGCCCTTAGAAAGCCTGAAGGCGGTGCTTGGTTTTCGGGGCCCCGTACGCGGCTAGGCTCCCAAAAAGTCCCACATATGTGGTATCCCCATACTCAGGAGAAGCAGCAGAATTTATTTTGGGGTGTCATTTCACATATGCCCATGGCATGCGTGAGCAATATATCATTTAGTGACAACTTTGTGAAAAAAAAAAAAAAAAAAAAAAAGTTTGTAATTTTCCCGCAACTTGTGGCAAAATATAAAATATTCCATGGACTCAACATGCCTCTCAGCAAATAGCTTGGGGTGTCTACTTTCTAAAATGGGGTCATTTGTGGGGGTTTTGTGCCATCTTGGCATTTTATGGCCTTCAAAACTGTAATAGGTAGTGAGAAGTGAACTCAAAAATTTACGCCCTTAGAAAGCCTGAAGGCGGTGCTTGGCTTTCGGGGGCCCCGTACGCGGCTAGGCTCCCAAAAAGTCCCACATATGTGGTATCCCCGTACTCAGGAGAAGCAGCAGAATTTATTTTGGGGTGTCATTTCACATACGCCCATAGCATGTGTGAGCAATATATCATTTAGTGACAACTTTGTGTAAAAAAAAAAAAAATTTTTTTTTTTGTCATTATTCAATCGCTTGAGGCAAAAAAATAAAATATTCAATGGGCTCAACATGCCTCTTATCAATTTCCTTAGGGGGTCTACTTTCCAAAATGGGGTCATTTGGGGGGGTTTTGTACTGCCCTGCCATTTTAGCACCTCAAGAAATGAGATAGGCAGTCGTAAACTAAAAGCTGCGTAAATTCCAGAAAACGTACCTTAGTTTGTAGATGTGACAACTTTTGCGCAAACCAATAAATATACAATTATTGACTTTTTTTTTTACCAAAGACATGTGGCTGAATACATTTTGGCCTAAATGTATGACTAAAATTGAGTTTATTGGATTTTTCTAATAACAAAAAGTAGAAAATATCATTTTTTTTTCAAAATTTGCGGTCTTTTTACGTTTATATCGCAAAAAATAAAAACCGCAGAGGCAATCAAATACCATCAAAAGAAAGCTCTATTTGTGGGAAGAAAAGGACGCAAATTTTGTTTGGGTACAACATTGCATGACCGCGCAATTACCAGTTAAAGCAGCGCAGTGCCAAAGTGTAAAAAGACCTCTGGTCATTTACCAGCAAAATGGTCCGGTCTGAAAGTGGTTAAACCCCACATCCTTCCAAAACCATTTTTAAAAGCCCACTGATAGTTTAATTTCTAATGTATTTTTGGTAGCGTGGGGATGTTTTATTTGCTTTCTATGCCCATTTGGGGACTTTTACCCTCACTTGCTGTCAAGAGCGGAAGTGACTGAAAATCTCTTCAATGGTGACACAATTTTTGTTGGGTGCGGAGGGTTAGAACTTCTATAATGTTTGTGTTGCTGACAAAACTTGGTTTTTGTTGTGATCAGAAAACGCACTGCTTCCAATTCTACATGCAAAACATTTTTTAACATTCGGCAGAGACTCTCAACTCAACCCTTTCCTCCCTCTAGGGTGACTTTACAATATTCTGTTCTCAACAAGGGGGTCACAGACCTAAATAAAAACCTGTCTGAAATTTTCAAGGATAAGTTCACCTTTGGCAAAATGTTACATGTTACACCCGTTTTTAGGGTGTAACATGTTACCCTAAGAGCACCTGCCTGCGCCCCTCTGATCCCACTGCTGTGACATCAGACGGGGGGGTGGCTTTTGGGGGGGTTGGTCGTGGTCTTCTCCCTGCACCTGCTCCAACCACATAGCCGCGTCAATCATTCTCAGCGTTCTGCGAATGAACGAACTACAACTGCTGTCTCCCACGTGGCAGATGGCTTGTAGTTCTTAAACTGTGAGGGCGCTGATGAATGTTCACGTAGTTCATTGATCTTCCTCCCCTCTAGTAACTGTCTGCCCATATAAGAGGTATAGGCAGACAATTATAATGAGAGATTCTGCAGGAGCCTGACACTGTACACAATCTGCTGATGGTGGGTGCACTGCTCTACCGTGTTTTTATTTTTATTTTATTCTTTTTTTTAACCTGCATTTGTTTTTTAAAGGGTTAACTTAGCCTTTTCATGGGTGCTCAATCTGTGGCCCTCCAGCTGTTGCGAGACTACAAGTCCCATCATGCCTCTGCCTATGAGTCATACTTGTAACTGTCAGCCTTACAATGCCTCATGGGACTTGTAGTTCTGCAACAGCTGGAGCACCACAGGTTGAGCACCCAAGCTTTAACTCCTCTCCACTCTATCAAAACAAAAATGGCTTGAGTTAGGCCTTACGTTTTAGATATAGTGGCAAGAGTAAAGCCTTGTACACGTGTTTCTCTTGAATCAGCCAAATATTAGTACATGTGTACCGCTGCACCCAAGGGTTGCAGCACTGATCTGTGTATTCTGACAGAGGGGGAGTTGACCCCTGTCAAAATACAATGGTGCAGCAGGAGAGACTCCTGCAAACACCTTGCTTGTATGGATGCAGCTATCTGTGAGGTTTCTTTTCATTCAACCCGCTGGTGGTATACCCAGCTTTAGACCACCTTGTGGTGTCTGACTTCACTAGCAGGTTTCCACTTACTTTCTGTTCCTGAGAAACCAGAGCAAGAAATTAGGGGAACGGGTTTGCCAGAAATATGCAGGACAGCCATTTTAAACCTGGTAGATCCTTTTAACGTTGCAACACTCAAATGGTGTTGTGTCGCTGTCTGTTTACAAATTTTAAAGAATTGATGTCGCTGGGGACACCGTCAGCAGTAAAAAATGTTCCAGAGGTTCTAACCCTTATACACTTTTTAGTGGGGGCAAAATGGCATGGTTTAAGCTATACCCAGTCCTGAAATGAATGATAAATACACAATACCCAACTGTTTGTGTTTAGCGTAATTGCATCATGGAATGCCCCTCTCCCACTCTGAATATGTCATGGGAAAAAATGTCTGTTTTCACATTCAGTATGCATTCAGTTTCTGCACGTGGACTGATGGAAAGGACCCTAACTATAAAGAAAATTGTGCCTTTTTTATTGTGTAATTTTATTTTGTTTTTAACTTGCTAGTAATTGGTATGTTTTCTGCTGCCAACCTTTTTAACATACTGAGCATCCACATCTGTTAATCGTCCGTGATGACTTAACACGCGGCAACTTTACCCATCCTCCGCTGGAGAGATCTGTCAGGGTGCCTGATCTCTGTGCGATTGCCCAAGTAATGGCATTGCTCACACAAGCTCCTAAAGGAATGCTTGGCGTGCATTTCGAAATGTGCCAAGGACTCTTTAGCACTTGCTTATGAGATTGTTAATGTGTTTAGTGGCTTAGTTCAAAAAGGCACTTAGCAAAGGGTTTGCTTTGTGTCACATCAAAATGAACATAAATACAGCGTTGCTTCCAGGCAGCAGACCTTGTTCTTGAGTAGCTTGCTGATTTTTCATGAGCTCTGAGTGCTTGAATATCTATTAAAATTTTAAAGGCGTCTCACACCATAAGGATTACATCCTCCAATAGGATTACATAACAGGAATCGTGTAGGAAAATGACAAGACATCTTTTTGCTTGTCGTCAGTGCTGATAAATTCCTGCTTGAGGTGATTGTAGCCGTATTAATGCACTTGCAGCAAAAACAATTAAGCATTGCCCATGATACTTTTTTTTAATTTGCAATATGGGTCAACCGATTTATCTCGGATACTGACTAGAGGTCGACCGATATATCGGCCGGCCGATATATCGGCCGATATTTGCCGTTTTTTAAATAATCGGCATCGGCCGATTCTGCTGATAAAAAGCCGATTCTACAGCGGGACTTTGAAATGACTTCTGTAAGAAGTCAGTGTAAATTGCCTGAGTTGCCATAGCAACACTTTCCTCCTCTCTGGGCAGACTGCCAAGAAAAGAACTAAATGTTACAATGTTTACACTGAATGAATGAAGTCATCTCTGTGTAGAAGTTCTCAGTTTAACCATTTAAATACTTTTCTGACACTTGTTGCTTACAAGTAAAAATCCTGTATTTTCTGCCAGAAAATCACTTAGACCCCCAAAAATTATATATATTTTTTTTTAGCAGAGATCCTAGGGAATAAAATAGCGGTTGTTGCAATATTTTATGTCACACGGCATTTGCACAGAGGTCTTTCAAATGCATTTTTTTGGGAAAAAAATACACCATTTAAAAAATAAAAATAAAATAAAAACAGTAAAGTTAGTCCATTTTTTTTTTTTTTTTGTCCAAAAGTTTTGACTACCCGTTTTTATTTAATATATAGGTTTTTTTTTATTTTTTTTAATCTAGATCATACATACAAGTAAACTGATTGGAGGTTTGTTTTGTTTAATAAATGTTTAAGTGTAAGAAATTTTCTGTATCACTAAGGGCCGGTTCACACAGCGAGGCGCGGCGAGGCGTCTCCGACTTGCCTCGCCGCGACCTGCGGGGACCTCAGCGGCGACTTGCAGAGGACTTCTGTATAGAAGTCAATGCAAGTCGCCCCCGAAGTCGCCCAGAAGTAGTACAGGAACCTTTTTTCTGAGTCGGAGCGACTCAAGTCGCTCCTCTCAGAACGGTTCCATTGTACAGAAGGGGGGCGACTTGCAGGAGTGAGGCGAGGCGAGCCGTGTCGCCTCGCATCGCCTCGCTGTGTGAACCGGCCCTTATGAAGGCTGCTTTCACACTGGAGCGGGCAGGCGTTGATGGTAAAACGCAAGTTTTAGCGGCGCTTTACCATCATTTTAGTGGTGCTATTTGGCTGCTAGTGGGGCACATATAACCCAGCTAGCGGCCAAGGAAGAGGTTAAATGCGCCCATGAAGCACCGCTTCGGCAGTGGTGCCCATTCATATCAATGGGCAGGAGTGGTGGAGGAGCGGTATACACCACTCCAAACGTGCTGCTTGGAGGACTTTTTTTTTTAAGATCCTGCCAGCGCATCGCCTCAGTGTGAAAGCACTCTGTCTTTCACACAGACTGCAGGGGAGCCATTTTGCAGGCACTTTACAGGCGCTATTTTAAGCCCAAAAGCGCCTTAAAAAACGCCCCAGTGGGAAAGGTGTGTTAGATCAAGGGGGATTAAAAATAAATAAATAAAATAAAATAAAATCGGCCTAACATATCGGCCCCAAAAAATCGGCATTATATATCGGCTATCGGCCACCATGATTTCTAAATATCGGCATCGGCATCGGCCAGAGAAAAACCCATATCGTTCGACCTCTAATACTGACATTCACTTTTTTGGTACCAGTCACAAACTTACCGATATTGCTTCAAGGGGTTGAACCAGGGGATGCCCGCAGCGGCAGGAATCACCATGGTACCATACTTAGAGCGGATGATCAGCTTTCTTGTAATAACAACCAATGCGGCTCAGCAGCTGCTTGGCTGTTATTCCAAGCAGCGGGAGGGGACGTCCCACCGGGAGACCTGGGCAGCCAGCTGGCTGTCCGAAGACCCGAACAAAGCCAGAATCTGCTTTGTTCGGGTCTTGGATCTAGTAACCGGGAAGCGATGTCATGACATCACTTCCGGATTACTGGCATCCTAAAGGCGCCAGTTTTAAAAAATAGAAGGTAGTCAAAAACCGCAGGTTTTGGCATTGTGAATACTTTCAAGTGCAGAGGAGGGGTTCTGTTCACACCCGTGTGTGGTGTGAGATTGCATGTGATTCGCACCGCAGTGCAAATCACATTCGATGTCCGAGCGATGCGATTTCAGCCATACAGATAGTATGGCTGAATTTGCATCACGTTTGGGCCAAACTCGCACAGGACCCTTTTGGTCTGCACCAGATTTGGATCGCATGGGTGTTCACATTCATGTGATCCAATTCATGTGTGAACTGTCAGTTCATAGTGCAATATGCAAGCTGAAATGGGGTTGTCATTAACATTGTATTGATACTCCCAGCAGTGCGCATATGGCAGTGTGAACTGCCTTGCGAGTCAGGTGCGATGTGGAAACCAGCAGTGAATTTGCAGGGTTTCCCGCATTGCACAAGTGTGAACCGGGATTAATAGACCCCAGATCCCTCCATAAAGAGTACCTGTCACTGTCTATTACTGTCACAAGGGATGTTTACATTCCTTGTGACAGCAATAAAAGTGATTTAAAGGAAAAATAATTAAAAAGACAGTGTAAAAATAAAAACTTTAAATCTACAGCATATCGGCACCTGATATTGGCCTGAAAGGCAGCTGAAAAATCGTTATCGGCCCTGAAAAAAACAATATCATTCGACCCCCTGATTTGCAATAGCATCCAGATTTTCAGGGTAAGCTTTCGGGGTGTACCTCCTTCCTTAAGATCTGAGGAGTACTAATGCACAAAGTTTTAGCAGATGAGATAGTTAGACCATCTCTGAGAGGGGATAAAATATACACAGCAGTGGTAATTAAACCTGGATAGTTAAACAAAAACCATACATTATACAATTTTTTTCTTTCCTTTAACCACGGGTGCTGTTGTATTC
This sequence comes from Lithobates pipiens, assembly GCF_037356315.1. Lineage (NCBI taxonomy): Eukaryota > Metazoa > Chordata > Amphibia > Anura > Ranidae > Lithobates > Lithobates pipiens. The sequence continues at coordinate 170,752,360 of NW_027507764.1, forward strand.
TGACAGCGGGATGTTTCCCAGCCCTCAGAATACAATGATTACTGCTGACAACTATAGCCGCCGGCAATGATCGCACAAAAAAAAAACAGGCTGGTTGTACAGACGTAAATCGAAGTACAACCAGGCTGCCCAAAGACAGATAGAAAATTGGCCTAATTTTGATTTATCTGAAGGCAGTAAGAGGGCTATGGCATGGGAGGGGGAACAGCCAGAGGTAAGTCTTCTTAAAACTGTTGGATAGTTATTTCACACTTATGCATTTTGCACTACATTTTCAGTTTTGCAGAAACACGTTACAGTCCATTTAACATGATTTCTTATGGGTCACATTCTCATCTGTGTATTTTCAACCAGTGGGTCTTTTGGAAAGGGCCAAGGACATTTTCCCTGCTGCAGGAACGCAGTGGAAACACACCAAAAACGCAGTGCTTGCATTTTTCATGTTTCTGGTACGGTTTTGCTGATTTCTACTACATGACAACAGCCCACTCCCAAAAATGAAAACCGCGTGTCAAAAAACGCACTGGGAAAATGCACCAACTGCAACCTGCATGTGTGTCACCCTAGCCTTAGAAAACGCAGGTTTCTGAAATATTTTTATGCTTGGATGGCTAAATGCTGAACATAGCTGTGTTTGTGTGTGTGTGTGTGTGTGTGTGTGTGTGTGTGTGTATATATATATATATATATCTATATCTATATCTATATCTTTTTTTTTTTTTTTTTTTAATAGTGACATTCACCATACAAGAATTACATTTTTTTCTCCACTGTCAGTACCTTCTATACAAGAATTCTAAAAATTTAGAAGAAATGAGAGCTATCTGACCCCTATGACCCTGATTGGGTTAAAGGTCAGCACATTGTTACATTTCAGAACCCTGCAATGCTGGTTTTAGGTTGTGGGAACAGGAATTACCAGTGTTGTCACTCATGGGTATTATAGCCAGAAACCATATATCATTTCAAGTGGAACTATAGTCCCTTTTAATATTTGTGTGTGTTTGGTCAAAACAGTGGATATTGCAGTTCAATATTTCTAAATGTAAAATAATGCAGGGAAAAAGAATCACGTGAGCGAATACAACATTGGGTGTACAGTGTTGGTCAGCACTACAGAAGAAAAAGATTTGGGGGTACTTATTAGAGATGATTGCGAAATGAGCAAACAGGGTGAATAGGCAGTGGGTGAATAGAATTCTAGGATGCATCACCAGCAGAAGGAAGGAGGTTCTGGTTCTCCTATATAGATCTTTATTGAGACCTTAGTTAGAATACGGTGTTCAGTTCTGGAGACCTAACTTTCAAAAAGATATTGATAATATAGAACGAGTCCAGAGAGGGGTAACAAAAATGGTGAAAGGTTTTATCCCCCAAACCTATCAAGAGCGACTTCAAGAACTTAATATGTACAGTCTGAAGGAAAGACAGGAGAGGGGAGACGTGATTAAAACCTTTAACCACATCAATACAGTGCACTTACACCCCCTTCCTGACCAGACCAATTTTCAGCTTTCAGCGCTCTCACAGTTTGAATGACAATTACTCAGTCATCCAACACTACCCATATGAAACTTGCATCCTTTTTTCCACACAAATAGAGCTTTCTTTTAGTGGTATTTAATCACTAGTGGGTTTTTTATTTTTTGTGCTATAAATAAAACGTAAATTTTGTGAAAAAAATGCCTTTTTCTTTGTCATAAATTTTTGCTAATTAGTAATTTTTCTTCATAAATTTTGGCCAAAATATATACTGTTACATATCTTTGGTAAAAAATAACCCACATTAGTGTATATTATTTGGTCTTTGTGAAAGTTATAGAGTCTACAAACTATGGTGCCAGTCGCTGAAAATTGATCACATCTGATCAGGCCTTCAGTACATCAGGTGTACCTCATTTCTTGAGACACTAACAAGTCAGGAAAGTACAAATACCCCCCAACTGACCCCTTTTTACAAAGTAGACATTCCAAGGTATTAAGTAGCATGGTGAGTTTTTTTTTAAGTTGTAATTTTTTTCCCACAATTCTTTGCAACATGAAGATTTATTTTTTATTATTATTTTTTTTTTCACAAAATTGTCATTATCAGGTTATTTCTCACACACAGCATATGCATACAACAAATTACACCCCAAAATACATTCTGCTACTCTTCCCGAGTACGGCGATACCACATGTGTGAGACTTTTACACAGCCTGGCCACATACAGAGCACCAACATTGAAGTAGTACCTTCAGACGTTCTACGAGCAAAAATGACGCATCTCATTTCTCAACCACCTATTACATTTTTGAAGGCCCTGGAGTACCAGGACAATGGAATTTCCCATAAAATGACCTCATTTTGGAAAGCAAACACCCCAACGTATAATCTGTGAGGCATAATGAGTCTTTTGAACGGTTAATTTTTTTCCAGAAGTTTTTGGAATATGTGAAAAAAAATTAAAACGCATTTTTTTTTACACAAAATTGTCAATTTATAAGATATTTCTAACACATAGCATGTATATAGCAAAAATGACACCCCAAAATACATTCTGCTACTCTTCCCGAGTATGGCGATACCACATGTGTAGGACTTTTACACAGCGTGGTCACATAGAGAGGCGGAACATTGAAGTAGTACATTCAGGCATTCTAGGAGCATAAATGACACCTCTCCTTTCATTCCTACCTATCACACTTTTGAAGGTCCTGGACCACCAGGACAGTGAAATTACCCACAAAATGACCCCATTTTGGAAAGCAAACACCCCAACGTATATTCTATGAGACATGGGCTGCAAATAGGTACTCGGGTACTCTGATGGGCTGGAGATAGGTACTCTGGTACTCTGATGGCCTGGTGGCAGGTACTTGGGTACTCTGATGGCCTGGTGACAGGTACTCGGGTATTCTGATGGCCTGGTGACAGGTACTCGGGTACTCTGATGGCCTGGTGACAGGTACTCGGGTACTCTGATGGCCTGGTGACAGGTACTCGGGTACTCTGATGGCCTGGTGACTGGTATTTGGGTACTCTGAAGGGCGGTGACAGGTACTCATATGGACTGTGACAGGTACTCAGATGAACTGTGAAAGGTACTCGGGTACTCAGATGAACTATGAAAGGTACTCAGATGAACTGTGATAGGTACTTGGGTACTCAGATGAACTGGGACAGGTACTCTGGCACTCAGATGGGCTGTGACAGGTACTCGGATAAACCGTGACAGGTACTCGGGTACTCTAATGAACCGTGACAGGTACTCGGGTACTTTGATGGCCTGTGACAGGTACTCGGGTACTCTGATATGCCGTGACAGGTACTCGGGTACTCTGATATGCCGTGACAGGTACTCGGGTACTCTGATGGGCCGTGACAGGTACTCGGGTACTCTGATGGGCCGTGACAGGTACTCGGGTACTCTGATGGGCTGTGACAGGTACCCGGGTACTCTGATGGGCTGACAGGTACTCGGGTACTCTGATGGGCTGACAGGTACTCTGATGGGCTGTGACAGTTACTCTGATGGACTGTGATTGACAGGTACTATGAGGGGTGGTGACAGGCCCTCTTTATTTGGGGGGAGGGCAATCAGTGTGATTGGTGTACACTGTAGGCGGTAAGGAGATGTTACCGCAATCTCCTCCTCACACGCGATCGGTGTGTGAGGAGGAGAACCCGGTAACGTCTCGGTACTGCAGTTTGTTTACATTTTAGTGATCGGCTGTGAAAGGATCACAGCCGATCACGTGGGTAAACAGCCGGCCAATGGCTGTTTACCAGCATCGGTGACGAGCGGTGTTCCCGGGGAACACGGCGCCACTGACGTGCACGCGCAGCGCGCTCACGATCACGCGCATGCGCCGTGCACAGTCGGGGTGTGACCATCTATGATTGGCCGTGACTTCATCACGGCTGATAACGTGGTAAACAGCCATAACCAATGGCTGTTCACCCCCTTCGGTGACGAGCGGTGTCTCCGTGACACGTCGCCACCGAAGAAACAGGGGTGCGCACACGATCGCGCACATTACCTGTTTAAACGGGAGGCCGTCATATGACGGCCTCCCGCCACAATAGGTGCGCCGCCTGGCCGTCATTGGACGCCCGGCGGTCAGCAACTAGTTAAATACACCAGGGAGTGAATGAGGTTCAGGAAGGCAGTTTTTTTTTTTTTTTTTTTTTTTTTTTTTTTTATGTGAAATCAAGAACATGGGGACATGACCTCAAACTGACTGGAGGGACATTCAAAACTAATCTTAGAATGTATTATTTTACTGAAAGGGTAGTTGATGCTTGGAATAAGCTTCCAGCAGAGTTAGTGAGACAGTCAACAGTAAATGGCTTCAAACAAGCTGGGGACAAACCTATACTCGGACAAAAAAAACGAAAGCCCCTATGGGAATGAGGGGTGGGGGTAACATGGTGCAAAATGGTGAACTAAGTTGTACGTTTTAGACAGCAATTTACAAATGCTTCCTGAACGTGCCTAAAACACATTGTAATGTGTAAACTTCACCTTACTGTGTCTTACTTTACACAAACTGGTATCTCTACAACACAAAGTCTGTCTGATCGGGTAAAACAGAGTTTACCGTCTATAATGGTGTGTGTGTGTATGTATGTATGTATGTATGTATGTATGTGTATATATATATATATATATATATATATATATAATATAATTTTAACCTTTTTGGGGTTTTTTCCATGGCAAAACAGCTACATAAAAACTGTGATTTGGCAATTCTGATGTACCCTATTCATGGTGTGTGTGTGTGTGTGTGTGTATATATATATATATATGTATATAATATATATAAAATCGGTCCACTTTAAGCTCTTCTTTTGTTTCTGCAGGTTTCTGGGCCATTTGTATGCTGCAGAAGCACTCATCTCCCTGGACAGGATCTCGGATGCCATCACTCATTTGAACCCAGAGAATGTCACAGATGTGTCCCTTGGGGTTTCATCAAATGAACAGGAGCAAGGTTAATGAAACCACACTTGACTAAGCCATGCTTTTATCTGCTTCTCTGATGGAAGTGGTAATGCACACATGTACTCATACACATGCACACATCTCCAGCCCCCATGCTTCATAATTTATTTGCAGAGTATGTCTGTACAGTCCATGAATACTGCATGCAGTGACTCATTCGTTTGTAGCATAACCTTTAAATGCTTCTGCTCATGATTCCACTCATTAGGCTTGAAGAACACAGATTATGACAGGAGACTCAGTTTCATACGTAGAGGGTTAATGCATATTATTTACTAGATGAACAGGATTTGGGATGATAGGTCAGAAAGGAGTGGTAATTACCAAGTCTTAGCTTGGCTGTATGTGACCTGATAAAGACAGGCAATACAACGAAATGAAGCATTGCTTGTGACAGTTGGTCTTTAGGTCATTCAAAGAAGTTGTTATTCCAGAAAGTGTTCATTTTGGTTTCAATACTTAAAGAGATTAAAAATCTCTGCAACCAGTATGCAGACTTGCCATGTGTATGCAAATAAGGAAATGAAGCTTTTTTATGATCAGCTGATTCGGATCAAATTGTGGTGGGTCCCAGCAGTGTCATAAGAGGGGCGAAGTTCTTTCCAACTTTTGTTTTCAGGGAGGCACTAGCTTATCTGAAGTTATACCAAGATTGTTTTGACGGTAAACAAACTGAACATAGAATACTTCTATTCAATTAAGTTTTGATGTAAAAGTGTCCAGCTAGTCATAAAACATTGTGGGGGACTCTCCACTGCCAACTATTTATTACAGGTACTTGTATAGCGCCATCAGTTTACACAGCACGTTACATATTTATTATACATTCCCTGCCTTCAAGGAGCTTACAGTGTAAGGTACCTAACTCCCATTCGCACATATTGGGGCCAATTTGGACAGAAGTCAGATAACCTACTAATATGTCTTTGAACTGTGGGAGGAAACCAGAGTACCCAGAGGAAACCCATGCAGGCACAGCGAGAACATGCAAACTCCAGGTAGGTAGTAGCATGGTTGGGATTCAAACCAACGACCTCAGTGCTGCTAGGTGGAAGTTCAAACCACTTGGCCACTGTGCTGCTATTGTGTTCAATAGCAATATATAAATCCTTTATTATTATTATTAACAGTTTGTACAGCACTTTATAATAGAAAGGGAGGCAGTACAGTTAGAATTCAAGAGGGTTAGGAGGGCCCAGCTCATAAGATTTTACAATATAATAGAGCTATTTGCACCCACAGCTGCCTAAATGCAGAGGAGCTGATGAACAGTGGCTGCATCTGATAGGATGCTGCCACTGGCCATCCAATATTTTCCACCAGGTTCAGTGGATTTTTTAATCGACTGATTGTTGAGCTGGGTGGTGTTTGCACATTCCATCCACAGCTCAAACTTTCCTATGCTTTTGGTTGACCATAGATTTACCGAAACCTAAACACTTTTTATCTGTATGCAATCAGATTGGCCCTTGCACTACATAGTTGAAGATTAATAAAATGGTATAATGCATGGCCAACTTAAGGGAGGCCACTACAAAATGCCTGCTATTACCTTTATTTCTCAGAAAAATGTAGTTTTGTTCTAATCTTCTTACTGAAACCTCACTTCATGGGTAAGCTTTACCCACTGCCATTCCACTACTCACTCTGTCCCTGGCAGCAGGATAGCAGTCTTTGACGCTTAGCCATCAACTAAGGGAAAGCTAGGCCCCAGTAACAAAGTAAAACGAAATTGGAAAAGGGCTCAGAAGATGCTTTTCTGACTAATAAAATATAAGAGAAGGCATTTGCACGCTCTTCGCTAAAATGTGTACTTTACAATGTTTAAAACTTAAAGCGGGGTTCCACCCTAAAGTGGAACTTCCGCTGATCGAAAAGAAAAGACAGGTATTTACACCCACTTCCGGGCATAGACTCCTGTGGGAGTCTGTCATTTCCTGTCCTGCCGCGCTGTCTGCTGGGACACACACGGGTCCCAGTGACAGCGCGGACAATTCCTATTGCGCTGTGTGAATCGCGCATGCGCAGTAGGGAACCGGGAAGTGAAGCCGATTCGCTTCACTTCCTGATTCCCTCACCTAGAATGGTGACGGCAGGAGCCGAGCGATCGATCGGCCTCGGGTGCCGGCATCGCTGGAACCGGGGACAGGTGAGTGTCCATTTATTAAAAGTCAGCAGCTGTAGTATTTATAGCTGCTGGCTTTTAATATTTTTTTTTTTTAGGTGGAGTCCCTCTTTAAGTAAACTGGCCCTTTCATAAAAGTTTACCCTTCACATGAATCTGCGCCCTAACAGTTTATTCAGATAAGAGTTTTTAAAGAGTTGACTGCTGATCAGCAAACAAAAATGCAGAATGCAGTACTTTTTTTCCCTTGTCACGCATTGGCAAGAACAGACAAATATAATTTTCTTATGTCCATGCATTTTGCTTGTGCTGTAAAATATATTGACATGCATGACAACTCATGTGATTGAAAGGAGCCCTAATTGACAAGGTCCCATGGTTTCTGATTTATTCACTTACTGCAGACTCTAATGCTTTCAGTTATCAGTGACACAAACTAATGCTGTCCCTACACTATACTAAAAATCGTCCGAAATTCGGTCACTTAGACAGTTTGTTCGTTTTTCAGACAGTTGATGGGCACAGAATTGATAATCATTGACATTTTTGAGCCGCAAAAACGAATGACGAGTTTAAAAATTTTCTGACGAACGATAAATTAAAAGGTTAATGCGTTTTCCGTCCAAACTGTCTGCACTAGGTATATGTAAAAAAAAAAGAACAAAAAATGCATTCATTTATGTCCACTGAACAATTTATTGGTCATTACATGATGGCACTATCATTTGCGCTCACGGCCGAATGTTTCTTTTTTTGTATAGTGTAGTAGTATAATGTATGGCCAGCATACGTCTGCCCACTTATATATAGAGAATTACAATCTATGCACCCAAGCAGGGGTTTTATTACATTGACACACACCTCTGTCAAATTAGTTTTATGAATGATTGTTATAGAAACACGCAGGTTTGAAGTGTTTGTAGAGAGGGTAAGCATTGCAAGCGATTGGGTAACAGGATGACGATTGGCATGGAAAATCACCTGGAGGCTCAGCCATAAGGCCTACAAACACAAACTTTCTTTATGCTGACTGTAAATGGCCTAATTAGTTGAATGTTGTCTGTAGGCGCCATAAAATGTATCTAAACCCAAGAACAAAACGAATATATTCCATTTTCTGATGGTCTAAACCTCACAGCAGCATCTAACCGGAGTTAAAGTGGTTGTTAACCCACTTCTATAAAATCATCTTTTCCCCTCTGCACCTTAATAATAAAATGTGTCCCTGTGCCTTTGTTCTGTAAAACATCCGGCGATCTGTACTGATATAAGCTTCAATCCGGGCGCACAGCTGATTCCTCTCTCCGGCTCACAGCTGCAGTGGGCGGGGCCGAGCCGTCCCGCTGACGACAGCAGGGAGGAGGGGGAGAAAAGCGACTGAGATCCGACAATCAGCTGAGTGCCTGGAGACGCGCTCATACAAGGTTTTTACATTAAACCAGGACACACATTAAGGTACAGAGGGGATAAGATTATTTTATAGCCGATAGAGAGGAGCGGGGGGCAGGGAGGGGGGAGGAGGACACAAACTCAAGAGAGCTGCGGCTAACGGAATTACGCAAACAGACCACAATATCAGGCAGCCATGATTATTGTGGTCTGTTTGCAGGGGGAGAGTGTAGCAGGGCAGGATCAGCCAGGTAAAAAAATCGAACTGCTCAGGAAGAGCTGCTGTACTTACTATCTGACATTAGTACAGCGATCTCTCCTGCTGTGCCATTGTGTTCTGACAGGGGGACAGCCCCCGCCAGAACATGCTAATTTGGAGCTGGATTAGCTGCAGTACACACAGGCCAAATGTCAGCTGGTTTCCATTGAACCGGCCAATGCCGCCCAGCATTCGGCCTATGTGTCCTACTATCAGCATGTTCCTCGTTGATATGTGAACAACGCAGTACAACTAGTAGGCTTCTTTTTCCTTTTTGTCAGAGCTTTGCTGCACAGGGAATTGGAAGAAGCTGATACTATGTCATATTCAGAGCACTGCTTGTATTTTAAAAATACATTTAATAATGTATTCATGAATACAGATCTACATTCATTTGTGTATTTTACAATTGCCTGGAGTTCAGCTTTAGGTGTCCACAATTAATTTGCAATAAAATACCATTATATGCTACTGTGCAGCTTTTCTTTTCGGGCGGGAGACATTGTTACATCAGTTAGCAATTGATTTCTGCCAGAGCTCTATCTTAGGATCTCCCTACATTTTTGTACAATTCTGGGGCTCCCATCTAAGAAATATCTGAAGGTGCTTTCAGACACATCCAAGTGCTTGATTTTCACCTCTGCCAGAAGATTAATACTTTAAAGGAAAGCACAAGACTGTGCTAAGTCAGTGGCAATTTATTAATATACCACACATTAAAATCAGTTTTTTTTTACCTAGTGTCAGTGAACCCAGGACCCTGCAATCACTATATGTGGTCTACCACAGAACAGGGAAATTCAATTATTTTTGTAAATATAAACTGCTAAATAACTTTTTTCATCAGCAGTATATAGAAATCTTGTGACTTCTATCAGTGTCCAGCAGAGCACTGGTTAAAGATTGTAGGAGTTTTCATTCTCTTATGAGGCTGCAAGACCCCTGACCATCTGTCTGACAGTGCTGATTGGCCCTGTGTCAATCACATGCACCCTTCCAAAAGAAAAAAAAGCACACTCTAGCAAAGCACACCAAACTGAGCATGTGCAGAGTGCCCCCAAGGCTTTGTACTGTTAGGAGATGGATTGGGGACTGTGGAAGAAGGGGAGGACCAGAGAAGACAGTATCACACACCCTTATTACACAATGCGCAGGAATAACCCCTTAGGTTCCACAGTGAGTATAACCAGCATGCTTTACTGGATCATATCCTTGGCAGCTCTACAGCATGTGAATCACAAAACTGCATTATTCCTTCCTCTTCCTTTTTTTTTTTTTTTTTTTTTTTTTTTATTATTATAGTACTTAGTCAGCCTTAAATCATTTTTCCAAAGAGGGTCAATTGGTAACTTCAAGTAGATGTTTCATATTACTTCAGCAATATGTTTTTGACTCGCTATGGGTTATCAAATTCAGGCAGATATCGAAATGTTAATTTTAAAGCAATGAATATAAGCATTGTCTGTAAAAGTCATTTAAATTGAAGCTGTAATTTTGCCAGTGCAGGTTAGAAAATTAAGTCTAACATTGGATTGGTTCTAAATCATTTATATTATCTCTCTTTGCTATTAATTGACCCATTTCTCATTATTTTCTTGTGCAACAGGAAATGATAAAGGAGAAAATGAGCCTATGGAATCTGGTAAGCACAATTTGCGATGATTATATGTGAATCTCCAGCACTTACTGGCAACTGATTTGTTTTTTAATAAACTCTTTCATTGCTTACCTTTTTTATTTTTTGGATAGAATGGGAAAAGGTTGGAACCAAGATCAGGTTCTACTGATATTCAGGGATCATTTAGAATGATTTCTCTCCTCTGTTCTGGGGACAATATCTTGCTAGGCTAGAAGTGAAAGGAAAATCTGAATTGGTGAAACGTACAACAATAAAAAGCTAATGGATTTTTTAGCATTACCTACTTGACAAATGCGTTTTTACACCTACCTGTGTTGATGTCAGAGAGATTTCCCCTCACTTGGTTTGCTGGGGACAACCTTCCTCGCTTTATCGAAAACTAAAGTTTTTTTGGTAGAGAAATGCTTTAAGCGTCATCCAGAATGCTTCCATGGGCAGCTAGTTCAAGGCAGCAGTTTTTCGTTTTAGATACTGTAGGGAAGGATTAGACCCTCTGTCATTCTTTTTTTTCTTATGGCTACCTGTGTCCCCGCTAAGAAGATTCACCCCTCTATTTGTACTGATGCCCAAAGTGGCTAACGTAGAAAGTGATGGGAAATCTTAAGTCTTAGAGTTGGAGCCAGAAGTGAGGGAAAAATCTTCCAGTGGGGTCACCTGTCCTGGAGATTTTCTTCCCTTTGGAGAGCAAAGTGCTGGATATAAAAACGCCGATAATGGCTATTTGTAGTATCGTTTTAGGAGCATTGGTGTATTGGCGTATTTGAAGAAAAACCCTTTTAGAAGGGTGTAGGAGCATTTAGCAGTGTTTCTGCTGGTAAAACACTCCAAAGAACTCTACAAAAACTATTTTTCCTGCTCCTAGACGCTGAAGCTTAAAAAACAAAACGTTAATAGCCTAAAGTATTGTGCATAGACACACAGGATAACACTATTTACCTTTTAGAACCAGAAAAAAAACGGTGCATGGAGCCTAAATGTGTGTTAGTCTGAATATTATCAGATTACGTGTGTGTGTATATATATATATATATATATATGTGTGTGTATAATGTTGGTATATATCATTGCTATCCTGATATTTGTATTTCAGTAGGAAAGCCAATGCCTCAGTGCTACCCAAGTTCAGTCACTTCAGCCCGTACAATGATGCTCTTCAATCTGGGAAGTGCTTACTGCTTACGTAGCGAATACGATAAGGCACGAAAATGTCTCCACCAGGTAATGGACTTTTTGGTTTTCTATTGCTTCTTAAATATGTCATATAATAACAGTTACATAGTTATTAAGGTTGAATGAAGACACCAGTCCATCCAGTTCAACCTGAGTGAGTGTCTACAATTGTCCCTATCCATGTACATTGCATCCAAGGTCCCCATTCATATACTAGGGCCAATTTTAGACAGAAGCCAATTAACCTACCAGCATGTCTTTGGAGTTGCAAAGATAATCTAACTTTATGGTTTTGCTTGGGCTACTGTACTTTGCAAATAACCATAGGTCTATGTTACTGTGCTATCTGACTCCTACAGTGCAGGACATAGGCACCGTATTCATAGACCCTGGGTTATAGGCTGAGCTTCAGGTGATTGGATGCTGACAAAGCTGAGGACATGCCCCAGGTTACCTTCCATATAACCCTAACCCATTCTATGAATCCTCTGATTTTTGCTAGTGTTCTAGGGCGATTGTCCTCTACTCCCTTACAGAGAATCATTCTTAGCGTAATTTATTTTATCTTTGGATGCTTCAGTCAACTTTTCCCTGTCTCTTATTACCACTATAGAAGCGGTGCAACCTTGGTAAAATGTTGGGAGCTGTACCCAGTTCTCACACTAGGGATGACCTGTATTGTTGCTTAGGTCACTGAATCCTGCATAGCCGCTCACCTCGGCACTTTGTTTCAATGCGTGTAGTCAACCGCAGGGTGCTATACATGGTCCATGCCGATGGAATCCAGTCCCTGACAACCCATTCTGTGATATGCTCACCTTGACAGGCAAAGCCTGGACCCTATATAGGTAGGAGTGTGGCACAACTAGGGTGTGGACTGTCCTGTAGTGAAGTCCTCTTGGGTTACTACTAAAAACCTAGATTCTTTTTGTGCATTCTATACATCACTTTGTGGGTTCTGAGTATTTCTTTAGCTGTGGAACTGAGGAGAAAGGGGAGAAAAGAGAGAGACCTTACAATCACTTTAAGCCTATTAAAATATCAAACATGTTACACTTACCCGCTCTATGTAGTGACTTTGCACAGAGCAGCCTGGATCCTCCTCTTCTCGGGTCCCTGGCTGGAACTCCTGGCCCTTCTCTCCTGTTGAGTGCCCCCACAGCAAGCAGCTTGCTATGGGGGCATCCTGGTCTAGCCACAGTATCCATTCAGATACAGAACCACGGTTTGGCCCCACTCCCTCTCTCTCCTCTTTAATAGAATTTGACGGCAGCGGGAACCAGTCGCCAGTGTCTGGTTAAAGCTTTCTGCTCTGACTGTCCTATAAGGCTGCAGGATCCCTGACCCCCTCTGTCTGGACATTACTGATTAACCCTGTGCTGATGTCATGCACTCTCCCAAGAAAATAAAAAAACTCTAGCAATACACACCAAACTGAGCATGTGCAGCTTGTCCCCTAGCCTCTGTTCTATCAGGAGATTGTTTGGGGGATAGTGGAAGAATGGGAGGATCAGAGAAGACTGGATCAAACTGCCTTTTTACACAAAGCAGAGGATTAACCCCTTAGTATATCGAACATGTTTTACTGTATATACAGACTGATTTTACTGTTGTGGGTTTAGTAACACTTTAATGTTAGTGTGTCACCTTGGCAACAATACTGCCTTAAAGGAAACTGCACTCAGTAGGTAACATGTTCTCTATCACTGTAATGTCGCCTCAGTTATGTAAATTTTTAATGCAGGCAGTGCAGCATAATTCATACTCTGGTGTTTTTTTCCTCCTGCATCATTCTCTCCACAGCATTCTTTGTTTCTGCCTGTTTAATGGGGACAATGCCTTGTCCCTGCCAGGCAGGTTTAAATGCTGTGTAGAAATACAGACATCATGGGATGGTGTTGAGCCTAGAGGGAGTTGCCCGCAATTAGAGCTAAAAACAGTACTATTATGCCTTGAGATGAGTCTTACCAATGATTAACTTTCAGCTGTACATTTGGGAGTTGTATCTGGGGAGCACCTTTTGACCCTAATAAGTTATTATTGGATTGCACTGTTTGTTTTTTACATATTTTTTTTTTTTACTTTTTTTTTTTCAGGCTTCTTCTATGATTCATCCAAAAGAAATACCACCAGAGGCAATTCTGCTGGCAGTTTACCTAGAACTACAGAATGGTAACTATCCCTCCACGTTTACTGCCTACAACGGAACCTATCCCTAGCTGTGTCATAACAGTTGTGAATTGGAGGGGGAAACACTGAGATGGATTTAAATGGGTCTGTGAACATCTTCCCAGCTAGGGAGCACTAAAATACAGCGAGGGGGGAAAAAATATTTGATCCCCTGCTGATTTTGTATGTTTTCCTACTGACAAAGAAATGATCAGTCTGTAATTTTAATGGTAGGTTTATTTTAACAGTGAGAGAAAGAACAACAAAAAAATCCAGAAAAAGCATTTAGAAAAAAAGTTATAAATTGATTTGTATTTTAATGAGTGAAGTAAGTATTTGACCACAAAACATGGCCTAGTACTTGGTAGCAACACCATTGTTGACAATCATAGAGGTCAGACATTTCCTGTAGTTGGCCACCAGGTTTGCACACGTCTCAGGAGGGATTTTGTCACATTCCTCTTTGCAGATCCTCTTCAAGTCTGATGTTTGTTAACTTGAACCTTCAGCTCCAGGCTTATAGACTGATCATTTCTTTGTCAGTGGGCAAACATTCAAAATCAGCAGGGGATCAAATCCTTTTTCACCTTACTGTATAATTTATTGTGAAAGGGTTACTGCAGCCAAAATGTTCAAGGTATAACTTTCTAGTTATATAGTACCACCTCCCAGCTCCTCATATCTTTTTTTCCAGGACATATTCCCACCTCTTTCACTTTCATGGCAATAAAGATATTATCTCAGACTAAAGTTGGCCATAAACTGATTCAGATTTGGTCGGTTCAACAGGTACTGACCAAATTCATTGAATGAACTACTGTTGATTGGACCTTTCAGAAAATCGGCCTATGGACTCTACTCAGTGTATTCTGACAGCTGCGGGTACCGCAATAAGAATACATTGTCCCAGCAGAGAGGTTCCTCCATCCATCCAATTTGTGTGAATGCTGGAAACCAATATTTTGCTCAACAAAAAAGACATGATAGTGGCTTCAGAAACACTTGAGGATGAAAATTCTATTGGGTTCTGTTTATATAAGAATCTGGAGTGTGGAAAGCTTGCAAAGGAGTTTGCTGGGTGTTGGCAGTCAGTGGAATAACAGAGATATACAATAGATACTGCATAAAAGAATAGTGAGGGGTTGCAATACCCTTTTCTCATTAAGTGCAGAAGCTCTAAACACTAGCCTTGTGCACACCAGTAGTTTTTTTCTCATTCCCCCTAGCAGGGCTGAACAAAAATAAACTCACAGCTCAGGAGGAGCCGCTGTACGAAAACTATCTGACGTTAGTACAGCGATCTCCCCTGCTGCTCTATTGTGTTCTGATGCCCACGAATCCCAATTCCCCCCTCCCCCGCAGAACACTCCGTCAGTGCTGTAGCACTCTCAGCCATTTGCTGAGAACACTGATCTGGGGCCGATCAGCAGACCTTTTTCGGTCATGGCCGATCGCCAGAAGCCGTCTGGTTTCTGCCGTGCAGAAATAAAATAAAACATTTTTTTGGTTAGCAATGGACTTGAATCCAGAAGTTTTGGCTGGTGTTGGGCTTTAATGAGTTTCTATATCCTGGCAATGTCAGCAATGTAACCATTTGCCTACAGTCTTCAGCTTTTCTTGTGTTAACACCTTGTTGCTGTATTTTAGTTGTATTTCAAACATTGATTAAAAAAGTCCCACAGATGGCTTGGGAACCCTAAACCTTACTCCCTCCTATTTCCCAGTCTGCCCGCCATAGCAGATTAGGAAAACTAGGCTCCTAGCAATGGACTACAGATATCCACACCTCCCTTGGTCAGATTGTCTCTTGACAAGAGCTATAAAGTGGTTGTAAACCCAGACCACTTTTACCTACAGGTAAGCCAAGATTAAGGCTTACCTTTAGGTGCAAGAAATATCTCCTAAACTTACACGGTTTATTTGCAAAAGACAGGCACCGCTGTCTAAGGCACATATGCCGTAGACAGCGGCACGCAGGCGCACTGAGCGTGCCGCTGCTAACGGCGTTTGTGCCATTAGTGGCAGCTCCCATGCACATGCGCGGGAGCGAGTTCATCGCGGCTCCGGACAATCACAGCGTCAGAGCCGCGATATCCGGAAGGAAAATGGATGCTTCGTGGAAGAGGGGGCAGCGGTGACATCGCTGGCTCCTGTGTCAGGTAAGTGACACATAATAGGCTACTATGCAAGGCATAGGCCCATTATGCTTTACCTTTGCAGGGAAACAAAGAGAAAGTAAAACCCATCAGGGTTCTGTATGCAAAAAAAGTTAACCCCTTTTAAATAACAATATTTTAAAAACCTGCGACTTGATTAGTACTTTGGAGGGATTGATAACAGAACTGATATTAGTGGAGTACTTTGAGCTGCTGGATTTCCCATCTGCTGTGTAAATTGGTGTCTAATAGAGTATGAAGTGGTTACAGTGTAAAGGACCCACATCACGTCATTTTTTTTTTCTTTGTGTGTGAAATATACTATACATCATTGAAGTGAATATCCTGCTTACCTCATTTCACTCTTCCCCAGGGCTTTGCCTGGTGCCACACTTTATTCATCTTCCTTAGCAAGGAGCATTTACTGTGGGGGTTTTTTTTTTTTTTTTTTCTGTCCAGCAAAATCAATTTTAGAAATGCGCAGTTGTGATCTCTCCTCTATGACAAATGGCATTACCATGCGATCAGGTTCTTCTGCCTGGGGCAGGCACTCTAATATTACCAGCATTAACACTTAACCCTTTGGCTTTCAGGGGCATTTGTGTTTTCTTTGAATCTGAGAAAGTACCAATACTGAAGCAGTTAGTTACCTGCACTGATTATATAGTCAACCAATACCAATAATGCCCTTTTTTTTTTTTCTTTTTTTTTTCAATCAAATATGCATTGAAATAGTTGACATCTGTTTATAAAAGTAGATTTAGAGTACATATAGCACCTAAGCACATTTCCTATTATTTCTATAAAGATATCTGTTGCATAATCTAGAACTGAGATATGGCTGCAGCTGGCATTACATACAGAACAGATGTAACCTGCTTGCATGGACTAAAGATTTTGTTCTGAGGCACAAAGATGGGTAGATGAAATTTCTAAAGAAGCTGCTGCAAGATGGTATCAACAAACTTGTTTAAGGGCCTTTTCCAGCAGACATTTTTTTTTAACATCAGATGGGTTTGCTATTCTCATGCAGTGCTTGAAAAAGTATTCATACCCCTTGAAATTTTCCACACCTTGTCATGTTACAACCAAAAACTTAATTTTATTTTATTGGGATTTTATGTGATGGACCATAATTGGGTCCATCACATAAAATCATAATTGTGGCATGGAAGGAAAATTTTATAAATGGTTTTCATTTTTTTTTGCAACTATCTATTATATATATAATATATTATAATATTTGTATTCAGCCTCCTTTACTATGATACCTCTAACTAAAATCTAGTGGAATCAATTGCCTTCAGAAGTCACTTAATTAGAAATAGAGTCCACCTGTATGTAATTTAATCTCAGTATAAATACAGCTGTTGTGTGAAGCCTTCAGAGGTTTGTTAGAGAACCTTAGTGAACAAACCGCATCATGAAGGCCAAAGAACACTAGACAGCTCAGGGATAAAGTTGTGGAGAAGTTTAAAGCAGGATTAGGTTATAAAAGAAAATTCCAAGATTTGAACATCTTAGAGCACTATTCAATCCATCATCCAAAAATGGAAAGAGTATGGCACAACTGCAAACCTACCAAGACATGGCCGTCCACCTAAACTGAAAGGCCAGGCAAAGAAGCCCATGGTAACTGCTGGAGGAGCTGCAGAGATCCACAGCTCAGGTGGTATAATCTCTCCATAGGACCACGATTAGTCATGCACTCCAGAAATCTGGCCTTTATGGAAGAGTGGCAAGAAGAAAGCCATTGTTGAAAAAAAGCCATAAGAAGTCCCGTTTGTGTGAAGCAAACATTGGAAGAAGGTTCTCTGGTCAGATGAGACCAAAATTGAACTTTTTGGCCTAAAAGCAAAACGCTATTCGTGGCTGAAAACTAACACTGCACATCACCCTGAACACACTATCCCCACCGTGAAACATGATGGTAGAAGTATCCTGTTGTGGGGATGCTTTCTTTAGCAGGGACAGGGAAGCTGGTCAGAGTTGATGGGAAGTTGGATGGAGTCAAATACAGGGCAATTTTAGCAGAAAACCTGTTAGTCTGCAAAAGACTTGAGACTGGGGCCGGAGGTTCACCTTCCAGCAGGACAACAACCATAACATACAGCCAGAGCTGCAGTATACTGGTTTAGATCAAAGCATATTCATGTTAGAATGGGTCAGCCAAAGTCCAGACCTAAATCCAACTGAGAATCTGTTACAAGACTTGAAAATTGCTGTTCAGATGCTCTCTATCCAGTCTGACAGAGCTTGAGCTATTTTGCAAAGAAGAATGGGCAAGCATGTCACTCTGTAGATGTGCAAAGCTGGTAGAGACATACCTAAAACAACTTACAGCTTGAATTCAAATGCACGCCACACTTTTCTTTTCTTTTTTTTACAAATAAATATCTGCAAGCTATCATTTTGCTGCCACTTTGTGTTGGTCTGTCGCATAAAATCCCAATTATACACAATTACGTTTTTGGTTGTAACATGACAAAATGTGGAAAATTTCAAGGGGTGTCTTGCATAACATGTACATAAATTTAAGTAAAACAGGTAAAGGTGTGGCTTTTCCAACTCATTGTGTGAAAACTACAAATGAACCGCTTTCTGAGAGAATGTTTTGTGTCTTTAGGACTTAATTCTGGTCAGAATGGTTTAAAGTGGACCTGAACTCAAAAATTTTATATTTGCATGTTACAGGGAACATCTAGAAATGTTTGTATCTAAGCAGTACCCTGAACCTGGATTCCTCCTGAAAAATAGCAGTGCTCTTCCTTGGTATGTCAGTGTGGCTACAGCCCCAAAGCTTTATATCCTTAGCTTGCGATATCAGGCACCCGCCTGCTAGTCTCTCTGGATTTGGCATATAATTTTAAGATGTCTGTATTGTACTGCCCGCTGTTTACTTTGCTGGAGGCTTTGACAAAAAGGAGGGGTTCACCATGCCAGATCCCTGGTTTTCAATTGAGAAAAAGAGAAATTCCCCTTCATTGGGACTTTATAGGCAACAAACAAATGTGTATAAATAAAAAATGTATTTTATTAAATATACATAAAAACCTACGATCCTATAGTGACCATGTTAAAAGACATGAGAATATTACAAAAATATGTACAAACATCAAAAACAAAAGAAAAAACGATAAGTTACATAGTAAATATGACAACAGGATTGTTACTCTCCGGTATATAGTAATCCCCGGTACCCATTGCTGGAGGCTTTGACATAAGGAGGCAAAGTCCTTCCTCAGTCAGCATTGTCACCTCCTTATAGAGACAGAGTGCAGAATAAGACATGATAAATCAGTAATGAGGGGATCATCCGCTGCAGGAGACAACAGACGATACTAATGACTAGTCCTCTGCTCTCTGTCTGCCTTTTTTGGGCACTGCTTTCAGTTTCAATTCCTCTTTAAGGGTACCTGCACACTGTACTGATGTTTCTTGTATTCATTTTGTGTGTATTTGTGTGTACATAAGTAAAATAAATTCTAGCTCCCAGAATGCAATTTTAACCTTTTCAAATGGGCTGCATTTACAACCTCAGTTCCAAAAAAAGTTTGGTTGCTCTGTAAAATCTACATAATAATAAAATGCAATGATTTGTAAATCTCATAAACCCATATTTTATTCACACTAGAACAGTGGTCATCAACCCTGCCCTCAGGGCCCACTAACAGGCCAGGTTTTATGTATTACCTTGGGGAGATGCAGACTAGAATACTGCAATCACTGAGCAGCAAATTATATCACCTGTGATGTGTTTCAGTTATCTTGCAAACCTGGCCTGTTAGTGGGCCCTGAGGACAGGGTTGATGACCACTGCACTAGAAAATAGAAAACATATAAAATGTTTAAACTGAGAAAATGTACCATTTTAAGGAAAAAATTTTATTTCAAAATTGATGGCAGCAACAGGTCTCAAAGTTGGTACATGGCTGAAACAAGCTGGTCAAGTGGTACTAACCAGGAAGACCTGGAGGAACATTTTGCGGCTAATTAGGTTCATTGGTTACAGGTCAGTCACATAATTGGGTGTAAAATGAGCATCTTAGAGAGTCAAAATATTTCAGAAGTAAAGATGGGCATAGTAGAGGTTCATCAGTCTGTGAAAAGCTGCATCTAAAAATTGTCAAACAATTTCATAATAATGTTCCTTAGCAGTAATTGGCAAAGACTTTAAATATATCCTAAGTAAGGATGAGCTCCGGCGTGTTCGCGTACTCCACGTGCAGAGCCCAACAGGAAGTTGGCGCAGCTCTGCGCTAATCACATGCAGTGAGACATTGCCCCGATGTGCGGCTGCAGAGGATCAGGCGATGTCTCACTGGCTGTTATTTGCGCAGTGCTGCGCCAACTTCCTGGTGGGCTCTGCATGTGGAATATCCTCCTGTCCAGCCAAGCAAGGAATTCCCTAGCAACTTGGATCCCCAACCCAACCTTGACAATGGAGAAGTCGTTCTATAACTGGAATTTGATGACAGAATCCAGTCTTTCAGGCTGGTATTGAGAGCTCCAGTCCCTCCCCAGAGGAAGCCAAGCTCCACATCAACATCCCTATCTTCATCACTGGACCCCCCCAGGTTTCAATCAGAAAACATGGGCACCTTATCCCAACATCTTCAATCTAATAATATGTCACAGATTGGGGGTGGTCCTGGCTTCCAGATTGAACAACAAATTACCTCTCTGCATAAAGGAAAAGAATCTGGTTGGCCGCACATCTGATAAAACCACCTTTTATTTTGACACGTCATCATCTGTGCTTAATCATAGCTATGATTAAGCGCTGATGTTGGCATGAAACACTTTAGCTGTTATGATATATTGCCTCAATTGTTGTAATGTGGAGATGTGTGGCCAACCAGATTCTTTTCCTTAGATTGTGAAGTCTGCAACTAACAAGGCCAGCGCCTTGTACAGTGGAGACTGACCTTGACCGATGATTATTTTACCCCCATTTGTGGTCCGGACCAAGAATCCTCTAGCATTGGTGCCAGATGCTTTGATAATTCCCTGATCTCAATTCAGGCTAATCTTTGCATTTTGACCTGAGTAAAGTGTGCCTTGCCTGTTACACAAAATAGAGCAAGAAATAAAAAACAGCGATTGTCATTGCACCAAACTAGCCCTAACAGACTGCTAGGTGATGACCCCTGACCATTTCCCAACAGACCAGACCCTCTGTCACATGTCCCTCCTATCCTGCTTCTCAGTCACTGTCTTGGCTGTTGAACCCAAGTCCTAAGGGATTGAGGGGTCTTAAAGTTTGTCATTCATATGTTGTTAAAAGCAAGAAAAGCCACTTCCAAAAGGATGAAAGATCTACTTTCGTACCTGGAAATCCTTTGCCCGGTTTGAACACGGGTCCTTAGTTTCAAGAGATTACTCTGTGCCTCGTATTTTGCCTCGAGATTTTGGCCCTCTTACAACAGGACTTGACCAGGGTGTGGGCCTAAGCACTCTGAAAGGACAGGTTTCATTCTTTAGAATGTTGATGACCAATTTGCGGATGGCAACATTTGGCTGCAAGGTCCTGGCCTGTTAGGTCTGCTGGCACAGTTTGTTTACCTTGTTGCCCACCCTTATAGTGGGACATCCCAGAGTCTATGAATATTCAGCCCGTGTCCTGTACTGTACAGCTAAGATAAAATTAATTTTGACTTGCCTGTTCCATACATTGGAGTATAGTGCAGGACAGGCCACCCTCCCTTCTATTTTTGTGTTAATACTTTTCCTGTTATATTGCTTGCTAAAAAACTGAGGACTCAGAGTGGGGTAGGGTTATAGGGGCAATCAGGGGACATGTTCTCCAAAAGTTTGCATGTGTCCAAACATCTGAAGGTACCAGATCCCAAGAGTTCAGTCTGTATCCTGTACTGTATTTAAAGATCAGGAATTTACAGGTAAGTCATTTTTATTAGCTAATTAGGGGAAGGCTAGAACCTCAGCTTCTTCTCATATGTATTCCTGTTGCAGAGAGAGAGTATTATTCGTTTTGCACACTCTTATGACCTGACAAGTTACTTTAAAGTATCTTTTCAGGTCACAAGAGTGTTCAGCTGTAAACCTGAACCAGTACTGTGCAGAAAATGAGTGTGTCACTGCACTAAAGACTTGGGGCAAAACTATTGCTTTAAAACTACTACTTTAAAAATGAAAAATTCCAAAAGTGTCATTAATGGTGCAAAGCCAATAATCAATTTAACAGTAGTGCAAACCCCCACATATTCACCGGAATAATATTGCACTTTCAATCCACCACCAATGTGATCAAAAAGCACCATCTATGGAAATACTCATCAGATCGAATTGCCATGAAAAGGCAGATACACTTGAGTATTTAATCAATCTCCACTTGGTAGCATCACCTCCCAATCTGCTCCTCTCATCTCATCGCATGTGTGAGAAAAAAAGAAGAGGCTTCCAATAGTGCATTACTCCCATTAAAAAGTTATTTTAACCACTACAGCCCCGGACCAATAAACACCTTAAGGACCAGAGGTCTTTTTCCAATTACGCACTGCGCTGCTTTAACTGGTAATTGCGCGGTCATGCAATATTGCACCCAAACGAAATTTGCATCCTTTTCTTCCCACAAATAGAGCTTTCTTTTGATGGTATTTGATTGCCTCTGCGATTTTTAATTTTTGCGATATAAATGGAAAAAGAGCGAAAATTTTGAAGAAAAAATATATTTTCTTCTTTTTGTTATAAGAAAAATCAAATAAACTAAATTTTAGTCATACATTGAGGGCAAAATTTATTCAGCCACATGTCTTTAGTAAAAAAAATGTCAATAAGCGTATATTTTTTGGTTTGCGCAAAAGTTATAGCGTCTACAAACTAGAGTACATTTTCTGGAATTTACACAGCTTTTAATTTATGACTGCCTAACTCATTTCTTGAGGTGCTAAAATGGCAGGGCAGTACAAACCCCCCCCAAATGACCCCATTTTGGAAAGTAGACACCCCAAGGAAATTGCTGATGGGTATGTTGAGCCCATTGAATA
Organism: Lithobates pipiens; assembly: GCF_037356315.1. Classification (NCBI taxonomy): domain Eukaryota; kingdom Metazoa; phylum Chordata; class Amphibia; order Anura; family Ranidae; genus Lithobates; species Lithobates pipiens. The sequence goes on from NW_027507764.1 coordinate 170,775,265, forward strand.
TTTATTTTTTTTGTCCTAAGGAATTGAATAATGACAAAAAAAAAAAAAATAAATTTTACAAAAAGTTGTCACTAAATGATATATTGCTCACACATGCCATGGTTATATGTGGAATTGCACCCCAAAATATATTCCGCTACTTCTCCCGAGTATGGGGATACCACATGTGTGGAACTTTTTGGGAGTCTAGTCGCGCACGGCACCCCGAAAACCAATCACCACCTTCAGGATTTCTAAGGATGCAAATTTTTGATTTGACTCCTCACTACCCATCACAGTTTCGAAGGCCATAAAATGCCAAAATAGCACAAAACCCCCCAAAATGACCCCATTTTGGAAAGTAGACACCCCAAGCTATTTACTGAGAGGCATGTTGAGTCCATGGAATATTTTATATTTTGCCACAAGTTGCGGGAATATTACAAACTTTTTTTTTTTTTTGCACAAAGTTGTCACTAAATGATATATTGCTTACACGTGCTATGGGCATAAGTCAAATTACACCCCAAAATAAATTCTGCTGCTTCTCCCGAGTATGGGGATACCACATGTGGGGGATTTTTTGGGAGCCTAGCCACGTACGGGACCCCAAAAACCAAGCACTGCCTTCCGGATTTAAATATAAAATGCTACCAAAAAAACTGTTAGCGATCGCAGGGGTCAGGCCTGACTCTGCGATCGCTGCAGTTATGTGTTTAGTGTTTTGTAAGTGACAGTGATTGATCGATACTGCACATGGGTGGGCTGGGCAGAGGGGCAAAACGCAGGTGCTAGCAGGTATCTGGGCTGATCCCACTAACAATGCGTTTTTTTGGAACCCTGAACTGCTGGGGACGCTAGTATAGATCTGATCAGATATTGATCTGTTCAGATTCTATACCACTACAGGAGGTTTATGCTTTGCGTGTGGGTGTTAGCGGTACTGGCACTAACCTAGCGCTGCCTGGGGCGACGCAGACCCTGACCCTAAAACCTAATTGATATCACCCGCCGGGTGATCAGGGGGTTAAACCTTTATTGGGTAATAAATGGTGGGTGCCCCGATGCTATAAAAAGCAAACTAACCAGAGTCACCCGTAACACTTATACGGTGATCAGTGGTGAAAGGGTTAACTAGGGGCAATTGGGGGGTTAAAATTTTTATTAGGTAGTATATGGGGGTCCCTGGCACTATATAAAAACCTGACGGGGAACCTAAATAACTAACTGGCTAACCAGCGTCACCAGTGACACTTATACTCTGATCGCTGGTGAAAGGGTTAACTAGGGGCAATCAGGGGGTTAAAACCATTATTGGGTAGTATATGGGGGTACCTAACGCTATAAAAACCTGGCGGTGAACCTAAAAAAATAACTAGCTACCTAACGACACTAGTGACACTAATGCAGCGATCAGAAAAATGATCGCTTAGTGACAGTGGCAAAAGGGGGTGAAAGGGTTAACTAGGGGCAATCGGGGTTAAAACCATTATTGGGTAGTATATCGGGGTACCTAGCGCTATAAATACCTGGCGGTGAACCTAAAAATATAACTAGATACCTAGCGACAGTAGCGACACTGATGCAGCGATCAGAAAAATGATCGCTTAGTGACACTGGCAAAAGGGGGGAAAAGGGTTAACTAGGGGCAATCAGGGGGTTAAAATCATTATTGGGTAGTATATCGGGGTACCTAGCGATATAAAAACCTGGCGGTGAACCTAAAAAAATAACTAGCTACCTAGCGACAGTAGCGACACTGATGCAGCGATCAGAAAAATGATCGCTTAGTGACACTGGCAAAAGGGGATGAAAGGGTTAACTCTTTATTGGGGGGTGATAGGGGGCTACCCTGGACCTAACACTAACTGCCCTGACAGTTTTAACTGTTACAACTGACACTGAATGCATTGATCAGTAAAGAAATGATCAATGCAATCAGTGACACTGTGACTGGGGGGGGAGATCGGGGGGCGATCGGAGGGGGGGGGGGGGGGTTTGTGTACCTATGTGTCAGTGTAGTGTTTTGGTGCACTTACTTTTAGTCTTCTCCTCGTAGTCCGGTCAAAAAGACCGCCCCGAGGAGAATGACATCACTTCCTCCTACCTGTGTAAACAATACACAGTGGGAGGAAGTTCGTCATTGGTCAGGAGCGATCCAGAGGGGGTGGCCAAAAACCAACGGCCATCCCCTCATCACGGATCGCTCCTGGAGGGAAACGGACCGCCGTATCCAGCGGGAGGGGGTCCGATCCGACCCCCCACCCGCTGGAAGGCAGGCACGTACATCTACGTGCTTGTGCCTGCCTGTGCCATTGTTATGACGTACAATGGCAATACGGCGGTCCTTAAGTGGTTAAAACGTATACCACTCACATTTAAAAACCTCTTGTGCTGAGCATTTAAATGGGTTGGTTTAGGGTAGGCAATAGCTCATCTCAGTCTCACCACCTCCACACTGGTTTCAACTGTCAGTGGAATCACCTCCCTTCCTTCCTGAAATCACAACAGCAACCGAGTTCCACGTAGCCACGGTCCCTGCGCGTTTCGTCATTTTCTACTTTGTCATAGAGGGTGGCTACATGTCACGGTATCTTGGCTTTTATGGTCACCTCCTCCAAATCAGTAACTCCTTCGGCTCTCTTGATTCTCAGACACACTCGCACAGCAGTGCCTGATGATGATTATTATGATTATTATTATTATACAAGATTTATATAGTGCCAATAGTTTGCGCAGCACTTTATACCTGAAGTGAGATGCTTGTCCATCCAGGCTGTTAACCTGCAGGGGTTAATTTTATCCATCCTTTGACATGTAATCAGTTAATGGCACATAGAGAGACGGTGCTTTTTGATCACATTGGTGGATTCAAGGTGCAATATTCCTGTTTCACTTTGGACTTTTTTTTTTTTTTTCACCATGAACTTTTTTTGTACGGACTAATCTCTATCTATCTATCTATCTATTTATCTATCTATCTATCTATCTATCTATCTATCTATCTATCTATCTATCTATCTATCTATCTATCTATCTATCTATCTATCTATCTATCTATATATATATATATATATATATATATATATATATATATATATATATATATATATATATATAAAATACCCTGTTTCCTCTAAAATAAGACCTAGCGTGATTGTCGGTGTTGGCTGCAATATAAGCCCTACCACCCAAATAAGCCCTACTCTGTTTCCTCAAAAATAAGCCCTACCCTGAAAAGAAGACCTACAAGGACTTTAACTAGGGCTTATTTGGGGGGTAGGGCTTTTATTGCAGCTATCACCGACAATCACACTAGGTCTTATTTTAGGGGAAACGAGATATAGATATATATATATATGTGTGTATATATATATATATATATATATATATATATATATATATATATATATATATATATATATATTTATATAATCTCTTTTTAGATTTTATTTTTTTACTTGAATCTGATTTCACCTTGTATATACATATATGAACTCTAGCACTAATATGTGGTAGTTTGCGCTACTGTGAAATAGATTAGTTTTGCACTAATAATGACACACATTTTTCAGTACTGTATATAAGGTACATTTCTTATGAATCTTCCAAGGAGGGTGTTTTTTTAACCTCCTTTATTGACAGGACTGTTGGATTTTTAAACGTCAATTTGTAGTTCGGATCCAGAGTTGTGGTCATAGCCACCAAGAAACTAACAGTAAATGTTATAGATTTATTTCTGAACCTTATTATTGGGATTATGGTTAAGGCAACAGAGTTTTGGGGAATTTGTAAATGAGTGTTTAGTCTACACATACACAGTTTATTATCAACATGCAGCTGCACACGGTTTGCCTCATATTAAAAGCTTTCAAGCTCTACATAAATACACTTTAAAACACCTGCAGCAGTGGTCTTTGTGATTTGGGGTCCCTGGAGAGAACAGCTAATTTGCATAGAACACTCTGGCAGGAGGACTCATTGTACACATATTGGTTTGTATTGAACTGAACCATTTACGAAGTACTCTGATCTTCTGTTACAGGCAACACCCAGCTGGCCTTGCAGATTATCAAAAGAAATCAGCTTCTGCCGTCAATCAAAATGATGTCGGATCTCCGAAAAAAGCCATTATTCCAGCCCATCCATCAGCCAATGCAACCAATTCAGATGCCAGCTTTCACCACAGTGCAAAGAAAATGATGCATGTCTGCCATTGGACAGATGTGGCAGAACAGCACAATTTAACCAATACATCAATAAATGGCATATTGGACTTTTTGTGATCTAGATTGGCTTTTTTTATGATATTCTGAGGAATGTGGTTTTATGAACATGGATTTAGTCCAGACGTAACTGAGCAATGTTTTCTCCTGGTCTATTTTTTAATCCCTCCTTGCATAATGAATAATCGGTAATATAAACATTGCAGGGGATGAGTACATGAGTTTTATCACTCTGGTCCCAGTCTTCTGTTGGCCATCATTTTGATGATCTACAAAAGAGCTCAGAAATAACACAGAATTTTAATCTATTTTTTTTTTTTTGCTGTAATGAAGAAATCAGAGAAACTAATTCTATACAGTTTAAAGTGTATGGTGTATATTTTTAGTGAGTGACAGGAACACTAATAGGGAAAATAAATATTTTCAAGTGCAGGAGCATGAGTCCCTAATACATGTGGTCATGTTTGCTATGTGTTCATGTATCCAGTAAGCTAACTTATCTGTAAGTGAAAACGTTGTCTAACCGGTTCTGGAGATGTCCATATCACAATAGAATTACTACAAAATAATATTTAAATGGACCTCAAGTCTATGGCCCCTTTCACGTCGGCCAGATTTGTTTTTGCTCAGCAGGGGCTCTGTCTGCTGAGCGAAGCAGGCAGATGACATGTCTTATGCAGAGCAGACACAGCCTGCTGTGCTCTATGGGCAACCAGATGTAATCAAACTGACTGCCCATTTACACCTGGCTGCCATCCGATCTGGCGACCTGTTTTTTTTTTTTTTTTTTTTTTCTTTTTTTGCCAGATCAGATAGGACCCGAAGGTAGCCGAATGTAAACAGACACAAGTCCATTTACAGCGAGGGAAAAAAGTACTTGTTCACCTGCTGATTTTGTGCGTATGCCCACTGACGAAGAAATGATTAGTCTATAGCAGTGATGGCGAACCTTGGCACCCCAGATGTTTTGGAATTACATAACCCATGATGCTCAACTACACTGCAGAGTGCATGAGCATCATGGGAAACGTAGTTCCAAAACATCTGGGGTGCCAAGGTTCGCTATCACTGGTCTATAGCTTTACTGGTAGGATTATTTTAACATTGAGAGACAGAATAACAAAAAATATCCAGGAAAACGCATTTCAATAAAGTTATCAATTGATTTGCATTCTGAGTGAAATAAATATTTGATCCCTTATCAATTGGCAATATTTCTGGCTCCCAGGTGTCTTCTATATAGGTAAAGAGCTGAGATTAGGAGCACTCTAGAAAAAGGGAGTGCTCCTAATCTCAGCTTATCTGTATAAAAGATACCTGTCTGCAGAATCAATCAGATTCTAAGATGTCCACCATGGCCAAGACCAAAGAGCTGTCCAAGGATGTCGGGGAAAATATTGTAGACCTACACAAGGCTAGCATGGGCTACAAGACCATCACCAAGCAGTTTGGTGAGCGGGTGACAACAGTTGGTGGGATTATTCTCAAATGAAAAACACCAAATAACTGCCAGTCTCTCTTGGTCTGGGCCTCCATGCAGGATCTCATCTCGTGGAGTTTCAATGATCGTGAGGAATCGGCCCAGAACTCAGGAGGATTTTGTCAATAATCTCAAGGCAGCTGGGGCAATAGTCGCCAAGAAAACAATTGGTATCGCACAACACCGTGAAGGACTGAAATCCTGCAGCGGCCACAAATTCCCCCTGCTCAAGAGAGCACATGTACAGGCCTGTCTGAAGTTTTCTAATGAACATCTGAATGATTCAGAGGAGAACTGGGTGAAAGTGTTGTGGTCAGATGAGACCAAAATCAAGCTCTTTGGCATCAACTCAACTCTGTGTTTGGAAAAGGAATGCTGCCTATGACCTCAAGAACACCATCCCCACCGAATGCTGCCTATGACCTCAAGAACACCATCCCCACCATCAAACATTATACTTTAGGGGTTTTTTTTCTGCTAAGGGGACAGGACAACTTCAATGCATCAAAGGGACAATGGACAGGGGGCCATGTACCGTAAAGTCTTTGGTGAGAACCCAAGGGTGGATGGATGGGTATTCCAGCGTGACGATGACTCAAAACACAGGACCAGGGCAACAAAGGTCTTGGGGTAGCCTACCAAGTCCCCAGACCTTAATCCCATAGAAAATATGTTGAGGGAGCTAAAGGTTGGAGTTGCCAAACGTCAGCCTCAAAAGCTCAATGACTTGGAGAGGATCTGCAAAGATTCGTGGGACAAAATCCCTCCTGAGATGTGTGCAAACCTGCTGGCCAACTACAGGAAAAGTCTGACCTCTGTGATTTTTAACAGGGGTTTTGCCACCTAGTATTCAGTAAGTCATGTTTTGCGAAGGGGTCAAATACTCATTAAAATGCAAATCAATTTATAACTTTTTTGGAAAAAAAATCTGGATTTTTTGGTTCTGTCTCACTGTTAAAATAAACCTACCATTAACATTATAGACTGATCATTTCTTTGTCAGTGGGCAAATGTATAAAATAAGCAGGGGATGAAATACTTTTTTTGCTCACTGTACCTCCATCTCCATATCGGAGAATGGAGGTCCGATCAGATCCAGCTGAAAAACAAACAGCTGAACCCGATTGGGTGTCTCGTGTGAAAGGGGATTAACTGTTAATATGCACAAACTTCCAAACGTAGCTAAAAATAGATATCGCATTGTGAAGATGTATTTTAGGGGGTCAGAAACCCAGCACAACCAGCATTGGCAGGTATTCAAATTGCTGTAGAATGTAGTAGGGAGTTTAAAAAATACTAGTGAAAAGAACACACAAATGCATAATTATAAAAGGCATGGTTATCATGTCAATAGTTAGTCATGATTGCATTTCAGTATTTCAGGGGATGCAGAATTATATGAAAATTATTTCTTCCTGTGCAGCTTAGAATGGCTGCTGACAATCTCACAAGCTGCCCTCTGCAGGCAGTGAGTTGCCTCGGTTGCTGGGCATTTAGGTTTTATTTTTTACGATGAAAAACCTTTTATGCATTATGTTGCATTTTTGGCCTTGTGGGACTTTGTGCCTTTACTTTAAAACGTTTGGACTGCTATGAATGTCTCGTATATAAACAGATGACAGATAGAAAAAAAGTGTGTGGGGTGGCGGGATTTGATTTGTTGGAGGAATGGCTGGTGTTAGCGTTTCAATCATCCTGACACCATGGTTGATAAGGTGTCGGGATGATTGAAGTGCATTATTTCTATTATAATATATTATAAAATTGTTCAAACATAATGCAGAGCTAGTGGGAGCCCCCGAGTGCCACTTTCCACCATTGCCTGCCACCAGATGTAGCGTGTCACTTGCCACCATTGCCTGCCACCAGATGTAGTGTGTCACTTGCCACCTTTGCCTGCCACCAGATGTAGCATGTCACTTGCCACCTTTGCCTGCCACCAGATGTAGCGTGTCACTTGCCACCTTTGCTTTCCACCAGATGCAGCATCAGCACTACTGCCTCAGCCAGATGATAAATCAGCAGACATAAGATTCTCAAGACATAGGAACCCTGCAATCAGCACATGCGCAGTTAACGTTGGGGTTCTCCTATGAAGATCGAATATGCGGCCGATCTAGGAGGCAGACACAGCTCAATCACGGAAGGACAGGAAGTGATGATGCAAGGGGCAAGCCTATCTGGAAACAAACAGTCTTTGCTTCCGGAAGCAGTCCAGTGTCTGACAGAGGCCATGGACTGGTAGCGGTCCACGGCCTGGGGGTTAGGGACCCCTGTCCCAAGAGGCTATTTTTATCAAAACATGCATGGTTATAAGCTGAATGTCTACAGCAAACACCTGCACTCTAGTTCTACCTTAAAGAAGCAATAAGCTATCAGCCAGAAGTCGAATCGGAGCAACAGACCTTGTCCACAAGAGCTAAACTTGATGGCAAACATTCTAATCATTGTACAGAACTGCTAAATTACGGCAAAACCAGGTGATTGCCTAATGTCTCTATTTCCCAGCAAAAAAAAAACTAGGCAAGAAATCAAATTTTAGTTACCTATTGTGAGGTGTTTGTTTACATCTCCTGGTGTCTGAACAGAAGCTATAAAATGTGCTCATTGTCTTCATTAGAAACCATCTGCTCTCCTAGGAGAATACAGGAAATTGGGCTAGACAGATAAGTCATCACGGAGAAGCATGCACATGGCTAAGTTTGCAACAGTAATTCAGCCTCCAAGTATACCCCTGATATTCTAAAGGAGCACTGAAGCATGACGGAATATGTTAACTACAGGCATGGTGATGTCATGCCACTTGTAGAACCTTTTTGTTTGGCTATTACTATTATTTATTTTTTTTATAATACAGGATTTATATAGCACCAACAGTTTGGTTTATAATATAAAGGGAGACAGTACAGTTCCAATACAATAAAATACAGAAGGGTTAGGGGGCCCTGCTCATAAGAGCTTACAATGTTATATGATGGGGCAAGTGGTACAAAATGTAATAACTCTGAGGGATGAGCTGATAAAATAATTAAAAGTTAATTTGTTAGGTAGAGGCGGATTAGGCTTATCTGTAGAGATGATTTTTCAGAGATCATTTAAAGGTGGCCAGAGTAGGAGATGGCTAGACAGGTTGAGGTAGAGAGTTCCAGAGGGTGGTAGAGACTAGTTTGGGAGGAGTGGAGAGGTTTAAGGGATTCTTTGAGCCCAGACTAGTGATGTAGCTCAGGGCAGAGTTGTGAATGAATGGCTTTATATAATGATGTTAGTACTCTTAATTTTCTTTTGCTCTGCAATCGGAGGCCAGTGGGGGGAGTGCCAGAGATGGGTGGCTGATACTTGGCTCTTGGTAAGGTAGTTGAGTCTGATACAGTTCAAACGCTCAGCTTAAATGACTGAAAACAAAATCGAGTAAGAAATAATCCATATAAAAATAACAAAGCGAATGCAGTGCTGTGCAATAATGGCCTTAATGCTAAAAAGTACTATTACAATATCATCAATACTAAAAAAAGATAATTGAATATAAAATATTGTGCAACAAATATTAGTAAATCTAGCAAATTCACAGTGAAAAAAATCCTTCCATCCTTGCAATAACATCAATACTAAGTATACAAAAATGGAGATGAATATAAAATCTGTTGCTACGAAAATTGGTTAAGCAAGTTCACAGTGAAACAAAATCCTTACATTGAATAAAATGTGTCCAAAAAAGAAGAAACCATATCCTCAGTAATCTTCAAATTCTCAGATATTAAAGTGCATAAGTGCAATAATACTCCATAAAATGACTCTTGAGAAGAAAAATCCTGTTCAATAAGAAGGTGACAAAGTCCCCCACCACCCCCGTGTGACTTTGCTCATCTAAGGCTGTGTGACCGCACAACTAAGCTTGGTCCACATTAGCTGTTTAACCCCTTGCCGCCATGCGTACTCTGCATTCGGGGGTTATACCAGGATGATGCCCGCAGCTGCTGTTTTTTTTAGAGCTGGCGATCGGCTTTCCAGATATAACAACCAATGTGGCTAAAAGCCGCTCGGCTATTATACTGGAGGAGCGCAATTAAAATTTTAAAATAAATAAGACATTTTTTTTTTAAAAGCGTTGTCACGAGCTTGTGCAGCAAAGAAAAGTTGCATCCACATATGTAAACAGTGTTCAAATCACACGTGAGGTATCGCCGTGATCATCAGAGCGAGAGCAATAATTCTAGCACTAGACAACCTCTGTAACTCTAACCGGGTAACCAGAATTTCTTGTTAAAAGTGTCGCCTATGGAGATTTTTAGGTACCATAGTTTGTCGTCATTCCACTAGTTCGTGCAATTATAAAGCGTGACATGTTTGCTATCTATTTACTCGGCGTAACATCATCTTTCACATTACAAAAAATTGGGCAAACTTTACTATTTCCTTTTTTTTTTAATTCACGAAAGTTTTCCTTTTCCAAAAAGTTGCGTTTAAAACACTGCTGCACAAATACCATGTGACATAAAATATTGCAACAATTGCCATTTTATTCTCTAGATTCTCTTCTAAAATTATATATATATAATGTTTGGGGGTTCTAAGTAATTTTCTAGCAAACAATACGTATTTTAACCACTTAACAACCGCCCATTGCCGATTAACGGCATCAGGGCGGTTGTTTAACTCTAAGAGGCCGTTAATTAACGGCCTCCCAGAATTCTGCTCTCGCGTGCCCCCTGGGGCGCGCACACGAGAGCATCCGTGACCGCTGGGTCCAGAGGACCCGGCGCATCACGAATCACGGTAAACGGCCGCTCATCGCGGCCGTTTACCACGTGATCGCTCCGTCAAATGACGGAGTGATCACTTGTAAACAAGCCGGCGTCATGTTATGACGCCGGTTCCTCCCTCCCCCTCTCTGTACCGATCGGTACAGCGGAGGGGGAAGAGATCGGTGTCAGCAGCGATGTGGGCTGGATCTGCAGTGCCCACATCGCTGCTCACCGAAAATTAACCCCTCAAATCCCTGCAAATACTCTGCATTACTCTGCAATTCCCTGCAAATACTCTGCATTACTCTGCAATTCCCTGCAAATACTCTGCATTACTCTGCAATTCCCTGCAAATACTCTGCATTACTCTGCAATTCCCTGCAAATACTCTGCATTACTCTGCAATTCCCTGCAAATACTCTGCATTACTCTGCAATTCCCTGCAAATACTCTGCAATGCCCTGCAACACTCTGCATTGCCCTGCAACACTCTGCATTGCCCTGCAACACTCTGCATTGCCCTGCAACACTCTGCATTGCCCTGCAACACTCTGCATTGCCCTGCAACACTCTGCATTGCCCTGCAACACTCAGCATTGCCCTGCAACACTCCGCAATGCCCTGCAACACTCCGCAATGCCCTGCAACACGCCGCAATGCCCTGCAACACTCTGCATTGCCCTGCAACACTCTGCATTGCCCTGCAACACTCTGCATTGCCCTGCAACACTCTGCATTGCCCTGCAACACTCCGCAATGCCCTGCAACACGCCGCAATGCCCTGCAACACTCTGCAATGCCCTGCAACACTCTGCAATGCCCTGCAACACTCCGCAATGCCCTGCAACACTCCGCAACGCTCTGCAATACCCTGCAACACTCTGCAACACCCGCCAATACCCTGCAACACTCTGCAATGCTCTGCAACCCCCGCCGATACCCTGCAACACTCTGCAACCCCCGCCGATACCCTGCAACACTCTGCAATGCTCTGCAACCCCCGCCGATACCCTGCAACACTCTGCAATGCTCTGCAACCCCCACCGATACCCTGCAACACTCTGCAATGCTCTGCAACACCCGCCAATACCCTGCAACACTCTGCAATGCTCTGCAACACCCGCCAATACCCTGCAATGCTCTGCAACGCAGTACTCTGCAACACCATGCTCTGAGATACCCAGCCATAGTCGGTGATACCCTGCAATACCCAGCCATAGACATCTCCCGCCGCCCTCCGCCCTCCGGTGCTTCTACCGAATCGCTAATACGATCAAAGCCAGAATCTTTTTTTTTTTCAGGCTTCCCAGCTTAGAGGTGAGATGTGGGTCTTATTGACCCCACATCTCACTGTAAAGAGGACCTGTCATGCCATATTCCTATTACAAGGGATGTTTACATTCCTTGTAATAGGAATAAAAGTGATCAAAAAAATTATTTTTGGGGAAAAAAATGTCAAACTAAAATAAATAAAGTAAAATGAACAATAAAAAAAAATGTTTTTTTTAAAGCGCCCCTGTCCCCATGTGCTCGCATGCAGAAGCGAACGCATGCGTAAGTCCCGCCCACATATGAAAACGGTGTTCAAACCACACATGTGAGGTATCGCTGCGAACGTTAGAGCGAGAGAAATAATTCTAGCCCTAGACCTCCTCTGTAACTCAAAACATATAACCAGTAAAAAAAAATGTAAATCGTCGCCTATGGGGATTTTTAAGTAGCGACGTTTGCCGCCATTCCACGAGCGTGTGCAATTTTGAAGAGTGACATATTAGGTATCTATTTACTCAGCGTAACTTCATCTTTCACATTATGCAAAAATTGGGCTAACTTTACTGTGTTTTTTTTTTTTTTAAGCACAAAACAGTTTTTTTTCCAAAAAAAAGCATTCGAAAAATTACTGCGCAAATACCGTGCGAGATAAAAAGTTGCAAAGACCACCATTGTATTCTCCAGGGTGTTTGCTAAAAAAACATATATAATGTTTTGGAGTTCTATGTAATTTTCTAGCAAATAAATTATTATTTTTACATGTAGGAGAGAAATGTCAGAATTGTCCTGGGTGCTCCAGAACACCTGATGGCGCTCCATGCATGTTGGGCCTCTGTATGTGGCCACGCTGTGTAAAAGTCTCACACATGTGGTATCACCATACTCGGGAGTAATAGAAGAATGTGTTTTGGGGTGTAATTTGTGGTATGCATATGCTGTGTGTGAGAAATAACCTGATACTATGACATTTTTGTGAAAAAAAAAAAAAAAAGTAAAAAGAATCTTGATTTTGCAAAGAATTGTGGGAAAAAATGACAACTTCAAAAAACTCATCATGCCTCTTACTAAATACCTTGGAATGTCTTCTTTCCAAAAAGGGGTCATTTGGGGGGTATTTGTACTTTTCTGGCATGTTAGGGTCTCAAGAATTGAAATAGGCCGTCAGTCCTTCAGGTGTGATCAATTTTCAGATATTGGCACCATAGCTTGTGGACTCTATAACTTTCACAAAGACCAAATAATATCCACCAATTTGTACTTATTTTTACCAAAGATATGTAGTAGTATAAATTTTGGCCAAAATTTATGAAGAAAAAATTACTAATCTGCTAAATTTTCTAACAGAAACAAAGAAAAATTCGTTTTTTTACAGAATTTTCGGTATTTTTTCTTTTATAGCACAAAAAAAAAAAAACCCAGCGGTGATTAAATACCACCAAAAGAAAGCTCTATTTGTGTGAAAAAAAGGACAAAAATTTCATATAGGTCCAGTGTTGCATGACTGAGTAATTGTCATTCAAAATGCGAGAGCACCGAAAGCTGAAAATTGGTCTGGTTATTAAGGGTGTTTAAGTGCCCAGTGGTCAAGTGGTTAACTAGAAGACACCAAGTGTCAAAAATAGGCTTAGTCATGAAAGGGTTAACCAGGCCTGGGCTCCGAGTTAAGACGTTTTCAGCAGGATCCTGCAGTTACATCCACAGAGGATATCCTTAATATTGAAATAAGAAAGAGGCTGGATAGTGTATTATTGTTTGTAAGTTTAATTTTAAAAAAAACATCGGGGTACTCACTTTTTAATGGTGCTTCCAGCGCAGCAAACTATACAAAGAATAAAGTAGCAGAAAAAACTCCAGGTAGCTTCAAATCCTATATGTGCCCGTAGTCTGCTCAAACAAGCATGAAACTGTCTCCTCCATCGTCCTGGCACCTCTCCTACATGTGACGAGACAGGTCTAATCACATGTCTTTTCAGGGGGATCTGTTTGTATGGTGGAGACTACTAGGTTATATACTGTTTTGGCAGCCATTTAAATGGAGCCGAGATCGGCGCCATTTTGTTGTGGGTCCATGTAACCGATATACCACAGTTGCAGCCATGTTTATGTAGCCGTCAGCCATCATAATAGATGCCATTTTATTGTGGACATCACCCACGATATTAAAAATACCACTCAGCGTGGATACCACTATAAACAATAATTATTATTTACAGAACGGGGAGACCACAATAAGACCCCCGGAAGAGGAACAATGACAAGCATATCGCATTCACTACCCAATATTTAAATAAAAATACAATTATGAATGTATCCATTACATTAATGCAAGTGCAGAATTGGGTAAGAACCCCCACTTTTACCCCTAAATTGATGCATACACTAAATATAAGGTATGCGTGTATGTATGTATATATGTGTGTATATATATATATATATATATATATATATATATACATATATACAGACATATATATGTATATATATATATATATATATAAAATGTATAACATCATCCTTCCTAATGGTTCCATGTAAATAACGGCATCATAACAATGTAATTAACCCACTACCAAAACATCATAAAGATCATTAACCACTTCACTACTGGACACTTTTCACCCCCTTCATCCCCAGACCAATTTTCATCTTTCAGCGCTATCACTCTGACAATTGTGCGGTCATGTAACACTGTACCCAAATTTAATTTTTATAATTTTTTTTCACAGAAACTGAGCTTTTTTTTTTTTTTTTTTTTGGTGGTATCTAATCACAGCTGGGGTTTTTATTTTTTACGCTACAAATAAAGACCGAAAATTTTTCCAAAAAATTGTTATAAAAGTTTACAAATATGTACTTTTCCTTTATAAATTTTGACCAAAAATGATGCTGCTACATTTCTTTAGTAAAAATAACCCAAATAAGTGTTTATTTAGTGTTGGCAGTGATGGGGGACAGATTTTTTTATTGGGACACTGAAATGTGTATAGAGACAGGGGTATATCAGTGGTGCTTGGTGTACTTTGTGGGGTGATCTGTAACAGCTCTCTGCTTACATTGTGATGGCTGTGATTGGACACAACCGTCAGGTGATCGGGAAGGCCAATCACAGTGCGCCAAATCCCGATCTCTGCTCAGCTGGATCCTGTGATCAGAATGATCACAGGATCGAGCCGCAGCGCACCTCATGACCACGCTGCGAGCACTCGTTCTGAGGGACAATTCTGAATGTCTACTCAGAACAGGGAAAGGACGACCCAGCCGTTCATGTGCAGTGGCCGAGTGGGAAGTAGTTAAAAAAGATGGAACGTGTATATATGCAATAAGGAGTACTACAGACTTCAACTAAAAAAAGAAAGTATACCCAGCATAAATCACTTAGTAACATATCTTGAATTAAAATGAGTACTTAAAAATGAATAGCCCCCCTCAAACACCACACACGTACATGTCGTCAAAAAACCAACTACAAAGAGCCGGTACAGTGCTTGAAAAAAGGGGGAGGCACAGTGATAAAGAAACCACCTAATGTGGTGATCAATTTCCACATATTGAAGAACACAACCTCATGTCTAAAAATAAACTATAAAAAAAAATCATCTTTCAACGATTGTTGAGAAAACACTGGAGATCAGACTCTTTGTGTAAACCCCTTGGCAATAAAGGTGATACAGGTGATATTGGGGGGGGCCTCTATCCCCAAAATACCATCCCTTCCGGATTCTTATTGTGTTTATCCCTAAAATGGATAGATAAACTGTGTTTGTCAAATCCATTTCTTATATTTCTTACATGTTCTTCCATTCTGACCTTGAAAGCTCTTTGTTCTACCGACATAAATTCAATTAAGTTGCAGGGACATTTAATGGCATAGTCTACCCCCTTATTCTCACAGGAAACAAAATCCCTGGTGTTATATACTTGATTGTTTTTAGGATTAATAAAGGTTTTTACCTTTTTGACGTTTTTTGGGACTCTAATGCAGCTAGAACAACGCCCACATCCATGAAACCCTTTAATGTCCCAAAATATTACTGGTCTGTATGATGGTGGTTCTATCACATTATATACAATCCTGTCCCTCAGGTTAGGGGCCCTTTTATAAATGATTTTTGGTTTATCTGGTAGAGAATCACACAGTGATATACGCCAATATTTAGTAATAATCCTTTCTACATCCTTATTCTGTAAATTGTAATCCAATACTAAATAAGTCTCATTACCCTAATTAATATCCCTACCTGTAGTGTCCTCCAATAACCTTTCTCTATCCATGTCCCTAATTTTTATCCTTTCTCCAGGAACTTGGCATCATATCCCTTATCCATAAACATCTTAGTTTATCTGTTTATCAAAATCTCCAACCCTTGTATCCGCATGTATTGTCTCCTGGGGATATTAACAATCCAGGGCCTGTGATGGCAGCACATCGCAGGAATGTAAGCATTACGTTCCATCTCCTGTAAAGTATATAATAGTCTCCATATGGTATCATGTGTTCCTAATCTCTAAATCAAAGAAGTGTATCTTCTGACCACTAACTTTCCACGTGAGGCTTATATTATGGTCATTTTGATTCGTTGTTGTTAAAGATTCCACATCATTGGTTACCCTCCCAGACTATGATCAGATCATCTATACAACAGGATTGTGGGGTCTGGATTCAATAAGATACCCTCTTCTTCCCACTTTTCCATGTACAAGTTAGCCACACTAGGTGCAAACTTGGCACCTATTGCTATCTCCCTTATTTGCAAATAATAAATAATATTGTACCAAAAATAGTTGTGTTAAACAAAATTTTAGACATTTCAGAATAAAATTTCTTTCCTTTTGCGTATACTTGTGGCTCCTTTTTAATGCCCACTTGACTACTTGTACGGCCCCACCATGGTCTATATTAGTATGTAATGAAGCCACATCGGCCATTGCCAATACTATGCCGCTACCTGCATTGCACTCTCTAAGCATCTGTAGCATGTGTTTTGTATCTTTCAAAAATGCTTTGACCATTACTAAGGGTTGTAAATGGAGATCAATGTACGCCCCCCCCCCCCCCCCCACAATCTAGCGGTCAGGGACTCAATCCCACTAACAATGGATCTACCCGGGGGATTTATCATGTCCTTATTTTTTTTTTGGAACATAGTAGATGACTGGAGTTCTACATGCAGTCGGTATTAGATCATTTTTTTCATGCTTGTTTAGTATATTTTTATTTGTTCCATTTTGAACTAAAGCTTCTAATTCTTTCTTATATTGCTTTATGGGGTTTATGTTTAAAATTTCATATGTATCTCTATCATCCAATATCCTATTCATTTCCTGTTTATACTGGTCAGTTGATAGCACCACAATCCAAAGAGCTGTCCAAGGATGTTAGGGACAAGATTGTAGACCTACACAAGGCTGGACGAACAACAATATTCTTGCGTGTCTCTAGTGATTTGATGTCTTTTTAATGTCCCTATGTTCAAATACTTTTTTAATCTGTAATTCCTCAAGGTCAGCCGTAACAAGGCGCTTGAACATATCAACATATTTATTGTTTAAAATCTTGGGGTTAAACACAGACTTATTCCTGAGTCCTGTGTGATTACCTTCCAACATTGCTCTTTCGATAGGGTTTTGGGCATAATACTTTTTAATATTGAGTTTCCTAATCCCTATATAGGTGTCAAACTTGTTGAGACCTTTCTTGAGAGCATATTTGATCCCCTTATCAAGAGTGATCAATTCTTCCCTAGTCAAATTTGTCCCACTGAGCTTATAAATCCCGGAACCTAATTTTCCTGCCTTCTTTTTTCTGTTGTACCCTTCTGCCTGCTGTCCTCCCTCTTTTTCTATGTTTCTTCCTCCATGGGCAGGATCCACCCAACGCGTCTCTCAAAAAGTCATCATACACAATGTCCTGGTCGCCTTCATACAGTGGTTATCTGTTGTGTGTCTCAATCTCATGTATCCTGAGGTGGTCCATTTGATTTGGATCTCTGAGATTTGGGTGAGTAATATGGGTAATCCCCCTGCGGGGGGCGGCCCTATAAGGGAGGGGTACCCTATTGGGATACCTTGCAGTGGACCCCTATATGGAGGGGGTCTTTCCCCCTAAAATCAGCGGCCGAATGTGTGGCCGAGAACGGCCGAAAATAGCCGAAAGTGGCCAAGAACTACCGAGTGCCGCCGAGATACACAGGACATCCGCTCTGTATCTCGGCTCCATTTGTAAATGGCAAAGCCACAGACAAGACTGCAAATGACTGACAAGACTAAATGCAAGGCTGCAAGTGACTGACGAGGCTAAATGCAAGGCTGCAAGTGACTGACAAGGCTAAATACAAGGCTGCAAGTGAATGGCAAGGCTGCAAGTGACTGACAAGGCTGCAATGGAAGGCTGCAAATGACACTGATAAGGCTGCATTGATGGGCATTTAAATCAAAGTTTTTTTTTTCCTTAAACTGCCCTTCTAAAAGTTTTTTTCTTTTAAATTCCCTCCAAAACTTGGGGCACGTGTTATACGCTGATAAATACGGTATTCTGATTGGTAGAGATACATGAGTTGTAGGGATTGATAATAATAGATAAGGGATTAGATTGTAAGTGTATAGGTCTTTTGTTTCTAAGCCATGTTCTAATTGGATTGCTCTGAATGTTTTAATGGTTGGTCCTGTCATTATATCAGATACCGTGGATATGTTTTTTGCTATCCAGTTCTTTATGTTTAAGTCAGGGATTAATAGCTGTAGGCTCGTTATAGTCAGTGGGATAGATTTAGTATCATGGTTGGAATTAGGGGAGCTTAGGAGCATTTTCCAAGCTTTAATCGTGGCCTTCATAGGTGATGACAAGGTACCTATTTCCAATGGGTTGAGTGTACTAGTTATAAGCATAAGTCATATGTGTTGTTGTTAGTACATTTGGGCTTTCTCCAATTCCAACCATCTGAGTGTTAGGTTCTTAGGAAACCATTGTTTTGCTTGGGCTAGGATAGAGGCTAAGGAGTAATCTTTCAGTAAAACATGTCCTAGACCCCCCTGCTCTTTTTGTTTTTATTAATTTTTTAAATGCACACCAGGCTTTTTTCCCTTACCATAAGTACTTATTACTGATTGATTGAGCTTTTGAAAAGAAGCTTTCAGGGATTTCTATAGGGAGCGTCCTAAATAGGTATATAAATTGTGGCAGAACCATCATCTTAAATGCTGCTAGTCTGCCTGACCATGTCAATTCTGATTTAGATATAGAACACCGTTTCGAGTCTAGGCTATGAATGGTAGGTTTATTTTAACAGTGAGAGACAGAATAACAAAAATATCCAGAAATACGCATTTCAAAAAAGTTATAAATTGATTTGCATTTTAATGAGTAAAATTATTATTTGATTTCCTGTCAATCAACAGGATTTCCATCTCCCATGTGCCTTCTATATACAGTGCCTTGCGAAAGTATTTGGCCCCCTTGAACTTTTCAACCTATTGACCCATTTCAGGCTTCAAACATAAAGATATAACATTTTTATTTTTTGTGAAGAATCACCAACAAGTGGGACACAATTGTGAAGTGGAACGAAATCTATTGGATTTTTGAAACTTTAACTAATAAAAAAATGAAGAGTGGGGCGTGCAAAATTATTCGGCCCCCTTGCGATAATACTTTGTAGAGCCACCTTTTGCTTCAATTACAGCTGCAAGTCGCTTGGGGTATGTCTCTATCAGTTTTGCACATCGAGAGACTGAAATTCTTGCCCATTCTTCCTTTCAAAACAGCTCAAGCTCAGTGAGGTTGGATGGAGAGCGTTTGTGAACAGCAGTTTTCAGCTCTTTCCACAGATTCTTGATTGGATTCAGGTCTGGACTTTGACTTGGCCATTCTAACACCTGGATACGTTTTTTGTGAACCATTCCTTTGTAGATTTTGCTGTATGTTTGGGATCATTGTCTTGTTGGAAGATAAATCTCCGTCCCAGTTTCAGGTCTTTTGCAGACTCCAACAGGTTTTCATCAAGAATGGTCCTGTATTTGGCTGCATCCATCTTCCCCTCAATTTTAACCATCTTCCCTGTCCCTGCTGAAGAAAAACAGGCCCAAACCATGATGCTGCCACCACCATGTTTGACAGTGGGGATGGTGTGTTGAGGGTGATGAGCTGTGTTGCTTTTACGCCAAACATATAGTTTTGCATTGTGGGCAAAAAGTTCGATTTTGGTTTCATCTGACCAGAGCACCTTCTTCCACATGTTTGGTGTGTCTCCCAGGTGGCTTGTGGCAAACTTTAGACAAGACTTTTTATGGATATCTTTTAGAAATGGCTTTCTTCTTGCCACTCTACCATTAAGGCCAGATTTGTGCAGTGTACGACTGATTGTTGTCCTATGGACAGACTCTCCCACCTCAGCTGTAGTTCTCTGCAGTTCATCCAGAGTGATCATGGGCCTCTTGGCTGCATCTCTGATCAGTCTTCTCCTTGTCTGAGCTGAAAATTTAGAGGGACGGCCAGGTCTTGGTAGATTTGCAGTGGTCTGATACTCCTTCCATTTCAAAATGATCGCTTGCACAGTGCTCCTTCTGATGTTTAAAGCTTGGGAAATCTTTTTGTATCCAAATCCGGCTTTAAACTTCTCCACAACAGTATTACGGACCTGCCTGGTGTGTTCCTTGGTCTTCATGATGCTCTCTGCGCTTTCAACAGAACCCTGAGACTTTTACAAAGCAGGTGCATTTATACAGAGACTTGATTACACACAGGTGGATTCTATTTATCACCATCAGTCATTTAGGACAACATTGGATCATTCAGAGATCCTCGCTGAACTTCTGGAGTGAGTTTGCTGCACTGAAAGTAAAGGGGCCGAATAATTTTGCACGCACCACTTTTCAGTTTTTTATTTGCTAAAAAAGTTTAAATTATCCAATAGATTTAGTTACACTTCACAATTGTGTCCCACTTGTTGGTGATTCTTCACAAAAAATAAAAATGTTATATCTTTATGTTTGAAGCCTGAAATGTGGCAAAAGGTTGAAAAGTTCAAGGGGGCCGAATACTTTCGCAAGGCATTGTAGGTAATGATTTGAGATTAGGAGCACTCTCAACCACTTCATGCAAAACGATGTACCCGTACGTCAGTACTTTGGTGCTAAATACCGGGGTTATGGCAGCAGCTAGCTTAAGAGACCTGCCAGTAGCGGCGTAGACGTCTTCTCCCATGGATGCCTGGCTGCCAACTGCTTGGCTCCATGACATGGGAGGGCGAAAACTACGTCAATTCTACCCGTAGCTCTTAAAGGAGATTTCACCCCTATTGCTTTTTAGTGTAAATATGAGATCTGGGGTCAAAAAGATATTTTAAGAGAGATTTTTTAAGATTATTATCTTAAATAATATATATATTAAAGAGATCCTGTCATGCTTTTTTTTCTATTACTAGGGATGTTTACATTCCTTGTAATAGGAATAAAAGTGACCCAAATTTTTATTTATTTTTTTTAAATTGTGTCAAAATCAAAAGTAAAATAAATAAGAAAAAAAAATTGTTTTAAAGCATCCCGTCAAACCACACATGTGAGGTATCGCTGCAATTGTTAGATTAAGATAAATAATTCTAGCCCTAGAACTCCTCTAACTCAAAACTGGTAACCTGTAGAAATTTTTAAACATCGCCTATGGAGATTTTTAAGGGTAAAAGTTTGTTGCCATTCCACAAGCGGGAGCAATTTTGAAGCATGACATGCTGGGTATCAATTTACTCAGTGTAATATTATCTTTCACAATATAAAAAAAAATTGGGCTAACTTTACTGTTGTCTTTTTTTTTTTGTGGAAAAAATGTTTTTTGAATAAAAAAAATAAGTGCGCTTGTAAGACTGCTGCGCAAATATGGTGTGCATGAAAGCATTGCAACGACCGCCATTTTATTCTCTAGGGTGTTAGAACTCCCAAACATTATATATATTTTTACAAAGTAATTTTCTAGCAAAAAAGAAATGATTTTAACTTGTAAACAACATGTGTAAAAAAGAGGCTTGGGCCTTAAGTTGTTTCAAAGGAGTGCCCCTAATCTCAGCTTGTTACCTGTATAAAACACACCTGCCAACAGAAGCAATTCATCAGATTCCAATCTCTCCACCATGGCCAAGACCAAAGAGCCATCCAAGGATGTTAGGGACAAGATTGTAGACCTACACAACCACTGCCAAGCAGCTTGGTGAGAAGTGACGACAGTTGGTGCGATTATTCACAAATGGAAGAAACACAAATAACGGTCAATCTCTCTACATGTAAGATCTCAACTCCTAGAGTTTCAATGATCATGAGAACGGAATGATTCAGAGGAGAACTGGGTGAAAGTGTTGTGGTCACATGAGACCAAAATCAAGCTCTTTGGCATCAACTCAACTCACCATGTTTGGAGGGGGAGGAATGCTGCCTATGACCCCAAGAACACCATCGCCACCATTAAACATGTTGGTGGAAACATACTTTGGGGGTGTTTTTCTGCTAAGGGGACCGGACGACTTCACCGCATCAAAGGGATGATGGATGGGGTCTTGTACCATCAAATATTGAGTGAGAACCTCCTTCTCTCAGCCAAGGCATTGAAAAGGGGTCGTGGATGGGTATTCCAGCATGATGATGACCCGATACACAAGGCCAAGGCAACAAAGGAATGGCTTAAGAAGAAGCATATTAAGATCCTGGAGTGGCCTACCCAGTCTCCAGACCTTATTCCCATAAAAAATATGTGAAGAGAGCTGAAGGTTCGCGTTAACAAATGTCAGCCTTGGAACTTTAATGACTTGGAGAGGATGTGCAAACAAGAGTGGGACAAAATCGCTTCTGAGATGTGTGAAAACCTGGTGACCAACTACAAGAATCGGCTGACCTCTGTGATTGCCAATAAGGGTTTTGCCACCAAGTACTAAGTCATGTTTTGCAAAGGGGTCAAATACTTATTTCACTCATTAAAATGCAAATCAATTTTCAACTTTTTTAAAATGCGTTTTTCTTTGTTATTCTGTCTCTCACTGTTAAAATAAACCTACCATTAAAATTATAGACCGATCATTTCTTTGTCAGTGGGCAAACGTACAAAATCAGAAGGGATCAAATATTTTTTTCCCCTTGGCCCTCAGCTACAAACGACATGACGTGACATGAATGGTCATGTTAGGAGAATTGTATCTCACAGCTGTGGGCACTTTTAGATATGTGTATTTGCCTAGAACATTTCTCTGGCAAATGCAGTATAACAAAATTGATATTTGAAAATTGTTATATTTACAATAATCATGTAGAAAACTTTAGCAAGGTATACATATGGTTATTTATTTGCTGAGCTAGTTAAAATTTGTAGACAAGCTTGATAATGAAGTCACTGCGTAACAAGGTTTGGCAATTGTACCTCTTTCAAATCTAGTATAAAATGCTGCTAAAGTAGATACTTAGTGACTGCATCAAGCAGTTAATTGAAAGGCAAGTGCAGTAACCCATAGTACCCGGACATACCATTAAACAACTGCCTTAAGTAAGCACAAATCGGGTTGGTATGGGACGCTGAAATATGCATATGCTCTTTTTCAGGGTTCTGAGACAAAGGAACATGTTGTGATGACCACATACTTACACTAATTTGGCAGCACTGATTTATTCTTGCTAGGTAAGGTTTATTTACAACAATTTGGAACCACATTAATATGATTCTAAAGGTGAAGATGCAATGTAATACACACACCTCTACTAAAATAGAAATAAAAATTACACCAATGAAACAAGCATAAAAATGTGTGGTCATGTACGTGGCCACAGTTTTGTGTCTTTGCCTTTTATTTTGTTTCACAAAGATCACATCAATCGGAAGTTCTGGATGCGCAGCCAATTCTTTCTTCTTTCCAGGACTACAATATATTGTAAAGCACATAGTTACATACATAGTTAGATAGTCATGTTGAAAAAAGACAAAAGTCCATCTAGTTCAACCACAAAAAAAAAAATAATAATAATATCATACAATCCCATATACCCAATTCTATACCCACAGTTGATCCAGACGAAGGCAAAAAACCCCAGCAGAGCATGATCCAATTTGGTAAAGCAGGGGAAAAAATTCCTTCCTGATCCCCCGAGAGGCAATCGGATTTTCCCAGGATCAACTTTACCTATAAATGTTAGTACCCAGTTATATTATGTACACTTAGGAAATAATCCAGGTCTTTCTTAACGCAATCTACTGAGCTGGCCAGAACCACCTCTGCAGGGAGTCTATTCCACATTTTCACAGCTCTTACTGTGAAGAAACCTTTCCGTATGTGTCAAACACAATGCTTGCAGGCCAAACCAGCCAGTGAGGTAATTTCATGTAGCTGTCGCACCTCTCTTGCAGCTGCAGAACCCCATCTCTGTCCCCACCTCGTGTCAGCAGCAAAGACAGAACTCCTCCTACAGATCCTGTGTCTCTGCAGCCTCAGCAACCCCTCATCTCCACCTCCGCTGGTCTCGACATTCAGCTGACTCCAGTCCTCTGGTCTTCCTCCAGAAACTGCACTTTCTGATTCCCAGCTTTGCCTCCAGCTTTGTCCTGGCAACGGCACAAGGTAAGAGGGGTGCACTATGATATAAGGGAGGATGGGGAACTCTTGACCTCTGGTGGTGGGAAGGCTGACATCTTGTGTGGGGGGGTTCTCTGGACATATACATATAATTATTATGCGAATAATACAAATCCATAGCAGTTGAAAAGGAGGGTCCCACACTACTGGTATCATCCACAAGAAACTTTATTGGAGATTGCTGAGAAGGAACACCATGGCAGAACCCTATTCCTTTTCAGACTTGCATCATCTGCTACAGGATTCTGAGTGGGCTCCGTGTCTACTGCACCTGTACTTCACAGCTTAAAGCAGTAGTAGACTCCGGCTCACAAATCATTTGCAACTAAAAGGCCACTAATTTATACCCTTTAAAACACATTGCAATTCAATTTGGATAGTGTCCGGGCCATACTGCGCAGGCGCAGCACTTGCGCAGTACGGGGAACAAGGAGAAGCCGAACATCTCCGAAGAAGAACTGTGCCTGCGCACTGAGTCCAGGTTGAAGCCCCACCATCCAAGTGGACATAGGGTTGCTCATAGTAACAGGGCCCCTCGCGAGCTCTCTACGGATGGTGGGGCTTGAACCTGGACACAGTGCGCAGGCTCCGTTTATCTTCAGAGATGTTTGGCTTCTCCTTGTCCCCCGTACTGCACAAGCGCAGTGATGGGGGACAGTATCTGATAGGACACCGGCACCATCTTGGCTCTTGTCTGTAGCTTTCTCCCCACAGAATACTTCCTCTGTGTCATTTCTTACATGCGCAGTGGACCTGCTCACTCCATTAATGCTGATCTCCGATGTTACACCCCCTGTGTCATAGCAAGTCACACGTGGTGTATTGGGAAAGTCTCAAAGGATCCATAATTTCATGGGATTGCCTGCTGATGATGCAGGCATGGCCTCAGGATGAATAGAGTAAGTAATAGATAAGCAGTAGATACATTTACAGTATTCTTACAGATGCAACCAGGCCCTTGACAGCAGCCAATTTGCTAGTGTGGCCTGCAATGAAATGAGTTGGACACCCCTGCTGTAAAGTGTAACTTCAAAAAAGAAAGGTGCACTGCTTTCACTTACATTGCTAATTTTCTTTTGATTATATATTGGTAGCTTATTGGGATCACACAATACAGATTTCACACTGGACCAGTTGTTCATTGAATAATCTATCATCTTTGGAAGCATTTGAGCAATAGTGCAGAATTCACTATTCTTGGATGAAGTATTTTCAAACCATAAATTCAAAAGGCCCCCCCCCCCCCCCAAAAAAAAAGCGCAAAAAACAAACAGAAAAAGCTGAGCAGGGATGACTACTGTAATCAAACAGAGATGACAGCTGGAGCCAATAGCTCCTGTTGCTGTCAATCAAATGCTGTTAGGAGGGAGCGGGGGTGGGGCTGTGCTGTGTGTGTCTATAGACACATAACCCAACTTGGGAGTAAGCCTGCACGAGTGTCTCCATAGTAAGCAGCTTGCTGTGGAGGCACTCTGAAGGGTGGAAGAGCCAGGAGCCCAGAAGAAGAGGTTTGGGGCTGCTCTGTGTAAAACCATTATACAGAGCAGGTAGGTAAATATAACATGTTTATTATTTTATTTAAAAACCAAACGTAACCTTTACAATAACTTTAATTATATTCTGCACAACCTTCTGATGCAAGCTTCTGGTCTGCATCCCTGTCCCAGGTCAGAGGCTAGAAGACATTTTATTACCTTGGCGTCCAGGTAACCAGCTTTGTTCAGAAGACACTCTCAACAATTGCAGCCTCTAGATTTAGCACATATAAGTTTCCTTAAATGTTAATAAATGTATTTTCTTTTCATACATCAGGGGACACAGAGCCATAGTGGTTAGGTTATGGGCCACATTCAGGTGATGGACACTGGCATGCCCTAAGACAAAATGTGCACTCCCTATATAACCCCTCGCACTACTGGAGGTACCTCAGTTTTTTTCGCCAGTGTCTAAGGTGTTGCTCACGAGTAAAGATGTGCTGTGCTGAGCTCCACTGGTGCAATCCTTGCTGGGGCTAGCCATGCTGACCGGAACCAAAGTGTCTCTTCTGGCCAAATTGAATGGTACCCGGGCCTCATATCTGAAGAAACAAGGTTTTGCCTATGAATGCTTCTCTTTTTATAGAGCTGGACCCTGGGATCCATTACTTTTTGGTAGTAAGGCCATAATGTTTTTACTGGCAGCGTGCTGTTACAGGTCCAGGATTGTGGGTTTTCTCAAGGATTCCCAGCTCCTGAAGGTTTAACGGAACCCACCGTGAAGGGTGAAGATTGGGTCTGTTGGTTTACCACAGAAAACCCTCGGGTGGGAAAGGTATGTGGAGTTTTCTAAGAAATCTTTTTGAATTTTCTCATGACTGTCTCCTTTAAACATAATAATGTTGTCATGCCTATGTGTCACCACTGGGGGCTGTATTGAGCACTCACCGCTTCATGCTGGAAACAGCGCTGTGTCAGGAGCCAAAATACTTCCTCCTCCTCCAGCCGAGCAGCAGATCCTCCAATAAGCGTAAGGGGGTGTTTGTCTCCCCGCCTATCACCTCCCTATGCTGATATTCTCCCCCTCCTGGGGTAAAAGCGCTCGGATTCATTTATTTTTTAAAGAGGAGCGCGATCAGTAGTCCGCCGCTCGCGCGAGAAACCCTTCTTTTAAAAAGGCAACACGGGAGGTGGGGCTTAGCGGCATCGGCATTCTCCGATGCCAGGTGCATGAGGAGGCAAGTTTTTAAAAGCACACTGTGTGCTACTGCAGGCTGTGGAGGGACGCAAGAGCAAAAGAGGTGGCATTAGCAGGTTTGGTGACACAGGCATTTCCTTTGACACATTGTTACTGCTGCATCAGGCTGGGAATTAATAGCAGCAATTTTGCTGGACTATAGACCTAGCAGTGTATGCATTCCTTCTGGTAGTGCCTCTGTTTTGTTCATCAGGCTATGAGCGAAAGGGGGACAATGAACACCTCAAAGGGTTTTCATTTAAACCAGGATATTGTTCTGCCTTCCTTTTTCCCAGAGCCTCGATCTAGGGAAGAGAAGTCACTACATTCCCTTGATGTAGTGAAATCGGTCAAGGTCTATTTAAAAGATACCGTTGAGATTCGCAAAACAGGTGTTTTGTTTGTACTGCCGGAAGGTCCTAAAATAGGACAGGCAACATCAAAATCTACTATTTCCAAAAGGATTTGTCAAGTGATTGTTCAAGCCTATGGTCTAAAGAAAAAAATTCCTCCTTTTCATGTTAAAACGTCTCTTGGGCGGTGCATCACCAGGCCTCTATGGCTCAGATCTGCAAGGCCGCAACTTGGTCTTCAGTTCATACATTTACCAGATTCTATCAAATCAATGTAAAAGGTCATGAGGATATCCCCTTTGGGCGCAGTGTACTTCAGGCTGCAGTATGAGTCCTCTAGTCTCTTAATGCCCTACTTTTTTTTGTTGTCTCCCCCCCCCCCCCTTCAGTTGCCATTGCTATGGGACATCCCACATAGTAACTACTATGGCTCTGTGACCCGTGATGTATGAAAACAAGATTTTTTTAAAACCGCTTACCTGTAAAATCCTTTTCTTTGAAGTACAACAGGGGACACAGAGGTCCCTCCCTTCTTTGGTATACCTGTGTATTGCTTGGCTACAAAACTGAGGTACTCCCAGTAGTGGGAGGGGTTATATAGGGAGTGCACTTTTTGTCTTAGGGCGTGCCAGTGTCCATCACCTGAAGGTGACCTATAACCCACATAGTAACTACTATGGCTCTGTGTCCCGTGATGTACTTCAAAGAAAAGGATTTTACAGGTAAGCTGTTTTTAAAAATCCTGTTTCTGTTCAGGTATTGCTTGGACCCATACCCTGTTTCCCCAAAAATAAGACCTAGCGTGATTGTCGGTGATGGCTGCAATATAAGCCCTACCTCCCAAATAAGCCCTACCCTGCTTACCCGAAAGTAAGCCCTACCCTGGATATAAGACCTGCAAGGACTTTAACTATGGCTTATTTGGGTGGTAGGGCTTCTATTGCAGCCATCACCAACAATCACGCTAGGTCTTATTTTCGGGGAAACAGGGTATGTGTGCATACACAGAGCAAAGTGAAAAAACAGCTGCATATGTTGCTTGCCTTCATTAAAGTAAACTACTTCTGAGAGATATATAATTTGCTATTGCTGGCCTCCTGACAACGCTAGTTGCCTGGCCATATGCTTGTATATTATTGTACAAACATTTGAATGAAAAATGTCAGTACATTTGATAATGCCAACAGACTTCACAAATGGCATTCAAAAGTACCTCAAAACCACGTTCTACTTTTAACATAAAATTTTGGAATAAATGGAATCAACGTCCATTGTTAGAAATTTTGATCTTATGGAAAAAAAAATACCATTCTGCTCCTTTTGAATATTTCGTCACTATGGTCAAAAAAACAATTGTAGATTTGACTCCAGTAATTATTAGAAAATTGAATTCATTGTGATCTTCCTAATTATTATATGTTGACAGCAATGGAATTCTAGTCTTCCACGGTTCAGGAGAATCATTTTCCTTCTGTGCTCAAGGATATTGCTGTATGACTATGCTAGAAAAATTTCCAACACCTGATATTTGCAATCTGCCTGTTCAGTAGCTTTGCTAGAAGAAGGGGGGGGGGGGGTAAAAAATGCAGTAGCGTTGGAAGTCATGCTAGCATACTGACATGTTGATCTGTTCGTGTAGGGTCAGTTTTAATCCTATGGCTTGGAAGAAACATTCATGTGTCAATGTTATTTGTACCCCCAGTTCTAACTGCTACTCACGATACATTTCTCAAATCACCACAAAATGTGTACGTTACCCTAAAATATTTCTCTTTTTTCTGTTTATTCACAAATGTGAATTTACTAAATCAATCATAGGGGAGATTTACTAAAACTAGTGCACACGGAATCTGGTGCAGCTGTGCATATTAACCAATCAGCTTCTAGGTTTTAGCCCCCCGTTCACATCAGGCCGAATTTTGACATGTCAAATTGGACCTTATTGCCGGCAACGGCGCTGCACCGATTTCCAAAAGTATTTCCTGCACTACTTTTGGTGACTTCAGGTGCGATTTGAATAGATATCTGTGCATGAACCTGTACAGATATCTCTCAAATCGCCCCAAAGTCAGACTGAAATGCAGTTTGGAATTGTACGAGTACAGCTGAGCTTGCACAATTTTAAACCCGCACTCAGTGTAAAGGAGGGCTTATTGTCAAAACTTAACTGAACAAGCTGAAGTTAGAATTGGATTGGTTACCATGCACATCTGCACCAGATTCTTTGTGCACCAGTTTTAGGCTGGGTTCACACTGCAGGGGTCCAGTGCGTCCCTGTTCACAATTTCATGTCCAATTTTGGCTTAATTTGGACCTGAAACAGACCAGAAGATGAACAGGGTTCCTGTGTAATTCGCTCTGCAACTCAGTGGAGCTCTGTGAACCGGCTCCATTGAGAGGCGGTCACAATCTCCTGACGTGAATTGGATGAGAGGAAATTCGCATTAGTGTGAACCAAGCCTCAGTAAATCTCAACCATCGTCTCTTATCATATTTATGTACTTCTTCGATCTGGAGTACCTGGTTGATCATGCCAGTCACCTTTCTTCCTTGTTGTAAACTGACTACACAAAGCACTGATGCTTATCTGTTTTTGCGTGGGCAGTTTTCATCTTTTCCTCATCCAATCACAGCCTACCTCTGGACACACCCCCTGCTCAAACACGGCCTGCATCTTGTATCAGGCTAAACAGACTATGGAATAAACACGCATTATGTGTCCTGTAACCCCCGCCCCCCGCTTTTTGGAAGAAGAGATGGTCACGTGACAGACCTTTTAATCCCCCACCCAGCCCTTTAAGAGCTTCTAAATGCCAGGAGGCAGAGACGGACATTTAGGTCATGTGACTGCTGTGGTTGGCTGTCACAGCGGTCACATGATCGGAAAGTTCCCGTGCGCACTCTCCGTATATAAAAGTGTTTACATAGGGCTGCATACATGTGGCCTCTCGGAGTTCAAGCCCACCCACCGAGAAGCCGCATATATGTGCCACGTCGTTGGGAACAGGTTCACCTTGTAAGAAAGAACATTTCTGGAACTAAGCAAAAGCAGTTATGGGATCTGCATAGTTGTAACTGTATTAGAAATTGTCTGTAACATAGTATGTTGATAACTATTTAAAAAAAAGTCTTTACAGGCTATAATTTTAGAGTTACCCATGAATTCTGGCTCTACAGTTATTGCTCTCACGATACCTCACATGTATGGCGCAATTGATTTTTACATACACATGCTTTCAGAAAACTGCACATTTATATGGGGTGCGTATGGTGGTGTTTTAAAAAAAATTTTTTTTTTTTTTTTTTATATCTTTTTTTTTTTTTACTTTATTGTTATCACAAAGGGGCTAACAAGCCCCCTATGTAATAGTTGACAGGACCCCAATGTCTTCCTTGCCCTCCAATGCAATTATGCAGCTAATCAAGCACAGATTGCCACTAGCCAAGGAATGACAGCTGTGACCCCGGTGACATAATGCACATCAATTCTGAAATCAATAGCTACAGGAGAGATAGGGAAACGCACTTTGAGAGCCCCATGAACGTGATTGCGTAGACTGTAATTGTGGAGCTATATTCACGTTTCTTCAGCTGTTTGGTATTTTTATTTTTATTTTGTCTTTTCCTGGTGGTAGATTGTTGTACTGCCTTTTGTTGTATACCTTTTATAAAATCGCAATAAAAACAGAATTTAAAAAAAAAGTGATCGCCATCCAGATCACTTTTATCGGAAAGCCTTTGCTGGCTGTTAAGAACAGTACCAAGCTGATCTTGCGTTAACCACTTGTCTATAATGCTATTTATAAATGTACCTTGGTAGATAAGTGGTTAATGTACTTGCGGGTACTGCATAGGATCTAGGAACTGACTAAACAATTTTAGGCCCTGTTCACAGTAGATATATTGTGTTTGGATTCCCAGTGATTGGAATGATGCCTTTGGTTTTTGAAGTCCAAACTCCGTGGGACTTTAAATATGCCAAATTCAGAATAAAAATCCATATAAATTTTATTACACATAAAACATTGTCATAAACACAATATTAAAAACATCAATATGCATAAAGAAACTTTGCAATAAATACAAAAATAAGTAAATCTGATGGATACATGTGCTTGTAACTGGTCTTCTCGTTATGCGGATTCCCTGCTTCTTCAGGACCATGCATATATTGCAAGTGTGTTATATACAGAGGGGGGTAGATCTGAGGGGGACATGCAAGGAAAATAAAAAACAGTATTTGGGTGATAAAATCAGCAGAGCTTCCCCTCATTTCAGATCTACCCCTCAGATTTCCAGCGACTGCACTTCCAAGTGCACTTTCAGTGTAATGTCAAGTGCACTTTGCACTTGTAGTTTGCACTTGTAGTGCAAAGTGGATTTGCCTTTCCTAAATAAACCCCAGAGTTTCTTACTCAATATCATAAATCATCAAAACAGAGGAGAGGAATACAGGATCTTTCTCCGATGTTTTGCCTACGGGCCCATAGGATATAGTCTGGACCCATTAAGGCAGAAGTAAACATACTGTAAATATCCAAAAGGGGGAAATAAATATCCGGTGTATAGCAATATACTCCGAACGATTGTGGTAGGTACACATCCATCTCTCCTCTGGCAAAGTTTGCTAAAGGAGAGGTGGATATGTACCTACCACAATACTAGCATATGCGATTGTCACAGAGATGCTTAGTTTTCTTTCCCCTCTGTCTTAAATAGATTTTGGGATTCACATTATTCAGGGTATTTTTTTATTTGTTTACTTCTGCCTTAATAGGTCCAGACTATATCCTATAGGCTGGAAGACAAAACATCTGAGACAGATCCTATTTTCCTCTCCTCTGTTTTGATGATTTATGATATTGAGCAATATACTCTGTTTATAACACACTTGCAATATATGTATGGTCCTGAAGAAGCAGGGAATCCTGCGTAACGCGTAGACCAGTTACAAGTACATGTATCCCTCAGATTTACATATTTTTGTATTTATTGCAAAGTTTCTTTATGCATATCTATTTTTTAAATATGCTTATGACAATGTTTTATGTGTAATAAAATTTATATGGATTTTTATTCTGACTTTATTCTTATTTGCCATATTTAAAGTCCCACTACTTTTTCAAAAACATCATAGTACAGTAATACTATGGTTAAAGTGGAAGTAAACCCTCCTATCGTTTTCAGTCAAGGAAGCTGCCATCTTGGCCTCTAATAATTCTTCAACTGCCATAATGCTGCACATGTGATCAGTTATGACATCAGCCATTGGATGGTTTGAAAGTTTAGTTGAGAGCACAACCAATGTGAAAGTTAGCATTTCCGGCATGCCGGGAATGTAAATGTTTTTTGAAACTGGGTTTACTGCCGCTTAAAAAAAAATAAAAAAATAAAAAAAGAATTAAAGTAAGAAAAAATGTAATTACATTTTTTTTTTTTTTTTTACATACAGTTACCAGTCAGTGTCCCTGATCACCGCCACACCAGTTATATGATAACTCTGTACTGCACTGGTGACAGTATCTAAAAAAAAATTAAAATAATAATTACATTTTTTTTTTATGTATTTTTCAAAAAACTTGCCGTTCCTCTTACTAAATATCTGCTTTCCAAAAAGGAGTAATTTGGGGAATATTTGTACTGTCCCATTCGCCCACAGATATATATCAGTGGGCGAACAGGCGCCGCCCCCTGACATCTCCACCGCTCTCCCTCTGCCTTTCAGGACGCCGGACACATGAAATACTATGGCAGGGATAGGTGGGGGTGGGGGGGGCATATTTTGAAGCAACGTCGGCCACAATCCCTCAAAAATCGCTGATCAAAGCCATTACTAGTAGAAAAAAAAAAATTATAATAAAAATGCTATAAATCTATCCCCTATTTTGTAGACGTTATAACTTTTGCGCAAATCAATCAATTTTTTTTTATCAAAAATATGTAGAATACATATCACCCTAAATTGAGGAAGAAATTTGTTTTTGTTTTTTTATTTTTGTGGAATATTTCTTATAGCAAAAAGTAAAAAATATTGTTTTATTTATTTTCAAAATTGACGCTCTTTTTTTGTTTATGGCGCAAAAAATAAAAGCCGCAGAGGTGATAAAATACCACTAAATGAAAGTTCTATTTGTGGGGCAAAAAAGGATGTCAATTTTGTATGGGTACAGCGTCGCATGACTGCTCAATTGTCAGTTAATGTGATGCAGTGCTGTATCGCAAAAAAATGGCCTCTTTATTAAGAGGGTTGTTTTATATTGCAGGCCTGTAATTCTTAGTAATAACACACTTAAATCTGTCCAAAAGCTATTGAAGGGGTTAAACAGGGTATTGTTCTTTGCTCCTGAATAAAGAGGCAGACGAGTGAATAAATGTATGTGCAGTACATTAGCAGTGCTGCTGTTGTTTCTGGTTTATTTTAAGGCTAGGTTCATGCCTGGCATTTTGTGAACGCTTGGTTTTGCACGTGGTTTTCATGCTACATAAATAGGTCACCAGAAAGTTGTATACTCACCTGATCCTTCATTCCAGCAGCAAACGGCGCTCCCTGTGATCCAGCGGTGGACTGCTGCTGATATCTTTGTCCAAAGCAGATCTATAGGTATGATCACATCAGAAACAGTCCACCACACAAGACCATGAGGGGCAAGAGGCACAGAGACCAGTCTTGTGCTGGGTGGATCGGAGATTAGGTAAGTATATTGCCGCTCTGCTCTCCCCTCCCCTAAACAAAAATCAGCAGTTAACCCATGTAGTATGGGCACAGCCCCACTGCATGGGGAAAAAAAATTCAAAGTGATCTGCAACTCCTTACTTGCTCTTAAAAAAAATTCTTCAAAGTTTATAGGTTCTCCATAAAAGACACAATTACATGTAGCAAATGTTAATGTGTTTCAGCCTTGTTCACATCAAGCCTTGTGCAAAAGACTTACAAGGCTGAAACGCGTTGACATTTGCTACATGTAGTGCGTCTTTTATGGAGAACCAATAAGCTTTGAAGATTTTTTTTTAAGAGCAAGTAAGGAGTTGCGGATCCCTAATACTATGCTTGCAGCCTGTGACTGCTCATTCTGTGCCCAACTACTCTGGGATATTTCTTCACTTCATTTGGGTTGTAGCACTAGTACTATGTTGTATAAAAAAAAAATTGCCTGGAGTTCAGCTTTAAGAATGTACTATAATTAAAGCACTAAGCTCTTTTTCTCTACACCAGGGATAGGCAATTAGCGGACCTCCAGCTGTTGCAAAACTACAAGTCCCATCATGCCTCTGCCTCTGGGTATCATGCTTGAGGCTGCCAGAGTCTTGCTATGCCTCATGGGAACTGTAGTTCTGCAACAGCTGGAGGTCCAGTAATTGCATATCCCTGCTCTACACAATTTGTTACTGCTCTGCTTTAAAGCATTTGTTACCCCAACACTTCATATTCCTGATATGTGCCTGCTGTACCATGTACTTGTATGAGAAAGTATCCTGTTTTCTTTGTATTGCTTCCTTTATGTGAAATCCCTGGTGTTTCTCTGCTTTCCTATAAAAATAACTGACCACACTAAGCAGAAGAGCACATCGTGGTCAGTTTTTTAGCTATGCTGGGGACTCTGTTTACTCTGCTCCAACGATCAGACTTGTCCTGATATGCCTCCGCTGCCCGGCCATTCACTGGCAAGCTCAGTGTGCTGCTGCTGCTGCTTTCCCTCCCCCAGCTCTTATGCAGTTGAGAACAGAGGGAATGTGGTCACTTATAAAAAAAAAAAGGGGAAAAGGGTATTTGTTTTATTCATATCTATAAAAAAATGTGTTGCCTTTCATATTTATATTTTAAACTGAAACGGTTGTTTTTATAAGGTGATCGTTTACAATCACTTTAATATGCAAAACAACTAAATAAACTGGAATTATCTTTAGTTATTCCGATTTCTCAAAATGGAAAGGAAAA
The DNA here is from genome assembly GCF_037356315.1 of Lithobates pipiens. NCBI lineage: Eukaryota > Metazoa > Chordata > Amphibia > Anura > Ranidae > Lithobates > Lithobates pipiens. Next base: position 170,810,561 of record NW_027507764.1, read on the forward strand.
AAGAAAAAAAGGCCAGATTGTACAGCATTTACATTTTTACCTTTTTTGGCAGAAGGTTCAAACATACAAGGGACATATATAACATATACTGTCAAACATGTAATCCGGAACTCGTAGCTGCTCACATCAAGGCCCCCAGTTCTCCTCCTTATGCAGTCCATTATGGAACCTATTGATTCACAAATAAATCATCCGCCCTCACTGCATAGAGACAGCTGAGGTTCCAAGGAAAGGAGGCAGCAGGCCCACTCGGAGGCACTGTGAAAATATTATAACCAGCTTAACACTGGATATGAACCCAACTTTTTTTTTTTGGACTTTAATACCAGTAGTAGGTCAGCCTCTATACCTTAACAGGATGCTCAGTCAGGGCTACTATCAAAGCTTTCATAGAGAACAAAAAAAAAGGTTCACATGGCACCTTTTAAAACAGTGACCCTTTGGTATATCCGACATCTGGATTTACTTAGATTGTTTCATTTGCAAAGAAATAATTTTCACAAGGTAACACAGAAGACCGACTTGTGGTTCTTGTAGCTTCCATCATTCAGAGGAGTGATAGATCCTCTTATGTGATGTTTCTTTTGAAGTCTGCAAAGCCTGCTCTGGCTACAGCAATCTGTAAAACACATTAAGTTCTTCCTGTTGAAGAGAAATGTGTTTGCCCGTTCATTTATTTTCCCTTTTTGCTTTCCTGCAGCGAGATCCATCCTCACTGCTGTAGACAACAGTGGTCTCCGATTGTGTGGTCCCGACTCTGGAGAACTGAATGCCTATGTTCTCTAGCCTACGTTCTTCATCCCTTCTCAGGAACGCAGAGCATTCACATGCAAACATGTTAATATTGCTCCTTGTTTTTCAACCTCCTGCAGGCAATGCCTTGTGAGGGAGTGCACAAGAGAACAAAAACAACTGCAGGGCTCAAAGGTTTTCCAGAAATGCAGAGGCCCATAGTGAACGTCTCGCTAATGCTTGCGGCATGAGAATGTCGGCTCACTTGTACCTACGAAAGTGGATTCTGATCTTTCGTTTAAAAACAAGTTGTCCTGTCTTGTTCTCACGTATTTTGATTTTGCAAAGATAAATAACAGAGAACATGTATAGATTGCTTTGGAAGGTAACAAATAATGAAATGTGTTTTTATTTTATTTTTTTAATTTTTTTAGGATCAACATATTTTACCTGTCCGTCTATCCAAAAGGCCTAGTGCTCCAGTATATAATTTTACCTTTTTAATTAGAATTTAGATGCATACCTTATCTGGAGTATTAAAATGCATGTGATCCTATGACTTATCACATTAGAGGTATTCCTAAGCAATGCACTATGATTAGTGGGTTCTTGCAAATATTTATATGGGATACCAACAGCAGCATAGCATATCTTTAAACATGGCAGCCTTCTTCTTTACAGCTATTTTCTAACCTTTTATTCTCATATGCACAACGTGGCCTATCGGAAATCTTGCAAGTGAATTTGTCACAATATATAGCAACAGTATACACTAGTAATTCTCAACCAGGGTTCCTCCAGAGGTTGCTGGGGGTTCCTTCAGCATTGGGCAATTTCTGCCTCTCAGATAAGTTCCCACTGACACCATTGATCTTTTTAGCTATCTGTAAGGAGGTAATTCTTCCCAATGACCACAAGTGTAAGGACCATTCCTCTCACTGACCACCACACTAATGTATCATGAGTTGTAGATTTCAAATTTTTAGCAGGGGTTTCCCGAGACCAGAGAACTATTTCAAGGGTTCCTCTGTGTTAAAATGTTTGAGAAAGGCTGGTATACACTGATTAGCCTTAATATTATGCCCACTGATACGTAAAGTGAATAACATTGATCTCATTACAAAGGTATCTGAAAATGAATAGGATAGACAGCAAGTAAACATGTTGTCCCTGAAATGATGTTTTGAAAGCAGAAAAAAATGTAAGGATCTGAGCCAGGGTTGCCAACTGCCCATAAATTTATAGCCAGTTTGTAAAAATTTGCTGATTTTTACCCCGTCTGTAAATATCTGGGAGGTGCAACGCTGCACGTGAAAAAAACCATGGCTGCAGACAAGTTTTGGAACTGTACATGAAACAATTTTGAAGCTGGTCAGGCGGGCACATGGCGAGGGCATGTAGCCAATGGCATCTCATATGAATTATAAAGGAGGGGGAGCCAGGAGTAGGAGCACTGGGATGGGAGGACTGGAGAAACAGACAATCACAGCAGAGGCACCAGAAGACCGTCTGACTGAGCCTTCCCTCAGTGCCCCCACTGCCCCCTGCACCTGTATAATGTAGGAGGTCAGTGACTGCTCCAGCCAGGCCACAGTCTGGGGGGGGGCAGGTGCACTAAGGTAAGGGGGACACTGATAATAAAGGTTCCCCCTTATATCACTAACCCCCTTACCTTGGTGTATTTACTCTGCGGAAGGTGTTCTGCGGTTACTAAATTCCCCCCCCCCTCAACATCAGAGTTCCTGGCGTTCCCCCTTCAAATGGAGCGTTCGTTTAGAAATGAAAATTGTCAGACAGCCAGGATTTGAATGCTGATGACTCTTCTGCATTAAAGTTACTTACCTGCATGTCCACCCCTGCCCCAGCTCATTGTACAAATTTGGCAATGGCAAATCTGACGGAACTCAAACGTGACGTCATCTCGGGCTGGCCAATGACAGCACTAGCGGTCAAGACCTGGAAGCCGGTCACCTGAAGATGTCAGTAGCTGCTGGGGAATTTCATGTGCAAGGGGAAACTCTCATGTAAAGGGCAATGCTGCAAGGCAGAACTATGCTCTGATGTAGGGTTGACAATTAACCATCTTACATCAGAGTTCACCTTTACATCAGGGTCTGCAGAGTTCCCCCTTACACTGTGATGGGAAACTCGAGCACTCTTGTGTAAGGCGGGATCTAGGGATCAGAGATCCCCCCCTACATCAGAGTTCCCCTTTAAGTCAGGGTTCACAGAGTTTCTCCTTACAATGTAAGGGGGAACTCTGGGGACTCTTGTATAAGGGGGGGGGTGGGCTCTGGTCACCAGAGACCCCTTACATCAGAGTTTTCCTTTGTCCGTAGCATCCCCCTTTACATCAGAGTTCTCCTACCCTTTTACATCAGGGTCCGCAGAGTTTCCCATTGCACTGTAAGGAGGAACCCTGGAAATCTTGTTGAACCCTGATGTATAGGGAAATGCTGGAGACATATAATGGGAGGCTCCAATCTAAACTCAGGGTTCATCCTGACTGCGGCACTCTATATTTTGTTTTGTATGTTACTTACCCCTGACCCCTGAATTTATTATCCCAACAGTTAAAGTAGGCTCAGTCAGTCAGCCCTTTATGTGTGCATGAAAGCATATGTAATGGAAATGTAATTTTTATTTTTTTTTTTAATTATCCTTTGTCCTGAAGTTTATCTGTGTCTGTGAGGCTGTCGGTTGTAGTACAGTCATTGGGAATATTTTGTGGGTGGAAGGACTGTTATATATGTGTGCAGTGTATATGACGACTAGGCACAGATTCTGTTTAACCACTTTCAGACCGGACCAATTTGCTGGTCAAAGACCAGACCACTTTTTGCGATTCGGCACTGCGTCGCTTTAACTGACAATTGCGCGGTCGTGTGACGTGGCTCCCAAACAAAATTGACGTCCTTTTTTTCCCACAAATAGAGCTTTCTTTTGGTGGTATTTGATCACCCCTGCGGTTTTTATTTTTTGCGCTATAAACAAAAATAGAGCGACAATTTTGAAAAAAACGCATTATTTTTTACTTTTTGTTATAATAAATATCCCCCAAAAATATATAAAAAAACATTTTTTTCCCTCAGTTTAGGCCGATACGTATTCTTCTACATATTTTTGGTAAAAAAAATCGCAATAAGCGATTGATTGGTTTGCGCAAAAGTTATAGCGTTTACAAAATAGGGATCGTTTTATAGCATTTTTATTAATAATTTTTTATTATTTTTTTTTTTTACTAGTAATGGCGGCGATCAGCGATTTTTATTGTGACTGCGACATTGTGGGGGACCCATCGGACATTTTTGACACATTTTTGGGACCATTGTCATTTATACAGTAATCACTGCTATATAAATTCAGTGATTCCTGTGTAAATGACACTGGCAGTGAAGGGGTTAACTAGTGGGTGGCAGTGTAGGGGTTAAGTGTTCCTAGGGGTGTGTTACTAACTGTGGGGGGGTTGGGCTTTCATTTAGTGAACACTGATCTCTGCTCCAATCACATGGAGCAGAGATCAGCGTCACTAGTTGCTAGGCAGAATGGAGAAATGCTGTTTACTCGGCATTTCCTCCATTCGGCTGCTCCGTGAGACGATCACGGGGATGCCCGCGGCGATCGAGTCCGCGGGTCCCGCGACCGGACTCACGGGGTCCCGACCAGCGCGGGAGCGCGCTCCCGAGGGCAGAGCGGCATTGAATATTGGACGTACCTGTACGCCAATATGCCTGCCCGTGCCATTCTGTCGACGTACATCGTCGTGCGCTGGTCGGGAAGTGGTTAATGATCCTCCTTTAAGCCCCTCCCACTGCCAAAATCTGGCCATTCATTCTGATTGCCATGTCGTGCTATGCATAACGCAGAACTTATTTTCCTGTTTCATCTAATAGTGCCCCAGGTCTTTCATCATCCTAACCGTGCTCACGTTTTGTCACTCTCACTCTCACTTTTTCTTATAAAGCCAGCAGATTGTTCTAAGTATTGTTAGTGTTTACATATCGTTTATATTGCTTACACATTGATTCTGAGTTTATAATAGTAGTTTACACCTACAGTGCCTTGCAAAGGTATTCACCCCGATTGGCATTTTTTCGTGTTTTGTTGACTCACAACCTGGAATTGACATGGATTGTTTGAAGATTTGCATCATTTAATTTACAGAACATGCCCACAACTTTGAAGGTGTTTTTTATTTTTATTTTTTTTATTGTGTAGCAAACAACAAATAGGACAAAATAACAGAAAAAGTCAATGTGCATTACTATTCACCTCCCTAAAGTCAATACCTTGTAGAGCCACCTTTTGTGGCTATCACAGCTCCAAGTTGCTTTGGATAAGTCTCTATGATCTTGCCACAACTTAACACTGGGATTTTGCCCATTCCTCCATGCAAAACTGCTCCAGCTCCTTGAAGTTGGATGGTTTGCACTTGTGAACAGCAATCTTTAAGTCTGACCACAGATGTTCTATTGGATTGAGGTCTGTGCTTTGGCTAGGCCATTCCAACACATTTCCCCTTAAACCACTCAAGTGTTGCTTTAGCAGTGTGTTTGGGGTCATTGTCCTGCTGGAAGGTGAACCTCTGTCCTAGCCTCAAATCACAAACGCAGTGGTACAGGTTTTGCTCAAGAATATCCCTGTATTTAGCGTCATCCATCTTTCCCTCAACTCTGACCAGTTTCCCAGTCCCGACTGCAGAAAATGGTATGGTATTATTTGGGTGATGTGATGTGTTGGGTTTATGCCAGAAATAGCTTGATAGCCAAAAAGTTCAATTTTAGTCTCATCAGACCAGAGCACCTTCCTCCATACATTTTGGGAGTCTCCCACATGCCTTTTAGCAAATGCAAAAGGTGCCATTTTGTTTTTTTGCTGAAAGTAATGGCTTTCTTCTGGTCCCTCTGCCATAAGGCCCAACTCTATGGGGCACACGGCTTATTGTCATCCTATGTACAGATACTCTAGTCTCTGCTGTGGAACTCTGCAGCTCCTCCCAGGGTTACCTTACCTGTGCTGCCTCTCTGATTAATGCCCTCCTTGCCCGGTCTGTGAGTTTTGGTGTTTGGCAGGTTTGCTGTGGTGCCATGTTCTTTCCCTTTGGTTATGATAGATTTGATGGTGCTCCTAGGGATCATCAGATTTGGATATTTATTTATTTATTTTTATAAGAAAAAAACTGCAAAAAGTTATTAGAGAGAAGAGAATTCACTGTGAAGGAAGATGTTGATTCATGGGAAAGCAGTTGCTTGAACTGTTTACCACTCTGTGTTAGCTGACTGTCATGCAGAGTGCAGCCAATTCCAAGACTATACAAAGTATTGGCAAACAATCGGAGAACCCTGCGCAAAAGACAAGAAGCTCAAAAGGAGAAGTCTGCACAACAGACAAAATTAAGTTCCCAGGGAGATAACGGAGACACAATCCAATTGACACCCTGCACAACAACGTTTACCGAATAACAGAAACAAAATGATGCCCTTTGATGGTACCTGAGGCAGGAGATATCTCCACACCAGAGTGGAGAAAAGACAAAACGTGCACCATAATATACTGCAGGGGACGAGACATACGAGCTTCACACCAGGCAAAATAAGCTTTTCATGTACAATGGTATGCCTTCCTGGAGGTCAGCTTTATTGCCCTGAGAAGTGTAAAAACTACAGAGTCAAACAGCCATGCCATCAAAGCCAGGGGCTGTAAAGCAGGATAGAAGAGCAAAGCCAGAGACTGTAAAGCAGGATGGAATTACTGACCATGCAACAGCTAGCCTAGCAGATCTGGAAGAACCCATGGCTTGTCTGCCAAGAGTATTACAATATCCACATGCTACGTCAATCTTTGCAAGCAGGTGCAATCAGAATTGACAAAATGTCCTCCACCTTTGTCCTGGACAACAGGCAAGAAGCTGCAGTGGAGGAACGGCTCTGGTGCCAACTGCTTTTGCGTATGGGGTACAGGTACTGTCTTCTCTTGGCTTTATGGCTGTCAACAACCGATTTAGGTGAGCCCTTTCCCTTCATCAACAGAATAAGCCATGAAACCAGAGGCCTAAAACCCACTAAAGAATCTTCAGGGAGGCATCACAGGCACATCTATCACCTAACAAATAATACATTTTGAATTGCCTGTAAATTCCTTATCTTGATGTGCAGTACAAAACTCAGGATGAGCATTCATACACCATGGGTAAGAGGCAAAGCTTTAGAGGACACACCCCCTATAACCCTACCCACTTTAATTCCTCAATTATGAAGCAAGAAATGAAGAACAAACCAAGGAATGGAAGGGAGAGGGTCCTGTACTGTACACCTAATATGACATTGACAGGTAAGTCAAAATTCCTCTATCCAAATCATAGTACAGGACACAGCCAAAGTATACCTACACTTTGCAATGTCTCTAAGCAAAGTTAAGGCAAACATAACTGTGCCAACTCGCAAAAACTACAAGGATTAGAAGACCCAAATTCAGAGTGCTGCTGCCAGAACCTTTGGGCCAAAACCTGCAACCGCAGAAATTTGGATGTAGATAGAGGGGTGTTGTGCCAAAACGGCAAGTAAACTCCCACTGATAAAAAAATCTGACTGCAAATGCTTACATTTCTATCTACTATGTGTAACTACCTACCCCCAATCTGCCCAACTATCCCCTACTTGCTTTTAGCCTATCCCTGAAAACCCTTCTCTACATAGAACCCTATTCTACCCACACTTAACAATTGTATTTTTATTTTCTCCATCAGTTCACCCCCACACAGCTATTACCTTTTGTATCCCTTGACCCTCCCTCCTAGATTGTAAGCACTAACGGGCAGGGTCCTCTGCGTTCTCCTGTATTAAAAACTGTATTGCAACTGTACTGTCTGTCCTTGTGTTGTAAAGCGCTGCACAAATTGTTGTCGCTATATACAATAAATCCTAAATGGTAATAATAATAATGTGATGGAGGACTTTAGAGCAGGGTGTCCCTTGCAAGGTCCCGAGGACAAAACAAACATGAACTCTGTCCAATTGGAGCATTAGCTTTGAGGTATACTCTAATGGCTGACTATGGCTAGGCAATTTAAAGAGATTTCCTTCGGATGTTTAGGAACAGGGCATTGGGGATGGTAGGACAATGTCCCCATTGAGGTGGGATAAAGAAACCACCTTAGGGAAAGCGGATGGCCTTGGGCATACAACACTCTTATCATTGTGAAGCATGAGGAAAGGCTCTTTACAGGAAATGGATGCCAGTTGAAGAAAAGTTCTAACAAAAGCAGATTGAAGCCACAGGCCTTTGAAAAAGAATAGATAAGTCCAAGACCTGACATTGAAGGGTTCTGGCCAAGACCTGTTTGCAGGAAAGACAAAATGTGATACACAGAGTAACTTTGGGGACTGAAATGCTTATGCTCACAACAGGCAAAAGAGGATTTACAGATGTGATAATAGATCTTCCTGAAAGTCTTTTCCTTTTTTTTTTTTTTTTCTTTTTTTTTTTTTTTTTCTTTTTTTTTTTTAGTAAGGTAGAAATCACAAACCCAGAAACCACTCTTTAAGACCTGAATTTCAACAGTCATTTGAAAAAGGCAGAGAATGAAAAGCAGGATGAAATAGAGGGCCTTGAATTAGCAGATCTGGCCTGTTGGGTAGAGGCCAGGGGTTGTCTCCCAAGTCTGATTTTTCTCTGTGTACCAGGTTCTTTTGGGGCAATTAGGATAATGGTTTTCCTCTCTTGCTCTACAGATGAGGCAGAGTTTTCACTGGAGGGAAGGCATAATTTAGCCTGAACTGAGACCAGAGGTTTATTAGGGCATTCAAGGCTACAGCAAGAGGATGCCTGGTTCCGGAAACCAAATCCGATAATTTGTTTTTGAACCTGAGGCTAGAATATCCACATGCAGAACCCCTTTTTAGGCATATCAGACTGAAGACATGAGGGGTCCGATTCCCCTTAATCCAGGCGATGGCAGCTGAGGTAGACCACTTTCCAGTTTTCCACTCCTGGGATGTGGACCACAGAGATCGCTTGATGAGTTTTTGTCCATGAGATTATCTGAATCAAGAAACGGGACTTTGAGGTGTTTGATGGCTTTTGTAGATATATATATATGCGTCCAAAGAGGTTGTTCTCCCTAATGGACGAACATATGCCCCGAAATGTTTGGCAACATGTCAATCAGTGGGGGTGGTGTATTTGATGATTTGTGGATGTAATGCCTTTTATATAGGCAAAGCAAAACGCCCCCTGTTCCACCGCATCAGGGATCATGTATTCCTGGTGCGAAAAAAGAAAATGGAAACGCCAATTAGTCGGCACATGGGGTTATGCCATGCGTTTGATACGTTGATGCATTTTTTTGTTCTCGAGTATGCACCCCCTACAGAAAGGGGTGGAGATTATGACAAAATTATTTTACAACACAAAGCCAAGTGGATCTTGGATCAAAATGTTTTGAGATCCCCGGGCCTAAATGACACTTTAAGCTTCAAGCCTTTTTTGTAATTTAATTATTCTATAATTTTATTTTTATTTTATTTTTTCTGGTGGGCCATATGTAACATGATGAATGTCATTACATTGAAATATGCTGGATGTAAATTTAAAATAATTAACTCTGACTTTTCTGACTATGTATAAATTTATTGTATGCAAAATTATAATTTTGATGGATCAGAATACATTTTCCCGTTCCTCCCTCTCCTACTTGATATGCATGGACACAAAGGGCACACAAGCAACGGTCTTTTGAGACCCCCGATATGCACAATGCTAATAGGCATTTTTCCAGTCCGGTTGTGATAGTGGTCTTGGTAAAGTAAAACCAACTCCATGTCTGCCCACCCCCAACACTACTTAGGGTAAAAAGGTGTATTTAGCTGGTTACCTATATATTGGTGACACTTCGGTATCATCTAGGCTAACCGCTGAACTCTATTGGCAAAATCTAGGGCATCCCTTTTGTAATATGGCCGCCGGAGATTTTTTCCGGTTATCAGCATGTGCCGTGCGTGCGCATTGGGAACTCTCTTGAAAAGTGTCCATGGCGCAGGCGGCGACGTCACTCTGCCGCGCCGGATGAGACTATAAAAGCAGAAGTTCGTTTCCGCCAAAATCTGACCAGGATTAAAAAGGAAAGAGAACCGAACATTTGGAGGTTTGTTTGTCTCCGGCCAAAAACTTTATGGATCAATACGAACGTGGTAAGCAATTTACTTTATCCATATCTAAAATTTCAGCTTCTGAAGCAATAGGATATATATATATAATTTTTTTTTTTTATAGATAAACAGCCAGCTGGTTGAGTTTAAAAATTAGTTTGTGGGCAGCAAAAGACCGCTGCATCTCAAACTTTCCAAACAGGGATCTAAAGGAAAATGTTTCCATCGCATTCCATAGAGAAAAGCGAAATTGACCTTTACCACTAGATTGATTCAACTGTCCAATATAATCTATAAAAAGGTATTTCATTAAGTCTCTAAACTTTATAGTACTATTAAATCTAATTTAATTTTATTCTATTTACATATACCTTTATTTATGTATTTAGTTTTCTGCTTGGCCCCAGAAGAATATTCAATATTAGTCTACATCTGCATATCTATTTGCAAGGAGGGGAAAACATAAGATTCTGACCCACCCTCAACCAAATCCTCTTATTCTTTTTTAATCCTGTTTTTTCAGCTGAATTAGCATTGAAGTTTAATCAGGTATTGGCCTTCTCCCCTTTCCTATTTCCCTTTTCACCTACCTCTTTTATTTTTTATATATTTTTACCTCGATATTCTTTATATATTTATTTGTAGTATTATATCTATATATGAATTGTACTTGCAAAGCATAATTAAGTTTTTCTTAAATTTTACAATTTATTTGTATAAATACTTAATATACTTCTTGTTACTTGTATCTTCAATAGCCACTACGCATTGTCTCCTGAGGAAGCTCTTTTGGAGCGAAACATGTTGAGAAAAGAGTGGTATTGATCATTTATGTGTAAAGTTTTTGGAAGTGTAACAAGAATACATTTTTTTGTATTGTCTTTTTGTAATATTTGTAATAAAATTGTAATATGTAATTTATGGTGCTGCTTTTGTCGCAAATGTGTTCTAATTACCTAATCGAACACCTAAAAAGTCCCGAGGTCTTGTGACCTCAAAGTCCCGTTTCTTGATTTAAATTGCTCAATTGGGATGTGGTATTTTTATTTTTGCCTTTCTCTCTCTTTCTTGCTTTTTGTTTACATGAGATTATCTGGTTCGTTTCCTTCAAACCAGCCAGGCTGCTGATGCACCCCTGGATGGTTGATGTAGGTCATAGCCATGGAACTGTCTGGCTGCACCCTGACTGGGTGTCCCTTCAGAAGGGTCAACCTGACAGTTCTGAGCTCCAAGACATTGATGGTAGGCTTGGGTTTCCCCCAGTGACCGTGTTCCTTGGACTATTAGAGATTGGAACACTCCTCCCCAGCTTGAGAAAACTAGGTCTGTTGTGATTACTTTCCAGTGATAGAGAAGCAAGGACTTCCCCACTGTTAGGGCTATGGTGGTATGGCTTGGCTGGACAAGAGCATGGGCAAATCAAAACAAGGAACCTGCTTCTTCTAGATTGACAAGATCTTGAGTTGGAGAGTTCTATAATTAAATTAGGTGAATGGTACTGCCTCAAAGGAGGTTAACATAGGCATAGAATTTTCAGAGAATATTATTTTGGGCTGTCTCTTGGATCCCAATTCTGGAGCAAGAGCTTAGAGAAGGAATTCTCTTTTTTGGACTTTTGCTTGCAAGGTGTCTAGGACCAAACCCAAGTATTCCAGGTGAAGGGAAGGTTTGAAAGCAGATTTGTTTACATCGATCACTCAGCTGAAGGCCTGGAGCATCTGAATTATCCTGTGGAAATTTTCTGATAGCTAGAAGGGAGAAGAAGGTCACCTGTTACTTAGATGCTCTAAATTCTGAGAACAGCAAATTTAGCACTGGCTACATCAAGGATTGGATACAAGTGGGACTTTTAAAGGTGGGTAATCTATCAATGAAATACAAAAGGGCACATAGTATCTCACAAAAGTGAGTACACCTCTCAATTTTTTGTAAATATTTTATTATATCTTTTCATGTGAAAACACTGCAGAAATTACACTTTGCTACAATGTAAAGTGGTGAGTGTACAGATTGTTTAACAGTGTCAATTTGCTGTCCCCTCAAAATAACAACACACGGCCATTAATGTCTAAACCGCTGGCAACAAAAGAGAGTACACCCCTAAGTGAAAATGTGCAAACTGGGCCTAATTAGCCATTTTTCCTCCCCGATGTCATGTGACTCGTTAGGGTTACAAGGTCTTAGGTGTGAATGGGGAGCAGGTGTGTTAAATTTGGTGTTGGCGCTCTCACTCTCTCATACTGGAAACTGGAAGTTCAAGATAGAACCTCAAGGCAAATAACTCTCTGAGGATCTGAAAAAATATATGATTCTCTACATAAAGATGGCCTAGGCTATAGGAAGGTTGTCAAGACCCTGAAACTGAGTTGCAGCACGGTGGCCAAGACCATACAGTGGTTTAACAGGACAGGTTCCACTCAGAACAGTTCTTGCCATGGTCCACCAAAGAAGTTGACTGCATGTGCTCCACGTCATATCCAGAGGTTGTCTTCGGGAAATAGACATATGAGTGCTGCCAGCACTGCTGCAGAGGTTGAAGGGGTGGGGGGGGGGGGGGAGGTCAGCCCATCAATGCTCAGACCACACGCCGCATGAAATTGGTCTGCCTGGCTGTTATCCCAGAAGGAGGCCTTTTCTAAAGAAGATGCACAAAAAAGCCTGCAAACAGTTTGCTGAAGACCATCAGACTAAGTACATGGATTATTGGAACCATGTCCTTGGTCCTATGAGACCAAGATAAACTTATTTGGTTCAGACGGTGTCAAGCGTGCGTGGCGGCAACCAGGTGAGAAGTACAAAGACAGGTGTGTCTTGCCTAGAGTCAAGCATGGTGGTGGGAGTGTCATGGTCTGGGGCTGCATGAGTGCTGCTGGCACTGGGGAGCTACAGTTTGTTGAGGGAACCCTGAATGCCATTATGTATTGTGACATACTGAAGCAGAGCATGAGCCCCTCCCGTCAGAGACTGGGCCACAGGGCAGAATTCCAACATGATACTGACCCCAAACACACCTCCAAGATGACCACTGCCTTGCTAAAGAAGCTGAGGGTAAAGATGATGGACTGGGCAAGCACGTCACCAGACCTAAACCCTATTGAGCAGGCATGTCCAAAGTCCGGCCTGCGGGCCAGTCGCGGCCCGCAGTCCGGTTTTGAACGGCACACCTGGCTATATCAATCAGTGTGCCTCGGAATCAGGGCTGTGAGATGAGCCAGATCCCTGGCACTGTGAGAAGCTCTGTCAGCTTCAAAAGTGAAAATAAAGTGCAGGGAAGTGTGCTGTGCTCTCTACTTCCCCCTAGGTAGAGTACTGTGCTACAAGCTAGATTTGTTTTAAAAGGGCTTTATTCATGTGTGTGTGCATGTGTACCTGTATGTGTGTGTGTGTGTGTGCATGTGTGTATGTATGTATACGTATGTGTGTGCATGTCTGTATGTGTATGCATGCGTGAATGTGTATGTTACTTTTAATCCAGACCCCCCCCCCCCCCCCCCAATTCCTGTACCATCAGAACTGCTTTTGTAGGGCTTGTGTGTGATAGCAGCCAGGACTGCTGCTCCTCTGAAAAGCAATCCATACACAGATTGCTTTTAAGAGGCATTTCAAAGGCGTTAAAGAGGCATTATGTTGCCTCCTCACCACCTGTTTTAAGCCCATAAATGCAGCATCAGGCCCAGTCACCCTGGGTATACCTCCAGCTGCAGCCACAGTATGTGTACACCCCTAGCTGCTCCCTCTACAGCTAAAGGGGGAGAAATTGGGGTGGTAAAAACAGCTTAACCATGTGGTTTTACTGCCCCTCCAACCAGACATGTGAACAAGCCCTTGGTTCATATTTGTGTGGCTGCGTGCTGCGTGTAGGGAAGCCCATTCATTTCAATGGGCTTCGCTACCCACAAAAACGCAGGGAAAGAAGTCCCCAAGATTTTTTTTTTTTAAATTGCACTGCACCAAAAGCACCCCACGTTTTCCAATGTGTGGGGTACCATTAAGTATTAACGGTACCCCATGAAGAGCAGAGCATTCGTCTGTGTGTCGGGTGCGACAAAGTCAAGAGAATTCTTGTTGGGCAGTGTATTAGTGCTCGAACGGACACACTTAGTCCGAATTTTAATAGTTCAAAGAATGTCAGGCAAAATGGTCGGCCCTCACCCATGTTCACTTCATCAAATCCGGCCCTCTTTGAAAAAAGTTTGGACACCCCTGCTATTGAGCAACTGTGGGGCATCCTCAAAACGGAAGGTGGAGGAAAGCAAGGTCTCTAACATCCACCAGCTCCGTGATGTCATCATGGAGGAGTGGAAGAGGACTCCAGTGGCAACCTGTGAAGCTCTAGGGCAGTGGTCATCTACCCTGTCCTCAGGGCCCACTAACAGGCCATGTTTTATGTATTACCTGGGGGAGATGCAGACTAGAAAACAGCAATCACTGAGCAGTAAATGATAACACCTGTGATGTATTTCAGTTATCTTGCAAACCTGGCCTGTTAGTGGGCCCTGAGGACAGGGTTAATGACCACTGCTCTAGGGAACAACCTGCCTAAAAGGGTTAAGGCAGTGCTGAAAAATAATGGTGGCCACACAAAATATTGACACTTTGGGCCCAATTTGGACATTTTTACTTAGGGGTGTACTCATTTTTGTTGCCAGCAGTTTAGACATTAATGGCTGTGTGTTGAGTTATTTTGAAGGCATTTTTATTTTGTGACAGTAAATGTACACTGTTATAAAAGCTCTGTACACTCATTACTTTACATTGTAGGAGGTAGATTTTTTTCAATATTGTCACATGAAAAGATATGATAAAATATTTACAAAAATATGAGGGGCTTACTCACTTTTGTCAGATACTGTACATAGATTGAAATGTTAACTTTTTTACATGGTTTTTGTTACTGATCGCCCACATTCACCGAATACGTAATCCATCTTCCTGGTAACTAAGTAGTTCTGATGATTTTTGAATGAAACCGTTATTCCCCAGTGATCTCCTGTTTGCAAGACTGGTGGCCGCTATTCCTCCTGCTCCCCCAGCCACTGGTCGTGGCACAGACCATTTGTAGTTCTATCTACAGCAAGCAGGGATGTACTGCCATCCCTGCTTGCTGTAGTGGGCCTGCAGGGCCTCACATACCCCTACCCCCCTGGTCTGTACCGCCCATTGCTCTGATGTCCTAGAAATGATAGAAGCCCCCCCCCCGCGCTATAAAAGGCTGCCTTCAAGAGCCTGTAACCCACACTGCCTGTGCATTGGGGCAACATCATGGCTAGCTCGGAATCATCCGTTTGCTCCAATTTCTTTCTACTGAGCTGCTCCGTCTCCTTCAGCTTCCACTCTACTTCGTAATTATGGAAGAGTCTGAGAGCTGTGAGTAAGGGAGCCAGGAAGAGAGAGAGACACACAGGATGCCAGTCTGTGCTGGAGGAACAAGAGTATGTAAGGTAGATAAAGGGGCTTCTTGTAAAAAAAAAAAAAAGGTAGATAAAGGGGGAGGAGGAGGCAGCTTGAGCAGAGCAAGCAGCTGAACATCCTACAATGATAGCCCCTAGCCCTGCCCCCTCTGCTGCCCTGCACCAACAGCCATTCTCTGCCCTCACACACAACTGAGAGTGCAGGGAAGGATGACAGGCTTTAGTGATTGCTTTGCTGGATATCTCCTTGTGCTGTGAGCTGAGCCACTGGAGCCGGTCATGCCTTGCTTTGTAGTGACACCGAGAGCGTCTCTCCCTCTCATCCTCTCCTGCTTATCCTCCACCTCTCTTCTGCTCTCCCCCACTCTCTTCCTCCCTCTCGTATACGTATAATAAACACATAATCTGCAATGGTTTGTTATCACTGCATCTTAAGACTATCAATAAAAATGTATGTTTTATAAAACCTTCCTGCCTTGCCTTCCCTTTCAAAATGTTAACCAGCCACAGTACTTTTACTACTTAGTAGTACATCGCTGGCCGGTTTCGGGTGGGCGTGCACACACGTGTCCCTGCCCACGACGTCACTGTCAATTGACACAGTGGAAGTATGTCAGTAGATCTGCCGATCAGCTGTGTCAAATCACAGCCTAGAGCTCTGTATTGGTAAACAATACAGAGCTCTATACAGAAAGGCAGAGCACTGTATTTCATTTCCATGCCGAGCATCTTTAGTAGAAACCAGCACAGAGTAAACACCTAATCGCCTTAGATGTTTACCCCTTCCCAGCCAGTGTCATTATTACAATGACAGTGTATAGTATAATCACTGATCACTGTATTAGCTCTGGTTCACACTGAATGCGATATTGAAATCATGCTACTTTACTTGAAGTAGCATGATTTCAAAGCTGCAGGTCAGTGCAATTTCAGGTGCAACTTGCCTGAGATTTGTACAACTTCATGCACAGATGTCTATGCAAGTTGCACCTAAAATTGCCAAAAACAGTGCAGGAACCTTTTTTTTTTTTTTTTTTAATTGGTGCAGCCTTATCAGTGCCCATCGGTTATTACAGCAGAAGACAGTGTGTGTATATAATTATGGGCCTGTGTCTGCAGTGCAGCCTCATCAGTGGAAGCTTACCAATGCAGTCTTGTCAGTGTGTATAATTATGGGAACATGTCAATAGTTTGGTGGTAATTAAATAAAGCATGTAAGGCCAATTTGTTTATCTGCTGTTGGGGCTGGAGGGGAAGAGATGACTTGAAGATTGCAGCCAGTAACAGAAAACCTAGAAGGAGGGATAATTGAATATTTAATGAAAGTAGACTACATAGAATGAACTAAACATTGTGCAAATACATGTTTTACATTTCGAAGACTGCCATCTGTGTGCTCAGTAGTGTGACTGAAGTACGAGGGGTGTGATTTATGTTGAAGTGGGCCAGTTCACATTTAACATGTACAGGCCTAGTGGACCCTTCCACGTTCAATGCAATTCCCAAAGGTTCATGGGAAATGTAGTTTCTTTACCTGTAAAGAGGAGAGGATATGATGTAATCCCAAATCTGTAAAGACCATCTCTTTGGCAGAATAGAGTCTGCATTTATTTGAATTACAGAGAGGACTTTCTGGAAATTCAGTTAAGCTGTATACACACTATACAATTTTCTTTAGCCTTTTTTTTTTTTTTTCCCTTTAGATTTACCAAAACCATATAAAATTAGGTCAAACCTAAACCAACACTTCCAATTAGTATGCAATCAGGCAGGCCCTCCCACTACATAATTGAAGGTAAATCTAAAGGAAATTAACCAAAAATTGTATAGTGTGTATCCAGCTTTAGACTTCTCTTCAATGGTATGGAATTTCACCGATTAGTTAAAGTGGATGTAAACCGAATTTATGAAATTTGAGCTGGGCACATATATCTGCAGGGTTTTGTCTCTCTGCAAAGCACTGTGTCCCATGGCTTTCTCTTGCTCTGTTCTTCTGTTAGCTTGAGAACTTCTGACAAGTTCTTTGACACATGCGCTAAAACAAGGCTGAAATTTTTGCCGGGGAGGGAGCTATATATAGCTTAGCAGGCAGCTTGCCTGGGAATCCTTGCCTATGAGGATAGGGGGTGCATGCCTTTTCTCCAATCAGCAGTCTTGGCTGTATGCCCAGACTTCACACTCCATGTTAAACAGGAAGGGAAAACACAATCTGAACTTTCTAAACAGTATATAAAGCTGAAGGCAGCAGATATACACGTAAAACTTATGCAGGGACAATTGTTTCATCTCTGTATCATTTGTGGCTGTTCCCTTCACTGGGTACAGTGCCTTGCGAAAGTATTCAGCCCCCTTGAACTTTTCAACCTTTTGCCACATTTCAGGTTTCAAACATAAAGATATAACATTTTTATTTTTTGTGAAGAATCACCAACAAGTGGGACACAATTGTGAAGTGGAACGAAAGCTATTGGATACTTTAAACTTTTTTAGCAAATAAACTGAAAAGTGGTGCGTGCAAAATTATTCGGCCCCTTTACTTTCAGTGCAGCAAACTCACTCCAGAAGTTCAGTGAGGATCTCTGAATGATCCAATGTTGTCCTAAATGACTGATGGTGATAAATAGAATCCACCTGTGTGTAATCAAGTTTCTGTATAAATGCACCTGCTCTGTGATAGTCTCAGGGTTCTGTTGAAAGTGCAGAGAGCATCATGAAGACCAAGGAACACACCAGGCAGGTCCGTAATACTGTTGTGGAGAAGTTTAAAGCCGGATTTGGATACAAAAAGATTTCCCAAGCTTTAAACATCCCAAGGAGCACTGTGCAAGCGATCATTTTGAAATGGAAGGAGTATCAGACCACTGCAAACCTACCAAGACCTGGCCATCCCTCTGAACTTTCAGCTCAGACAAGGAGAAGACTGATCAGAGATGCAGCCAAGAGGCCCATGATCCCTCTGGATGAACTGCAGAGAACTACAGCTGAGGTGGGAGAGTCTGTCTATAGGACAACAATCAGTTGTACACTGCCCAAATCTGGCCTTTATGGAAGAGTCGCAAGAAGAAAGCCATTTCTCAAAGATATCCATAAAAAGTCTCGTCTAAAGTTTGCCATAAGCCACCTGGGAGACACACCAAACACGTGGAAGAAGATGCTCTGGTCAGATGAAACCAAAATCGAACTTTTTGCCCACAATGCGAAACGATATGTTTGGCGTAAAAGCAACACAGCTCATCACCCTCAACACACCATCCCCACTGTCAAACATGCTGGTGGCAGCATCATGGTTTGGGCCTGCTTTTCTTCAGCAGGGACAGGGAAGATGGTTAAAATTGAGGGGAAGATGGATGCAGCCAAATACAGGACCATTCTGGATGAAAACCTGTTGGAGTCTGCAAAAGACCTGAAACTGGGACGGAGATTTATCTTCCAACAAGACAATGATCCCAAACATACAGCAAAATCTACAAAGGAATGGTTCACAAAAAACGTATCCAGGTGTTAGAATGGCCAAGTCAGAGTCCAGACCTGAATCCAATCGAGAATCTGTGGAAAGAGCTGAAAACTGCTGTTCACAAACACTCTCCATCCAACCTCCCGGAGCTCGAGCTGTTTTGCAAGGAAGAATAGGCAAGAATTTCAGTCTCTCGATGTGCAAAACTGATAGAGACTTCCAAGCGACTTGCAGCTGTAATCGCAGCAAAAAGGTGGCTCTACAAAGTATTAACGCAAGGGAGCCGAATAATTTTGCACGCCCCACTTCTCATTTTTTTATTAGTTAAAAAAAAGTTTAAAAAAATCCAATAGATTTTGTTCCACTTCACAATTGTGTCTCACTTGTTGGTGATTCTTCACAAAAAATAAAAATGTTATATCTTTATGTTTGAAGCCTGAAATGTGGCAAAAGGTTGAAAAGTTCAAGGGGGCCGAATACTTTCGTAAAGGCACTGTATATGAGAGAGTTCACATCCACTTTAATGGTTTAGTGTATAGTGGGGGGGGGGGGGGGGGGTGTACCGATGGAGATTTTTTTTTTTTTTTTTTTTTTGCCAATCCCAAAGTTCTGGTTTAAAACGAAAAAAAAAAAAAATATATGCTCAATTATACCTAAAACCATTAAAGTTCACATAAACACAATAACATATGTAAACATTAAAGCATAGCAATGTTAGGTTTCCCCAAGAGGGAAATGCCTGCCCAGGGGGAGAAGATTATTACCTGGGCTATCAATATAAAATAAGGCTCAATAGGGAGCAACCGTTCACCGCTTAGACCACACTGCACATCTGCGTTGGCCTTCTGGGATCCTTTGAGGTACAAAAAAACAAAACTTCTTTCCTACCATGACCTTCCCACTTAGATATATACTCTGTCAGCCCTTTATAGGTACTTCTATTTGATCTCCTATAGCCTCCCTATACATTTATGTTCTATATGCATTGGACTTTTATTTTTGATCATAAAAGTGTGTCCATCTTTATGGCAGTTGGTTGTTGTGTATCAAAAGTCCCTAAGGGGGACAATATACAAACGTAAGACAAGACCATAAGGTAGGTTGTGGGCAGTTTTTAACGATTAATAGCAATCCAATATTAGATCTTCATTGAATTATGGCAGCAATGTTTAGTATTACATTTCCTCTAAAGAGGTCAGTAGTCACACAATTGTTGATATCATTTTAACAGCCTATTGTGCGGTTTATGCAGATTAGAGCAGTTTTATTTCCAGTAAGATGGCGCACCACCTCACTACCGCCGAGACATTAGAGCCTACCTCGATGACATTCTACCAGGATTTTGGATAGGACGAAGAAGTGCTGTTGAACTCCCTCCTCGTTCCCCAGACTTAACACCCCTTTATATGCCATCTGTAGGGAACGCTAAAGGAGGTGGGGTGTATCATAGAAAAGCACCTACACTGATTGCACTATGGGAAGAAATTGTCTACAGGAATTGCTCTGCAGGATGTGTCACTCTAGTCCAGTGATGGTGAATCTTGGCACCTCAGATGTTTTGTTTCCCATGATGCTCACCTACACTGCAGAGTGCATGAGAATCATGGAAAATGTAGTTCCAAAACATCCGCGGTGCCAAGGTTCGCCATCACTGCTCTAGTCAATGTTGTTCATGCAGTAGTTTGTAGAAATCAAAAGCGTCTGAATGCCCATGGTGACCACTTTGAGCACCTAATGTAATTTCATAATTCAAACATGACGTACAGCTACCCTTTGATGTTTATATGAATCTAGTAAATTTTTTAGGCATATATATTTCATGCTGAAGTGTGAATACATTGTTGTTTCGGGCGCCTCTGTATATAGCTGTGGATGCCGTTATGTTTATATGAACTTTGATTGTTTTTGGTATAATTGGTCTTCTTAGCCCTTTTTTTTTAAATCTGGGATTTGGGTCCAGATGATAAATGCATACAACTCACAACCTTAGTTGCACACCAGGACTTTATCAGTCCATTGACCAGACTGCTCCATTAACCAATACACAATTCAGTCTAGATACCATAGAACTGTCCAATTTGCAAGCTTGAGCAACACAGAAAACAAACAGATCTGCCAGACCATTCTACCATAAATACCTTACGGTAGTGGCAGCAGTCTACAAACTGGTTTTTTTTTTTCCTTCCAATTTTTCCCCTGCTCTTGCAATTGGCTAGTGTTCTTTATTTTCACAGACAGATTAATATTGCTTCTCTGTAAACTATGTTTCTTTTTATTTAATTATTTTGTTTGAGAGATCTCCCCATTTGTGGCAACTTAGACTTTATAGTGAAATAAATTCTCATTAATGTCTATTTAATTTGGTTCCGATGCACTGCAACAGCTCTTGCATCCTGACCAGCCTCTCATTCTTGCACAGACCGGTTAGCGTTGAGGCATCAGAGAGGAACCATGTCCTTTAGTCCCTCCTACTGCTGACTCTACCACATACAAATCAATCTTTATTAGGTAGGAGGGGCTACTCCAAACACTCCCACTCATTTTCCCTATAAATTAGTAGCACTCTGCCAAACCAATGGGAGGGGAGTAGCCCAAGGGGCAGAGCCCTTAAACGTATAACCACACCCCCCACGGAATGACATCATCCCTGACCATAGTCAAGTGTTGCCGAGTGGGCTGAGGGCTCCTGGAGTCAGCTGTACCGGCTGACTGCTTCCGTTTTAGCTCTAACAGCTACACTGGTCTGGCTCATCACGATCCAGCAGCCTCCTTCAGCCATGTGCCGACCTCGGCCAAGGACTGTCACCACATTCTAGCAGCTTATCTCTGCAAACTTCAGCCACTTACCTGCTGACCTCTGCTAGTAGGCGACAACCCTTTCATGAATGACAGGTCTACTCTCTCTTCCCAAATGTAAGTGCATTACTTTACACTTTTATACTCCTCCCATACAGTCAGATGGAGGCACCCCTCTATGTTCTTTTGTGTTTAGGTGTACTAGGTTTACCCAAGACCCATTTTTAGGGGAGCTGCCATCCTCTTTAGAGTGATATTTTGGTCTATACTTCCTTTCCTGACGTCCATCCCGGAGTGTCTGGGGGAGCTGCTGCAGCAGCACAATATTTTTATATTTTCCTATATTTGTCCTCACTTACCCCTGTAGTTATAACAGTTTTACTGTAAGGATATTTGTCTTTAACCACTTCAATACTGGGCACTTTCACCCCCCCCCCCTCCTTCCCAGACCAATTTTCAGCTTTCAGCATGGTCATACTTTGAATGGCAATTGCGTGGTCATCCAAAACTACCCATATGAATTTTTTTTTTTTTTTTTACAAAGGGCTTTTTTGTTATATATAATCACACCTGGGTTTTCATTTTTGCAAAAAAAAACAAAAAGACCAAAACTTTGTTTCAGTTATAAAATTTTGCAAATCTTCATAAAATGTAGGCCAAAATATTTTTTCTGCTACATTTCTTTAAGAATGACCCAAATCAATGTATATTATTTAGTCTGTGTAAAAGTTAGTGTCTACAAACTAATATTAATATATAGATATATCTCTTTCAGTCCTGATGCACTGATGGCCTATCATTTCCTGAGACCCAAAAATGCCAGGGCAGTACAAATATTCCCCCAAATGACCCCGTTTTCGCAAAGTTATTTAATAACAGGCATGCATGTAGAGTATTTTTTAAATTGGAATTATTTTTTTTTGGAAAGTGAATTAAAACATTCCGATTTTTTTTTGTGTTACATACTAGTGCAGTTCAGTATCATCAAACCTGGTGTTGCAGTGATCAGGGAAAATGTCTGCATGAATGGAAGCCATTCATTATGTACAATTGTCATGTGATCTGCTGGGATTAGTCACATGGTACAGACAGCAGGCTGGTATAGCAGGTGACAGATCAGGCCGCAGCACAGCCCATGGGGCCTGTTTTGGGAACATCATGTGTTGTCCTCCCAGAATGAGAGCTCCCACACAGCCTTCTTTTCTCTATAGGCCAGGCGGGAAGCAGGTAATGACCATTTTCTTTTTACTAATGCAGAGAAAAGCATGCATTTAAACAAATTAAAAAAGACAAGTACATCAGTTTTCAACATTAAACATTTATTTGAGCAAACAAAAAGTAAACTGCATAGAAACAATTTAAGGTCCACATAAACAATGACTTTTAAGGCTCCTGGTAGCTGACATAACATCCCTTTGCTACATAACAGCCTTCTGCATGGACCATGGAGGACAATACATTCAGAAATATCCATCGGAACATCTTTTTACCTTTGCCCTATAAAATTCAGGCACAGTCAGTCAAGCTCTTCCTACATACAGTGTGGGAGGTTTGTGCAAACAACTTTATTTTGGCACCGTCACTTCAGACCCTTAAAAAAAAATAGTAATTTGGAAAATCTTATCTGCATTGCTTAGCAATGTGTCACCTGCTTCTTCATACATCACAGGTGCCATTAGCAAGTGACAGGCCAAAAAAAAAAAAAAAAAAATCACTGATCGTGACCAATTGGGGAGAGATTTCTCACCCAAGCAAAATGAAGTTCCTTAGTGTTGTAAAGCATTTCTATAACATTACTGAATTGAAATGAAGAAATAGTGACTGTTCATCTGCCTAAGAAACATTATTTTGAAGACATCTTTACATAAAGTATCTCAGCATGTTCTGGCTGCCTTTGCTGTCAATAATACAGTCAAGAAGAGTTAAAAACGTACGTGCCCTATATTAAAGGTTTGAGCTTCATGACATTCCGCGGATGTGTTCTACTTACTCCTTTTTCTTATTTTTAAATGAAGTTGACTTTTCCTGCTCAATTACAGTTATAACTCCAAAAGTTAAAATTCATGGGGGACAGGAACAGTAAAGATGGTGCTCATAATCAAGGTCTACAGTAAAAGCCTTTTTGAAAGAAATTTAGGTAATAGTAAAAAGCATAAGTACATGTTTGCACCCCCAACCTTTGCATCATATTCAGTAATACAAGTATACACTCTTTGGGGCATCAGTGAGACAGAACAAAGCTTTCACTGTCCAGGGCCAAAGTTTTAATTTGTATCCTTTGAAACTGTACACATGTACTAGGCCCAGCCAGAAAAAAAAGTAATGGCTCTCCCGGTCCTAAGCTTAAGGCACGTGTCCAGAACAGCCATTATTTTCTATGGCCTAGGCCTGGCACATGTCTGCAATTTAAAAAAAGAACAAACTGCATTGAACCTGGTCATTAAGCTTTCCACTTGTCTGAACCTGAGGACTGTTTACTTGGGCCTTGCTTCTTTTTCTTAATACACCAGCAGGGAATCTGGCAAGAGGGTGGCTGGTCTGTGTCTGCTCATGCATAGAGGACACAGACCGAGCCTGCTCTCCTCTATGGGCGGTCGGATGTAGAATGGACCACCTGTGTTTACACTCAACTTTTTAGCAGACAAGATCAAATTGTCCATTAGAGGAGACTGATAGAGAATCAGTCTTCCCATGTGAAAGGGCCTTACTTATAGTTCTAAAGTGGTCACCAGATCAAAACGTACTCAGTGGTACATCTCCTGTAATGCATAAGAAGAATCTGCCAAGAAAGCGACTGAAAGCATTCACAGTATTCTACTATTAGGCTTTTGGTCAGCCTAATGCAGGCAGAAAAGTACCACAAAACAAGATGAATATTTATCACAGTTAATGTGTCTTGTGGAGGAAACTTGTTTCTGTGTAAATAGATTGAATCACTCCAGGTTGGCACAGCTTCTATCACCACTATAAAGGAAGACTCATTCCAAGGATGAGCAATAGTATCTAGCTAATCCAATAATGAAGCATCAGACTTTTCAAAATTTGACACAATATTAAGGGCCACTGAACCAAGTTAGAGGCCTATTCCATAATTACAAATTTTAAATCAGAAACTCATTGAGTTACTTTGAACCCGATTTTAAATTGGTCTAGTAGTAATGGCAAACCTTTACCACAGCTGGCACACAGAGAGCTCTCTGTGGGCACGTAGGCCAAGTCACTGCCTATGATTGGTGCACTGAGCTAGAAGCGGGTGGACCGAGAGTGAGTCAGAGTGTTCAGTCCAGCGATCGCAAATAAAGAGATTCTCCAGCATGTCCCCTGGCCGGGAGCTTTGCTACAGCTGACAGCCATCACCAGCTCTATATAACAGGTGGGCGGGAAGGAAGGGGCAGCGCTGTGCTCAGTGGAGAGTTTGCGCTAGTAACGGCTCTGTGGTGTACCGAGATTTACCATTCAAGTGACTTTGGTTCTATAATCTCATGCCGGACGGCTTGGTGTAGTCTGAGCAGTGTTCAGTGTCAGTTCTGTCCCTGGAGGATGGGAAATACTAGGGGGCTCAGAGTGAGGTGTACAGGAGAGAGGGGAGGGGGCATTACTGTAGCGAGCCATATGTGATCTCCTTCTGGGCATCAGACATATGGTGGGGTGAGCAGAGTTCTGCCCCCCTCCATTTGGATGCAGTCAGATGACCTCTGACACACGGCTCGGTACACCTGTTGCAGTTTGGGCACTCGGGTTCAAAAATGTTGGCCATTGGTCTAGATGTAGCTGCTAATATGTAGAATGACGGCTACTCTTTAGTAAAAGTAGCGATTGCCATTCTACTGTGAGTTTGAGAAAAGCTTGCATTTTAGGTGGTGTTCTTCTAGAGGCAGTACGAGATGGGTTTCACCTATCCACCCCAACTCCCCCATCCTTAGTGACCCTTGAAGCAATAGTTCAGTTATGTATCCTTTTGTATACACTGTTGATATCACAGGTAGGACTTGGGACTAGGGGACAACTTATTGGCAGGTGTCCAGGTCAGTATTTTAGTGTTGAATTACATTTCTGTGATGTGATTTGAAATGAAGCACTGTTAAACGTTTTCTCGAACATTCGTACAGAAATTCAGAACAATTTTTCAACATAGCATTTGACCTTGTCATCTAATTTTGTTTGAAGGCCCTTCAAATTTCATCCAGACTTGCTACTTGAATGGAATCCTTGACATTACAGTAGGCATGATTTCACCCAAGCTAAAACCACATTCACAATTAGAATTTTTAGAAAAAAAATTCCATGCTGCGCCTTTTCTTGGCACTATGGTTGGAAACCCATCATCGATTTGACCCTGACTCCAACAAACAATTTGAAAATATTTTTGGAACATTTTTTCAATTTCTAATGGTATGTGGCCTGCTCAACACTATGCATGTTATAATCTATGTAAACAAACATCTACAGATCATAAATAAACTTCACTAATATGTGGTGCAATGTTTCAAAAACATTCAGCACCGACTCAGAATCAAAAACACTGCTTCTTGGTGCCCAATCATTCAACATCTAAAACGAAGATTTAAAAAACAAAAAAAACAAAAAACAAAACAAAAAAAACAAACAAACATTAAAAGCAGAACTGCACAACAGGCAGCTAACTTTTCTGGCTGGATTGTCAGACATTCATAATACCACCAGCCAAGAAAACCTTATAAAAAAATAAAAAATAAATCCCCCCCACAAAATCAATGCCAGGAGAGAAAAAAAAAACCCACAGGCAACCTGACACTGTCGTTACAAGCAGACAAACGCACACAGAAGGTAAAAAAAAAAAAAAAAAGCCACATTAACAATTTACATTCTTTTATTAAGTCCCCTCTACAATTTCATGCACATGATTCAGTCTGTAGAGGAGCAGATGCCATAAAAAAAAAAATAAAGAAAAAAAAATAAACATTTTCTACCTGAGATTTATGCAGTTTTAATACAATCATTAAGATAAGGTCTAAGACCATGCAGATACAAAAACACACCCAAAGCTTCTTAATTTATGTTTTAGAACCATAAGCGGTTACCCCTTTCAGTGCAGGCATGTTAAGGTTTTGAAAACCGAGTTTCAAAGTGGTGTTCTATAATGTAAATAAATAGGCTATATGCTGCATACATGCAGATGAGGCTAGTCTAACATGCATCACAGATGGCAGCTAAATGGCCATCTCGACAGCCTTGGTTCTGACAAAGTCATGGCCAGCACTGGACTGATAAAAATTAAGATGGAATGTGTCAATCTGCAATTTTAACCCGTAATTAAAATATATATTTTTCTCTCCCCTAAACAACCTTTAAGGGTTTTTAGAGGAAGGTCAATAATAATAATATAAAAAAAAAAAAAAAAAAAAAAAAAAAACACCCACATCCCCTCCTTGTACCATGACCACCATTTAAAAAAAAAAGAAGAAGAAAAAAATAAAATAAAAACGAACGTTAAAAGCTGGAAAATATTGGAGACGTTTAACTATTCTAGTACTATTGTAGAATGCTTTCATCATTTTCACAGCAAATCTCAGAAAAGTTAAAGATAGCTGGGTACCCATTATGCAATGATTATGGTCAGATAATGAGCCACAAGCTGAAACATAGTGAGGCCCCACAAACACAAGTTCTCTGAATGAACAATTGATATTGACCATATTACAATATTCCTGCAGCTCAATGGTTAGGCTAGGTGACATGATTGTTCCGTGAAGGCCTGGTCTTTATGGTGAAAGAGTGAAAAACATTGCGTTACAAAATTAAAAAGATACAAACAAGCTTGTGTTAGCTCAGTTCTCTTCAGGGATCCCCCCCAATGCAAGGAGCCACTAAAAAGTTGCTGCAGACTTTAGTTTTTTTTTTTTTATTATTATAAGGCAGTATATTTTGCCAGGTTCCCTTAGACTGGACTAACTGGCTGCCTAATTTTTTCTTTTTTTGTTTCTTCTAGGACAACATACAATGGACATAAAGTTGCAAAAGCAAACTGTGGTCATGGCACAAAAAACAAACATAAAATCAAATACAATCAAAAGGTCAGATTAGTTTGATCCCTTCACACAGAGTGATGACTTGTGGTTCTGCAATATCAAACTTGTATAAAGTATATTTTAAAGCATGCAAACTGAACTCTCCTGTGATAAAAAGGTTCTGTACACAAAAAATTGTCCTAACAGTAGACTGGTAAAGCTAGAAAAATATGTGAAGGTTAATCATTTGCACACCTTATGAATACAATGAATCTTTACTATAAAATTTGCACTATTCCTGAGTACCTATTAATAATTTGGTCTGATGTACATAGAGCGGCTAGAAAAAACAGCCTAAAACACAACGCCTTTCATTCAATAAAAAAAAAAAAAAAAAAAAAAAAGGGGGAGGAGCACTGCCACACAATTCAACAGTGATTATTGTTTTTTAGATAAACAAATCATATTGTTTTCTGGATTATTTGCTATATGAAAAGTCTTAGAACTGATCAGTGTTTAATAGAAAGAGTTGAGGTAGACCATTTATACCCTTCAGTGTTCTGA
This sequence comes from Lithobates pipiens, assembly GCF_037356315.1. Taxonomy (NCBI): domain Eukaryota; kingdom Metazoa; phylum Chordata; class Amphibia; order Anura; family Ranidae; genus Lithobates; species Lithobates pipiens. The sequence continues at coordinate 170,838,651 of NW_027507764.1, forward strand.
GTACTTTTCCCAGAAACAACATAAACAAACTGGACAACTTGAGGTAGATACAACTAAAGGTTCTAAGGGATGAATCTGAACAAAAAATGTGCAGTAGGCAATGGGGAAAATGTCTAGATTATCGTACAAGCTGGACTAGTGGAAATAAATGGTTATCCGATTATAGATGACTGAACATTGTGTTTTCTTAATCTTGTAGCTAGTCTTAGGAAGGTCATGTCCAAGTAAAAAATACAAATGGCTGCAAAATTGCAGGCTATTACACTGACCCACACAATTCAATAAAGTTTGAATCACTAACCTGAAGTATGCACAACAGGAAAGTCAGGTGTCTCCATTTGTATCCTTTTCAGATAAGTGTAAAATAAGGAATCAGGGAACTAGCATGTTTAGAATGAGAAATATCAGTGGTAGCCTCTAATGCCCGCCATAGACTCTTCGAATTCTTACGGAACCAACCCAAATTCGATCCGTGTATAGGCAAGCTGAATGTGTACCAAGTTGATTGATCAATCAACTTGGGTACAATCAGCCGGCCAGATTTTACTTGGAATTATCGTCAACGGCTGCTACAGCTGCTAGCAATAATCATTGTCTTCTCCTGGCAAGGGCGGCTTCCCACTCCCACCTACCGGGAGAAGACAATATCTCGGCAGGAGGGATTCCCCTATCACCACTGAGTTGATGGGGGAATCGTGCGAATCTCTTGCATCTATGGCCTGCCCAAGTTTCTCTCAGGAAAGGTTCATTAAGCCAGCTGTCAAGAGGAGTCATCTGAACCTTGTCTACTCAGAAAGGGACCTCTAATCTAATGCTGCAACTAAATCATTCCCACCTAGCAGAATAATACTTTATTTCACAAAAAGAAAATACTGACTGTTTACTCATTTATTTAAACAAAAAGAAAGAACGCCATTTACTATATGTAATGGTGGCTTCAGAAATTTGATGTTTTTTGAAGATCAGATCTAAAATTAATGTCAAATTACATTTCTGACACCTTTTAAGATGTCTGAAAACTTTGGCAACAAAATGGTAATGCAAAACTGGGTAACAAGAAAGAAAACCCTTAAAAGAGGACATTAAAAAAAGGACTTTAAAAAAAATAAAAAATAAAGTACAATAGCTGCTCTACAGAACAGAGTAGTACATTTCAATTTCAATATGACTAAGAAGTCTGTGCAGATAGAGAAATACAAAGACTGAGGTATCAAAAGGTTCAGATAACTGCAGTTACATACTTCCCTTCGACGGTTTTCTATAAAGAACTGTTTAGGTCCTTTCTGTACTCTACACAAACCCAAAAAGTCTTGTCTCGAGTTTACCGTTAAGCCAAAAGTTTAGGTATGGACTATTTTTGCAAAGATACATGGGTCTAGTTTGGACCAATGCAAGTATGCATGTGATCCAATTTGAGGCGCTGCAGATTGTGATGTCATTGCCTCGCTTATCCACCTCATCCAATCAAAAAAATTGCTTTGCATTTATTGAGTAATGGTGCTCAGTGCCAACTACAGTGATTCCCAGCTTCCACAGGGATCACACATACATACTTGCATCATTAGTCCATACATAAACTTCAGCCTCAAAGGATACCTGTACATGCAAGACAGGTAAAGCCTATAGATGCTCACAGGTTGCCACCACTGTAACACAATAAAACACAAGTAGGGCAATGAAACTAAAAACTATGATTGTAACGTTTCCATTGAAAAGGGATCACACTGATGTACACCAAATCGGAATGATGCAGAGATACAGAACTCAAACAAAACCATGCATTCATGCTGTAGGCAGCCAAAATTTTGCGTCAAGGTTCAAATGACCTGTTATCATTGCAGGCATGGATACAAAATGTCCTTAATGCATTTCTCTGTAAACCTGGCCTCGCATGTTACAATCAGATTGTACAATATAATTTTTAGGTTGAATTGTAAAAAGGTCTTAAAATATGCTGGGCTAAAGTATTCAGTTAGATCCTAAAATTGAATGAGGTTATCAAAAATAGTGACTGGATAACGTTTTTCTGATTATCGGTATATCCAAGCAGATTTCAACATGAGCGATCATTATTGTTCAGTTAGAATTTGTGTATGCGTGAGGGTCATTTACATGTTTTTGTAATTACCAGTCGCCTATAAAATTGTTACTGTTTGAGTGGAAACAATGCACAAATATATTTTACAATCAATATAAGAAAATTTGTTTGTAAGTCCAGATTGAACATGTATAATGAGCTTACAGAACAGGTTTTTTGACACAAAAACTGTTGTGGTGAAGAAGCCTCAGTACATATTCATAAAACAGACACGAGGCAATAAATCACCATCTTTCCATGTTGTTGCATTGAGACACGCTTGGATGGTTTGTTAAAGCATCTGAGCAATGCAAACACCAGCAGTGTATTTTTTCTTCAGTTACCATAGATGGACTACAACTCCTAGTTGCCTAGACATATGTTGACCACCACCTGATCCTGGCAATTCTTTAACATAAGCATTCAGGCAGCATGCAATAAACGGCAATTTGTACCAGCCACCAAAGATCAAACATGTGGTGGGTCACATTACATAAATTAATTTAAAAATCTTCAAGTCAGAACTTTAGAAGAGGAAAGTGGTAAAACATCTAAAAATGCTCAGAAGCTGTGAAAGGCAATGATTATCGCATGTTTTTTTTTCTTTATGTAACATTCTCCAACCACCACACTTAATTTTTAGTGTAACATCTACTACAGAAAATAAAAAAATGTTTTTTAAATAGTACTCCTAAACATTCTGAACTACCCCCCCCCCCCCTCCCTTACATAATTACGCACTAGATCATCCTTTGAAATATTAGGTTTATTGTTGCAGAGCTTTAATTGGCACTGCAACACTACAAGTCAGAAAAGTCAATCGAACTTAAAGCCCATTTAACTGTTCAGGGTTCATTTCAAAGAACAGATCCTATTTCTAATGGTTTGATACCAATGGGCCCAGTCATTTTCTTATTCTACACTTATCACCCTGAAGGGAAGAGCACTTACATAAATGGGTGTCAAGGCAGTTTTATCTTTGGTTTTTAGAATTCTTTGTAGAAAGCATACTCCCAAGGGGAGATATAGGAAAGCATACAGACACATACATTCACTGTCTTATACAAGTAGAAGTTAGTCATTAAGCCATGCTGTAAAACATGGCTGTAACATTCTACTGTGGATAAAGGTGCAGACCCAAAAATACATTCATATATTTACAGCAAAAATAAGGAACGTAATATGACGAGAATTTGCTGCGTTATTTTGGAGCAAAGGAAAAAAAAATTGAAGTCACCAGTTTAGGCAATTAAAAAATGTGTAGCAACGCTGGCACGTTCTTCTATCAAATTAAAATTAACCAGTCATAAGATGCCAAATTGGAAAATGCCCCCATCTCCTCTATAATTTCTGTAATTAGGAAAGGTTAAAAATAGACATATTACACTGCACCAAACAAATTAAATTTTCTTACTAGAGTGTACTAAATGCATAAGCTTTAGGTTTTCCAATGCTTCAGTTGATTTAATATTTTAGCCAGATTTGCACATTGGGAAAAAAAAACTATTTCTCACTTTAAAAAGAGTAACATTTGGCACAAAATCGGATTCAGAGTTTCTGAAAATAGATCAGAAATATTTTAGTTTTTTTGGCTAGATCCAATGCTTGAAACATATTCAGAAATTTTCCAGGGAATTTTCTACCAGTGTCCTACCAATCATTGGCTATTTACACAACTGTCCCTGTTCACAAGCTATTTCTTCAGCTTTATTCCAATATACACAAAGGGGCAATGGTTTTAAAGCCATGAACACGACTTTCAAACATCCAAGGGTAATGAGTCAATCACTGTCATTTAAATATAACAGGTACCTGGAAGATTCAAATGTAGTAAATGCCTGAAGATTATCAGATCCAGTGCTTGATAAATATGCCTAAAAGGGCTAAGCTTAGGCCAATGATCACGTGGTCAAATGAACACAAAGGAGGGGTTATAGTCTTCCCCAGTATTTTTAGTTAACGTGCCAAGAATAGAGCAATCTGCAAAAATTACACATGAACGTTTTTGAATGGGGAAACAAATCCAATCAGTCCATTTTTTGTCTCATTTAACCTCTCAGATTCACAAGAAACTATGTAGGCCCACCTAAACAAGCTACCAATATTACAGGACTAAAATCCTTAAATGCTGATCCATTTTGTTAATCTAACATATCAAATCTGAAACCAAAAATTGGATTGTGTGTTGTCAGCATTTAAAGTTCTAGGTATTTCATATGCCTGTCCAAAAGAAGATTGGCAGGAATACATTTAAGTCTCTTAAATGGATGAGCAAAAGATATATATTTGAGCTTTCAAGCCAGCAAAAAAAATATCAGCTTGAAAATAATAATCACAGCATATGTGATATGGCTGTGCTATCAAGGTGTGAGGCCTAGGTTGATAAAAACAGTTACTGAGGTAAAAACGAGAAGATATGTGACCATATGGCATATATAAAACTTAGTGTGAGCAAATCTAAGTGGACACAACATAGTGTTTATACATGCCATATTAATCTAATCGGGAACTGAAGGATAAAAAACAAAGAAGCCAATGCCTCTGATTTTTAGCTCCGATTTTAGAGAAAAAAAAATAAAAAATACTAGCCCCAAATATAGCTGAGCTGACTTAGTGTAGCTATAAACCTTATTCTCTTCCATAAAAAGGTGGCGTCATTGCATCTCTTAGTAACACAAGTTAAAAAAGCCACACACACATTTTAAAGGGTCAGGTTTCTCCCTTACTGGCTCGAGAACATGAAGTGCAGCCAGAATATAAATTGGAGTGAGCGATATAAAATTTTAATATTCCAAAAATAGAACTGCTGTTAAACAGATAACCCTTACATCTGCCTTCTTTAAGGAGATCAGGGATAGTTAGGATTAAAAATATACAAATGAAATAAAAAAAAAAAAAAAAGTGCAAAATTGGGAAAATATGCTCACAGCCTGCAAACATGCAGATCAGTTCATATAAATGCAACTTATTTTTTCCAAGGTAGGAAAGGAAATCTTTGGCTGGGGGGGGGCTTATCAATTTATAAAGATTTTAATTCAAAAATGAAATTTGCAAAATACACATGCTGTTTAAAATAAACTCCTCACACTTCTGGACATATCAAATGGAAGATTAGAAGGTTTGCCTTGAAATTGCAAAAAACAAAAAAAACTTTTCCCATTAGCATGAGTGCCAACTTGTAGTGTTATTTTAAGTGATCCACCAGGCCGTGTTGAAAGCACAAAGGCTCAATTCACAAAGCTTTACACAAGGATAATCTTAACATTGTTAGCCATGTGACTAAAATTTGCAAAATCGTAGTAGACTTAAAACTGTTCTCTGGTTTTACGTTCACTTTAAATAGTTTGGGCCAAAAACGCACCAACTTATGTACCTGCCAAGCGCCCTGTATAAACTGTATGTAGCCTCAGCTACATACAGTATATAGCACTGTGTTCTGGGTGTGAGACATGATCTACTCGCACCTGAAAAACAATTGTGCCAGTCATGGGTGTTCCCCATCAATGAATAAAAAGGATTCTTCTGATTGGCATCATTGTGACATCAGTCCACCTCTCTGAACTCCACCAATCAGAGGAAGTTTTGTATTCATTGAATACAAAGTTACTGGCTTAGTGCCACTCAGACCGACACCATCTTGTTCCGGGTGCGAGACAGGAAGGTTTACAAGTCTACATACAGTGGGCACACTTTAGTGAAGAAAATGGTACATTTGGACCAACTTGGCCCAAACAAACTAAAGTGAAAGTAAAACTAGACATCAATTTTAATTGTGGAGTCAAAAATAACCTACTTTTTTTGAACAAAGGTATTCTAATCCTGTTTTTTTTTAGTTAAAAAAAACCCACATTTAAAGGCACTCACTTGACTGCAAGAAATATTAGTGTAATTATTTTTATTTTAAATCAGCATGGTTTTTACAATTCTAAATTAAAAAGCAAACTAATTTGAACCTAAGCATCTATTTAGTCTTCTCTCTAATAGTGAAAACTATTAACATTGGTTTCGGCTATAAACATTCTGTCTACACTTGAGTCTTATCAATCGATGTGTCAGTGTTTTCTATAGTACTGTCCAAACAGACTGCAGGTAGCTACTGTTTAAAACAAAAAAAAAAAGAAAAACTATACTGTACAATACAGTATAATGTTTAGCTACATTACAGCAGAACTACAAAACAGCCTTCTGACTCATCTAGGCTCCGTAGAGTACAAGTTTTGTCCACCACTAGTGTAACCCCCTACAGAGATATACCACCACAACGGTCAGATCTGCCTAAATGTTGCTTAAATCCTGTTATGTACAGACAAGAAAATAATTTGACCTTTACAGGTTGTGCTTCATCTTACTATTCATCCCCTATAGGCTAATCAACAGGAACATATGTCATCCTAGTAACACACTCACACATTCATGCGTCGGGTGCCAAATGGAATTTGGAAAATTAACACAATTTTGAAGAAGCAATGGATTCAGACATTCAGCATCTACTACACTAAGCATCACATTACTTAAATAGGACATAGACATTGCAGATTTTAGAAAATTATTCTCAGTTACTGAGGTATGTGAAATTTGATCAGAATAAAATAAACACTGATGAATTTGCATACAGAGGTATCTTCTGTTCTGAAACGCACTGAGGTAATATACAAAGTGTCCTCTGTTGCAGCAGCACAGGTAAAGGAGGAATTTAAAAATTTGGTTATAGAGGACACAAGTGTTTTCTCCACAAAAAAAGGCAAACAAAAAAAAAAATATATCAAAAAAGTAAGTTTCAATAATATTCCTGGTATTTGTCTTTAAGTTTATAGCCCTTTTTGGCTTTATTCACAAGAGACATTCTCTTAGGAGGTATAGTCTTGTCTGCCTTTTGCTTGTTGTTCATATCTGAGGTAAGTTGAAATCAATATTTTGTGCAGGATAAGAAAAATAAAACACCTCTCCTTCTAAGAGGTTTTGAGGTAGATTTTCCTTCCCAAGTTTTGTTTTTATGCTTCACAGGCTCTACTTTTGCAGATTACAGTTTATGTTTGTAAGAAAAAAAAATAAAAAATAAAAAGGAGGTAGGTGCTCAATAATGTTGTATATTATATACTTCTTGAAAGTTTTTCCCTGAGACAGTTTTGTGTTGAAAACTGATTAGAAGGCAAGAATCCGATTATTACCAAAGTCGACCATGACAATTGTGCCATCAGGTGTAACAGCTATACCAGATGGGCGGTCCATCTGGCCAAAGCCACTTCCTTGAGTGCCAAACTTGCATAAGAAGCTTCCATTTGGCTCAAAAATTTGTACTCTGTGGTTTCTAGAATCTGCCACAATGATGCGTCCTTCCTGATCTACTGCAACACCTTGAGGCCGCAGGAACTGCCCATTGCCTGTGCCCTCAGAGCCCAAGAAATGTGCTGACTGGCAGTCTGGCTTGATTATAAGCAGACGATGGTTATTAAAGTCAGTGACAACTAAGTATCCATCTTGACTGAATGCCACACCACGGGGAGAGTCAAAGTGCTTCCAGAGAGCACCTTCAAACCCATACTTGTTCAGGAATGTCCCATCTGGACCAAATAATTGGACACGGTGATTTCGGGTGTCAGAGACAAGGATCTTCCCCTCCGAATTGACGGCAGCATCCCAAGGGTAATTAAACTGGCCATTCTTGGTCCCCTTTTCACCAAATTTAAGTAAGAACTGGCCCTCAAAAGTAAAAACTTGAACACGATGGTTGTCCTTATCTGCTACCACAATCCTACGAGAACTGTCACAGCCAACGCCAGCAGGGCGGTCAAACTGACCAGGTCTTGATCCTAAACTGCCAAACTTGTGATGAAAAGTACCGCAGGGCTTGAAGATTTGAATGCGGTTGTTGCTTCTATCAGCGACAATAATATATCCTTCCCTATCCACACAGACACCCCAGGGACGGCAAAGCTTTCCATCATGATCACCCTCTCCCCCAAATGAAAGGGAGGGAAGCCCAATCCCCAAGTAGCAACGACCTGACTTTACATTGACTTTAAACGGGCTGTTTTCAATGTGCTGATTGCATACCATTACAGAGATAAGGTGTTCTCCTTCAAGTTGTGGCCTATAACTAACCAAATATGTACCATTCATCTGATCAGTGACATCAGCTGCAAACAGATTCCCATCAGGGCCCATAACCAGCACAGTTATAAGGTCACCACCTGATAACCGTGCTTCACCATCATGGTCATAGCCAATAACAGTGAAGGATGCAACTTTGCCCTGAAGTGCTCGTTTTAGGCCTTCTCCTGTGGCTTTTGTTAGTGCTGCAAAAGCACCACTACTGACTAATCCCATTGATTTGATGGCAAGGTACAAAGCCTGGTCAGGTGGAGTGAACATAATCCTATCATCTTCTTGAAGTTGTAACAGACCTCTAGCATTTTTTAGATCTTGCACTTGAGCTAATACACGATCGCGGGCAATAAGGATATCCATTGTGCAGCCTTCTTCCAAGACCTGCTGTACTGCATTGATTGTGCTGTCTAGTTTGTTTAGAGCCTGATGAAGTTTATCAACCTGATGGTAGAGAGACTTTGCTTTCACTTGACGAATCTTTTCGACCTATGAAAAGGTAAAAAAAAAACAAAAAAAATAAATAAATAAAAAAAGGGTAAGAAACTTACCATATTTTGAAAAGAGTGCAACTTCGATAGGCAAGTACAAATCAAGTCTACCATTGACTAGTAATTTACAACTATGTCACCGGCTCACCCTCCAGCTTGCCGATTGGACAGTGGAGCATTACCACACATAAAATGATCTACTCCCTATGCTGCCTTTGTCGGCAAGCTCCTAGTGATAAAATTACAGCACTTTATAATGTCGCCAAGTCTGGCTGGATCATTGTGCAGCTATTCCAATGCAGGACTATGCAACAGGTTCCCTTTAATGCCAGCCCCCCCCCCCCCCCCATCTGCTTATAATTACTTTTCCTTTTTTCCCCATTGCCCAGCTTAGCAAAGTAACATGCCTGGTACTTCCTTTTATAAAAAAATATGCAGCTCCCTTCCCTTTTTTCCAATAGTACTGGTGCTTGATAGAGTGGAAAGAAGATCCCCAGCCCTCTGTAGTCTAATGCCGCATACACACGATCGGACTATCCGGCGGACAATCCAACGGACTTTGCAGCTGAGGTCCATCAGACTTTCAAGTGAACGGACTTGGCCACACACAATCACTCCAAAAGTCTGGCGGATTTGAACGAGATGACGTAGAATAAGGAAGTTCATAGCCAGTAACCAATAGCTACCCTAGCGTTGGTTTTAGTCCGTCTGACTAGCACAAAGCCTGATTGTCCGCTAAAAGCAGAGTCCAGCGGACAATTTTGAAGTCTTATTTCTAGGTCCGCCGGACTTTTGGGAAGAAAAAGTCTGCTGGAGCCCACACACGATTGAATTATCTGGCGGACTCTGGTCCACCAGATAGTCCGACCGTGTGTACGCGGCATTAGTCTCAACTTGGAGCTTACACAGTCTCCTTCCTACCACAAGGGAACATGGTGGCAGAGGAGTGAAAGGAAAGCCAAATATAAGCAGTTGTAAGGGCCTTCATTAACCATTCCCCAACCACGCTATAGCTAAATGACAGATGCAGCATGGTCAGTCAGTTCTGGGAGGGAGACTGATAACATTGTGGCGGCCCTTTACCACGTAATCAGCAGTGTCCAATCACAGCTGATCGCAATGTAAACAAAAGCTGGTTATTTGCATTGCTTTCTCTGACAGCACAAGGAGAGCCGATAACCAGCTTGTGTGAAAGGGACATCTACACTGATTACCAGTGCAGCCACAACAGTGGCCACCAGTGAAGGAGAAAAATTACCGGTTTGCAAATTTTGATACAAACCATGAAAAACTCTTCAAAATTGAGTCTTTATTTAGCAAAAAAACAAAACAAAAAAAACAAGCTATTTGTGTGAAAAAATTCAAACAAATGTAAATTGGGGACAGTGTAGCATGACCGTGCAATTGTCATTCAGAGTGCGGCAGCGGTGAAAGTTGGCCTGGTCAGGAAGAGGGGTAAAACTGCCCAGTAGGCAAGTGGTTAAAATGAGCCTGGTGCATTGCAGTGCATGGTCAAAGCAAGGGTTCACTCAACCTTCTCTGGGACAGAGACCAGAGGGTTAATGGTTCAATACTGTTAACACGATAAATGCTAATTAATTTAAATATGTGCTCTCTCTCAACAATTTATATAAAATCAGAGAGAGAAAAAAAAAAGGGGCGAGTGTTCTGTTGAACCTGAACAAAATGTTACCAACCTTCCATAGCAGCTCACATTCCCTCTCCTCGAGTGCTTTCTTATGCCTGGAAGTGACTGCTTTGATCTCAGATTGCGCTACTTTGGCTTTCATCTCAACTTGCTCTGCCAGTGCTTGGGCCTGCTCAAGACTCAGCTGCAAAATGAAACAAGAAACCATGTTCACAATTAAAATGTGCATTCTGTTACATGCTCCACATCTCTCCTAATGTCACACACACTGGCACCAGTACATAGGTCACTGTGTTCACAGGACCCTTCTCCTACACAACACAAAGCAGCAAATGGTTATACTACAACTCTTTCCGGTGGAAATCTTAAAAGTCAGCACTAGAAATGATACATCACGCTCTGCACAATAAGATGCAATTGGCAATATATTTAATGTGGAGCGTTGGACTTGACTTTCGGTTCATTTCCTAGTTGATCACAGGACATGAGAAGTATGAAAAAAAACACCATCTTTAAAAATGATTTGGGCAAATCAAGAAGTGCCAAATTATTTATTTTTTTTACAAAACCCACACAAACTTTTCTATAAAATATATGTTTCACAGTATGTTGAAGAAAAATGCATTATGATGTGTTGATAACTGTCTATATTTTGGTAAATGTTGTTGCAAATTAAATCAAGGTTGAAAAACAGATGCTTTTGTAAATTGCAGAAAGTTGGTATGTAGTATTAATACAGTTATAATGTGAAAAACAGAATTTAGATTGAATGGGTTTAAAATGTAACAGCAAAAATATATTCACACGCTATCAATATTTAATAAAGTTTTATTCAGAAGTATGAATAAAATATTTTAAATATAGTTGTATCACATGCACTTCAAAGCTCAACCACTGGGTGGCACTGTCAAAATATACGGGCACAATAAATCTATTATATTAAAAGCATTTCTCTAAATTTCATAAACACTCTAATACAATCACCTCCTTGACATTAAAATAAAAAGGATTCTGCAAATAACAGGAGTAATTTATTTATTTTTATTTTTTTAACATTGAACTGTAAGCAGCCAATTTGACATTATTTATATGCCTTAACCCTTCATTGTTTATGCAGTGCAATAATAGTAACTTAAAAGGGAACTTGATGATGGGACTGACAAAAAGCCATTCATCTACATAGCCGTTGTGTTGGAAGCAAAGCTGTGATCTGTGAGTGAAAGCTGGTTAAATATTAAACAATTACTACCTAGATCAAATTGTGAATTCTGATGCCAGCATGCATCCAGATGGACACTAATACAATGCTATTAAAGTACAACTTAAGGCAAAAATCTTTTTTTCTTTTTTTTTTTTGGTAGTTGAGTGGTTGGTTTTTATAATTGTCTGTACCCAGATTAGGAAAATCCACCTTCTCAATTTGTCATGTTCGTTATTACCACTGAAAGTGAAAGGAAAAAATAAAAAAATAAAAACAAAATCACAAATTTTGGGTTGTACCTAAAAGTAAAAGATGGGAAATCTTCCAAATGGGACGGTGGTTCTGATAAAAACCTAGGATTCCTTCATTTTCAAGAGATTTCTTTCCACTTGCTGATTTGGCTATGAAACCGAAAGTCAGGGGGAATTTCCCTAACAGGACTACTATAAATGTGAAGTAGACAGACTTAAAGTTAAAGCTGAACTCTGGGCACGAAAACATGTATTCAAAATATACTTAACTACAAAACATAGAAAATCAACTGGTAAGCATAAACTCCGAAAGCCATGGTGCTCAACCTGTAGCCTTTCGCTCCCTCCAATATGCCCCTCGGCCTCAAACGGAATACAGGCATGTTGGTGTGCTTTCAGAAAGTGCACCACACCCACAAGATATCATAAAAGTATATGGCAACGTGCAGCCAACTCACAGGAGAGCAAGAGGAGCACTGCACCTGTAGGTAAACTGCAGCGTATCAGTGGGAAAGTAGCCTTCTAGGGGGCTCAGGACAGTAAGTTCTCATTTACATTTGCGGTTTAGGAGTTACGATGGTGACCCCTGTCCCATGCTACATGGGGCCCACTGTGGCTTACTTGTCACATTCAGTATTGCAATTGGATGGGAGGGCCAGCATATACAGGAACGGGTCCTCTCCATTTTGCTCCTGCAATTGCTGAAAGCCGACTACTCTTCTCCATCCTCCCAGCATTTCGCGGCTGCAGGAAGAAGGGGCGGCGACAAGACCAGTCACCTTCCAGTGGGAGAGGAAACAGGCAGAAGTGACTGGTCTGTATTACAGAGGTAACATGGCAAAATGTACTACTGCACAGATATGGAATACACAAGTACGCCCAAACTTAAACAGCACTTGTGTGCAAAAAGAAAGAAAGAAAGAGAAAAAAAAAAAAAAAGAAAGAAAATAACAGTCTTGGATTAGAATTTGCTTTAATTCAAATATTTGTTATATTGCATCATAATACAATACAGAAATAAGGGCTCATTCACACCGTGTGCAGGAACCTTAAATTTTCTACATCTACAAAGTACAGGCCTCTGCTAGTGCACATGAAAAAATATTGTTTTCTATGTGACCCATTCACACCCAAACACTGGAGTGATGTGCAGCATGAAAACCTGCTGCATTTGTCACCACTGCACCAGGAGCCACTGCAGACATGAATGGATTGGTACAATTCAAAAAATATATATTTTAATTTTCCTTTAACAGTGCAATGTGCTAAAAACAGCGCATCACATGGCTCCCCAATTGCCTGGAAAAACTAAAAAGCAGCCCTAAAATTTAGTTTTTTGCATGCAGGCACAGAGTACCCTGGTTTCCTCCCACACTCCAAAGACATGCTGGTAGGTTAATTGGACCCCGTCTAAAAATTGTCCAAAATATGTGTGTTTGTAAGTGTGTTGGGACCCTATGGGGTAAAGGACCCCGCCATACCACAGATGTGACACAGGTGGCAAAGCGCCCTGAGGCGATTCAGTTCGCATAGGTATCGCTATACAAGTCACTTATTCATTCATAAAGCACTAGTGAGCTCGGCAACATAAAAAGGCCTGGATGTCCATGGAAGACAGTGGTGAATGATCGCTGGATCCTCGCTATGGTAAAACCCATTCATAACATTCATACAAGTGAAGGACACTCTCCAGGAAGTGGGTGCATCATTATTAAAGTCTACAATCAAGAGAACATTTCATCAGAGCAAATAGAGAGGGTTCACCACAAGGTATAAACCATTGATAAGCCTGAAGATTACAAAAAGCCAGATTAGACTTTGCCAAAAAGCTTTTGAAGGAAAAGAAGTGGAATATTCTGCAATGACCGAGTCAGTCACCTGATCTCAGCCCAATTGAGCATGTATTTCACTTGCTGAAGGCAAAACTAAAACAACTGAAGACAGCTGCAGTTAGAGTCTGGCAAAGCATCAGAAAGGAGGAAATCCAGTGTTTGGTAATGTCCATGGATTCCAGAATTCAGGCAGTCATTGCCAGTAAAAGGATTCTCAACAAAATATTAAAAAAATTAAACATGATTATTTATAATATTTGTGATTATATTAATTTATACAATTACATCTGAGCCCCTGAAAATGAGGGGACTGCGTGTAAAAATGGTTACAGTTCCTAAAATTTGTACTTGATATTTGTGTTCAACTCCTTGAATTAAAACTGAAAGTTTGCACTTCAAAATTCATTTGGATTGTTTTGTTTTAAATTGTATTTTGGTTGCATACAGAGCCAATAGTATGAAAATTGTGCCCGTGTCCAAAGTTATATGGACCAACTGTATTTAGATTGAAACTAAAAACAAAGTGGGGGCAAGTACTTATGTAGTGTGGCAGCAGGCACCTAGAAGCTCAAAATCCACAAACCTACGTGGAGAAGAAATTTTATTGTGAGCAGTGCAGTCCACCTCTAGGATTACTGGAGACATTTCGGTAATATGATGGTGGGCAGCAATGTCGTCAAAAATATGAACTTCACACGCACGCACAGGCAGAGAGGGAGTAATCACTAACACTAGGGGGACTTCTCCACCAATGTAAACGTGATCTTTACTTAGACCTAGTTTACACTTGCGATTGAGGGGTGGTAAAAGCAGGCAGTTTTTCCATCAAAAATTCCTCCACCACAAGCCGCAAGGGTAGCTGTACAGGGGTATACACATGCCGTGTCAAATGATTTGCCCCCCGCCACAGCATTTTGTCGCAGGCTTTTAGTGTTTAAAAACAGGTAGTGAGGAGGTGATCGCACTTCAGAGGACCAACACAAATGTAAACAAGCCATTACTACCAGAGTAATTGATCACCAGTGCACTGATGCATGTCTAATCTGGCTGCCATTGCAACAGCATGCTTCTTCACTAACCAATCTGCCTAAAATCCAATGTACTTCTAGCTTCCCATGTGGGCTCACAAGACAGTACTGAAATCCCAAATCAGAACCAACTTAGAACAGGAACATAGCGAAGGAATAAAAAGATAAAAAAAGTTTCATATTCCAATGGTGATTCAATTACCGTATTTATCAGCGTTTAACACACACTTTTACCCCTTAATATCAGGGGAAAATCATGGGTGTGTGTTATACGCCGATCCCCCCGCCGATCTGCGCTGTCTGTGGAGCGGCGCCGACATTTACCGAGCCGAGTGTATTGTGTATTCGGCTCCGCTCTGTCACGCCCAGTCCCGCCTCCTAGCCTTTACGTCCCACCATTGGCCCGGTGTTGTGTCCATCACAGGAGCCAGTACAAGGGGCGGGACGGGGGCGTTACTGCGAGTACCCTCGGCCCGGTCTATGTCGGCGGCGGGAGGAAACGAAGATCGCGGCGGCGGCGGGAGGAGCCGAAGATCTCGGTGGCGGCGGCAGTAAATTTAAAACTAAACCATGCTGCAATTTTGGGGAAGCCTGCAGGGGGACAGTGCAAGGCTACATTGATGGGCATTTAAAATGTAAGTTTTTTTTTCCTTAAACTTGCCTCCTAAACGTGTTATACTCCGGCGCGTGTTATACACCGATAAATACGGTAGCTGCTGAAAGTGCTTAAAATCTGAGGGTTTAACCACTTCAGCCCCGGAAGATTTTTTTACCCCCTTCCTGACCAGAGCACTTTTTACAATTTGGCACTGGGTCGCTTTAACTGATAATTGCGCGGTCATGCGACACTGTACCCAACGTCGCCCCCCCCCCCCCCCAAATAGAGCTTTCTATTGGTGGTATGTGATCACCTCTGCTGTTTTTAAAAAAAAAGTGACAATTTTGAAAATTATATATATATATATATATATATATATATATATATATATATATATTTATTTTTTTTATTTTTTTTTTACTATAAGAACATATACAAAAAAAAAAAAAAAAAAAAAAAAAACACACACCCATCAGTTTAGGCCAACATGTATTCTACAAATTTTTTGAAAAAAAAAAAAAAAAATCACAATAAGTGTATATTGATTGTTTGCGCAGAAAAGTTATAGCGTCTACAAACCATGGGAAAGATTTATGGCGTTTTTAATTTTTTTACTAGTAATGGTGATGATCTGCCCTTTGTAGCGGTACTGCAGCGGACAAACCGGACACTTGACACACTCTTGGAACCATTGACATTTACACAGCGATCAGTGCTATAAATATGCACTGATTACTATATAAATGTCACTAGTAGCCAAGGGGTTAACACTAGGGGTGATCAAGGGGTTAAAATGTGTGTTCCCTCAGTGTGTTCTAACTGTATGGGGGATAGGACTGACTAGAGGAGGATTTGTGTGTGCACTTAGTACACACACAAATCCCAGTGCTAATCGTGCACATGATCACGCGCCACCAAACGCGACTGCCAGCTACGCGTACCGGGTGGGCCCTATAGCGGTTCTTAATAGGTAACCCTGTACGTGTACTGGGTTTCGCACAGGTGTGCCATTCTGCATCCGTAAAAAGACGTGAGCCGGTCGGGAACTGGTTAAGCAGTATTCAACCCAAAAAATTATTTTGCAGCTTACCAAAATATTAGATGTGATGGCTGCATTAGTTCCTTTTTTAGGTTTTTCCTCTTTTCACCTGGGGATATGACCAGTAACACAGCTCCCGTGTTAGGGCAGCCATACACGTTCAAATCTATTCAAACTGTTAATAGGCAGGCTGAATGTACCAAGTTGATCGATTAACTGTATTGCTACTACAATGTATTGCTAGTGGCTATAGCACTTGCAAGCGATAATCTTCTCCCGGCAGGGGGAATTGCCAATTCACTTGTCTTTCAACAATGTATGGCCAGCTTTAGTGAGTCCAGATCATTCTGGATGAAGGAGGAACAACAGGGAAGGGATTGTTCCATGAATTAGCACATTTGGATACATTAACAAAGTGAAACCAAACTGTCTAAAAAATAAAATCATAGCCATCACCTCTAAGCCCTTGTACACACGGTCGGAGAATCCGTCGGAATGTGTCCTATCGGACCGTGTCGCCGGATAATCCGACTGTGTGTGGTATGCATCGGACTGATTCCGTCGGAATATCCGTCGGACCCAATTTTCCAACATGTTGGAAATATTTCCCGACCAACTGGCCGATCGGACATACTCCGATCATGTGTAGAGAATTTTGATCGGACCAAGTGCCATGCTTGCTCAGATCAAATTCCTACATCAAAGCTATTGGCTACTAGCCTGAATGTAGTCCCATCGTAACGAAATTACGTCATCACGTTCTGAAAGATCGGATTTTTCGCCAACTTTGTCCGACCGTGTGTATGCAACAGTTTCGGACAAGATCAGACGGACAAAATCCGACGGATTTGGTTGTGGAAATCTCCGACCGTGTGTACAGGGGCTAAGAATTGGTAAGCTGCAATATAATGAATGTTTGGGTTTAATATCAATATCCATCATACAGATAATAAATTAAATTATTGTATATATTAGACATATCCTTTGGTCTGTGGAAACCAGCCTGACATTTTTTGGCTAGGTACTTTACTGATAAAAATAGATGCACTGGAAAACAGCAACATTCTACATCTTCGAGTACCAAGACCAAGTTCTCTGCATGAGCACCTGACAAGAATAGCAATAATACATTGTTACTATTGGAATGTCTCCATTAACTATATGAAAGCCTTACCAAACTAGCTACACAGTGGAGTTGATTTACTAAAACCGGAGAGTGCAAAATCTGGTGCAGCTGTGCATGGTAGCCAATCGGCTTCTAACTTCAGCTTGTTAGAATTAAACTTTGACGATAAAACCTGGAAGCCGATTGGTTTCTATGCAGAGTTGCACCAGAATTTGCACTCTCCAGTTTTAGTAAATCAACCCTATAATCTCACATATAGCTATCCATAATAAAAGCAGGCTAGGACACCACTATTGTTGCCACATAAATCTTGTGTAGAATTTCCAATAGTAGAGGACAGGGGTGGTAGGGCACATTCAACTGGGGCATCGTTGGTAAAGCCGCTATTTTTAGTGGATGCTTTATTGTTGTTTTAGCTGTGCTTTTACCCCCCACTAGCAGCCGATAAAGACTTAAAAGCGCCGCTGCCCAATGATTTCAATGGCAGGGACGTTTTAGGAGCGTTGTGGTCGCTCCCGCAACGTCCATAAGATGCTGCGTGCAGGACTTTTTTTCCCCCCTGTCCTGCCACCGCACCAGTGTGAAAACACTCGGCCTTTCACACTGGGGTGGCAGGGAAGTGTTTTATGAGCGCTATTTTTAGCTACGGAAAAATGCATCGGTGTGAAAGTAGCCTTATGTTTTTGCTTGAATTGGTCGCTAAAGAGCGTATTCTTACTATGCCAGTGCCCAAATTAAGGTTACAAATTAATATAAATTTCACTTTAGAGACAGCCGTGTTAAATATTCTACAAATCTGAAACGTTAGGTATTTGTAGATTCCTGCAAACGTGATGAAAAATTCAACCCTTCTTTTAGTTAAACGCTTGGCAACCACATCACTTACATGTACAGCAGCAAGGTATCTCTGCTGCGCAGGATCACGTACCTAGTACATATGCCTGCACTTCTGGGTCAGGGGCGCGAGTGCACACCACCGCCGTCGGCCAGCTCTGATTATACCCAGCAGAAGCCAATCTGCTGGTACTGTGGACTATGGACTATGTCCACCAGCACCCGCCGATTGTTGGGTAGAGAGCCAGAATGGCGATCTGCTTATGTAAACATAGCAGGTTGCTATTCTGTCAGAAGGGAAGGCATAGATCCTGTGTTCCTGCAAAGCAGAAACATGAATCCATGCCTTCCCCCTAGTAAATTCACCTCCCTCACATTACACCAACAGTTAACCCTTTGATCGCCCCTGATGTTAACCCCTTCCCAGCCAGTGTCATTTGTACAGTGACAGAGCATATTTTAGCACTGATCACTGTATTAATGTCACTGGTCCCCGAAATATAGTCAAAAGTGTCAGTTGTCTGCCACACTATTGCAGTTTTGCTATAAGTCGCTGATCGCCGCCATTACTAGTAGAAAGTAGTAGTAGCAGAAAGGAAAAAAAGTTTTTTCCCCAAAATGATTTTTGTTTTGCGTGCCAAAAAAACCCCCAGATCAAATACTACCAAAAGAAAGCTTGGTTTGTGGGGGGGGGGGGGGGGTATAAATAATATATAATATAAACATCGTCACATGACCGCACAATCAGTTAAAGAGAAAGTTCACCTTTACAAAAAAAAATTAAAATCTGTAAGGCAAACTTTCTGTAAAGCTGAAAAATCGTAAACAGCATTTGTTTAATGATCTGAATCATTTAAGTGTGACAAATATGCAAAAAAATAAAAGTAAAAAATAAAAATCAGAAAGGGGCAAATACTTTTCACACAAGTGTATAATATACAAATACACATATATATACACATATACATACATATATATATATATATATATATATTTTTTTTTTTTTTTTTTTTTTTATTACACACACACACACACACACACACACACACACACACACACACACACACACACACACACACCTCTCCATCTACACGTATTGCGGTCAGCAAGTGGTTAAACTTTTTGCTTTTTTTATGTAACTTTATTGCCATCACAAAGGGGTGAACAAGCCCCCTTGTGATAGCTTAGGGCAGTGAATAGTACACTTTATGGCGACATAAGGGGTGTATTATTCCCCGATGATTCCCCTGCCCTCCAAGGCAGCTGACCAAACACTGGAGGAGAAAGGCAATTTGTGTGGAGGGCAAATTATGAAAGTGAAGACCTTGCTAGGAAGGAAGTACCGAGGACGACTTTTGTAGATACATGGCAGTGGAGCAGATGTTACAAAAAAGCACATCACAGTCCTCGTAAATGACAAAGTGTACAATAAAAAGCCACTACTGAGAAAGCTCCATGGGGTTTACACCTAAATAGATTGGTGACTTGTAGGAATTTACAGCTATTGGCCATTTTGTGTATTATCTGAAGAAGAAAAAAAAACAAGCACAGAGCACTGCTTATCTGATAGCCAGCCTTTTCTATACATGACAGGATGCAGAGTGGAGTTCAGTGAATTCATCTGCACATAAGTACAAAACATTTTTTGTGTGCGTGCCCTAATGACCTTTCTGCACAACCAGCCCTGTGACACTTTGATGTGGGAAGATAACAGAATTACTTCCTCTGTGTTCTGCTAATGAGCTGCCCCACTAACAACCTTTACAAAAGGAGGAAAAAAAAGCCACTAGCCACCATGCAGAAGGACAGCCTACAGGGATGCAGGGGGTAGAAGGTGCCAAATTACCTCATTTACGGCATCCTTTTCAAATTTGTGTTTACTCTAAAAGAGATTTCCTTCTAACTCCAAGAAACAAGGGTGAGAAAAGCGGCACAGAACTGGCTTTTGTCTTTGCTGCGCCTCTAATGCTAATGGAAAAGGCCCGTATAGAGCTCACAGATGGCCCAAACTATCACGGGTTTACATCGCATAGACTAATTATAATGATCCAAAGTGTAACAATCAATCCTATTAAATTGAACAGGCACAAGAGACTTTTGTAAGTGGATGTGTGCCTGTATTTAATTCTCCAAGCTTGTATACATGCAAAATATCAGTAGGGGGTCATGTTTTATGATGATTAGAAGACAGGGACCCCAAGATTCGAATGGAATTTTAAATTGTGCATCCGTTCTAATGTAGATCACTGACTAGTAACACTAGACTTTTATAGATTAGTATTCATTCTTCTCTGCTTTCGCATGCAACAGGAGAAAGCTAATTTTTATTACAAAGCATGGCAATATGAAGTCCATTTTTTGAAACCAAAAGATCTACTACTAACAAATTAAATAGTGAAAATGGCTGTAATAATCCACAATATATGCCAAATGAACGCACTGGCAATTTAATTTAGGAAGTACATAATCCATATAACATAGTTGCAATGTTACCACGCTGAACTTCGCCCTAAAAACGGGACAGTTGCAGCCCTCCATGTCAGAGACGCAGATTACCCTTATCCTTAAGCCCCATAAGGATTTTCTTCTTTGTGACTCACACTTAGCAAAATTAGCGAATAAACTCAGATGTAAAGATTCTAGCCAAAGTGCTTGCCCGACGATTGAATACAGTAATGCAGGTGGTTCATGATACCATGGCCTCTTGGGCCATTTTGGCCCTTGACGCTTACAAGGCCTTTGATTTGGTCGAATGGCCGTATCTATTAGAAGTCTTGGCTAAATTTGGATTTGGCAACACTTATCAGATGGGTACAACTACTGTATCATAAAACCTACAGCTAGACAGAGTGAATGCTTCCATATCCGATCTCTTTCTAATAAGGAGAGGCACCAGACAGGGGTGTCCTGTACAACAGTGTAAATTTGCTGTCCCCTCAAAATAACTCAACGCAGCCATTAATGTCTAAACTGCTGGAAACAAAAGTAAGTACACCCCTAAGTGAAAATGTCCACATTGGGTCCAAAGTGTCACTATTTTGTGTGGCCACCATTATTTTCCAGCACTGCCTTAACCTTCTTGGGCAAGGAGTTCACCAGAGATTCACAGGTTGCCATTGGAGTCCTCTCCTCCATGGCCACATCACGGAGCTGGTGGATGTTAGAAACCTTGCGCTCCTCCACCTTCCATTTGAGGATGCCCCACAGATGCTCAATAGGGTTTAGGTCTGGAGACATGCTTGGCCAGTCCATCAACTTTACCCTCAGCTTCTTTAGCAAGGCAGTGGTCATCTTGGAGGTGTGTTTGGGGTCATTATATCCGGAGACTGGGCCGCAGGGCAGTATTCTAAGAGAGGGGATCATGCTGTGCTTTAGTATGTCACAGTACATGTTGACATTCATGGTTCCCTTCATGCGCTCTAGCTCCCCAGTGTCGGCAGCACTCATGCAGCCCCAGACCAGGAAACTCTTACCACCATGCTTGACTGTAGGCAAGACAATCTTTGTACTCCTCACCTGGCTGTCGCCACGCACCCTTGACGCCATCTGAACCAAATAAGTTTATCTTGGTCTCATCAGACCACAGGACATGGTCCCAATAATACATGTCCTTTGTCTGCTTGTCTTCAACTGTTTGCGGCCTTTCTTGTGCATCATCTTTAGAAGAGACACCCTTCTGGGACAACAGTCATGCAGACCAATTTGATGCAGCATATGGCCTGAGCACAGACAGGCTGACCGCCCACCCCTTCAACCTCTGCAGTGCTGGCAGCACTCATACGCCTTTTTCCCAAAGACTACCTTGGAATAGGACGCTGAGCATGTGTACTCAACTTCTTTGCTCAGCCATGGGGAGGCCTGTTCTGAGTGGAACCTGTCCTGTTAAAATCGCAGCTCAGTTTCACGGTCCTGGCAATCTGCTTATAGCTTCGGTCATCTTTATGTAGAGCAACTATTTTTTTTTTCAGATCCTCAGAGTTCTTTGCCATGCGGTGCCATGTTGAACTTCCAGTGACCAGTATGAAAGAGAGATAACACCAAACCATAAAACACACCTGCTCCTCATTTACACCTGAGACCTTGTAACACTAACGAGTCACGTGACACCAGGGAGGGAAAATGGCTAATTGGGCCCAAATTGGACATTTTCACTTAGGGGTGTACTCACTTTTGTTGCCAGCAGTTTAGACATTAATGGCTGTGTGTTGCGTTATTTTCAGGGGACAGCAAATTTACACTGTTATACAAGCTGTACACTCACTACTTTACATTGTAGCAAAGTGTTGTCACAAGAAAAGATAGAATAAAATATTTACAAAAACGTGAGGGGTGCTACTGAATGTACTTGTTTGTGTATAAAAAAAACAAACACACAACATTACCACGCTGATTCTGGAGCTGGCTCGGGCACTGATGATCACTGTGTTCGGAACAAGGAAAGCCATGGGGAGGCACCCACCTCCAAGGTCGCAGGGATGGAGCAAGCCACTAAAATTCCAAGCCGGCGTGTGTAGATGGCATCACAGAAGCACCTGGGGGAAGCGCGGTACCCGAAGGTGCTTCCTGCACCTCCCCCCATGGCTTTCCTTATTAGGGACACAGTGATCAATCAGTGCCCGAACCAGCATGGAAACATTGCAACTATGTTATATGAATTATGCACTAAACAGCAGCACAGTAGAGCTGTGGATCATATACACTCCATAGGGGAGGGGGGGGTCATTAAAGCTAGTAGCACCTGGAACTCAGTTTTTTCGGATCCACTACTGACCTAACCCCCCCCCCCCCACCACATCATCGAACCTAAAGTTTACCCAAAAACAAGAACGTAGCATATTGTAGTTCACCAGCCCTTGGCTGTGCATTAATGGTTTTCCTTATTTTTACCTGGAGATGCCGCCATCTCTGGTTAGTACCGATAACGTTTTAGAGTAATCGAAGCTTACTGCAGATCACTAAGCCCTGGATAAACACTGATGCATTCCAGAACGCATGGATTCACCTGACAAGTGAAATTACAAGATTTTTTAATGAAGGCTGTTCACATATGCAGTGTAATTTTAAGATCCTGTACGAATTTGAATCCGTGCAAATTCTAGCTACATTGATTTGAATGGTAACTGCATGTAAAGACTTGTCCTAAGATAACAGGATTCCAGTAAGTTTTCGGGGTGAGACAGATAAAAAGGGGTTTCTGTACTAAAGCTTAAGTGTGCAAAATCTGGTGCACTTCTGCATAGAAACCAAGTAACTGCCAGGTTTTATTGACAAAGCTTAATTAAACAAGCTGAAGTTAAAAGCCTATTGACTACCATGCAAAGGTGCACCAGATTTTGAGTGCGCCAATTTAGTAAATTTACACCAAAGAGACAGAGAAAGATAGAACAAGAGCCTGCAAGTGAGCTCGAGCAGGAGCCAAGGAAAGAAAAAAATCGCAGCTGCATCCAAATCACATCCAAAACTGATTACACTTGTATCTGAAGCACATCAACTGGCAAAGCAGCTGCTCCTTAAAAAAAAAAAAATAAATCACACTGCTAAATGGATTCAACTTGCATCGCATCAGTATGAACCTAACCTTAAAGCTTACTGGATTTCCTGAAGGATTAACATCTCTCTTTCTCGGTGTACACTCAGCTATCCTCCCTGTATGCATCAAGGTTTCACATTTCTATTTTAGCCAAAAGTCTACCTTTACATATGACAGCCTCAGAGACTTGCCCATCAATACTAGTTAAAGGAATTAGCCTTCTAAAATGAATCTATACAATTATGCACAGTAGCCACACTGAGCATAAACACACAAAAAATTTATTTGCAAGATCAGTAATATACGTTTTCTATTTCTTTACTTGTATACATAGTTTTAGACTCATGTGAAACATATCAAAAGGAAAACCGGGACTTGAAAAGATATGATAATCAAATGCAGAAAAGTGCCAACAGGACACACACTGAAGAATGAAAATGAATCCTACTTCTGAATGGTGTTCCATATGGCATGAGTCTGTTTTACAAACATCCCCTAAAGCTTAATACACAACCGTTAGTTACCATTAAGTAGATAGACTCCGAAATGTCCTCGAAGGGCTTTTTCGGCATAGTGTGGAAGAAAAAAATAAAATAAAAACCACGGCAAAACACCTGTGTAACCGTTATATTAAAGAAATCATGGATTTATTTTATGCTATTCACTTGGAGCTTCCAACAGCTTGTTTTCATAGGTCTCAAAGATCATATAATTATAACATTCAATCCATCGTTTGAAAATCCGAGTTAAGAGTACTACATCCTGAACCAACTCCATCCAAAAAAATTATAAAATAAAAAGTGTTATCCATCTATCCGGACATCCATTCATCAATTTGCCGGAGACTAACCAAAACAATCTAGACATCCTTCTAAAGGAAAACAAAATCTGACTATGCTGACATCTTCAAGTGTCCAGAAGCTAAAGTTTGCCAAACATGACTCAATATTTGTCCAATTTGTGCCAAATTGGGTGAAATATGAGCTGTTGGCACCACCTAGCTCCCCCAAAAAGTAAAAACTGAACGAGTTGGTCGGAAAATTATTGACCAAACAGTGACTGCATCCAATCAGTTTATTTCTGTATTCAGACAGCACTCCAGATTCCTACATTCACCCTGTTTAGCAAGCTGAACGATAGAAATCTAAAAAGTGTATATTATTGGAATTGAGTTATTAGCAAACCAACAAAATACTTAAAGATCTCATAATTGGATCTGCAAACATACATCATTTTACCTTACAAGAGTACATTGGTAAAGAACAGCAGCACCACTTATTTTAACAGATAAAAAAAAAAATTATATATATATATATTATATATATAAATTTTTTTCCTTTGAACGATCAAACATTTGATGTTGTGTTCTAGGAATATTACATTTCTCACAAACTGCTAGATAAAATTTAAAGGTATCAAGACAAATCATTGGTTAATTTGTGTGTAATGGTAGCCATCTAGTAAACTGATTAAGATTTAAAAAAAATTGAATTGCTCAGTTAAAACATCCATGTAAAATGTGTATTGCTGAACACCTGCCATTTTAAAAAGGTTTGAATGACAACTGGGAAGTGTAAATAAATTCAATGGGCTGTCTTGGCCTTGTCGAATTCTCTTTTGTCTTCCAGTGTTCACTGGGTCACAGAACATCTTCATTTGATTTGGAATTAGGCATCAATACAACAATGCTGAAAAGTGTGGCAAAGATTTTGGATTTCGACAGTTGGGTAATCATGAGCCATAGGTCAAAGCCATTTATTTAAAAATGTTAGTTTTGAATCAGTCAGGAAAGATTAAAAATCTGTGCAATTTTTTATGGCTTAAGATATCCGCTCAGTAGGGGTCGACCGATATAGTTTTTCTCAGGGCCGATAAGATACAGATTTTTCGGTTGCCTTTCAGGTCGATAGCCAATATTCTGTAGATTTAAACTTTTATTTTTACACAGTCTTTTTAAAAATACTTTTTGAATTTCCCCTCCTGCTGCTTGTAATGAGCCGCAGCAGTTGTTATTACAAGGAAGCCGATCGTCCGCTCTGAAGAACAGTTCCCCGGGTGATGCCTGCAGCATTCCCCCCCCCCCTCCCCCCGGTGCAACCACTTGAAGCAATATTGGCAAGTTTGTGCACAATACCGATGCTGCAAAAATCGGGAATTTTGGCTGTATTGATAAAATCGGTCGACCCCTACCCTTCAGTTCCTTTAGCATTGCTACAACTGGGAGGTATATATAAATCTTAGTGTCCTCACTTCGCATATTGCCTATTCTAGTGCCAACCATTTCATATTTCAAATAAAATTTTAATATTTTGGATTTCCAATCTCTTTCTGTCCCCGTGATAGTCACAAATAAATAGAGTGAGCAAATATAATGGGTAGGTACACATACAGCAATAAAATCATGCAAAAGTTTTGAAATTGACAATTTCTCAAAAAACGAAAACATTTTGGCTATAGGCGCGTTTCAACATTTTTCCCGCCACAGCACCCTTTCGATAAAAAAAATAATAATAGGTTTGCACAATCGTGAAGCATTCCAATTAAAAAAAAAAAAATCAAAATTTGTACTTCTTAATGGGAAACCTGAACTTGGGATTTTGCACACAACAACCTTTTTGAAGATTAATTTCACAGCAGAGCCTCCCCCTTATAAACATCAGAAGCACCCCCCCCCCCCCAAATCACATCAGAGTCCTCTAATCACAGCAGACATGCTTTAAGGCCCCATTCACACCAGAGCGTTTTATAGCTTGAAGCCTGAAGCCACAAAATGCTGGAGAGGAAAAAAATAAATTATTCTCTATGGAGATGGTTCAAATCTACACTCCAAAACGCCAGAAGCTCCAAAACGCCTGCAGCTCAAACAAGTTCTGGAACTTTAGGCAGATTTGGGAGTTTTTCTGCTTTTTACATTGGTGACCTTTTGATCTGTACAAAATCATGGCAAAAAACGCGACTTTCTGCCTGAAAACCCAACGCTCGGGTGTGAATGGAGCCTTATGTGTGATTAAAGCTGCATAGTGCGTTATTTGAAAGACAGGGCAGCAATAGAGGAGTAGATCTAACACCGAATAATGAGAATAAGGAGGTGTGCTCATCTCGATTGAAATCACGTGCTGCTGAAGCGGTCTCAGACTTTCTTCTTTATTAAATTGTTAAATTGATATATTGACAACTGTATCTTAAAATACTTTTTTTTTTCTTGCAATAAAAAAAGTTGCACAGGAGGTTTTAGGGGCCTAATAGGTCTAATTACAGTGAGGGGAAAAAAGTATTTGATCCCCTGCTGATTTTGTACAGTTGCTCACTGACCAAAGGAATGATCAGTCTATAATTTTGATGGTAGGATTATTTTAACAGTGAAAGAACAAAAATATCCAGTAAAACGCATTTCAAAAAAGTTTGAAATTGATTTGCATTTTAATGAGTGAAATAAGTATTTGACCCCTTCGCAAAACAGTACTTGACTGCAAAACCCTTGTTGGTAATCACAGAGGTCAGACACTAGTTGGCCACCAGGCTGCATACATCTCAGGAGAGGATTCTGTCCCACTCCTCTTTGCAGATCCTCTCCCAAGTTAAAAGGTTTCAAGGCTGATGTTTGGTAACTCGAACCTTCAGCTCCCTCCACATATTTTCTATGGAATTAAGGTCTGGAGACTGTCTAGGTCACTACAGGACCTTAAAGTGGTTGTAAACCCTTACAAACCACTTTGACCTACAGGTAAGCCTAGATTAAGGCTTACCTGTAGGTCCAAGCAATATCTCCTAAACCTATATGGTTTAGGAGATATTTGCCCGAAAATGGGCACCGCTGTCTACGGCGCGCAGGCGCACTAAACGCGGCAGTTCCAAGAATGGAGCTGCCGCATTTGTTGACTCGAGTGCGCATGCGCGGGAGTGACGTCATCGCGGCTTCGCCGAATGACAGCGGCGGAGCTGCGAGACGCGACTCCCGTGCGCATGCGCGGGAGTGACGTCATCGCGGCTTCGCCGCTGTCATTCGGCGGAGCTGCGAGACGCCACCAGCAAGATGGATGCGCCGGACTACAGGGGACAGCGGCGACTTCGCTGGCTCCTGTGTCAGGTAAGTGACACATAATGGGCTACTATGCGATGCATAGTAGTCCATTATGCTTTACCTTTGCAGGGAAAAAAAGAGGAAGTAAACTCATCAGGGTTTACTTCCTCTTTAATGTGCTTGTTGAGCCAATCCTTTGTTGCCTTGGCCGTGTGTTTTGGGTCATTGTCATGCTGGAATACCCATCCACGATCCATTTTCAATGCCCTGGCTGAGGGAAGGAGGCTCTCACCCAAGAATTGACAGTACATGGCCCCATCCATTGTCCCTTTGATGCAGTGAAGTTGTCCTGTCCCCTTAGCAGAAAAACACCCCCCAAAGCATAACGTTTCCACCTCCATGTTTGATGGTGGGGATGGTGTTCTTGTGCAGCATTCCTCCTCCTTCAAACAGGGCAAGTTGAGTGCCAAAGAGCTCGATTTTGGTCTTATCTGACCACAACCCTTTCACCAAGTTCTCCTCTGAATCAGATGTTCATTAGCAAACTTCAGACAGGCCTGTACATGTGTTTTCCTGAGCAGGGATTTCAGTTTGTGGTGTAATGCGTTACCAATTGTTTTCTTGGTGACTATGGTCCCAGCTGCCTTGAGATCATTGACAAGATTCTCCCGTGTAGCTCTGGGCTGATGCCTCTCTGGTCTCATGATCACTGAAACTCCATGAGGTGAGATCCTGCATGGAGCCCGAGACTGAGGGAGACAGACAGTTATGGGTTTCTTCCATTTGCAAATAATTACACCAATTGTTGTCAGCCTCTCTTCAAGCTGCTTAGCGATGGTCTTATAGCCCATTCCAGCCTTGTGTAGGTCTACAATCTTATCCCTGACATCCTTGGGACAGCTCATTGGTCTTGGCCATGGTGGCGAGATTGGAATCCGATTGCTTCTGTGGACAGGTGTCTTTTATACAGGCAACAAGCTGAGATTAGGAGCACTCCCTTTGAGAGTGCTCCTAATCTGAGCTTGTTACCTCTATAGACACCTGGGAGGCAGATATCTTGCTGATAGATAAGGGATCAAATACTTATTTCACTCATTAAAATGCAAATTGATTTATGTTTTTGAAAGGTGTTTTCTGGATATATTTGTTGTTATTCTGTCACTGTTAAAATAAACCTACCATTAAAATTATAGGTGATTTTCAGTGGGCAAACATACAAAATCAGCAGAGGATCAAATATTTTTTGCCCCACTGTATTATATAGTCAGCATTGAAGATGATCAGAACTATTTATGGGTATCATTAGAAGGAATGATCACGGACACGTTTTTTTTTTTTACTGAACACAAATAAGTAAAACACTGGTAAGGGGAACAGAAAGAATAAAAGATGCTCACAGCTCCTGAAGAGTGAACTATCCATCCTTCCACAACGAGATTCCAAAGAAACTTTTATGACTGAAGTTAAATGCTTGAGTGATTGACTCATACTCACTCTGCATGTTTGGTGGTGAAATTCCTGAAGAATAAGATGTCGTTCCCAGCTCACTTGGTCATTCTCAGACTATACTGGCTGTTTTACAGGTTTTTCTTATTTTACTCCTAAAAAAGCTCAGTCGCAGTCACGTACACATATGGTGCATCATGACAGCAAATATATAGTGAATGTGAACACAATATTCAGAAGGTAAATCGTTAGGTAGCCATATTAACCCTCAACTGCACAGCTGAAACTATGCATTTTTTTGGAGGGGGGGGGGAGAAGAAAAAATAAATAAAAAAAATAAAAAGAAGTTTACTCTGGCATGTGGATACCAATACTTAAAAGGGGTAGTAAACAAACTTTGCCTATTTTTACCTTTAGGTAAGCTTATAATAAAGCTTACCTGTGGGCAAAATGAATATCTCCTAAACGTGGACCATTTAGGAGATATTTCAGCGAGCAGTAGCCGGTGACGTCACCGGCACATGTGCTCTAAACGGCACGTGCTGTCCCTGCAGAACGGACCAGCTTTAAGCTTTACTACTGCTTTAAACATAGTGCCAATTATTATTAACAATTGGTCTCTGAACAATCCTTTTTGGAAAGTCAAATACAACATAGATTTCGGCTTAGCCTTTACTTAATCGTCATTCTTTCGCAGAGAAATGGGGGGGGGGGGGTAAAGCGTGACAAACTACTCTTTTATTGGCTATACCAGGGTTCAAATTCATCCAACCAAAGAGCCCCTGAAAGCAGTTGAAGGACATCTCACCTCTTTAAAAAGCTTGACGAACCCATCCCTGCTGTCAAAATACAATGGTGTTGGCTAAAAAAATAAAACCCACACAACTGTATAACCAGCTTTATTTATACAGTAAAAATGAAACCACGACTTAAAGTAGTAGACTTCTAGATCACAGTTAAAACATAAATGCTGCCCCTTTGGTGGTAAACTTTTGCAAAATTTGAAAAGTCAATATGGCTTACTGAACTTGTGCTGTAAATAGGTCTTTTACAGATGCCTCTCAATGCAGACTAAGGTATGGAGAGCAGAGGTTTCAGCAGACGCATCTCACTGTGTGCAGTCTGCATGTCCTATTGAACCAAACCGAATACTTCTCACCAGTCAGACACAATAACTGCTTGCCGACTGGCTCACAGTGATAAGTCGGCAGAATGGCACTCCTGCGCAAAACGGACGTACCTGCATGTCAGTCTGCAAAAGCAAGATAGTGGGGGTGGAAGCATGCCTGCGAGTGGTCCCATGTCCGCCGGTGGCCCGTGATCTCAGCGACAAGGCAGAATGAGGCATTTCCCTGTTCTGCCTAGTGACGTGATCCCCATCATCGGGAACAGTCAGTGGTAGCCCATCCCCCTACAGTTATAGAACAGGGGGGACACTTAACCCCTTGATCCCCAATAGTGTTTAACCCCTTCCCTGCCAGTGATTTATACAGTAATCGGTTGCTATTTTTAGCTTTGATTGCGGTATAAATGTCACTGGTCCCAAAATAGTGTCAAAAGTCTCCGATCTTATTCGCATGTACACCAGAATAGACTACTTTCTGATCTCACATGCCCAGCTACATGCGATAGGGACCACTTCTATAGGGGTTAGGACGTGGTCAGACCACGCACCCATTTTCTTGACTTACAATATATCGGACGTTTCCACACCCAGAAGGTGGTTTTGGTGACTGAATGAAAGTCTCCTACAGAACGCAGAAGTGCTAACAGAGGTGACCAGAGTGGTGAACCTCTACTTTCAGGAAAACGGCCAACCAGACTGTGACCCCGGGATCTTATGGGAAGCCCATAAAATGGTCAGAGGAATCCTTATCAAACATGGAGGCCGTATTAAATGGGAACACAACGAGCAGCTATCCCAACTACTACAGAAACTGACCGCAAATGAAGCTAGATACAAAACATGCTCCCTCCCAGTCAATGGAAGCCGACCTCGCGATTTGTAGGAAACGGATCGCTGACCTTCACTACAGAGCCAAAGCTGCCCTACAGTTCTGCTGGAAAGCGACCTACGAGTTGGGGGACAAATGTGGTAGACTACTTGCGAGAATGGTTAGAGAACATAAATCCGCCACATACATTCCTCACATTAACACATCAGGGGTCAAAAGGCAGCCCTTCCCAAACAAATTACCCAAGAGTTCGAGAATTTTTACTCCGGTTTATACAACTTAATCGCCAATAGTACCAACCCTAACAGAAATGGAGGAGTATGTTGCATCCTCCCAAACACACTACCTCCCCTCGGAAGTACGAGCGGACTTAGACTCCCCCATTACCCTGCAGGAACTTCAACGCGCGGTTGGAACAATGAAACCAGGAAAACCCCCGGGTCCTAACGGCTTTACATTGCAGTATTGTAAAACGTTGCTCCTGATCTTGGGGCCACATGTGATCACATTGTTTAGCGCAGTGGGAGAGGGTAGTCTGTTTGCTAGAGATACTCTGGGAGCCCATATTTCGGTGATTCACAAAGAAGGGAAAGACCCGATGACCTGTAGTAGCTACAGACCCATATCACTACTAAACGTGGACCTTAAGTTGTTTACTAAGGTCCTAGCGGCCCGGCTGGCGCAGCACCTCCAACAGCTTGTGCACCTTGACCAAGTGGGTTTCATCCCCTCTAGAGAAACAAAAGACAGCACCACCAAGGTGCTCAATCTGCTATATATTGCTTGGCCCACAAATACCCCATGTGTGCTCTTAAACACTGATGCTGAGAAGGCATTCAACCGAGTAAACTGGTTATTTATGTTTGCAGTACTCGAGTAGGTCTGGGGGAGGTGATGTTCCGTCGAATAACTGGAATATATACAAATCAAACAGCCCGAGTAAAGGCAAATAGAGTTTTGTCTGACCCTTTCCTAATAACAAATGGGACACAACACGGATGCCCCCTATCCCCCCTCCTGTTTGCCCTCTCCTTGGAACCCTTCTTATGCAAGATCAGACTGAACCCTGACATACAAGGTGTCACAGTTGGACAGACAACAAAAGATCTCAGCGTATGCTGACGACTTGCTCTTTTCGCTAACCATTCCAGGGGTGTCCATACTCAGAGAATTCGAGATATATGGGAAACGGTCTAATCTAAAAATACATTTTTCTAAGTCAGAGGCATGGGAATCTCGATACCGACTCAATTCTATACAATCGAGCTTCCAGTTCAGATGGACGTCCTCCGCTCTAACATACCTAGGTATGAAAATCCCACCCGACCTCTCACGTATTTATGATAGCAATTTCCCCCCGCTGCTAGCAAAAATATGGGAATCATTAGATTCCTGGCACAAGGGTCTGCACTCGTGGTTTGGGAGATGCAACTTACTGAAAAGGAGTATACTGCCGAACTTTTTATACCTCTTCCAAGCATTACCGATTAAGATATCTCTCACTTACTTCAAGCAGGTGCAGGCCCACCTTCAACTGCTTTGTTTGGGCACACAAAAAAAAAAAACATGCATTCCCAGATCTCAGCTCATTTTACCAAAACACCTAGGAGGCCTAGCGTTACCAGACATTAGAAAATACTACCAGGCAATTCACTTGGGCAGAGTAAGACTGGACTCGCCACCAAAAACGTAAGTTATGGGTACAAATTGAACAAAAATCTACCATCCCCCTAAAGAATGCGCTATGGTGTAGTGACTTCATACCCCAGGAGACAAAAAATCGCACCTCGATATGCAACACCCTGCGGCAGGCTTACCAGGCTGCTCTCCAGACCTCCCCGACAACTAAAACATCGCCCTTAACCCCAATACTAGGTAATCCCAGATTCCCTCCTGGGTTTTCACCTACGCAAATTTCAAACTCTAAGAACCTCTAACTGCACAACAGCCCCGGACTTTGTGACATAGGGTAGGTGGCCTTCCGTACCAGAGCTAATGGACCCAGCGGGTGCATTCATGCTCTTGTTTTGGAAAGCAGTACAGATTCATCATTTCCTCCAAACTATCCCAAACTCTCCAAATTATACTGCTCAGAAACAGTACCGCTCTCACAAACCCTTTCCAAAATGTACGCACTCTTAAATACGCCTCTCCAGCAACCTATCCTGACATGCATAACAAAGTGGGAGATGTACCTTGGCCGCACTTTCACTACAACACAGAGGCAGGGCATGATAAATTTCTCCCGCAAATCCTCAATATATACTAAAATTCAGGAAAAGGCAATTATAAAATTCTGACGAGGTGGTATTTAACACCCAGTCGCTTACATATCATCTTTCCTGATACACCAAAAACACTGTTGGCATTGTGGTGAGGATAGAGGGACTATATTGCATCTGTTCTGGTCCTGTAACAAACGGACACCAAACTCGCACCATCTCTCAAAAGTTCACAGACTTTCAGATCCCAAACGATTCGGCTTTCTTTCTTCTTCATATATCTTCTATATCCCCCAGAATCTAAAAAAAGTCTATACTTCGACACTTAACAAATGCAGCCAAATCCTACATCCCCCTGCTCTGGAAGCAGCAATGTCCACCGACCATAGCAATGTGGATACGAAAAGTAGAGGCTAGAAATAAGATGGAAGACTTGATAATGACGGCCCAGGACAGACATGAAACCTACAACAAAACTTGGACCCTTTGGAACACGTTCATACACTCAGAAGAGGGTAAATCCCTTTTGAGAGATGGCCCCTCCCAACAAATCTAAGACGATACCACCACCACATTAATCTACACCATAGAGCAGTACACACTGAAACGTCGCCTGTCCCAGCCCTTCCTTCCCTTTCCCCCTTACCCCTCCAGCCCCCCCCCCTTTCTATGCTTCCCCCTCTTTTTCATTCTTACCTTTTCTTTTTTCTTCCTCTGCCGGTCGCTGCCCCTAACCCACCCACTCTACTCTGCAGGTAAATAAACCATGGGAGATTGGAGACATGGATTACAGACTATCTTAGACACCTATACAGGATCGCACGGAGACTGGTCACTCAGGACACTCCCAATTTAAGTATGACTTTAGAAAATAAACGCTACTTCATGTTATGTTATGTTGATAGGAGGCTGCGACCTTCACTTTTCTATGTTTCTACCGTTTCTTTTTTTAGGGGCTTTGCCCCATGTTGAAAATCCAATAAACAATATATTGGGAAATGTGTACAGTATTCCTTATCTAAACAATAGAAGAAGCGGCGCTGAATATAAATCCACACCAGTGAATTCAAAAATATTAAAGATAATAGACCCAATCCAGTGAACATGAATTACTAAATGTTACTACACTGTGCAAGCCCTGCCCCGAGCATACAGAAAATAGAAAAAAAATGAATAGTTTGTATCGAAATTAATTAACACAAATTATTATATAGTACATATTACCAGAAGAATAGTGATAACAAATATATACGATCTGTTGAAAAAAATATCCTGTGACTAAATATTATTCAACACTAAAAATAAATAAACAAGTAACGAGAATCAAATGAATTGTTTCAAGTTCTATCAAACAATGTCCACTTCCCAAGAACATTGTTACCAACACCACTGTGAAAGCTCCTGAGAATATAATGTATCCCAGTAAAATCATAGTCCATACGTTGAATCTTCAGATCATAATCCAAATAATGGAATAGTGAAAAAAGCGTTTAACCAGTGTCTCTTGAATAAACAGCAGATTACATCTACACTCCTCCACCACACCGCTCTAGATGTGACTCCTCTCCCCTTATGTGATTACACTCACCCGCTGTATATGCCTCACACTTTCGTGTTTGGCTGGATGTGCTTTTTCACAATAGATGGAGGGAAAGAGTAAGTGTGTCCTTGTTTTACAATATATTGGGGAAAAAAAAGAAAAAAAGTCTCCGATCTGTCCGTCGCAGTCACAAAAAAATAATAAAAAATATGCAAACCAATCAATATACGCTTATTGTGCTTTTCGCTTTTTTTTTATACCAAAAAACATGTAGAAGAACATATAATCAGCCAAAACTGAGGAAGACATTTTTTGGGGGGTATTTATTATAGCAAAAAGTAAAAAATATAGCTTTTTTTTCCAAAATGGTCACTTTACTTTGTTTATAGCGCAAAAAATAAAAACCGCAGAGGTGATCAAGATACCATCAAAATAAACCTATTTGTGCAGAAAAAAAAGGTCACTTTTGTTTGGGTATAGCGCCGCACAATTGTCAGTTAATGCGACGCAGTGCCGGATCGCAAAAAATGCTCTGGTCATTAAGGGGGTAAAATCTTTGAGGCTGAATTGGTTTAACTTGTAACAAGCAAGGGTGGGCGGGCAAGAGAATATAGTGAATATTGCTGGCAGCTATAGCCGCTGGTGATAATCCCATGCAAACATCTGACATGCTGGTTGTAACCAAGTTGATCGATGAATCAATTCGGGTACAATCAGCCTGCCCATACATGGTTGAAATCTCGCCTCTGCTGAACCGGTGGAGATTGAAATAGCCTATGGCTGGCTTAAAATGTGCTGGGTTGAATTCTAACACATTGTCAAGGCAACACATTAGAAACATGAAATTTGCCAACCTGGATTGCTTGACGCCCCTGTTGAGCATCTGCCAGAAGCTGAATCGTAAGTGTCCTTGAATCCTGAAGAGCATCTTGGAGGTAGACAAAACTGTGTCCAGCATGACGTCCCATAGTGCACTCACGACATATAGGGATAGAGCATGAATCACAGTAGAAATGTAGAACCTGTAACACAGCAACATAAACTGAAAGTTAGATGGTCATTCATAAAAAAAAAAAAAAAAAAGGAAATATAAATGATATAGAATAATATTATATACATATATATATACACATATACACACATATATATATATATATATATATATACATACATATACACACACACATATATACATATACATACATATAAATAATATACACATTTTCTAGGTGCTGTAAGAGCATTAGGATACATTTAACCCCTATTTATTGCACTCAGCTTGCATGCTGACACTTTCCATTCATTATACCACGGATACTTCTTTTGTATCACTTTACAGAGGATAGCCAATCATTCACATCTGTCCCTGCCCCACATAATAGGTTACAACCCATCGGGAGAGATTTACTAAACCTGGAGCAGCTGTGCATAGTAACCAATCAGCTTCTAGGTTGCATTAACGCTTAATTGAACAAGCTGAAGTTAGAAGCCAATTGGTTACTACCCACAGCTGCACGAGTTTTTGTGTGCACCAGTTTAAGCAAATCTCCATCTTTATCACATTCAAACAAATGTTCGCTCAACTGTGCCAATTTTGGGCAAAAGTCAATTAGCACACCAATGTAACCAGCTGCAGTCTCTAGTCTAGGTGTACTAGACATAGACATAAAAAAGGTCATCATTGTACACAGGGTGCGTCTAGTACATTCAGTCCTTCTGCCCTGCTACAGGGATCCCACCCATCACAGTACACGGCAATTTAGTTCTGATGAATCATAGCTGCATTGTTGAGTACACAAAGATCCATGCAGCAGGAGCTGTAAAGAAAAAAAAAACAAACAAAAAAAAATAAAAAAATAAAACACACACACACACACACACACACACACACACACACACACAGCAATCTGGCAATGTTTACCAATAACTTTGCTCAGCTGCATATACAGAAAGATAAAAATGAAACATTTTCATATCTTTCAGTTTATTCATTTACAAATCAAAAGGGATTAACTTCTGAAGATGAAGTCAGTGAGGCTGCCACTGGGGCTACTTCAAGTGGAGCACCATTCAGTGCAATGGAATCCTTCTAATCAGACTTCGAAAAAGGTTCCTGCACTACTTGGGGGCGACTTCTGAATGGCTTGCTTTGACTTCTATTAACCCCTTCCCGACAAGCTGCCAGAGTTATACTGCGGCAGGAGGCTCTCTTAGGAGAGCCGTCGTACCTGTACGCCGGCTCTTTAAGACATTCTAGCACATTGTGTCCCCAGAGCGGATAACCACCAGGCACCCGTAATCGCTTGCGACAGAGCAAGAACAGGGATCTGTGTGTGTAAACACAAAAAACCCGGTTCTGTCAGGGGAGAGGAGACAGATCGATGTTCATACAAAGTATGAACAATGATCTGTCTCCTCCTCTAGATTAGCCACATTCCTCCCTCCCCACCCCCCCCCCAGTTAGAACGCATCTAGGGAACACAGTTAACACCTTGAGCGCCTCCTAGTGTTCATCCATGCCCTGCAATTTATACTGTAATCTGTGACTATGCTTTGTAGCAAAATCATAAAAATATTGTTTTAAAAAAACAGGACAAATTACAGAATAAAATGCATTTTTTATGTGCAGCAACACGATTTAACACTGCTCAAAAATAAAATAATAAAAGAAAAATTTAATTGTGTTTAGTTTTATCACGTTTAATTGTCTAAGGATTGTGGGAAAAAAATGAATTTATCGGCGTATAACACGCACCTTTTCCCCTTAAAAGCAGGGGAAAATCGCGGGTGCGTGTTATACACCGATCCCCCGCAGTTCTGAGCCTCTGGGGAGCTTTCGGCCACCTCCGGCGGCCGATAGCTGCCGAGCAGAGCCGAAGGCCACCGAGAACTACCACGCTCCACCGAGATACACCGGACATCCGGCTCTGTTTCTCGGGGGCAGCATTTAAAAAAAAAAGGAGGCAAATAAAACAAGGCTGCAATGGTGGACAAGGCTGCATGACAATGCTGCAAATGACACCGACAAGGCTGCAATGATGGACAATGACAAGGCTGCATTGATGGACATTTAAATGTACGTTTTTTTTTTTTCCTTAAAATTCCCTCCTAAACTTTGGGTGCGTGTTATACGCCGATAAACACAGTAAATAAAAGTTGCAGGACAATATTCAGGAAAACAAAGCCTTGTTTGTCTGTCTTTTTTTTTTTTTTTTTTTTTTTTAATTAAAAGAATAAACCAAGTTGGCTCAAATGTTAAAAAAAAAAAAAAAAAAAAAAAAACACAACAGTTGTAAAAATTTGAGCCGACTTGGTTTATTATACACACATACATACACATATATACACACACTTACACACACACACACACACACACACACACACACACAAACGTTATCTCAAGAAAATGACAAAATGATAGTCGATATAACAGGCTCCCTACATTTCATCACCTCCTATACATACATTATACAAGTGAACATACCACAAAATATACCCAAAGTTTCATATCTGTCAACAAACCATAAATCTTTACATGGTTAAGTTACACAGGAAATGCATCACAAGTTCGATTTTTAGGATGTCGAAGAGCACCACAGCAGGTCCGGTGTTTTCATACAGTTCATAGAAATCAGAGATGACCCTTAATATAAAGGCTTGTGGCACACATCTGGTTTCCTAGATCTGAAAAAGCTGCTGGTAAGCCACTTTTGACTCCTCCTGTGCACAGATTATATAGTAAGGCATACAAGCCACAAAACCGCGTCAGCAGCTGCTCAATTTCTTTCAGTAGTGGTTTTGTCAAGGGGAATATCTGCTCCAGACAACTGCTGCCATATTACAGACATTGCACGTCTCTCCCCCTATCACACCCAGCTAAAGATTCACAATTTTTAAAGAGTTCCACCCAACGTTACAAGGTGGTCTTAAACTAAAGAGCACCCCTAGTTTTTGGATAGAGAATAGATTTTTTTTTTCTCTCTACGTTTTAACCACTTAAGGACCAGACCTATTTTTCAGATGCGTTGTTTACAAGTTAAATCTGTTTTTTTTTTTTGCTAGAAAATTACTTGGAGCCCCCAAACATTACACATTTTTATTTCTAACACCTTAGAGAATAAAATGGCAGTCGTTGCAATACTTTGTCACACCGTATTTGCGCAGCAGCCTTACAATCGCACTTTTTTGGAAAAAATACACTTTTTAAAAAATAAAAAACAGTAAAGTTAGCCCATTGAACGATTATGTTACGCTGAGTAAATTGTTACCCAACATGTCACGCTTCAAAATTGCACCCGTTCATGGAATGGCGACAGACTTTTACCCTTAAAAATCTCCATAGACGAAAATTAAAGAAATTCTACAGATTGCATGTTTTAAGTTACAGAGGAGGTCTAGGGCTAGAATTATTGCTCTACCGATCACAACAATACCTCACTTGTGGTTTGAACACAGTTTTCATATGCGGGCGCTACTCAAGTTTGCATGCGAGCTCGGTGGGACACGGCGTGTATTTTCTTTTATTTGAGCTTTTATTTTTACACTTCAAAAAAAAAAAA
Source organism: Lithobates pipiens (assembly GCF_037356315.1). Classification (NCBI taxonomy): domain Eukaryota; kingdom Metazoa; phylum Chordata; class Amphibia; order Anura; family Ranidae; genus Lithobates; species Lithobates pipiens. Next base: position 170,878,154 of record NW_027507764.1, read on the forward strand.
CCTATGTAGATGGGTGGGGGCCATCTTCCCCTCACTTGTCTCCATAACCAGCTAGTGACCGGACCCAATCGCCGCTGCCGACTGCTCCGGTAAGCGGTGGAGGGCACCGGAGCGTGGCGGGAGGGGGGGGCTCTCCCGCCGCTGATAAAAGTGATCTCGCTGGGAATCCCCCACAGGGACCACTCTTATCAGAAACTTGCCAGCTGAAGAAGATGTTACCAGGGTTATTGCAGCTAGCTGCTGCCATAAAACAATATCCTCCTTCAAAGGAAGTATATCGTCCCGCGGCGGTCCAGAAGTGGTTAAAGTGGTTGTAAACCCTTACACACCACTTTTCACTACAGGTAAGCGCATAATAAGGCTTACCTGTAGGTACCGTGAATATCTCCTAAACTTGCACCGTTTAGGACAGGGGTAGGCAACCTCGGCCTTCCAGCTGTTTTGAAACTACAAGTCCCATGAGACATTGCAAGATCCTGAAAATCACAGGCAAGACTCCTAAAGGCATGATGGAATTTGTAGTTTCACTACAGACGGAGGGCTGAGGTTGCCTACCCCTGGTTTAGGAGATATAAACTGTATCTGCATGTGCCGACGTCATCGGCACATGCACACTGAAGAAATGGCTCACTCATGCCATTTCTTTAGCTGCTGCACAGTGACCGGCGGCTCCCGCGTGGGAGTGAGGTCATCGCAGCTCCAGCCAATCACAGTGCCGGAGCCCGGGAAACAACTCCAGAGAGACATTAACGTACACAACAGTGTATGAGGGCAGCTGTACCGGCTTCAATCTAAGGCAGTGGTTCTCAACCTTACTAGTGCCGTGACCCCTTAATAAAATTTCTCAAGTTGTGGGGACCCCAAACAGTAAAATTATTTTCATAGCATGGGTTGTCAGCACCCAAGGCAAGACAATTTGCGCCCCTAACCCACGGACATTTACCGCTCCGAGTCCCTTCCACTCGTACAATATTAAAACCCCTTATGGCACATTTTAGGATGTACCATGCTTGGTTCTCCTTTCTTCCCCTTTTCTCTCTCTCTCCATTATAATTTCTTGTTTTTGTTCCCCATTCCTCTCTCTAGCCATCTTTCTTTTATTCTTTCTCTCCCTTTTTCTATGTTCCTCCGCCACTTTTCCTCTTCCTTTCCATGTATTCTCTTTTTATTCCTTCTCTTACTCCTTGGTGGGGGGATAAGATAAATGGCAGTGCTGGTGAGGGGTGGGATCAGTGGCAGTGCTAGTGGGGGGGGTGGGATGAGTGGCAGTGCTGGGGGTAGTTCTGATCAGTCAACTTAGGTGCTCTTGATCAAATGTCATCTGCTGATCGGAAAACACTAGTTGGAACTTTAATGGAAACTATAATCACAGATAGTGTTACTCACTGTGTCTCCGGCTTCACTGTGTCTTGCAGTAGTGACACCTATGCTGAAATCAGGAGAGAGGGTCTCCTCCAGCCCACCTCACTTCATATTCCTCACCAGTCAGCTGATTTCTAGTCTCTGCCCCCCCCCCCCCCCCAGCCATGCTGTGAACTGAATAGGTGGCTGCGAAGAGGCTAAGTGGGTGGCCACGGGCTCCAGGAACACCCCAGCTGGGTGGCCTCGAAATGGCTGGGAGAGAGGCGAGGGCTTCAGGAACAGCCCAAGATTCGGTGACCCCTGGCAAATCACCATTCGACCCCCATGTTGTGAACCGCTGATCTAAGGTAAGATTTCATAATGAGCTAGTATGCTATGCATACTAGCTCATCCCTTTGTCTTGCAGATTATTATTTTTATTTTTTTAAGGGATTACAACCACTTCAGCCCCAGAAGATTTTACCCCCTTCCTGACCAGAGCACTTTTTGCAATTCGGCACTGTGACGCTTTAACTGACAACTGTGCGGTTCTGCGACATTGCACCCAAACACAATTAACATTTAACATCTTTTTGTGGTATTTGATCACCTCAGCGACAATTTTGAAAATTATAATATATATATATATATATATATATATATATATATATATATATATATATATATATATATATTTTTTTTTTTTTTTTTTTTTTTTTTTTTTTGGTGTCCCAGAAGACGGCGGCCATTCAGAAAGTGATGCGCAGTAGGAAACCAGCTGTGAAACCTGAAGGCTCCACTGCCGGTTTCCCTTAGCTGCAAAGGCGGTGCCTGCACCTGAGCAGTTGGATAAAATCGGACTTGGGGGGCCCGACGTCACAGGCTTTTAATAAGTGTTCTTATTAAAAAAAAGGCAACAGTTACAATACTTTTAGCTGCTGACTTAAACAAAACAAACAAAAAAAAAACCTTTTGAGGCTGGAACTCCGTTTTAAAAATCTATGACTGGTTTAAAGAACAACTTCAGAACTTTATAACCTATTAACATCTGTTTGCAGGTTACTAGCTAGGCATGTGGCTAGTATTCTATGCTCATAAAACAGACTTTGATAATTGTGCTTTGTCACTGTGCCCGCCACCAACAGACAAGGACAAAATGCTGAAGATGAATCACCACACCAAAACTTTGTTGATTGCAATACATACAATAATTATTATTCAATCATATGCAAACACACACACACACACCTACATTTTAATACTAATTATTCATACACACAATTTTTATCCCGTTTGCACTATTATGTTGCGTCTTTCGCACTCTGTTTGCAGGTCTAAGGCAGTTTACCGCCCCTCATCTGCTCACTGGTAATTTAACACTGCCAGAGGACATATCCTCACCTTTCCACGGACACATTGGGGTTGATTTACTAAAACTGGAAAGTGTAAAATCTGGTGCAGTTGTGCACGGTAGCCAATCAGCTTCTGACTTCAGCTTGTTCAGTTAAAAGGGCAAGTTGACCTTTACAGAAAAATCTGCAAGGTGAACTTGCACAGGATGCCCACCTTACAACCCCTCCCCACCCCCCACATCCCGCTGACCTGGAGTGCGGCGATCACCCGCACCAACACATCGGGTCGCCGCCTCATCGGTCCGGGGCTTAGAAATTTCCTGCAGCTTAATCTCCAAAACATACCTTATCAGAAGGTACGTTTAGGAGCATTCTAATTGGTCAGCGCCGACCAATTAGAACTTGCATAGCCTGTCCTGACGCCCAGGGCGAAGAAGAAGGAAAGCCACAGTGATTTCAAATCCCCGGACCGGTACTGTGGCGATACGAGCTGTGAGTGCAAGGGATTGCCGGACTCCAAGTTAGCGAGATGGGGGGTCCAGTGTAAGTTCACAGTTACAGATTTTCTGTATAGGGGAACTTATACTTTAAGGCTTAATGCACACGGGACGTTTTACAACCTCTCCTGAACGATTTAACTTGACAGATCGTAACCGATGTTTAAAACGTTGGTTTTGCCAGGTTTACATGCCTTTTTTTTTTTTTTTTTTGAAGCGTCAAAAATTTAAAACGCCTGTAGATCAAACTTGGCTAAACGAGAGTTACCGTAATTTACAAGCCGATGTTCAGAGGCGTTTGGCATTCAAATGCCTCTGAACATCAGTTCTGAACGCATTTAAAACTTTATCTAAAAAACGCTTCTAAACTCAACCATGTACTGATAAGATAACAGAGGAGGGTTCAGGGGTAGCTGAAAAAAAAAAAAAAAAAAAAAAGACCCAGCTGTGCCTAACATGTCCGTTGACCAGCAGCAATGTACGTGAAGCCTTAGCTTTGACAAAAAATAAATAAAAACCTGGAAGCCAATTGCTTTCTATGCAGAGCTGCACCAGATTTTATACTCCAGTTTTGGTATATCAACTCCATTGTGTCTTTTTTTTTTTTTTACAGCATGTCGCTTTTGGCCAAATTTTCCCTATAAATGTGAATGGGACCACGATGAAGCCATTTCTATATCTTCCCCCACTGCAAAAAAAAAAAAAGGCCTATAGAAGAAAGAATATCACCTCCAGTCTGACAACTGACCCCAAAAAGCAAACTGCAGATTTTTTTATAAATAAAATCTGAAAAGTAAATAAAAGAAATAAAAAAACCCATCAGTGTGAATGAGGCACAAGGCCTTGGGTTTAGATTCTCACCAAGGATATTGTTTGCATGAAACTGATATGTTCTCCTAGTGTCTCTAGGAGCTTCCTCTGGGAATCATACTGATAGGTAAATTGTCTAATGGCTTTTACCCAAAATAATGGGTGTGTAGTAAAGATAGAATTTGATTCTGAGCGACATAGGGCAGGGGACAGGGACTAACGTGAACAGTTCATGTGGAACTTCTGACCAAAAAAAAAAAAAAAAAGTTTTGGGGGGGGAAAAAAAAATAAAAATAAATTCACTTTGGTAAATCCATAAACCCCTGTTAAATATATGCAAAGTTAGCATTAAAACATATGCATGCATTGTATTAATGTGCGGTAAGAACTGCAGCTATCATCTGCAGCCTCCAGACAGATTAAAGCACACCGATACACAAGTTGTTTAGGGGCAAATTTGGAGGGGGGGGGGGGGCTGGGGGGGGGGGGGGAGAATGAAAATCTTATGAATAGTCCCTTTAGTGTTTATCCTTCAGATACAAATAAATAGAGATATATATCTATCTCTATCGATCTATAATTTTATTTAACAAATTAAAGAGCTTTAATACCCTATAAATGCACAATTAAAATGTTTGTGATTTTTTTTTCCTCCTCTGCATTATCAGCCAATTTGCAGGCGCAGATACAGATTTCTACAATCTGGAGTGGCTGCAACAATCAGACTACAAGTCACCAAACAGGAAAGAAGCTGTAAAAGACATTGCACAACAGAGGAAATTCCTGGGTGGCATCAGCCCTGGCTACTTTCTTGTCCATCTGCTCCCTCAGGAGGGGGAGCTGATGGATATGTCCCCGGGAAACATGTGGCAATCCATCAACATGTGATGAATGGTCACTAGAGTTAAGCCCTGACCTGACGCTGTGACCCTTCTTGCATCACTAAAGTGTTTTAATCCATCCCTCCTTCCAGCATAAGCTAGATAGCCAGGGGCGGAAAAAGAAAAAGCCAAAGGCCGTCATATGCTGCCCTCTCAAGTGGATGGTAACAAAAGTGGAAGGCTTGTCACACCAGTACGCTGGCTGCTGTACTGTGTATATATAGCATAAAAACACATTTTGCAGAAAACACAGCATCAGGTCATATAATCATAAAAGGGTAAAAAAAAGTAATTTGGAAATAATTCTCTTGTTGCAAAACTACGTACACTGAACAGCCAGCTAAATATCATGCAACACAAAATACATCTGACCTAATAAAATATGTACATCAATCATACAGTATTGCCTGGTTTTCAGTGCAGGAAACTTTAAAGGGGTTGTAAAGCTTTGGTTTTTTATTTTCTAAATAGGTTCCTTTAAGCTAGTGCATTGTTGGTTCACTTACCTTTTCCTTCGATTTCCCTTCTAAATGTTTTTTTTTTCTTTGTCTGAATTTCTCACTTCCTGTTTCTCCTCAGTAAACTTCACACCATCATCCAAGCGGTGTTTAGTCAGCCAGAACAGCTTACTGAACAGCTTACTGAGGAGAAACAGGAATTGAGAAATTCAGACAAAGAAAAAAATAATTTAGAAGGGAAATCAAAGGAAAGGGTAACTGAACCAACAATGCACTAGCTTAAAGGAACCTATTTAGAAAATAAACAAACCTTTACAATCCCTTTAAGGTGTAAGTGTACATTAGTGAACACCAAGTCCCAGCTCCCACCTATACTTACCTCTGTGGATGAGCTGTCAGCGTCCTCCCAGCTGCATCACAGTGGTCCAGGGTTTTGAAATCTCTGCCCCTCTACCGCTTACTGCAGGGCTTCCAGGATTGATCAGAGGGATTTATGATTGGTCAGCGTTCGCACAGAGCATCACTCTGATCTGTCCCCGAAGAGAAAAGGGGGGTGGCAGTGGGGCTCCCCTTCAACCCCCATACTTACTTGAACCCAATCTTGATCCAGCACTGTACTCGAGATCAGCGGCGCTCTCCTCACTGGATATCAAATCCATTGAGAAGGTCAAGCCTAGCAATGTGCACACACAAAGCCCATCTCAGGAGCGAGCCCGCAGCGTCTGCCCCACTAGTAAATGGCTTACTACGAAACAGACACAAAAAGGAAGAGTTGAACGCACCGCCATATGCGAGTGAGTGAAAGAAATTCGCTCAATTTTCCCATCAACACAGATCGTGTTGATGCGGGAATCCCTCTTGCCGAGCCATTGTCTTCTACTGGCAGGGGGGTGGGGGCAGGGGAATTTGCCCCTGCTGGGGGAAGACAGCTATTATCGCTAGGGGCTATAGTAGACGCTAGTCATAATCGCAAGAGAATCTGGCAGGTTGCTTGTACCCAAGTTGATCAATCAACTTGGTACATTCAGCATGCCCATTAACGGTTCGACTCGAACCGTGTATGGCCAGCCTTCGTTCAGAACTTATGTCTGGTTTTACATTGTTGTATGTCCCTACTTGGAACATTTCCCCTTCACACCAAGATAAGACCTTCACCAAACTATGAAACACACACACGCACGTTTGTCTTTAAATGCAATAAGCCAATATGCATTTTAGTTCAAAAGCTGCAACAATTTTATAAGAAATGATCCAATACTTAGTTAATAGGAGCTACAAACTCTTAATATAATGTCTAAACCTAGATTATTCAAATTAAATAGATCAATACACTATTAAATATTGTGCGTTGATGAGCTATAGTCACTATTCTGTACCATAAATGTATCCTTTACCAACAAACAAAACCTTTTGATTTCATCCTATTTTCTATGTGTCTCTGAATGTTGAATAGCAGGCATTGGAACTTGATAGCATGCACACGGAACCATAAACATAGGATGGGAGAAGTCCTGTTTTATGAATGAATTTCTGCTCAAAATGAATGTGTTCACAAGTAGCACACCAATGCTAAATCCATAGAAATTACTATTAACAAAAACTAGGAGGCATATTTAAAAGATCCAAAAATGACAAGAAAGCCAAAGTTCATAGGCAGCAAAAGGCCAGTAAACAAAAAACCCAACATGGCAGTTGACCTGCGTTTTTCACGCTCACCTACAAAACATGGTGGCCGCTCATGTTTGTCCGTAGTTTAACTTGCATTACATTTGCCAGCCAGTGCCCAGTTTGCATCATGCACCCAAAGTTTTTCTTTCCAAACAACTGAGCTGATTTACCAAGAGTTGAAGATTATTTCAAATTATCCAATATGTGGATGAAATAAACTGGAATTAAATGCGTGAAGGATCTCGACTCTTAGTAAATCAGTCTCAACATATTTTCAAAAAAAACAAAAGAAAAAAAAACAAACACACAACATCCACACACAATCCATGACCATTTAGGTACTAAAAATCTTTTAATAATGAGATTTAAGCAAAAGCTGTAAATGTTTAAAACAAGATGATTTTTAACAAAGTTTTTTTTAACTGTGCAGAATTTTGCCAATGGTCAAGGAGTATCAGAGAAGAAGCAGACCTGGTTCCAAACACATTTATTATATTTTTCTTTCTTCACATTTGCAGTTTCAGTTCTGGTACTTTACAAACTTGTTGGTAGGCCCCGATTGAAGTAAACGGTTTTAAATTATTAAATTTTATATACGGTTTCTTTTTTTACTTTGGGGATTCACATCTGTCACCTTTTTGACAACAGCATTACTGGTCTTTCAGGAAACAGTACACAGGTCAGATAGAGATTGACACGAGTAGGAAGGTCAGAGGTGATAGCAGTTTTAAATAATCAATAGGCCCAGCTGCTACAAAAGCATGAAACCAACCTGATTATGTAAGGAAGGCTTCATTTTATCATGTTGCAGGGGTAAAATGTAGGTCATTTGTCATTAGCGTAAAAAGCATGGGCAATGCATCCATTAAATGAAAACAGTCATTCTATGTACCACAAGAAGATAGGAGGTATGAGTTTCATCTGACCAGATTGTATAGAACAATACACGATGGAGCATAAGGCACTCTAGCAGAAGCTGAGCTTCTGACATCATGTTTGATCCTTAGCTAGAAATGACACAAAAAGCCACATCTGCCTTACAGGATGACAAAAACAAAACACATTGAACCCACATCTAAAAATAGTTCTGATAAGTGCACTAGATTTAATGCATAGATGTTCTCCATTGTTTAAGACTATTTTTTAAATGTAAAAATGCTCACCGTTTAGAACGATATTCTACGTTTTTTTTCCAAAGTCGCTCTTAATTTACCTTGCAGATCTATAAATAGGGCTGCACACATTTATACAGCCCCAAATCCAAAAAAGATGGGACACTGTGTAAAATCTACATAAAAAACAGAATGCGAAATGATTTGCAATTCTCAAAACCTCATATTTTAATATTGTATACACAATGGAAAACATATCAAAATGTTTAAACTGAGAAAACGTAATTTTAAAAGGGAGGGGGGAAAAAAATGGTAGTGACACGTCTCCAAAAAGTTGGGACAGGGCAACGAAAAGCTGGCAATATAAGTGGTACCAACAAGGGCTAGAGTAACATTTTGCAACCAATTAGGTTAATGGACAACAGGTCAGTGGTTCATCAATCTAAAAAGCCGCGCCTGCTAGCCCTCCAGTGGATCTATACTGATATTTTACATATAGGCATGTGGATTTTTTTTTTTTTTTTTTTTTTTTATGAAATCAGGCCTTTGCCTATTACCAAATGGGCATACAAGTGAAGACATTAGAAATTATACCTGTATTCTAAATCTGTATAGTACATTGTTTGATACAGGTTACTGAACACTTGCAAGTATATTCAAAATCCTATGCTGCATTCACCTTGGGTATTGGTGCTTAACTGGCCTCCCCGCAGTCCAGACCCTTCATAATCACTTAAAAAAACATTTGGCACATCTTGACAAGAATGGGACATCAGTCATCTCCCAAAACTCAAGCAACTGGTCTCCTCCCTGCCCCAACTCTGAAAAGCGTTGCGGTCATCAATTTCAAAATGTTGAAATTGAGGACAGCAACGCTTTTCAGAGTTGGGGCAGAGGACAAAGATGTTGCCACCTCACAGGCGGCCATTTTCTTGGTTAGTTTCAGAGCGGAATAACGATCTCTGCTCAGAATATTGTGCACCGGACTCCATTCAGTTACCAGTGTTGTGTCTAAACAGCAAATCGTCAAAATCTGCAATTCTTAATGGTTTAAAGAAAACAGAAGTGACACAGGTTGTTCATTTTGCCAGGTTTGACATTGTCAGAACACAGACAGCAGTAAAAAAGAAAAAAAAAAGTCAGTTTGGCAAGTGTCACAACATTCCTCAGCTGCTGAACCAACTATTAAAACATTGTAAGGTTTTAGTCTTTAGATCAAAGGAATGAACTTCAGCCTGTAAATGAGGGAAGTTTAACCTTTAAAAGACGAAACCTTTTTCTGACACTTGTTGGGTTTCAAGATAAAATCATAATTTTTTGCTTGAAAATTTAGAACTAGGGTTGCATCGATACCGAGTATTTGCAGAGTACTTGTACTCATGCAAATGCTCTCGATACCTGGACATTCAGGGGATGATCGACTCGGTGGCAGGGGACGTTATCGCTGATCTCCCTGTGTAGCTTTCAATAAAGCAGCTGACAACTGCTTCTCCTCTTCTCCCCTCTGCAGCTTTCAGCTGCTTTATTGAAAGCCACAGGGAGATCAGCGATTTTACACTTCCCCCACCGCCGCACAGATCAGGTACCCTATATCCTCCTCCAGGTCCCCTCTGTACTCCTCCGGTTTCTCCCCCCACCCCATCCTCCTCCAGTCCCCCCTTTCCCAGATCTTTCAGGATGGAGAGAGGTGGAAGGAGCCAGTAAATTTTATGTACCGGCTTCTTCCTTTTCTGAATGGACAGAGTCCACTGACCATCCATTCATAGCTGAGCATCATAAACTGGTTCAGTTTATGAATGGAGAGAGCCGCTGTCTCTTGTCCATTCAGCTTCTCTATCCTCAGTCCCTTTCCATGTCTCAAAAGGGGAGATGTCAGGGGTCAGTTTCTGGAAAAAAATTAAATTATATTATATACAATAAAATTGTAAAAAAAAAAAAAAACAAAAAAAAAAAAAAACTGTCAGTTCACGCCTCATCAGTGCTGCATATTAATGCCATTGTCGCGACATATATATAAAAAAAAAATATCGGTAATCAGTATCAGCAAGTACTTGAATAAAGGTATCGGTGCAACCCTACTTAGAACCCCCAAGCATTATATATTTTTTAGCAGAGACCCTAGAGAATAAAATGGTGGTTGTTGCAATATTTTATGTCACTCTGTATTTGCGCTGGGGTTTTTCACCTTCCTTTGGATCAACTGTGGGTATAGGATTAGTTATATGGGATTGTATGACATTACTTTTTTTTTATGGTTGAACTAGATTGACTTGTGTCTTTTTTCAACTCTATTTACCTATGTAACTTGTCTACTCTGGGATCTGTGTGCAGAAAGATGTATGCATATCATGCGCATAATTTAGCGAGTATTAAAAATACATGGGTAAGCCAGGGTAGGATGTAAAAAACAATCCAAATAATTTTTACTAACTGTGAAATCATTTATATTGGACCTTTGATTTTTTGGAACATTCCTTTTTTTCAAGCATATTTGTGCCATTTGAAGAGGAATTTGCCACAATGATTAATGGTTGCCAGGCTCCATGGTGTCATCACGTGCCCTGCAGCTGGAAAGCCTTCCGGACACTACATGAGCTACAGAAGCACAAAGGAACCCATTGTCCTGCAATAAAAGTACAAAGTGTCTTATGAAACAAACATGAAACTTGGAACGAAAACAGGGATGAGGCCTTCCAAACGTTTTCTTTTTAAATAACTGTCCTGGCAGCTGGTTTAAAGTTAAAGAGAAGATCTCTGAAATTCCATTGGGGTCAATAGTAGTTGGCATAATGATTTGGGCATGACATTAATGGGGTCATTAAAAAGATCACATACGGCATTTGAAAACCATGTCCTAATTGATGTCACAATACATTTGTACACAGTTTTTCTTTCTACAACTCGATGACATCTAAAAAATTACAAAGAGGTTAGATACACCATAAATAACTATTTTTCGCCTCCGTCTATACAGTGCATGCTCGGTCCTTTACTTTAATAAGTTCCAAGTGGAAAATTTCAATATACAAAACATTTTCAAATGCTAACTGTGTAGCACTTCCAATTTGTGACTTCATAGCAATGCAGACATTTAAGCGGGCCATACTGTCCACATTACAATGGGAATATGCAATCTCTATTGAAATTTACACGGACCGCAGCACTTTGTGTATGGTGTTCATTCAGGTTTAAATTTTTGTTCTGTAAAGGTGAACATTTTAAAGAGGAACTTACACACAACAGAGAGGGGGTTAGGAATGAAATGGAAGAAAATGGCTGGGGGTGATGAAGATCTACTTTAAAAAAGCTAATATACTGAAGCTTAGAATTACTTAGACATGGCGGCTGTATCATTTTCTGCCAGTATCACACTTCCTGCCTTGCAGCGATGATGCTCACTCACTATACTGCATATTTGAAGAAACCGCATGGTCACCTTAGGACAAGACTACAATAATCTCCGCCTCTGCATACCATTGAGGGCCTTGTCCTCTAGTCAGATAAGTGGGAACATGTAACTGGTAAGAGTGCAGCAATACTTAAACTTCCAAAATGGGACCACTAAGCATAGTTACAACAGTAAATTTAGATACCTTGACAGGTATGCTGCTTGTTTTATTATTATTAAATTGTTATAGACATACAAAATCTTCCATATCATTCCAAACATATAAATAAATAAAAAAACACTCAAAAAAATACATAAACACATACAAGTATAAAAAGAATGGATACTACACCCTTAACTTTCAAACCTCCCCCCCCCCCCCAAAAAAAAATCTTCCTTCCCTTTCCCTTTTTTCTTAATACTACATTTTTATATTCAGCCCTTCGACCCCCCCCCCCCCCCCCCCCCAACTCTTTTACCGTGAAGTGCCTATCCCCCCATTCCTCCCTCATTTTACTCTAGCCAAATTGTTTCTTTAGTGGATACATCTCCCCATTCCTTCCAAATTTATTACGTGCTCTTAACAAATTTCATATATACTGTATAATTCATATTTATTACATACACACACACACACAAATTAATCTGTGACCCACCCATGCCTTTTATATTTATTTATGTGGTGGAGAGTGTCATCTCTCTACCACCACTATATGCCCCTAACAATCGTGCAAAAAAAGGAGAGGAGAGAAAAAAAAAAAAAAGAAAAAAAAGAGAGAGAACGTTCAGGTGTGCCTGTCAGTTTTTTAGGCGACCTGAAAGGGACACTCCATAGATGTGGTGACATGTCCCCTGACATCCGACCTGCTCCAATCTGAAAAAGTGTGATGGAGGAAAAACCTATTTTCCATCCGTCTGCAGATTGGGTGACGACGGACTCTACGGTCCGTCTTCATCCGATCCCCATAGGGAAGAGTGGCGCTCTGACAGGTCGGCCTCTGCACAGTGTGCAGAGACAGACCTGTCATCTGCCTGCTCAGCTGGGATCGGAGCAATCTCCCACTGAGCAGAGCGGGCTCCGTACATGGACACGTCCGCGTGAAGGAGACCTAAGACTTTATTTTTCATTGCTTCAGGCAATGCCTGATTCAATTCTATTTCCCAACATCCAAATGGACACATGGACACATGGACCCGTCATCCAATTGGGACATCACTTCCGCCTTTGATAGACTTTCCAAAAGCTGGCGATCTAGAAAACAATCAATTATCGAATAAGAGGAGTGTACTTGAGAATATATGTGGAGTCCCTCCCCCCTAGGATGCATAATTCTCCACTAATTGCTGCTGATAGAATTTTTGTTTGACAGCTTAAAGGTTTTCCCCCTTCGGAATGGAGGGATATAGGTTGGGTATCTGGGGTTGGCTCAAGCAGAAAATAAAATCTTGTGCCATAACCACTTTCCCCTCCCTAAAAGTGAGTGAGTATTAGGGCAGTAAACATTAACAAATGTATACTCATCATTAAACAGGGATCCCTTAATAAATAGGTACCTTCCTTCTGAGTCAGAATCCATTGCTTTTAAAGTAAATGGTGTATTCCTGTCAAAACCTATTGCTATTCCTTTGGATCTCTTATTAGGAGAGTATCCACGATACCAAGCTGGAAAACTCTGAGCTTAATCCAACCCTGGAAGACCACTTGAGTTGAGTCTCTTGCAGAAAACAATATTTGATGGCCAGCTTTTCAGTTCCTGCATTATTATAGCCTTTTGTTGGGGCTATTTAAACCTCTCACATTATAGGTAACTTTAAAGGCTTCATCTCTCAAATATGTGGGGCATGAGTAACAAAAAAAATAATTAACCATAGGAGGAAAATATGATTCTTCCACTTCCAATAGGATGATCCATTCAACAACAAAAAAACCCACTAAAAATACATAACTCACCTACACAACCCCATATATTTTCCCCCATTCGAGCTTCCTTATACCATTTCCCGCTACCCCCTCCCACCCCTGCATTGAATATCAATAAAATACGCCACCGGGCTGTCACCCAGATTATAGGCACCCCGCCAGACAGGGCCTCCCTTGGGGGGGAGGGGGTTGTATGCCTGCGTGAACCCTCAGACCTCATCCCCTATCTGGAAATGGTTCTGAGGGCGCAGGCAGGCATTGCCAAACCCCAATGTGGCCCTGAGCGAAACTCCCTTCCTTATCGTCTCATCTCCCCCTAACCGCATCCGTCACCGATTATCTATTATCTCCCATTTTATTTCTATTATTTGAGCTCTATACTTTATTCCATGATTGATGTTTTAGCTTCCCCCATTCTGTTTTTGTTTTTTCCCCACATTTCCAAGTTATCCAATGGCAAATCTAGTTTGCTACAAAATTCAAGTTTTCTGGAAATCTCAGTGTAGCCGAGACCCCTTGATTTTTCGCAATTAGACAAGCAGGGAAACCCCACCTATAGGAGATATTTTTCCCTTGTAGCTGTGTTATCAAGGGTTTCAAAACCCTCCTGCAGCCAAGTCTCATAGTTTCATAGTTAGTAAGGTTGAATAAAGACACAAGTCCATCCAGTTCAACCTGAGTGAGTGTCTACAATAGACCATATCCCTGTACATTGCACACTCACATTGGTCCCTACCCTCAAGGTGCCCACAATCCAAGGTCCCCATTCATATACTAGGGCCAATTTTGGACAGAAGCCAATTAACCTACCTGCATGTCTTTGGAGTGTGGGAGGAAACCGGAGTACCCGGAGGAAACCCACGCAGGCACAGGGAGAACATGCAAACTCCAGGCAGGTAGTGTTGTGGTTGGGATTTGAACCAGCAACCCTTCTTACTGCTAGGTGAGAGTGCTAACCACTACACCACTGTGCCGTCTCTTGTGATAAGTCTGTGAATATCAGTATTTCAACTCCATTAAATTCAATCAGTGCAGCACTTCTTATAACATATGAAACTTTTTGCTTTATTTCATAGTGAGAGAATCTTGCTATTACATCTCTTGCAGTGTCTGCTGATGCGTAATTATTTTTTTATTCTATGTACTCTTTCAAAGCACATAGGGGACGATAGTTCTCTTTTCAATATTTTGAACACCTCACGAACCGTTTTCTCTAGGTCGGTATTTTTCATGGACTCTGGCAGGCCCCAAATTCTTAAGTTGTTACGTCTGTTGCGATTTTCTTGGTCTTCAAGCCTATATCAAATATTCATGCCAATCCAGTTCAGCTCTCTCCCGCAACTCCATAACTGCTTTATGATCATCTAGGTTCTTCTACCCTTTCTATCACATTCTGTAAATTCATTCTTGTAGCATACAAATCTCCTTTAATTGTGCACTCTAAGCGAGACATCTCTACCATCTTGCTTTGTAGGGAGCCATCTGTTTCGGTTTCTTTCTCCATTCTCTGTTTTTGATCTGTGGAACTCTTTCTCCCAGATCAATTTTATTCATCTGCCCCTCTGACCCGTGGATTATTTCCTCAGCACTCTCCACTGTCTGTTCCGTTCCTTGGTCCGTTTTAGACAGCACCATATAGGTCTTTATGGAATTACAACTCCCGCTTTCTGCTTGATTGGTTTTGACTCCTTTTCTCACCATCTATCAAATTATTTTTACTCTGTATGTTCATCACCCAAAATATAGGCTCTTACCAAACAAGCGGGTGCTTACACAGGGGGAAGGCTATACCAGAAAATTTTCCGAAAAATATACAAATAATAATGCAAATGTGCGGTTACTCCATGCATATGTTTAGACCTTTCTACACATTTTATATTAAGGCGGGATGGTGCCCACTCAATATGTAAATTAATAGGCCCATATATAAGCATTCCAGTTAAATCTCCACATAAGTAATCAACTGCCAATGAATTACAAATGAGTAAGTAAAATATTCAGGTAGCTATACAAATCTATGCATGATCCGTATACAGCCTGTATCTAAGTAAAGATTCAGGAGGACAAAAAAATAAAAATAGAACTACAGGGGGACAGAAATACCAAAGAGTAAGTAGGCAATTGTTTTTTCAGATGTTCAAATGCGTTCAGATCTACTCAACTTTATAAAAATGTTAAACTGCTAATATATATATATATATATATATATATATATATATATATATATATATATATATATATATATATATATATATATATATATATATATATATATACATATATACATATATATATATATATATATATATATATATATACACACATATATACATATATATATATATATACACATATATACACACACACACACACACACACACATACACACACACACACACACACTCTAACAGAACATGAAGGCAGATCAATATATATATATATATATATATATATATATATATATATATATATATATATATATATATATATATATATATATATATATATATATATATATATATATATATAAAATCTACCATTTCTTAAATATATCTCCTCAAGTGATGAGAAGAAAGAAAAAAATAATAAATTAGAAATAATAATAATAAAAAAAAAAAAAAAAAAAAAAAGGTAAAAAAGCAGTTGCAAACTTATGAGTTCAAGCAAGCTGAAGCAGTCCAAAGCAGTCCTCCTACAAGCGCAAGATAATCCTTCCCTTGAAATAAGGCCTCGCCAGCTAATTGCCCGATCAAAACTTTGCATTAGATATGCTTCCGTACTATATAATAGTTGGTCAGCCAAAAAAAATAAAAATAAAATAAAAACACCCCCCCCCCCCAACAATTTTTTACTTTAAAGTGATTGTAAACACGTACAAACCACTTTTACCTACAGGTGAGCCTATAAGAAGGCTTACCTGTATGTACTGGAAATATCTCCTAAACCTGCATGGTTTAGGAGATATTTACTATATACACTTGCGCCATTGTCGTCTGTGCATGCGTACTGAAGAAAGGGCACAGATGTGCAGTTTCTACAGGGCCCATGCCGTGACCTTCAGCTTCCACTCGCATGCGCGGGAGCGATGCTACAGGACTCCGGCCAGTCACAGAGCCGGAATCCATGGCCCCGGTGGGGTGAAGATGGCCCGGCCACCAGCGGGGACATTGTAGGCTTAGGTTTTAGGTAAGTGGCACATAATAGACTAGTATAATTCGCAGGGAAGAACATCAGGGTTTATGCTCCTCTTTAAGCTATTCCAGTCTGGTTCAGGGAAATAAAAAATAAAAAAAGGGGGGGGTTAAAGTGGAACTCCAGGAATTTCCTATTTTGCATATTTACATTGGTGCAGCCTGGCTCAATGAAAGTATTCATATTTGTCATCTAAGCGGCCACACTGTACTGTAGCAATTCGTGCTGATAGCTGTGGTCTAAGTGCTTCTATAGCAGCTTTCCATCTGCACCCTGAACACGGGGTTGGTCGCTTGCTACCAACACCATGCATTTCCTTTCCATTGAATATACGGAGGTGGGGATTGTGCAGTAAGGTCTTACATTCACTGAAAATGAATACAACGCCAAGGCTCGACAAATCCCAGGCACCAGGTCACCATTGCGACCAGAGGTTTCGACCTAGCGCCTGAATTCTGCACACCCCGCCCCCCCCCCACCCCTTGGTGCCACTGGGTGGGGGGGGGAGGGAGCAGACATGTCTACTCTCCTCCTTTTTAGCTGTTGACCTGGAAGCGACCTAAATTTCTGAGTCCCCATTGACAGTTTCCTTGGCCATCAAGGGCGGGAAAGAATGTAATGCCGTGCACTGTGCATTACGTTCAGTAGAACACGGGGGACATGCAGGGTCTTTTTTACAATAAAAAAAAAAAATTAATTAAAGTTACACCCAAGCACATAAAATCCACCCCCCCCCAAAAAAAATTCAGGCCCCCTCACCCCAACATATACTCACGTAGAAACAAATTTACGCAGCGGGGTGCCTACGCCTGAAAACATTGATTGTGATACACATTATACATCATGCGTGCCTCAGAATGAAAGCAATAATTCTAGCACCAGACCTCGTTTCTAATGCTAAACTGATGACCTATAGGAGGCATTTAAAGGGTTGCCTATGGAAAATATAGGGTACCGACATGTTGGGTATCTATTTACACGGTGCAACCTCGGCTTTTATAAATTTTAACAAAAAATTGGTTAAATCATTGCATGTTTGTGGCCCCTAAAATTAACTTTTAATGTGTTTTTTTCCTGAAATGTACCTTTTCGGTAATATTGTGTCACATAAAAATTGGAACTAGCGCCATTTTATTCCCTAGGGTGTCTGCTTTCAGAAAATATATAATGTTTGGGGGTTTTATGTAATCTTCAGGCCAAAAATGTTTTTAAACATGTACAAAAAACACGAAAAATGGCTAGGCTGTAAAAAGGGTTAAAAAAAGGACAAGCTTACTTTCGAGTACATGTTAAATCTGTAAGATTTTGTTAGTAAAAAAAAATAAAAAATAAAAAAACGGTCCAATTTTTTTTTAGCTAGCTCAGATTCAAAGCAAATATGTCAAGCCCCGTACAAGGCACTCACCAAGTGAGCAGACCTATGTTTTTGCAGAGAAGACATAGAAGCAGCACCCGGAAGATCATCACTATCACTGTATGAAGAAGGTGGTACACATTGTAAGCATCTAAACAAAGATACATCCATGCATTTTATCTGAATTTGTCTTGATCGGGAGAAAAAGACAACTCCAAAGTAGTGTGCACTAAAGACCATTTTTTTTATGGGCAAGAACCCTACCAAGCAATTAGCAGTAGAGGATGGATTTTTAAACACACTGTACCCAGCACAGAAATAAACTGCCCTCATAGAAAAAAGGTTTAATCATTTATGAAGTCCTCAGCTCATTTCCCAGCAAGGACACCATCTGCATGGTAGGATACTTGCAGGTAGGTTAAATGCCCAATTATGTGCAAAATTGACCCTATTATGTGTGTGCATATGTATGCAAATAACAGGCTAAACGAGAGAAATCTACACATGTATAGCCAACTCCGGGCTCAACAAGAGATAAACTGATCTATTCCTCTAGCCACAGTAATCAGTGTAGATGGGTCCCCCCGCTGCCTGCTATTGTATTCAACAACCACTGCTCCAACAGATTCTGAATAGTCTTGCAGTTCCTGCATCTTTTTTGAAGGAGCTGGCCACAAACTGTTTGGATGCAGGCACTATTTAGCCAATCAAAAATGATCCAAAATTCAAGTTCAGTTTGAGCTTTGGAGGGCTAACAGGCCCTCCAAAGCTCAAATTCCAGCAGATTCAGCAAGATCGGCCAAATTTTGAACCATGTATGGCCACCTTTAAAACCGTAAGCTTCTAGATGGCAGGACAACGGATATGAATGTACGGTATTGAAAAGTGTCGCGTAAGGTTTTGGTGCTAAAGTACTTGTAATAAACACATTTGTGGTTTTCAGTGATAAAATGTATGTGGAGTGCACAAAAAATAATAAACTTTAACGTCATTATCTAAAGCAACTTTAATATAAAACAAAATCAGCTGTGTATATTCTAAGAGATGCAAAAATCGATTTAAAGAAATCCTTAACATCTTTATGGTTTGTGTAACCTTGCTTTTGCTAAGCCCATTGAATTATTATGAAAAGCAGGCACCTATAGCAGTGAAAAGGTTAAAGAGGACAAGTTTCTCCCTGGAAGCAAATTCCAGTGTTAGGCTAGTCTTTGGGTTAAAAGAATTTCTTGTTACCATTCTAAGCTTCCCTTGACATCCCCTTGTCTGCATATTTAAGTTCTGGGCTAACAAATCCCCATTTGTTCCCCGTATACGCTTCATTTATACTTACACTCCAGAATCCAGTCCCCTTTCCACTACTGAAAACAATCACCATCCCTTTGAAGGATCCCAATACTTCAAATGCCAAAAAAGCATTCCCCTCTTTCCTGTGCTCATTCAGGGCTGAGGTTCAAAAAGTGCCTCAAAAGAAATCTCAATATCTGCAAGAACATTTGTGATTCCTACAATATTTGAGCCAGTGCCAAAAAACAAAGATATCACATTTAGCATCTTCAGTCAAAACGTAAAATTCATCAGTGGTTTAAAAAACGTGAGGTGTTCACATAGTTACGCGGAACACCTAGTCCATCAAGATTTTCCATGGCGTCCAGATCATTGTTTTATACCATAAATTGGTTTATTTCTCTGGTCAGGAGACATGTTATTTTATATGTAATTCATTGGCTTGTACATTATCCTCCCCCTAGGAAACAATAGTGTTAGCATTAATACCTTTCTTTTCACATAGTTAGGCATATGCTAAAGCTGAAGTCCAGCTTTTGATATACTTTAGTTTGTTTGGGCCAGCTTGGTCTATACAAACTATGTCCCTCACCAACATGTAAGGCCACTGGGCGTGCGGTATAAACTGTATGTAGCTTAGGCTACATACAGCATGTTCGTGTTCCGAGTTCAAGCCGAGACTTCCCATCTCATACACCGAACACAATAGTCTGAACGGTGCTCAGCCATTCAGAGAAAGCAATATATTCTAGCATGTTAGTGAGGGACATAGCACTTTTGGGCCAACTTGGTCTAAGTTACAAGCACCGATCTCCCTGTGTAGATTTCAATAAAGCAGCTGAAAGCCACAGGAGGGAGGAGAACTGGCTGGCAGCTGCTTTATTTAAATCTATGCAGGTAGATCGGTGCTTGTAACGGTCCCCCACTGCCGCGCTGATCATCCCTGACTGCCCAGGTATTGGATTAGGCATCGGAGCATTTGCACAGTACAAGTACTCGTGAAAATGCTTGGCATCAGTGCAACCCTACTTACTACACATACAGATTTATAATTTTGTCCGTTGTTTGAAGCCAGTTCAATACTTCTAGTTCCTCAATAGCAAAACAAGAGATGTGCATATGTAAAATAAAGAACACCTTAAAAAGAGAAGTGTGGTATTCTAAAAAGATAAACAAACATACTCACCCTCAGAGTCCATTCACACAGGGGCACATTTGGAATCCGACCTCAAGTCAACCCAAGTTGCCTCAAGTCGTGCAACATGATAAAATCAATGTAAGTGAATGAGAGCCGTCTTAATGCACATTACTGAAGTTGCTCCGAATTCAGAAAAGGTTCCTGTACTACTTCAATCTGACTTCGAGGCAACTTGTACCCATTGATTTTAAGTCTGATCCCCTGTCTTAACTGAAGCAACTTTCCAGGAAGTAAAAATTGTTTTCTAGGCAAACCCCTCCCACAGAGCTGATTATTATGCGATTAGCCACTGGAAAAGTCCCCTGTCCTGGAGGAAACTTCAAGTTGCTTGTAAGTTGCCTCAAGTCGTGCTGTGATTCATACTCAAGTCGTGTCCAAGTTGCCTCCCAAAGTTTCACTGGAACTCGTGTTGCCCCTGTGTGAATGGACTCTCACTGTCCCTCGCTGGCTCGAAGACAGAGAACTGAGCGATCTCATGACCGCTGATCACTCAGCTCTTGGCCCACTCTTAGCAGAGAGCAGTGACTGTCAGTCACCTTTCTCTGGTCCTCCACTAGGACTGCACAATCGTTAAAAAAAAAAAAAAAATAGTGATCACAATCCAAACACCCTCTTGATCTTAATACAGCAGACAGCATTTCTTTGATTCTCTGCTCAGAGCTGTCTAAAGAAAAGAAAAAGAAAAAAAAAAAACACAACTCGGCAAGCAAATGTTTAAACAATGATAAAAAATAAAAATACATCTCTCTGTTCTTTTAGATGAACAGGATGATCTTTGGTCTGTAAATGAGGTCAGTTTAACCACTTAAAGACTAAAAAGTAGAGTAAAGTTAGCCCAATTTTTTTTTGTATAATGTGAAAGCTGTTATGCCGAGAATCGTGATCAGAACTGGTGCTAGACCAGTTCCAACCTGTCCGTTCCAGGATAGCTAGGAAAGGCCAAAAACATGAAATCATGATCTTTACATACATTCTATGCAAAACAAAATGAACCACCATATTGGGATAACATTTCTGTACAATTCTAGTGATAGTAAAACTGTTGTTTTTTTTTATTTTTATTTTTTTATTTTTAGGGAAAAAACATGTTATACTTGATTGCTCTGTTGCAGTGGATTTGCACAGAGCAGCCCGGATCCTCCTCTTCTTGGGTCCCTCTTCTGTGATCCTGCCCCCTCCCTCCTGTTCAGTGCCACCCCAGCAAGCAGCTCGCTATGGGGGGCACCCAAGCTGAGTCACAGCTCCCTGTGCCCATTCAAACATGAAGCCCTGACCTGGCCCCTTCTCACCCCTGATTGACTAGCTGACTCAGCCAATCGGGAAGGAGAATCTAGGATGGCTGAGACACTCGTGGACATAGCTGGACAGGGGGGGGGGGCCTTAGGTAAGTGTTTAGGGGGGCTGCGGCACACAGGCTTTTTATCTTAAGGCATAGAAAAAGAAAAAAGTAAAAAGTTAAAAAAAACTCTGCCTTTACAACCCCTTTAAAGCGGAGGTCCACCCTAAAATGGACCTCCGCTCATCGGAATCCCCCCCCCCCTCCGGCGCCACAATCGGCACCTTTCAGGGGGGAGGGGGGTGCAGTTACCTGGATAATCCAGGTAACTGCACCCACTTCCGGGCTAGCGCTCTGCGGAACGAGCGTAGGTTACGCCTCCGTTCCGCAAGCGCCCGCCCCCTTCAGCAAGTGCCCCGCTGCCTGCTGGGAAACACACAGCTCCCAGAGGCAGCGGGGACCGTCCGGATTGCGCCGCGCGGCTCGCGCATGCGCAGTAGGGAACCGGGAAATGAAGCCGAAAGGCTCCATTTCCTGATTCCCATACCCAAGATGGCGGCGGGACCCGGCAGCCGAGCGAGCGATCGGCTTCGGGTGCCGACATCGCGGGCGCGCTGGACAGGTAAGTGTCACTATTTAAAAGTCAGCAGCTGCAGTATTTGTAGCTGCTGGCTTTTAAAAAAAAATAAAAAATCGCGGAGTCCCGGTGGACTCCCGCTTTAAGGAAATACGGTTTACGTCTAAGGTCTGTGTGGATGAAGCAAATGCTTTTTGCAGTAACTTAACAAAACAAAAAAAAAAATCTCTCCAGCCATAAGAATGGAGGTAATCATGCACTTGGAATAAATGGAATCTAACCAAATAACCATAACAATTAGTTAAAAAAATAACCTAAAATATATTTAAAAAAAAGGAAACAAAAAAACGTCTAGACCAGGTTTTTATTTATTTTTTTTAAACTAAAGGAATTTATAGCCCCATAAAACGACCTTGTGATGGTATACTCAGTTTGAAAGCAATGATCAATGCATTAGGAGTGAACACACAAAAAAGGAACATAAAGTAATGTTTTAAATATATATATTTGTCGGGAACCGACCAAGATTCAAATTGGGTACAACCAGCCTGCCAGATCCTTTTCATTCCTATAGCCGCTAGCAATAATCAGCGTCTTCTCCCGGCGGGGATGGCTTCCCCCGCCAGGAGAAGACAACTGCTGATTCCCTAGTCCACACTGTGTGTTAAAGTGGTTGTAAACCCAATAAAAAAAAAACCTGCAAGACAAAAGGCTTACTTACCTTAGATTGAAGCCCCCACAGCGTTCCTCGTTCACTACACCAGCTGGCCACATTTCTCCCCGGAGTTACTTATGGGAATCGCAGCTCCGGCTGGCCAGAGCCGTGATGATGTCACTCCCGCGCATGCATGCGGAAGCCGCCAGTAACAGTAGTATAACTGAAGCAACGGCACGTACTTGCCGTTGCTTCAGTGCACATGTGCCAATGATGTCGGCACATGCAAATATCTCTTGAACTCTTCAGGTTTAGGAGATATCCAGGGTAGCTACAAGTAAGCCTTATTAAAGGCTTACCTGTAGCAAAAAGTGTGTTGTAAGGGTTTACAACCACTTTAATTGTGGTTGCAGGAAAAATTCCCACCGTATATGGCTGGCCTTCGGGTGTAAGCATGACCTTCATGTATTTTTGTGTATTTTGTAGAAGATGGCTCCTTTGACTTTTACTGCTCCTTATACAGATACAAATCAAACACCTTAGCTTTCCTAGCTTCTTGAAGAAACCTCAAGCAAATGAGAATGAAAGCTGAAGACATTCAAAGGGTAGAGTTACAACCCCCCATCTTAAACCACACACACACACACTTACTCATGGGGGATAAGAACCTGTGTCATACTGGAGATTACTGGAAGTTAGCCAGTTCTTTTCAAGTTGATCTCCCCCCTCACCCTCCCCTCCCCCCCTGACAAGTGGCTTCCAGGAAACCCTGCAGTGAGTCACACTCCATAGCTTGATCTCACCAAAGCTGGGTGCCACAGAATATCTGAATTAAAGCCACTCAGTCCTACATTTCCTGCACATTATGTATCCTGATTGTTTAAATATCACGAGGAGTTGCGTAAACTAACATTCTATAAGAAACTACATGTGTCCTAAAATAGTATGGTTCCAAATATAGTGTCCGCTAAGCAGCATTAAAAAACTCAGATGTAGTCTTCTTGTAATATTAGTGCACTGTCACCCCAAAAACACCGTGCATGCAACGTTTTCAAAAACCCTGAAAAAACACCAACTCCTCTATGAGAAATATTTGATGAAAATCAATAAGTACAAGGGTGTGGCCAGCCAGCATCCAAAATGGCTGCAAACCGACCAAGCACAGCCTGCAAGTGACACTGTGGCAACGCTGTATCCTCAGGGCCTCGCTTACCAAACTCCAGCACCTCTGCTCGCTCTTATCGGATAGAAGAAATAAAGACTTCTAAAATTTAGAAGTTCAAGAAAGGTCTTGTACAAAAGTTGCCATATTCACACTTATTTTACAGCAAACAGATCTGTGTCAGATGCGATCAGATTCTAAACCTGTAAAAATGGTTTGCAAATTGTTGCTTTTAGAACATGAATTCCTTTTAGCCCCTGTACACGCGGTCAGACATTCCAACAACAAAATCCATCAAATTTTGTCCAAAACTTGTGTTGCATACACACGGTCGGACAAAGTTGTCGGAAAATCCGAACGTACGTAACGTGATGACGTTATTTCGTTACGACGGGACTACGTTCACGCTAGTAGCCAATAGCTTTGGTCTAGGAATTTGATCTGAGCATGCATGGCACTTTGTCCGATCCAAATTCTCTACACACAATCGGACAAAGTCTGATCGGATCATGTTGTCGGAAAGTTTTATAGCCCAGCTCTAAAACTTTGTCCGTCGGATATTCCAACGGAAACAGTCCGATAGAGCCCACACAGTCGGATTATCCGACAACATGGTCTGATCTGACATTTTCCGTCGGAATGTCCGACTGCGTGTACAAGGGCTTAGAGTTAAGCCTCGTACACAGGATTGGATTTTCGTCCGGGAATTGTGTGATGACAGACTGTTTGCCTAAAATCCGACCGTTCGTACGCTCCATCAGACAACTGTTAGCCAACTTTCTGCCAACAAATGTTGGATGACAGGCTAGTAAATTTTCAGCTGACAACAATGTCAGATTTTCCTATTGTGTGTACACAAGTTCATCACACAAAAGTACAAACGTGCTTGCTGGGAATCAATGCTCACCAAACACGACATTAGCATAAAGGGTGCCCAAAAGGGTGGTGCTCAAGAGCTGAAATGCCTCGTAGTATGTCACTATGTTCGTGTTTGTGGGCTGACAATTGTGCACCATTTGTATGTATGCAAGACAAGTTCCTGGCACACGCCCTTCAGACAAAAGTCTGACGCTTTGTCTGCAGAAAATCTGATCGTGTGTACGAGGCTTTAGAGTTAAAGGGGATGTTTCACCCACAGCAAGCAAAGTAAAAAAACTAAAAATTGAAGTACAAGGATTGTAAAATTTGTTGACTAATGAGAACGAAAGAAATGTGTAATTGTTTCCTGACTTTTACACTTTAACCAGTTGCCGACCGCCGCACGCCGATGTACGTCGGCAGAATGGCACGGGCAGGCATAAGGGCTTACATGTACGTCCCGGTGCCTGCGGCGGTCGGTTTTCGTCCGGGAGCGATCCGGGACGAGGGGGCGGCCATTCATTCATGGCCACCCCCTCGCGATCGCTCCCGACGAATAGAAATCCCCCGTGACATCACTTCCTCTCCTGTAATGTAAACACAGGAGAGGAAGTGATGTATTCTCTCCTCCGTGTCGGTATTTTTCGTTCCGACACGGAGGAGAGCGGATCGGTGAGTTGCACCAACACTCTACACACACAGTAGAACATGCCAGGCATACTCACACCCCCCCTTTACCCCCCGATCACCCCCCCCCCCAATTACCCCTGCCCCCCAGTCACAGTGACACCAATGTCATTTTTTTTTTTTTTTTGCATTGGTGTCATTTGTGACTGTAATAACTAATTACAGTAACTAATGTTCTAATGTACCCCCCTAACCCCCCCAATAAAGGTTTAACCCCGTGATCACCCCCCGTCGCCAGTGTCACTAAGGCTGGGTTCACATTGCAGCAGTTTATGAGAACGAATGTGATTCGCACCGCACTGCAGTGCAAATCACATCCGATCTCTGTGCGATTCGAGTTCAGCCATTCGCCGCACCCGCCGCAAATTCGCACGGGACCCTTTTTTTGGCCCGCAGCAGAATCGGATCGCATGGGTGTTCACACCATGCGATCCGAGTTTGCAGATCGCACTGCGATATGCGAACTGATCTGGGGGTGTCAGTAACATTTCACTGACACTCCCAGCAGTTCGCATAGGGCAGTGTGAACTGCCGCCGGGAGGCATGCGATGCGGGAACCCGCCGCGGATTCGCGGCGTTTCCGCATCGCTCCAGTGTGAACCCAGCCTAATAAGCAATCATTTTTCTGATCGCCGTATTAGTGTCACAGGTGACGCTAGTTAGGCAGGTAGGTATTTAGGTTCGCCGCAGCTTTTTATAGCGCCAGGGACCCCCATATACTACCGCATAAAGCCCCCTGATTGCCCCCTAGTTAACCCTTTCACCAGTGATCACCATATAACTGTTACAGGTGACGCTGGTTGGTTAGTTATTTTTTTATAGTTTCAGGGCACCCGCCATTTATTACCTAATAAAGGTTTAACCCCCTGATCACCCGGCGGGTGTCATTTGTGACTAATAACTGTTAGGGCAGTTAGGGTTAACCCCCTTTAGTTCTAAGGTACCCCCCTAACCCCCCCAATAAAGGTTTAACCCCGTGATCACCCCCCGTCGCCAGTGTCACTAAGGCTGGGTTCACATTGCAGCGGTTTATGAGAACGGATGTGATTCGCACCGCACTGCAGTGCAAATCACATCCGATCTCTGTGCGATTCGAGTTCAGCCATTCGCCGCACCCGCCACACCCGCCGCAAATTCGCACGGGACCCTTTTTTTGGCCCGCAGCAGAATCGGATCGCATGGGTGTTCACACCATGCGATCCGAGTTTGCAGATCGCACTGCGATATGCGAACTGATCTGGGGGTGTCAGTAACATTTCACTGACACTCCCAGCAGTTCGCATAGGGCAGTGTGAACTGCCGCCGGGAGGCATGCGATGCGGGAACCCGCCGCGCATTCGTGGCGTTCCCGCATCGCTCCAGTGTGAACCCAGCCTAATAAGCGATCGTTTTTCTGATCGCTGTATTAGTGTCACAGGTGATGCTAGTTAGGCAGGTAGGTATTTAGGTTCGCTGCAGCTTTTTATAGCGCCAGGGACCCCCATATACTACCGCATAAAGCCCCCCTGATTGCCCCCTAGTTAACCCTTTCACCAGTGATCACCATATAACTGTTACAGGTGACGCTGGTTGGTTAGTTATTTTTTTTATAGTTTCAGGGCACCCGCCATTTATTACCTAGTCTCACTAGTGTACCCCTAAATTTAGGGGTGTCTACTTTCCAAAATGGGGTCATTTGGGGGGGGTTTGTGCCATCTTGGCATTTTATGGCCTTCAAAACTGTAACGCCCTTAGAAAGCCTGAAGGCGGTGCTTGGTTTTCGGGGCCCCGTACGCGGCTAGGCTCCCAAAAAGTCCCACATATGTGGTATCCCCGTACTCAGGAGAAGCAGCAGAATTTATTTTGGGGTGTCATTTCACATATGCCCATGGCATGCATGAGCAATATATCATTTAGTGACAACTTTGTGAAAAAAAAAAAAAAAAAAAAGTTTGTAATTTTCCCGCAACTTGTGGCAAAATATAAAATATTCCATGAACTCAACATGCCTCTCAGCAAATAGCTTGGGGTGTCTACTTTCTAAAATGGGGTCATTTGTGGGGGTTTTGTGCCATCTTGGCATTTTATGGCCTTCAAAACTGTAATAGGTAGTGAGAAGTGAACTCAAAAATTTACGCCCTTAGAAAGCCTGAAGGCGGTGCTTGGTTTTCGGGGCCCCGTACGCGGCTAGGCTCCCAAAAAGTCCCACATATGTGGTATCCCCGTACTCAGGAGAAGCAGCAGAATTTATTTTGGGGTGTCATTTCACATACGCCCATAGCATGTGTGAGCAATATATCATTTAGTGACAACTTTGTGTAAAAAAAAATAAAAAATTTTTTTTTTGTCATTATTCAATCGCTTGAGGCAAAAAAATAAAATATTCAATGGGCTCAACATGCCACTTATCAATTTCCTTAGGGTGTCTACTTTCCAAAATGGGGTCATTTGGGGGGGTTTTGTACTGCCCTGCCATTTTAGCACCTCAAGAAATGAGATAGGCAGTCGTAAACTAAAAGCTGCGTAAATTCCAGAAAACGTACCTTAGTTTGTAGATGTGACAACTTTTGCGCAAACCAATAAATATACAATTATTGACTTTTTTTTTACCAAAGACATGTGGCTGAATACATTTTGGCCTAAATGTATGACTAAAATTGAGTTTATTGGATTTTTCTAATAACAAAAAGTAGAAAATATAATTTTTTTTCAAAATTTGCGGTCTTTTTACGTTTATATCGCAAAAAATAAAAATCGCAGAGGCAATCAAATACCATCAAAAGAAAGCTCTATTTGTGGGAAGAAAAGGACGCAAATTTTGTTTGGGTACAACATTGCATGACCGCGCAATTACCAGTTAAAGCAGCGCAGTGCCAAAGTGTAAAAAGACCTCTGGTCATTTACCAGCAAAATGGTCCGGTCTGAAAGTGGTTAAGCCTGGTACACAGTTTTTTTTGGGTTGAACGAAAAAAAAAAAAAAAAAGGAAGGAGGAGGAGCAGCAGACAGCAATCTCCCCTCATCAGAACACTTCAACCCGCGCGTTCTGCCATATTGGCTGAGAACGCTGGATGGGACCTGGTCGACTGCTGTGCAATGTTTTCCAGCATGCTCAAACAGCTTTTGTCGGACAAAATGACATACACACAGGCCGAATGTCAGTTGTTTTTTATAGAACCGGCCTAGACATTAATCTGAACATTCTAACAAAATTCTACAGGCATAAGGCCGCCATAAAACGTAAATGACTCAAGCATCTTACTCGCAGTTTGCTAAAGTCTTGCAGTGTTTGCAAAGGTTTTCCATAGTGATGTCCACTGCATAAAACATAGGTTGGAAATATACTAACAACTTGGAAATGCAGCTAACAGGCAGATTTTACAGCTTGAGACAGGCAGAGCGTTTAGAACGCCATTACAAGATGTAGCCTGCCATATACTGCAGGGCAATTTAGATCTGTTAGTGTATTTAGCTGTCCTTTGGGTTTCTTTTTTACAAGCTTATGTCCAGCTGACATTTTAAACAATTTTCTTCAAATTGCACAGAAAAGTTTTTGGGAGGCAATATGAAAAGGCCACCCTTCAGATAATATATAAATCACAGGAGTGGATGTTGGCTACGGATATCTAGATCACAGCAATGGCTCCGAGGGTCCCATCTAAATAATTCAATTGAAACAGATTCCTCAAACTATCATTAAATACTACTAAAGTATTCTGAATCTGAAAAGAGGAATCAAAATCAGAGGTTAGGGGAAAAAAGGTCTCCTCAAAAAGATGCCTAAGCTACTACCATAACATTGCCCATTTCTACTTCTATGGCAACCAAACCAACCCTTTAGGTGGTCTTACAGTTTGCGAGGTCTCATCTTTTTAGTAGAAACCTAAAAAGGCACGAACTGTAATGTGGTTTGCGACAGGGACAAAATGGGAGCAGCTAAAACACTTCCCTCCTTGGAAGGATTAATCTATATCTGGGGTAGGTAACCTGGGGCCCTCCAGCTGTTGCAGAACTACAAGTGCCATCATGCCTCTTGGAGCATTTGTAACTGCCAGCCTTACAATGCCTCATGGGGAATGTAGTTCAACAGCTGTAGGGCCCCATGTTGCCTACCCCTGGTCTACATAAAACAAGTAGGAAAAATTCTGCATCAACATGTGCTTCTGGCAGTCTTAACCAGTAAATCACCCCCTTCGGGAAGCTTTCCATTGCCTGATCCTTGTCCAAATATCGCACAGTTAAGAATTTCCTTATTGTAGACCATGCACGGGAATTTTGCAGTAGTAGTGACCGTGTATGGAGCAATGCATTGAAGAGGGACATTCCACTGGCTGCTCCGACGTGGCTGTGGGAGCAACAAGTTTGTAGTGGTCTCCTCAGTTTGAGTGGTCTTCAAAAAGGGCATTGATTTATGAATGAGGAAAATTTAAACATAAACCGCACTCCATAGGTTACCCTGGAACGCATACACACCATGGGAGATCCATACTAGGGAAACAAGGCTTTGTGCACATATAAAGGATCTGAGTATCTTAACCCAGCCATACACTATACAATCCCCCCCCTTTCAACTACATGCTGCCCATAGATGCGTGGAATTTCAGCCAGTTCCTGCTGAAACGGATGAATTTCAATCTGTCTATGGCTGGCCTAGGAATAGACACAGGCTATATGGATTCTACCTTCCTTGTAGGACTGAAACAACGAATCGATTCTGAAAATAGTAATCGCTTAATTTAATAATCAATTAATCGGCCAGTAACATAATTGGGTTAAAAAAACTAAAATGACCCCTTTATAGTACAAAAAGAGCAAATAATCACTACTGTAAATATTACTTTCACTGTTCTACAGTAAAAAAAATTAACCACTTACAGTAGTGATTATCTGCTTTTTTCTACTATAAAGGACTAATTTTAGTTTTTTTAACCCCATTATGTTACTAAACATCTTAGACCTGGTTCACATCTATGTGTTTATTGGTGCTTTTTGCAGAAACGCACTACAGTTCATTTACATGGTTTCCTATGGGACACGTTCACACGGATCCATTTTCAGATGAGCATATTCAGACGAAAAATCTTTGTACATTCGCTGAATGAAAGAAGTTTGTTCGAAATTTTCACTTGTTTTTAACATTCTGTTTTTTAAAATGAATGTCATTTCTGAACGAAAACCACATACACTGCCTGAAAATTCCTTTGACTAAGAAGTTTTCTATTATTTCCAAATTGTCCCGTGACTGTGGTTGAAAATGAACGTCAATTTGACCCACTTTTTTTTTTTAAAGGTTATTAACCGATTAATCGAAACAATAAATCTGCCAACTAATCGATTATATAATAATCGTTAGTTGCAGCCCTTGACATCAAATATTACTTTTTAATGTAATAAAAACTTGGACGGCATCAAGCACTTTGTGGATGTGAGGTGGTTTGGTTATTCACTTAGATGTATGGTTATTTTGTTTGGTGTAAAATGAATTACTATTGTTATCAGTTCTGCAAGTCAATACTACTATAAAAAGGAGGATTTCCACTCGTTTGAAAGTTTATTGAAAGTCAACAGCTACAAAAAGTGTAGCTGCTGACTTGACACTCATCTGTCCCACGATGCAGCCACCCAAAGCCTTGCTCCTCTCCCCCACGGCACCATCACTGCAAGTGTGAGCACCCGGCTGTGACAGCTTCATTGCTGGGTGAGCAAGCGATGCGATCTTAGTGGCCAGGCAATCTTCTGGGACCTGCGACATGTCCCAGAAGATTGCAGAGAGGGAGGGGGAGAAGAGTCGGCTGCGAGGCAACAACAGGAAGGGAGAGCTGGTACCTGGCATAACTAGGTACCCACTCCTCCCCTGAAAAAAATAAATGACATGCCAAATGTGGCAAGGAGCGCTTAAACAGAAGTTCCACTTTTAGGAGGATCTTCTCTTTAATAATCAATGCTATGAAATGTAGATCAAAACCGCAGACAGACATTCACTAGAAGAAGGAATTGTTCTTATAATAAAACAAATCCCAATTATAGTAATTTCAGAAAACTATCTGAGTCCGTCTGCTAGATATTTCAACAAGCAGGATTATGAATTGCAGCAATATGTAGTCATTTCTCCTGAGCATATAACAAGGAAGGAGGGTGGGGGTGGCAGTAGGGTTGGGGGGAATCAAGCCATTTACAAAAACCTATCTAGAGCTTCTTTAATTGTGTAACTGTGTGGAAAAGGTGGGCACAGACAAAACTTTCGAAGGTACTGGGTCTTCAATGGCATACTAGCTGCTAAACAAAAAGGAAGGAAAATAGCCAAAATTGTTAATTTCTTCCATTTAGCAATTTATGGAAAAATAAGTACCGTATATACTCGAGTATAGGCCGACCCGAATATAAGCCGAGGCCCCCAATTTACCCCCAAAAAAACTGGCAAACTTATTGACTCGTGTATAAGCCGAGGGTGAGACATGCCTGTCCATCCCTGTGTGTGTGTCCGTCCATCCCTGTGTGTCCGTCCATCCCTGTGTGTCCGTCCATCCCTGTGTGTCCGTCCATCCATCCCTGTGTGTGTGTGTGTCCATCCATCCATCCATCCCTGTGTGTGCGTGTCTCCATCCATCCATCCATCCCTGTGTGTGTGTGTCTCCATCCATCCATCCATCCCTGTGTGTGTGTGTCTCCATCCATCCATCCATCCCTGTGTGTGTGTGTGTCTCCATCCATCCGTGTGTGTGTGTGTGTGTGTGTGTGTGTGTGTGTGTCCAGCCTACCTGTGTCCCGAGCCTTTGTCCCGAGCCTCCGTCCCGTGTCGTGCCTTGCCTTCGTCCCGTCCCGTCCCGTCCTGTCCCGTGCCGTGCCTTGCCTCCGTCCCGTGCCCTCTTCGTCGGCGGCCATTGTAAAATTCAAAAGCCGCGCCTCCTCCTTCGCCTGTGATAGGCGGAACACTGAATTTCCCAGCAGCCTGTGTTCCGCCTATCACGGACGTCGTATCATCCTCGTCCGTAGTACGAGGATGAGAAGATGCCCGTGATAGGCGGAACACAGGCTGCTGGGAAATTCAGTGTTCCGCCTATCACAGGCGAAGGCGGAGCCGGAGGCGCGGCTTTTGAATCAGAATGGCCGCTGTCTGTCTGCTCGACACGCTGATCGAGCGGGCAGACAGCGATGACTCGAGTATAAGCCGAGGGGGGCACTTTCAGCCTCAAAAAAGAGGCTGAAAATCTCGGCTTATACTAGAGTATATACGGTAGTCTTCAGTGTACTATGATTTCTTTTTTTTAATTTTAAGTAATTTACAAAAATTTTAATTGCATTAAATTGTTATTTCATAGTTTGCATATAGCATAAAAATTTACAGATTGGTAAAGTAGCCAATAAAAGTGGGGTGAATTAGCTATAACAAAGATATCTGCTGTTGAAATAGGTAATCAGCTTAATAGAAAGTGCATTGTTTTTAATGAGCTGGCCAACTGAGCAGGAATACAAAAGCACAGGCACGGTGTAGAACCCCAAAGCCGTAAGCAGGGTCTTATGCTAGCCATAGACCATTCCAACCATGTACGGGCAGACTGAATGTACCAGAGTTGATCAAGCAATCAACTTGGGTACAACCAGGATTATACATGCCCTTACTGTTAGTGGCTATCATAGTCACTAACAGTAATAACTGTGTTCTGCAGATGGGGACGACTCCCCATGCCTCCTGCCAGGAGAACGCAATGGCTCCGTGGTTGCAGGAAAGAAAATTACTACAAATTATGGCCTGCTTAATAATGGATACACACGATACAGGAACCGGCCTACATTTGTACAGTGTGCATAGTTGCCTGTCCAACGACCAGTTTTCGTCGAAGAGCCATGCAGTGAAACTAGCATCTGACCTGCAGCTGGCATACAACGGCTGTGAGCACCGATAGGCTAAATAGTAGGGGGTGGGCAGTCTTCCATCTCCTCTCTCCCCCCATCAGAACATAAATCGCTCAGCAGGGGAGATCGATACACTAACGTCGTATAGTTAGCAGGGCAACCAATTTTTTTGCTTATGGGTTCACCCAAGCCATTTACTGGTCTGTATGTCCATTCAGGCACAGAACTGTGGTTTGGCCCCACCCCCTCTCTCTCCTGATTGGCTGACTAACAGCAGTGGGAGCAAATGGTGCTGCTGCCTCCTCAGCCAATCGATAGGGAGAGTCCTAGATGGCAGAGACACTCGTGGACAAATCGCTGTACAGAGATGGAGCTCAGGTAAGTATTAGGGGGGGCCTCTGTACACAGAAGGCTTTTTATCTTAATGCGTTAAGATAAAAAAAACTTCTGACTTTACAACTACTTTAACGGGGACACAGATGGCAATAGAAAGGGACAAGCATTCCGATTGCTATCTACACTATCCAAAACAAATAAAAAAAAAGTTTGGCCTTTGGTTATAGTTGAATGGCTGGATCTCCAGGGGAAAAAATACCTAAAAGGCAACCAAACACATTTAAAGGAATGGTAGACTGAAATACAATTTGGTTTTAAGATTTAATACCTCTTTAGAAAAAAAAAACAAAAAACAAAAAAAAAACAGGGGGGGGGGGGGGGGGTTGGGGGTCAAAGAAGTGCTAAACATTTCTATATATATTAATTGAAAATTAATATTCCAAAGAAATGAAAATGCGATTGTGTGCAAAAACCAAAACGTTACAATGTTAAAAAACAACTCTGTATGAGAGGGGGTTAAATATGCGCTCCCAAGAATTAATGTTCCTTATCTAAAGCAGGAGGGGTATAAAAGGAGGAGGTCAGAATAGGGCCACAACATTAAGCTACAGGTTTTTAATTGAATCAATATTTTAG
The DNA here is from genome assembly GCF_037356315.1 of Lithobates pipiens. NCBI lineage: Eukaryota > Metazoa > Chordata > Amphibia > Anura > Ranidae > Lithobates > Lithobates pipiens. Next base: position 170,912,628 of record NW_027507764.1, read on the forward strand.
GTCTGGAGGAGGGAAACATACTAATTTTAAAAGGGGAAATAGCTGCCATTTTTTCCCTTCTCTGTAAAGCCACCCCTTCTGTTATTTGTTAGAAGAGGGAATCACTAGCTTGGGGGGGGGGGGGGGGGGGTTGCAAGTACTTAGCTAAAGAATACATGCTTTCAGAGGGGAATGATGTGGAAAAGATGAGAAAAAAAAAAAAAAAAAAAAAAAACAGAACACTATTTAATTGCAAGAGTTAGCATGTTAATTTACTTAACACACTACTTGTAAGTATCCATTACTAGCAACACAAAGCAATACATTTTTTACAAAAAAATAAAATAGCTACCTAAATACCATACTGTCTTTAGCAGATAGCTTTATACATACAGAAAAGAAAAAAAAAATAATAAAAGGGGAGGGGACTATAAATTTGACTAGATATAGGACACTCTTTTGCCCAACACAAAGATTCACTAAACAAATGATACTTCGGAGAGATTTACTAAAACCGGAGCACCGTTTGTCGTGCCAGTGTGAACCCAGCCTAAAACCTGGAAGCCGATTGGTTACTATGCACAGCTGCACCAGATTTAGTAAATCTGCCCCTTTATTATTTTTAGTACAGGTATTTATATAGCACTGGTAATTTAAACAGCACTTGAAATACTCACATCAGTCTCTTCCATCAAGGAGCCTACAATCCACATTTCCCATCAATACATACAGACACACACACACACACACACACACACACACACACACACACACTACATCCAATTATTCTACCAGTACATCTTTGGTGTGTGGGAGGAATCTACAATACCAGAGGAAACCCACGCAAGCACAGGGAGAACATGCAAACTATGCAGATAGTGCCGAGAATAGGATTGCAGCAATGCTGCAAGGCAGAAGAGCCAACACAAAATTATTCAAAAATAAATACAAAACACTTAAAGTGATTATTTATTTTTTAAACAAGATTTAACAAACATGTTATGCTTACCTGCTCTGTGCAGGTTCCTCTTCGCTGCTCCTGGCCTTGCCCTCCTGTCGAGTGGCCCCCATAACAAGCAGCTTGCTACAGGGGCACCCGACCCAAGCTGCAGCTCTGTGTGTCCATTCAGACATGGAGCTGCCGTTCTGTTCCGCCCCCTTCATTTCCCGGTTGGCTAACTGACTTGATTGACAGCCGCGAGAGCCAATGGTACCGCTACTGTGTTTCAGCCAATCAGGGTGGAGAGTCAGGGATGGCTGAGGGACTTACGGATATCACTCAACAAAGAGGGGGCTTGATGCATTGGTCAAAGGGGGATACCTGCACATTTTACTGCTCCGTATATACAGAGGTATTATAGGAAATGTTTATTTGAAATGATAAAGTGGGCGGTACTCTGTTTCGGACTTTATGGCAGAACAATATGTTGTATTTTGCCTTACGGGTTTGTGTTCACTGTTCTATTTGTATTGTTATGTCAATTGATTCAATAAAAAACTTATTGGAAAAAAAAAACAAAGAGGGGGCTCAGGTAAATATTAGGGGGTGGCTGAGGAGATGGTCTCACACAAGTTTTTTTTTTTTTTTAACCGCTTGCCGACCAGCCGCCGTCATTTTGCTGCGGCAGGTCGGAACGATCCCACGAACCGTTGAAGCTATACGTCAGCTTGTGGGATTAGGATAACTATGGCAACCTAGGGCCTATGGTGCAGTCGGATGGAAACAAACTGTCAGCTTCCATACAATTGTCATCCAATCCACTGGACGAATAGCGAACGCATGCCATACGTCTGTTTTTAGGGGGTTTTAAACAGATCGAATGTCGGTGGGTGTCAGCGGACAAGAGTCCGCTGACATCTGCCGCTCCATAGAGAACGGGTGATTCGATCGGATCCGCCTAAAAAACGGACAGGCGGACCCAATAGGTCTGCAAGTGTGAAAGGGGCCTTAATGCTTTGCTTATTCCCTAAACCTATTTTTTTTTTTTTATACAAATAAAATAATAATTTCATCCGTGAACTATTTTAAAACTAAAAACATTAAACAACCTACATCTAGTTACCTAAACTCAGTTAACAGCAAGCCATTTTTGATTTTTTATCCAAAATGTATTACTTTCTGGAAAAGGTTACAAGACAGAGTATGTCAAAGCATATACTGATTATAGGGGTAAAATGAATATAATAATATACACACACACACACCAAGTTATACTCTTAACATATTAACCGCATGCCGACCAGCTGCCGTAGTTATAGTGTGGCAACATGGCTTGGCTGCGCAAATCGCTGTCACGGTACAACGGTACCATAGACGGCCACAAGGTGGGCGCATGCACCCCCTGCTTGCCCACGGAGCCCATGCGAATGCCCGGCAGTCACGATCACCACCGGGCTCCTGCGATCGCACGGGCACACGGGAACTGGGATCCTTGTGTGTAAACACACAGTTTCTGGTTCTCTCAGGGGAGGACAAATAGTCTGTTCATACACAGAGTATGAACAGCTATCTGCCATCTCCCCTGCACAGTCCCCTCCCCCCTTCAGTTAGAACACACTTAACATACATACATACATACATACATACATACATATATATATATATATTTTTTTTTTTTTTTTTGGGGGGGAGGGGGGTATTATAGCAAAAAAAAAAAATTGCTTTTTTCCCCAAAATTGTGGCTTCTTTGTTTATAACGCAAAAAATAAAAAACACAGAGGTGATCAAATACCACCAAAAGAAAGCTCTATTTGTGGGGGAGAAAAAAAAGAAAGAAGGTCTACACACCCCTGTTAAAAGGTCAGGTTTATTTGATGTAAAACAAATATGAGAGACAAAGATAAATCATCTCAGAACATTTTCTACCTTTAATGTGACCCATAAACTGTACAACTCAATTGAAAAACAAACTGAAATTTTAGGGAGGGAAATAAAAAAACAAAATAATGTGGATGCATACATGTACACACCCTCTTGTAACTGGGGATGTAGCTGTGTTCAAAATTACGGTAAGCAATCACATGCAAACTCATGTTAAATAGGGGTCATCATTTAAAGTGCCTCGGATTAACCCCAAATAAAGATCAGCTGTTCTAGTAGGTCTTTCCAGGCATTTTCTTAGTTGCATCCTACAGCAAAAGCCATGGTCTGCAGAGAGCTTCCAAAGCATCAGAGGGATCATTGTTAAAAGGTATCAGTCAGGAGAAGGGTATAGAAGAATTTCCAAGGCATTAGCTATACCATGAAACACAGTGAAGACAGTCATTCAAGTGGAGAAAACATGGCACAACAGTGATATTACAAGAACTGGACGCCCCTCCAAAATTGATAAAAAGGCAAGAAGAAAACTGGTTAAAGAGGTTTCCAAGAGACCTAGAGCAACTTAAAAGGAACTGCAGGAATATCTGGAAAGTACTGGCTGTGTGGTACATGTTACAACAATCTCCCGTATTCTTCATATGTCTGGGCTATGGGGTAGAATGGCAAGACATCTCCCAAAAGCATGTGGGAAAAGGTTATGGTCTTATGAAACCAAGGTTAAACTTTTTGGCCACAATTCTAAAAGATATTTTTGGCGCAAACACACTGCACATCCCCAAAAGTACAACATACCCACCGTGAAGCATGGTAGTGGCAGCATCATGCTTTGGGGCTGTTTTTCTTCAGCTGAAACAGGGGCCTTAGTCAAGGTAGAGGGAATAATGAACAGTTCCAAATACCAGTGTAGCGGCCATAACCCTCAATGGGGCGGCCTTGACTTTTGGGCTTAACGGTTAGCTTCGCTTGGCTTGTTCTTCCAGGTCTAGGGGTTCCCAGGGTTAGTACCCAACGACTTTGGACGCTGACACCATAAAAGTCCTTTAGAAAGGTTTTTATTTGCAGGGGTAACATCCAACAAACACAGTCTTGTATGGGAACAGAGGGCAAGGGTGAAGAAACTCAGGCACCTTGAACTGCTAGTCATTAGAAAGTCTCTAATACAACCCAGAGAGTAGCCACTCGCAGCTGGGCGCTTCAAAGCTGAACAAATCTCTAGCCAGAGATTATGGCAGTCAGCACTTTAATACGGAACTTGCAAAGTCTCTGACCTTGAACAAATTTGCAACCAAAAGTGAACAGGAACCCTTCCTCAGTACCTGGAATGTTCCCTGTCTCCTTGGCAGTACTGGAAAAACGTGGATTTGTTAATGTCCTTGACAACCCAGCAACCAGGCACTTCTTGGGATGCCATCTTGTTGGCACTCCTCCGAAGAGTCCTCCCCCGGTCGATTACACAAGCTGCGGTGCCCCTCCAAGTTGAGAGCACACCCGGACATCTTGAATACTCCCTCAGTTACTGTGCCTCGGACCAGCTGGTTCCGAGACTCGGGAACAGATGGCTCCTTACCCCAGACCATGCAGGGCTAATCAAACTGACTGTGTTGCGGAGCGGAATACGCTCCCTTGACCGGGACCCCTCGCGGGGCTACCGCGGTCCAGATTCAAGAACAGGCAGCTCTGGCCTAACGAGCGAACAAACCCGTGACTTCAGCCTCTTAAATACCCTTCCCCCAGACTCCTCAGCGGGGCCAGACTCACCCAACGATTGGCTCCGAGGAACGCCGATACCTAAAGCGTCCAACCAGGCCTGATTCTGGTCCTGTCATGTGCACCTAACTGTACACATGACCAGGGAGAACCCCAACACAGCCCAGCCAAACTGAGGCCAAAGTTAAACCTGCACAATCAACCCTCAGAACCCCTTTACTGTTCTGAGGAAAAACTAAATTTGTACATAGCAGACACTTTGTCAAAAGTGTCGCCGCTACACCAGTCAATATTGGCACAAAACCTTCAGGCTTCTGCAAGAAAGCTGAACATGAAGAGTAACTTCATCTTTCAGCATGACAACAACCCAAAGCATACTTCCAAATCAAACAATGGCTTCACCAGAAGATTAAAGTTTTGGAATGGCCCAGCCAGAGCCCAGACCTGAATCCGATTGAAAATCTGTGGGGTGATCTGAAGAGGGCTGTGCACAGGAGATGCCCTCACAATCTGACAGATTTGGAGTGTTTTTTCACAGAAGAGTGGGCAAATATTGCCAAGTCAAGACGTGCCATGCTGATACTCATACCCAAAAAGACTGAGTGTTGTAATAAAATAAAGTTTGCACACTTATGCAACCACATTATTATTTTTTTTTTTTTTTTTACGTCCCTCACACTAAAAAGTTTGCAGTTTGTTGTTCAACTGAATTGTACAATTTAAAGGTCACATAAAAAAAATAAAAAAAATAAATAAATAAAGTATATACAAGTTGTGAAATTATTTACATCACATTAACAGGTGTGTGTAAACATACATATATATATATATATATATATATATATATATATATATACACATATATACACACACATACATATATACACACACATACATACATATACACACACACACACACACTTGAGTACAAGCCAAACCCAACATAAGCCCAGTTTAACCACAAAAAAAAAAAACTGGTAAAACTTAATGACTCGGGTATAAGACTAGGGTGGGAAATGCAACAGCTACTGTAAGTGGAAAAGAGGGTCAACAATTTTTCTCCTATTGTGGCCGTTGCCATCATGATTGTGGGAATGTGAAGCCCAATTGATATTTCTTCCTGGATAAGCTTAGGAAGGGTGCATATTTTGCATGCGCGATTCACCGGCGGCAGTAGTGCCAATTGTTTCTAAAGTTGTCATAACAAAGGGCAGCGACAGAGGAAGGTCCTGCCTCATTGTTATGGCAACATAGATAAACACTTATCGCCGCTGTGATCTGCCTTAAATCGTGCCATTTCCTGTCAGGAAATGACGTGATTTTTGACCACAATACTGCCCACAGACTACTGGGAAAAGATGACACAATTTCCCAGGAGCACAGGCGAGGGAGGAAGTGACAAGGGGCTCCGCGGACCAGGAAGTGGAGATTAGGAGGACTACATAGCAACAAGGCGATTCTGGCAAATATATATATATATATATATATATATATATATATATATATATCTCCCAAAAAAAAATTTTTTTTTTTTTTATATGTTTAGAGGAGTCAGATTATGAAAAAAATATTTTCAGGGTGGAACTCCTCTTTAAAATCTAAACTGCTGGCAACACAAAAGGTCCAAATGAGCCAATTTTTCCTCCCTGGTATCATGCGACTCGTTAGTCCTACATGGTCTCAGTTGTGAATGGGAAGCAGGTACGTTAAGTTTCAACCTCTCATACTGGTCACTGGAAGTTTAACATGGTAACTCATGGCAAAGAACTCGCTGAGGGTCTGAAAAAAAAGAATTGTTGCTCTACAGATTTATATAAATCATTCAAAATCAGTGAAATTACCTTGGAGCGATGTTATTGATTTTACACAATTTAAACCGATTCTATAACAAGGATTCTGAAAACGCATGAAAATAATTTTCAACACCCTTTCAAATTTCTGGTTATTAGGACACTTAGATCTGCATTTATTTTGAAGGGCTTATTGATCACAAGTGTAAATAACGAAGGTGAAAAATAAAAATGTGCATTTTAAACTGATTTTAGATTTTTTTGAATTAGTACAATACACAAACTTTCAAGACACTCTCAAAATAGTCCAAACAAACAATAAGATATGATTAACTTATACCTAGCACAAGGATAGCACACTTAAGACACAATAAAAGTGCAACAAAACATATATCATCCTAAATTGACATACCTGTGCAAATAAAGTCCATATATAAAAAAATGCAAGAAAAAAAATTCTCATAATAGTGAGGCTATAATAATCTAAACGGTTTGAAATAAAGTAGAAATCATGCAAATGAAAGTCGATGACAACCACTATTTATGCATTTTATGTTAAGAGAACAGAAAGGAATAAAATATTACCCAATTCTTAATCCTCACCAGATCCGCCAGGGTATACACTGTCTTGCGCTCTCCAGATTTGCAAATCTGTTTAAAAGGGGCCCCCGCCAAAAAGAAAAGATTAAAAATAGGTCAGAAAAAAAAAATGATATATATTTTTGTTTGCATCTTTCTTAAAGAGAACCTGTGCCCAGATGCACACTGACGTATTTAAATATTCTGAACAAGCAGTAAAAAGCACTTTAAAATAAGCCAGAATTTTTTTATTTTATCTATAGGCAATATGGAAAAATTAATTTTCAAAGTTTACAACACAGGCAATGAAATCTCATTAAAAAAAAAAAAAAAAAAAAAAAAAAACACTAAGAGCAGGTTTTGGCAGACTGCCAGCTCGCTAATATAGCAGCCAGCTAATATACAGCGCAGAAGTTTCTACACTGCTAGAAACCAAATGAAACCCCCGACTTGAGCCTTTGTTGCGATCTTTGAGCATTCACTTACACCAGCACTGTTGGGATTTGCTGGGCAGTGTGCCCTGTACAAAAAGAAGGTAAACTGCCCTCAAGTGCTACAGCTTCAGGTTTACGCCAATGCACAGGAATTTTTTATTTTATTTTTTTAACCACCAACATGCCATACTCACCTGCTCTGTGAAAGGGTTTCGCACAGAGTGGCCCGATCCTCCTTTTCTGGGGCCCCACGGTGGCACTCCTGGTTCTTCCTCTTCATTGGGTGCCCTCACAGAGGGCAGACTCCCATGGGGGCACCCGTGCGGGCACTCTCCCGAGTCCTGCTGCATCCATTGACAGAAAGCAGGACTCAGCGCCGCCCCCCCATGTCAATGGAATTGATTGACAGCAGTGGAAGCTGGTGGGCTTGTGAGTGCCACTGGAACGATCGAGTTTAGGTAAGAAAAAGGGGGCCTCAGGGGGAGGGGGGCAGCTGCAGCACTGAAAGTTTTTCACCTTAATGCATAGAATGCATTAAAGTGGTTGTAAACCTCTCTGTCACTTGTACCTATAGGTAATATAATAAGGCTTAAAGGTACTGTAAACATCTACTCATTCGCAGTTTAAGAGATATTTGCTGTATACTGCGCCGATTATGTCACCGGCGTATGCGCTGTGAAGAAACTGCCATCCGTGCCATTTCTTTACTAGCAAGTGCTGTGACTGATGGCTCCCGAGTGCATGTGACATCACCCAACTCCGGCCAGTCAAAGCCTGGAGTCCACTCCCCCCGGAAGGAAGAGGGGCGAAGATGGATGCGGGGACAGCGTGGGCTTCGTTTGCAGATAAGTGCCACATAATGAGCTAGTATGCGATGAATACTACCCCATTATGCTTTTACTTTGCAAGGGGAAAAAAAGAGGAAGTTAAAGGTTAAATAACCCTGGAGACTTTAAAACTCCTTTAAAGAAAGAAATAAAAAGCAAGAGCTGCAATAGGTTATAACAATTCACACCACACATCAGCTCGTGGTGTAAATGAGCCCCAACAATTACTTTACAGTACATGCAGCTAGAGGCAAGTGACGGCTTGTTTTAAAGCTTTTTTTTTATTTTACTCTTGTTAGGAAAATATAAAAAATTGTTTCAGTGCCAGTTTACACCACAAAAAAAGCCCTCCAGATCAGTTCTAGATATGTTTCTGCATGCAAGTTTTTAACGCTTTGATGTTTTGTAGCACGTTAGTACAGTCCTGAGCAGGGGTTAAAAAAAATAAAAAATGCAGTGTGCTGTACTTTTCTGGAACTGAATAGCATTAGAATGCACTGAACTAGAGTGAACTACGCCATTGGAACCCACATATAACCTACTTTTTAATGCAGAAGAGGGAGGGGAATTGTTTTATTTTTTTTTTAATGCACGTGGTGTGAACAGGTCCCAATTCCATAATCTGGCCACAGGTGCGCTTTAGGATGCCAAATACACATCTTCAAAATACAATATATGGCCTGCCATTATTTACACTTCTTTATACGGCCAGTCAAAATTAGTGCTACAACCCACAGCCATGTATTGAGAGAGATTTCCCAACAACCAAAACACAAATAGGAACTCGGTCTGAGGAGATGTGCTCAAATGAATAGTGAAAAAAATGAATAAAACCGTAGCTACTGTTGCAAAGGTGATAAACCTTAAAAATAAATAACAGAAAAAACTGCGCTAGCAGGATAAAGTGCTTGTGCATATAAAGTGCTATAACAAGTGACAAGATAATCTTATGAAACCATAACATAAGCGCTGGCAAACATGCTTAAAGTGGTTGTAAACCCTCCCCCACAACTTTGTCCCATGTAAATCGGCATAAAAAACCCTAATAAACACTCCTTTTTGTTCTTTAGACTTAGTCACTGAGCATGCCCAGATCTCCCCTGATTTACGGCACACTCTCTATGTGCTTATCTGTTATCAGGACTTCCTGGCACACCAGTGAACTCCCAGGAGACTTCAGAATCATTCAGAGCTTCCTCCTACACACCATGTGACCAAGTGACATGACATGCAGTGTAAACTTGGCCATTACTGCAGTCTTATCAGCTGAAGCTAATAAGACTGACAAAGGGAAACATTAGACATCGGCACAAGTAAATTCTATGAAATAAAACAAGTCAGCTATGAACAGGGAAGCAGGGTTGCCATAGAAACGCTGGATTGAGTTAACAGTACAGGAAGTGCTCAATGTAAGGGCGGAAATGCACTCCACTGTGGACTCAGAAAACAATACTTAAGATGGTGCTGCCTAACCCCGGGAAACAAGTTTTTTAAAGTTTCTTTAAACCGCAAGTAATATGCGATTTGGGCTGGATTACAGTGGCTATAGTCTGATAATTACTTATTATAATGGACTAAATGAAGAGAAGCATCAGAGTGGGAGAGTTTACTTCCTCTTTAAAGTGGAAGTAAACTTCCCTATCGTTTTCAGCCAAGGAAGCTGCCATCTTTGCCTCTCTGTTTAATCTTCAACTGCTATGGTGCTGCACATTTGATTCATTATGACACCAGCCATTGGATGGTTTGATAGTTTGGCTGAGAGCACAGCCAATGTGCAGTTAGCATTCCCGGCATTTTTTTTTTTTTTAAACTGTTTAAATCGATGGGTTTACTTCCATTTTAAATAAATAGAAATGCTAAGTGCTTTCGATGATGAAAAAAAAACTCTATTCCTTGAGGTGATGATCCCCTCTGGTAACCCCCTCACCAAAATTTGCTGACCTCAATACGTGCAGTTCATGCAAGACAGCCCAAGAAATTTACAGGAACTGGAGGCTTTTTGCCAAGAGGAATGGGGAGCTTTACCATCTGAGAAGATAAAGAGCCTCATCCACAAAAGACTTCAGGCCGTCATTGATGTTAAAGGTATTAAGAACTGGGGTATGTAAACTTTTGCTCAGGGTCATTTGGATCGTTTATGTTGCCATTATGGTTTAAAAAGAGTAAAACACAGTTGATTGATAATAAATGGCTTCAGCCAAACAATAACCATGAGTGAAAGAAAAGTTTTTGTGTTATTCTTATTCTCAGAAAAATGGTCAAGAAATCATAAATTCTGCCAGGCTATGTAAACTTATGAGCACAAATAAATAAAAAATTGTGTGTACATAGTATAAAATGTAAAAAAAAAATTATATATATATATATATATATATATATATATATATACACATACACACACACATACATATACACACACACACATACACACTTATATTCCCTGATCCCAGCAGTTGAAGAGGAGCAAAGGAAATGTAAAGAAATGTAATGGGCTTTGCTTTACCAAATACAGGTTTGCTGTAATCAGGACTAGTGCTAGAACCACCGCAGTGTTGAGAGTCTGATTTGTAAGAGAATGTAATGATGGCAAAGCCAGCAGAGGGTAACCCCATAGGCAGGTCTTGTGTTCCAATTAACTCTACAAAACAGGGAAGGCAATGTAAAAACAAGATAAGAGTTTAATTGGATTCTGCTTTACATTTCAAAGCTGCCACTCAGACAAAGCTTTCCCACCCATGTAACTTGAAACAATCACAGGTAATTAAATTAAAACAAATGACTGTGGCTGCCAAATGTCACATATTTAAATATAATGAACAACATTTTATATATTTTGCCCAACTCATCCCCCCCAATTACTTGGAATTTCAAAGTACACTGTATTCGGAGGTAATCCTTTTATCTCCAGTAAAATGGTTAGACTTCGCCATAAACCTAACAATAAACAACTGGACACCATAGCTAAATTGCTATAGGGCCCACTGGCCATTTATCTACATTAGAATAGGGATTGCATCAAAGAGTCCTAGTAAAAATGGCTGAATCATATACGGATTTGGTTTAATTAGCATTAGAGCTTAAGTACACACACATACTGTAAACGATCATTTAAATGACATTTGTAACTAGAATTTAAAGCCCATACAGTAGTATTTCTTGTGAAAAACATTTTACTGACAAACATTGCACCCATTTGTGGCTCAAGCGGAAGTTCTTCCTGAACCTTTAAAATGAACTCCTAGAATTAGGCCAGCCATATACGATTCAAATCTTAGCTGGTTCAGCAGGAACTGGCTTAGATTGGAATGGGTAATGGGAAGGCTGAATGTACCAAGTTAATCAATCAACTTAGGTACAGCCTGTTGGATTCCCTTTCGATTATCGCAAGCGGCTGCTATAGCCACTAGTGATAATCACAATTGCGCAGCAGGAGGGATTTCGCTGTCAGCACTGTCTGTGTTGATGGGGAATCTGAATTTCTTTCCTGCAACTCTTGGTTGCAGGAAAGAAATTCACAGTCTATGGGCAGCCTCAGAAAAAATAAAAAAAATAAAAAACACACAAAAATAACTGGAGAAGTTTTAATTATTGTTAACATTAAATGCAACTGAGCATTTAACAGACATTCTTCGCTCTTCTCATTACCAACTATTGGAACTGGCTATTGATCAGAACCCAGCTATTCACATTTAGGAAATAAGAACCATGACCATGTGCAATTTTAGGAGAGTCTTGAAGATTGTTGTAGATGCAATTTAGTTGGCAGATTCATCTGCTGGCTTTTTACTGAAAGAGTAGGGCCCCCTAGTAATGGCTATAACAGGAGAGCAGACGTGGAAATGCAAGTATAGAAACCACTTAGTTTGTAGTGCGCCGATCATGCAAGGCCCAGTCATACCATAGCATTGCACCAAAGTACATGCATTTTAGTAATGTACAGCATCACAATCTAGGTGTGCTGTATTATCACTCAGTCTATGGCACCTCAATACACCTACCTAGGAATGTGCATTTTCTGGTGCACTGAAGAAAGTTTTTTTTTTTTTTACAAAAAACAGCCCACAATACACTTTTAAGGGCATAAACACAAAGTGTTGCACTGGGGTGTTCAGGTGACAAATTTTAACAGCACACCCCAAAAACATTAAAACCCATGCTGTTGTAACACAATGCCATGGTGTAAACAGACAAGAATGAAAGGGGGGGGGGATCCATGGTTACCCAGCTAAGAAAGACGATTGTATGCAGGTCATGTGATGCCAGCATCCTGTGCTGGAGGTTCACAAGTAGAGATGAGCTCCGTTTGCATGCCGCACGTGCACAGCCCGCCAGGAAGTCGGCGCAGCGCTGCGCTAATCACCTTATTCACAAGGCTTCAAAGGCTGGGAGGGCAACATGAAAAACTTGAAGAAAGCTCTTTTTCTCTGAAAATATAAAAATGCTAGTTCCAAAAAGACTTTACACATGAACAGGGTCGGCCCTACCATGGGTCCTGCTGGGTCCATTGGACACAGGCGGAGCTTTGAGAGGAGCAGCAAATTGACACCCAAGATTATTATTTTCAGCAGTTGTGTGTCACCCAGGGGCGGACTGGGCAAGGTGAAAAAGGCTGTGGTGCTGCCCTCAACATGCATACTAATTTGTTGGGCGTGAGGGTGCTCGCACACAGTCTAACACCAGCTTTTAAACACCCCAACACATATGAAGAGCTCAGGTGCGTGTGCGCTTCCGGGGGTACGGTACCAATAGGTCGACAGACCAATGAAAGATCCGTTCCCCACCGGCTCAGCCAGCAGCCGATGTTCAGGCGCAGCTTGTGTTTCTATTGGGTGGAACTGAAGAAGAGGGTGTGGCTGGCCTCGAACCCAGCCTGCCTTCTGCTCTGATGCATGCATGAGGCTAGGCACTGAAGACTGTGGGAGCGAGCAACAGAGAGGTAATATAAAGTTAGTTGTGTGTGACAGGACACAAAGGGTGTCCATTTTTCTAGTAGTGGCTGCTGATCAGCTAAATTTTGCATAACCTGTCATGCTCAAACATCACTATACAGCCCTATCCTAGTGGCATATCATCCATGGGTGCATGTTAACTGCACACGGGCCTTGAGAGTTGGGGAGGCCCCATTGTGCTGAGACACACTGCACCCATGGATGCCCTAGGGCAGTGGTCATCAACCCTGTTCTCAGGGCCCACTAACAGGTCAGGTTTTATCTATTACCTTGGGGAGATGTAGACTAGAATACTGCAATCACCTGCGATGTATTTCAGTTATCTTGCAAACCTGGCCTGTTAGTGGGCCCTGAGGACAGGGTTGATGACCACTGCCCTAGGGCATCAAGATGGAGGAGCAGTAACATGGTGGTATGTCATAATTTTGCATATAGACAAGGTGCTGTTGCATGTAAACATGACTTCCTGATAAATTAGCATTTTATTCTTGGATCAAGGCAGCACAATGTCTTGGGCCAGCCCTGCACATTAAATTCTGACCATGTGTGAACCACACATTGCCAAAATATAAGGTTTAAGAGAGTCCTAAACCAAGATTAGTCTCAACAAAAAGGAGGTGAAAGTGGTTGTAAGACCCCATTCACACCTGAGTGTTTTGTAGCTTGAAGCCTGAAGCTACAAAACGCTAGAGGGGAAAAATTCTATTATTCTCAATGGAGATGGTTAACATCTCCACTACATGTCGCCTGAAGCCGAACGCCTGAAGCTCAAACAAGTTCCGGACCCTTTTTTGTCGCTCGAATTGAGCAGATTTGGGCGTTTTTCTTCTTTGAACATTGGTGACCTTTTGCCCTGCACAAAATCGTGGTAAAAAAACGCCACAAAAAACGCTTGAAAACGCTACGCTCAGGTGTGAATGCAGCCTCAAAGGCTCATACCTTCATGCATTCTATGCATGAAGGTAAACACCACCTTTGTGCAGCAGCCCATTGAGCCGCCCCTAATACTTACCCAAGTCCCACTGAGATCATGCCTCAGTTTGTGAATGGACATACAGAGCAGCGGCTCGGGTGCCCCCACTGCAAGCTGCTTGCTGTGGGGGCAATCGGCAGAAGGGAGGGGCCAGGAGCACCTGCGGGGGACCCAAGAGGAGGATCAGGGCGGCTGTGTGCAAAACCATTGCACAGAACAGCAAGTATGAGTGTCTTAAAAAACAAACAAAAAAAAACAACATTGCCTTTAATTGAAACTTTCCATCTTTTTGCAAGATATACCAAGCTGGAAGAATCCTGTGATCGCCTAATCAAAAATAATTAACTTTCTTGTCATCTGGTGCTGTAGCCTCGTTATAACAACATGTATGTAACTGAGCGAAACCAAAGTTTTTCTTCATAAAGAATAACCTTTAATTCCACATTCTTAGCAATTCAACTGTAATTTCAGTGTTTGTGGTTTCCTAAGATTAGTGGTCAAGTATTTGATCCTGTAAGAACAGTGATGACAGGATTTCCATTACAGGGTAGAAATCATTGAGCAGATCAAGTACGTTAGAGCTCTGCAGCTTAGGAGTAACCAGTTTAGTATTATTGTGATTAAGTGGCATAATAAAAACTTACAGTACAAGAGAACACATTTAAAAAAAAAAAAAAAAAAAAAAAAAAAAAGGAAAAAACCCCACTGATTAAAAACACAACTTACAGTACACATATATGATCACCAAAATGATGAAATGTTGATAATAAATATAATTTGAGGACTTGTCATTTTAGTCTGCAGCCAGCTAGTTTTTTTTTTTTTAAGCCGTCAACCCACGCCTTGGTAACTGGCACACCCGCTCTTCCCAAGACAGGTTGTGAAATTAAGGGCAACATCAATCACATCCTACAAGATTCATCCAGGTCAAGTGCTGCACACCTTAAAACTGGTACCAAAGGGCCCAATGGTTTTTAGAATTGCATAATGAATGTAACAGAAAATCGCAGGTGTTTTCGGCAGCCATTAAATCTCCACTTTTTTTTTTTTTTTTTTTTTTTTTTTCGGTCCAGCACAATGCTGAAAACCCTATTTTCGGACAATGATTTCCAGTGCATCACCAATTTCTAGCTGCAACCATCTGGCAAATGAGAATGTAGCATTTACTTCTAATCCATCTGCCCTTGGCTCAGGCATACAGCCCTCATCCTGGAACACAGCGAGTGTAACCGATGATAGTTACATAGTTAGTAAGGTTGAATAAAGACACCAGTCCATCCAGTTCAACCCGAGTGTCTACAATTGTCCCCATCACTGTACATTGCACACTCACATCAGTCCCTACCCTCAAGGAGCTCACAATCCAAGGTCTCCATTCATATACTAGGGCCAATTTTAGACAGAAGCCAATTAACCTACCTGTATGTCTTCTGGAGTGTGGGAGGAAACGGGAGTACCCGGAGGAAACCCGCACAGGGAGAACAGGCAAACTCCAGGCAGGTAGTGTCATGGTTGGGATTCGAACCAGCAACCCTTCTTACTGCTAGGTGAGTGCTAACCCCTACACCACTGTGCCTTCCACTGTGTGAAGTCAGAAATCAGAAGCCATGATCATTTTGTCACTTTCAGTTTCAGTCTTATGTAAAAGAAGTAGTTACTGGCTTGTGAAAGCATCAGATCAAACGGTTTGATCAAATGCTTTGGAGGCTAGAACAGAGATATGGGGTCCGGAAGCTGTCCTGTAAGGGTGCTTGAATCCTGGGCTCTGAGCTACCAGGCACTTTTGGGGACATTCCACTCAAGATATATGGGCAGATCCATGATGACCCGCTCCACCAAAGCCCGGGGGATTCTCGTATCCCCTGTTGGGCTCCTCCTCGGACCTCTGGGGCTACTTCACATCGACTAACATGTAGCAAGGAGGAGCGGACAAGATGGCGCCCGAACAGCTCTGCCCCTCTGGGCTCAATCAACACACTGGGCACCCACTGACCCCCCCTGCTGGTGATGACGGGGGGGGGGGGGGGTTAATACACCTCTCCCAAAGCACCTCAAAGAAGATGCTTGCAGGACTTTAACGTCCTGCCAGTGCAGCACCCCAGTGTGAATTCACACTGGGATCGCAGATGAGGCCTTTTTTTCAGGCACTATTTTTAGCGCTAAAACAGTGGAAAAACACCTCTAGTGTGAAAGGGGTCTTAAGTTGCAGAAGGGGTTATTAACAGGTCGAGTCCTCAGGAAGGTGGCCTGAGGGCACGACGTCCTCTAGATGGAGCGCAAATGAGACCACCTCCAAAAACAGGAGTGGTTTTAAAGGTGGATGCTACTGACATTTTTGTTCCCCCCCCCCCTACTCATCTTTTCTGACTGTTTTTCACTAGTTTTGCATTTAGCTAGAGTCAGTGTCATTACTGATAGCATGAGAAGATACCTGGATCCTATAGAGCAGGGGTTGACAAATTTGCTTGGAATCTAGGAGCCAGCTTAAAAAGTTAGGAGCCAGGTCCGTGACGGCGATCCGGACCTGTCCCTGGCCTGACATGGAGACGAGTGAGGGGAAGATAGCAGCGCCGCCGTCGCCCCCCCCCCCCCCCCAAGTCATTGCCCATAGCTCTTAGAGGGACATTTTTTTTTTTTTTTTTTCAAATGACAATTTTTTTTTCAATTGCATTTTAGTGTAAATATGAGATCCGAGGTCTCTCTGACCCCAGATCTCATATTTAAGAGGACCTGTCATGCTTTTTCTATTACAAGGGATTTTTACATTCCTTGTAATAAGAATAAAAGTGACAACATTTTTTTTAAAAGAACAGTGGGAAAAAAAAAAAAAAAAGTTAAAATAAGAAGAAAAAATAATAATTTTTAAACGCGCCCTGTCCTGCCCGCATATAAAATCGGTGTTCGAACCACACATAGGAGGTAGCGCCGTGATCGGTAGAGCGAGAGCAATAATTCTAGCCCCAGACCTCCTCTGTAACTCAAAACGTGCAACCTGTAGAATTTTTTTAAACGTCGCCTATGGAGATTTTAAAGGGTAAAAGTTTGTCGCCATTCCATGAGCGGATGCAATTTTGAAGCGTGACATGTTGGGTATCAATTTACTCGGCGTAACATTATCTTTCACAATATAAAAAATAATTGGGCTAACTTTACTGTTGTCTTATTTTTTTATTAACTAAATTATTTTTCCCAACAAAAGTGCGCTTGTAAGTCTGCTGCACAAATACGGTGTGACAGACAGTATTGCAACAACCACCATTTTATTCTCTAGGGTGTTAGAATAAAAAATATATATAATGTTTAGGGGGTTCTAAATAAAGGGAAGAAGAGGCAGGTAATATAAAACAGAGGAAGCTTCATTAACATTGCTGGTTTGTCATACCAACGGCGACCACAAGAGGGCGCCAGATTCCATAAGGAATCATAGGACCGCAGAAGGCCTCAAAGCCGCGGCCTAAATTTTCGGCCGCCGGCGGAACAGCCCGACGCGATCACGCTGGGGGGTCCACAGAGACAGGATACCCCCAGCTGTGCTGCCCCAGGCGCGAGGTCGCTATTTCTAGTCGCCAATGCGACCTGGCGCCCGGGTTTTGTCGAGCCCTGCTATAGAGGTTGCACAGGCAGTCCAACTCCTCCAGGATGGCACATCATTACGTGCCATTGCCAGATTTACTGCATCTCCCAGCAGTCTCAAGAACATGGAGGAGATTCCAGGAGACGGGCAGTTACTCTATGAGAGCTGGACAGGGCCGTAGAAGGTCCTTAACCCATCAGGACATCTGCTCCTTTGTGCAAGGAGGAACAGGATGATCCCTAAAAAGCCCTAAAAAAAAATGGTGCGAATGTCTGACCAAACAGACTTCATGGAGGGTGGCCTGAGGGCCCAATGTCCTCTAGTGCTCACTGCCTGGCACCATGGAGCGCAATTGGCGTGTGCCATTGAACACCAGAATTAGCAGGTCTGCCACTGGTGCCCTATGCCTTTCACAGATGAGAGCAGGTGCAGCCTGAACAAATGAGCGACGTGAAAGGGTCTGGAGAAACCTTGGAGAAAGTTATGCTGTGTGTAACATCGGTCAACGTGACTCGTTTGGTAGTGGGTCAGTGATGGTCTGGGGAGAGACGCACATACCTCTACAGGCTAGACCAGCCATTCTCAACCAGGATTCCATGGAATCCTAGGGTTCCTCCAAAGGTTGCTAGGGGTCCCTTGAGCTGTGGCCGATTGACCCATCTTAAAAGTGCCTGAATAGTTCTGGGGTCAATGCCATTTGGTAGAGCCAGTTGCATGAAGCCAACAATCTTTTAAGCCATCTGTAGGGATTGCATTCTGACCACCACTAACTGCTGCCTCATTCCACATGACCACAGATTTAAGGGGCATTATTTTTACTGACCACCAATGAAAAAGGGTTCGAGACTAGAAAATTATTTCAAGGGTTCCTCTGGGGTAAAAGGGTTTAGAAAGACTGGGCTAGACAATGGCACCCTGACTGCCATTAGTTATCAGGATGAAATCTTTGGACCAATTGTCAGACTTTACGCAGGTGTAGCGAGTCCTGGGTTCCCTCCTGGTGCACAACAATGCCCGGAGGATGAAAGAATTGATACCATTGAATGGGCCCCATGCTCGCCTGACCTAAATCCAATAGAACACCTCTGGGACATTATGCTTCGGACGGTCCATCGGACTCGTCAGGTTTCACATCAGTCTGTTAGCTACACCATTTGTTTGAAAGTGTTTCCATGTCATGATCTACACGCTTCATAACAATTCACTTATTTCAGCGCTACATTTTTAACTCTCAGTATGTTTAGGAGCTCAGTGATGCTCTGGTCCAGATCTGTGAGGAAATACCCCAGGACGCCATCTGTGGTCTCATTAGGAGCATGCTCCTACATTGCCAGACATGCATACAAACTACTAAGGACCATTATGAGTTGCTGCAATGAAATTTCAGCAAAATGGACTAGCGCGCATTATTTTTTTACTTTGTTTTGTTGGGGGTGTCTTTGAATTCAACCCTCTCTAGGTTGATAATTTTCAGCAAAAGATGTGGCATCCTTTCGTTCCTAACACATTACCCAGTCCATATCAGTATAGATATCTAGCATGATATTTTTCCCCATTGAGATCTGATGTGTTCCTTTCACTTTTTTGTGACATACAATATTTAAAAGCCACTTGCTGTAAAGAAAAAATAAGTTTTTTTTTTTAAATCTTTACTAACAACCCATTAAAGATGGCAAGTAGCTGAGCACACACACAGATTCTTGCTCATAAAATCAATATAAAATAAGGAAAAAAATAAATAATAAAATAAAAATTTCCATAGTACCAAGAACCACAAGATATCTCCATATTCACAAGAATTTAAATTTTTTGGTTTATTATTAATCTTTTGAGAAGATCATTGTGAAATCCTAGGTTCACTTTGGACCGATTTGTCACGCGCTTTGAGAGATCAAATCGCAGCCTATTGGCACTGTTTCAATCGCTTTAGACGCCGATTTTGCAGCGCCACACCAACTCTCAAAAGTAGCTCCTGCACTACTTTTCCGATTTAAGGTGCACCTTCAATAGACATCTATGCATGAAGCCACACAGATGTCTATCAAGTAGCACCTGAAATCTGAACCAGGGTGAAAACTTGCTTGAAAGTCATGCATTCACAAGGTATTAAGCCAGTATCAGGATAGCAAGGCAGTAATGGCAGAACCCATATTTATATTTTCCCAGGCTCCTGTAAGTGCACTTAAAACTACACCCATCACAAACCTGGCTAACTAAGCCTATGATGAAAATACAATGCACAGTCGAATGAAAACTGCTTGTCAAAACAATCAGTAGATTCAGGTGCACGGGTATTTTAAAGTTATAAACAAAATCACACATTTCAGCACATATGGGGAAAAATAAATATATACACACACACACACACACACAAAGAGGAAGTAAACCCTTATGGGTTTTCTTCCTCTTTGATTCCCTGCAAAGGTAAAGCATAATGGACTACTATGCATACGATGCAAACTGACGTTTTTTCCGATGGAATTCCGCTGAAACAGTCTTGCCTACACACGATCACACCCAAGTCTGATCGTCTAGAACACAGTGACGTACAACGGGACTAGAAAAAGGAAGTTCAACAGCCAGTAACCAATAGCTGCCCTTGCGTCATTTTTGGTCCGTCGTAACAGCAGACGGACGAACAGTTTTCCCCAATAGGATTTGATTCCGTCGCAAATATTTACATGTTCTATTTCTAGGTCCGTCAGAATTTTTAGTTTTTTTTTCAAAAAAAGTCAGAGGAGGCATACACAAAAGCATAATGGGCTAGAATGCATCGCATACACTAGCCCATTATGTGCCACTTACCTGAAAACGAAGCCCACGATGTCCCTGCATCCATCGTCGCACCTCTTCCTTCCGGGGCTGTGGAGTCCGGCTCTGACTGGTTGGGGTTGTGTGACATCACTCACATATGCACCAGGGAGCCGTCAGTCACGGCACTTGCCACTGAAGAATCGGCAGAGTGCCGTTTATTCACAGCACACGTGCCGATGACATCGGTGTACTACAAGGTAAATATTTCCTAAACAGCGTACAAATACCTATAGGTAAGCCTTATCTATAGGTACAACTTCAGCATTGGGGGTGTACAACCACTTTAAGAGAGACTAATAAAAACTGATTCTTTGCTTACATGGCAAAGATTTTTAAAAAAATATATGAGTGTTCAAGTGTGAAAGATTCGAGTTCAGTAGTACCAACTAAATAAGTTTTTCTTTTGACGATAAAAGCCATCTTTGTTCATGCATTTTTCAGGCTAAAGTATCAATTTCCTGGATGTAGATGATGGTTCAAAGATGATACAAACCTGTGCGATTCTTGGCCATGTTCACAATCGTCCAACACAAATCAGCCCCAGCTGCAGCATTTGACCTTGTGACTTGATGCAAAGTTACAATATTACAAACAAATTGGAGAGAGGCATGGATTCCTCTGGCCTGCAGCCCACTGAACAAAGACAATGGGCTGGAGCTCTAGGACTGATGATATTTAAAATTAGATATCTATCTATCTATCTACACATACATATACACACACACGCTCTGCTTCATATTATGTACATATGACCACTAGGGAGGTGGCTACAGTGCCTTAAAGTATTCACACCCTTTGAAATTTTCTACATTTTGTCACGTTACAACCAAAAACGTACATTTATGTTCTAGACCAACACAAAAGTGGCATATAAAATTGTGAAGTGGAAGGAAAAAATGATAAACGGTTTTCAGAATAAAAAAATAATAATAATAATATTATTATTATTATTATTATCTAAAAAGTGTGGCGTTCATTTGTATTCAGCCCCCTTTACTCTGATACCCCTACGCAAATACAAAGCACAGTATGCAAATAAGTGTAACGTTTTCTAGGCATGCGACTGACTGAAAGGAATTTATGCAACCAACTCACTCCAAAAGAGGTTCAAATCTTCACATCTTTAAAAACCTGGTTAATAACCCCAAGGAAATGAAACCCTGCAGGAATTTATTGACTCTAGGACAATGGTGTTAGAGCTCATTACTCTAAATGCAGAGACACTGCCCATGGAATGTTTGGAAAACAGACACACTGGTGCCGACTATCACAACAATGAGGGCTATTCCTGGCCTTGAAAGAGATCCCACAACCTATGTAGCCTCCACTAACAGATGTGAAATTAAAAAGTGTTGGCTGGTCTGTCAACTATATATTAGAAAATACACAGATTAGTAACCAATATCCATTAGAAAAATATGCATGGAATGAAGGGGTTACAATAGTTTTTTTTATTGTAATATATAAAAAATAGTTGCACAAAAATACACTTGGAAAAAAATAAAAATATATGGGATTATTAACAGCGAAGAAAAGAAAATTAAAAACATAAAAAGAAAAAAAATTACCACTGCCCCTACTATTGCAGGGCAAAAACCAGCTCAAATAAAATATCCAATGTTGTAGGCCTGCATGAGGTTTGTAGTTAATAAGGTGCTTGCAAAGGAGACATGTGCTCAAGTTTAAACCACCATTGAAGAAATCTCCCGATGTGTCTTACTATATTTAAACGTATGTGCGGTTTCCCTAAGCAGTACTGAAAAAAAGCTTAACTTGACCATTTCCATAAACTTTCATATTGTGATGAAGACAAAAAGTATGGGACCATGGACTGCCATGAAATGAACATTTCACCAGGAGCCACCAAGAGCTCCTGATCCCAACCTTCTGTCCTTATGGAGGTGTAGCACTACCCCACTCCTGCACAGCCAGGCAACAAGTATTTCCCATACTTTCTCCAGACACAAGGAACAGTATTTGAGCTTAAAGAGGGATTCCACCAAAAAAAATAAAAAAATTATAAAAAAAAAATTAAAAGCCAGCAGCTATAAATACTACAGCTGCTGACTTTTAATAAATGGACACTCACCTGTCCCGGGTTCCAGCGATGCCGGCAGCCGAGGCCGATCGATCGATCGCTCGGCCCTCGGCTGCTGCCGCCACCATTCTAGGTGAGGGAATCAGGAAGTGAAGCGAATCAGCTTTACTTCCCGATTCCCTACTGCACATGCGCGAGTCGCGCAGCGCAATAGGAATTCTCCGCACTGTCTCTGAGACCCGTGTGTGTCCCAGAAGACAGCGCAGCAGGACAGGAAATGGCGTAGACTCCCACGGGAGTCTATGCCCGGAAGTGGGTGTAAATACCTGTCTTTGACAGGTATCTCCACCCCCCTCCCCCCTGAAAGGTGCCAATTGTGACACCGGAGGGGGGGGGGGGGAGGGATCCGATCAGCGGAGGTTCCACTTTAGGGTGGAACCCCGCTTTAAGTTTTATTAAAGGGAAATAACTTGAATGGGGAATATTAATTATGGGATGTCCAACTTGATGGCAACAAAACCAGTGACAAACTTTGTCCCCACGTACAACTCTATACTGATCTCACTCCCCACCACTGACAGTCTCATTGAAAAGATGTAAAAGCCGCTTAAGGACTAGGAACTCTCTGTGCTTTCGAAAATCAAGTGTTGTAGACTGCATCCCCCAGTGCCTCCAACTCCCTTGTAGTCCCAGCTCTACCAAATGCAGGAGATGCCAGTCCACCCGGTTTCCTTCTCACCAGCCCACCCGGCTGCTCCAGAGATCTCCCTGGGAAAGGTTAACAATAGATTTTAGGTACAACGCTGCCTTTCAGAAAGACGTGCTACATGTGGCAGACTTTCCTCTTCTTAGTCCTTGACCGTGCAAACGAATTCACACGGCCCTCCTTGCTCCCACTTAGGAAAAGATTCCTTTCCAATTGCAATATGATCAGGATCCTCCCAAGCCAGCCCGAGGCAGGGCCCCCTCCCCGGCAGGGGTAACCCTCAAGAGCCACCAACGGTCACCTAAGCAATCCATCTTCCACCGGACTCCCCAGCCAGCATGACTCAACCATATTTAAGGGCTGGCTCAGACACCATGCCAGGCTCACTGCCTTGGGGTTGGCCAATCTTCACCAAGTATGCCGATCAACCCTCTTGGCCTACGCCCTCCCTCTAGCTTCTAGAGGTTTCCCCAAACTACCAGAAATCTGCCGGAATGAATCATCCAGCCATCCATCCATCTAGCATGCAATGCATACTAACGCATTATGCCTTTACCTTGCAGAGAAATAAAAAAAAAAAAAAAAGGGTCCAGCAGTTTACAACAGTTTTAAGATTGTCAAAACAAACCACTGAGCACTACACGGGACCCAGGAGATCGTCACTCCCAAGTATGGGTTTCTTAAGTCTAGTCAAATGGGCCAAATGTTGGGCGGCATCTGCCAGTTCAATAGAAACCACTGGAAGAGGCATGAGCAAAAAAGCTCTGTTGATCAGCACCCTCAACCAATGGAGTAGAGCACTGACCTGAGTGTTCTGGCAGGGTGTCAGAACACAATAGGTTAGCAAGGGAGATTGATGTAATAATGTCAGATAGTTAGTACAGCGGCTCCTACTAAAATTAACCAATCAAAAAAAATAAATAAAAAAACCTCCACCGTTTGACAGTTATTATAGAAAAGGGTTGTGCCACTAGGTGACCCAGACCATGCATGCCTATATAAGAACTGTCAAACGGCAAGCCTTCACAGCAGATAGAGAGATTTGGTTTGTTCTTTTGGATCCAGTGGCATTGTGATTGATGATGAATCTACATCGGGGGACATTGCAGGACAGACACCAGTCAAACACCCTGCAAATATCCGGGTGTTCCCCCAATAGACAATGTTCAACCTGAAACATTCGCACAACACTATTGCAAAATATTCAAAAACTGATATAACAAGGATTTAAAACAATTTTGCTGTCATGGAATTCTTTAAAAGTGACATAACACCTAAATTGTTCAATAATTTTACAGCTGCAGCTTGTTCTGTAACAAAAGCATGTAGAGTCTATTATAACAAGAGAAATACAGAAGAAATAAACTGGAGGGGGGAGGGGAACCCAACACACAAATAGTTAACATCTTAATTTGTTTTGATTTAGGCACTGGACTATATCATTCCACTTGATGAGTTTGATTTGCGCTCTACAAAGTCGCTAGTAATGTGCTGAACAGAAAAATTTAGTTTCTTCGTTTTCTAATGAAATCCAAATTATCAGAATAATGCGAATTGTGCAAGAAGAATATGAATTTTTTTATTTCTTTATTTTTTTAAGGAGCAGGCCTGGAAGCCAGCCACCATGTCCTTAAAGCGGAGGGCCGGTTATAAAAAAAAAAATAAAAAAAAGTCAGCAGCTGCAAACACTGCAGCTGCTGACTTAATAAACACACTCACCTGTCCAGGGCGCCCGTGATGTCGGCCGCCCGAGGCCGACCCGTCCCTCGGGTCCCGGCGCCGCCATCCCTTGTAAGGGAAACAGGCAGCAGAGCCTTACGGCTTCACTGCCCGTTTCCTACTGCGCATGCGCGAGTCCCGCAGCTACTGCGCATGCGCGAGTCCCGCAGCGCTTTCTGAATGGGACGCGCTGTGTTCTGGAACACACAGTTCCCAGAACACAGCGCGACTCATTACCCAGAAGACGCCGCAACGAAGAGAGAAGACAGAAGATCTCCGCGGAGGAGGAAGAGGAAGATTAGGATAAAGTGCCTAGCAACAGGCATTTCTGGTAAGTAAAAAAAAAAAAAATTTTTTCATTTTTTTTTTTTTTAGATTTTTTGTAATTTTTAACATTTTTTTGTTTTTCAGGGTGGCCCTCCCCTTTAACAACCAATGACTTCTCGGCTGTCAGCTGTAACTGGTGAAACCTGCCAACAGCTGATGAGTCACTGGTTGTCAAGCACGCAGCGGCCGGCTTCCCGGCCCGCTCCTCAACAACCAGCCATCTTTACACAGAATTGGAATCATTCTGAAAATTTGGAATTAAAGGAAACAAAATGCACATTTAAAAGTTGCATGTATATCACGCAGGTGCTACTTTAATGCAACTTTTGAGGGCTTACATTAAAGTCTATGGCCCTGAAGTCACACGAAAGTCAGACCAAAAGTATTGCAGAAAGGACTTTAAGTCACAATATTATGAACAGTACTCAGGAAACGTGGGGTGCGACTTGCACTCTTATGTAATTGGTTATCA
Organism: Lithobates pipiens; assembly: GCF_037356315.1. NCBI lineage: Eukaryota > Metazoa > Chordata > Amphibia > Anura > Ranidae > Lithobates > Lithobates pipiens. The sequence continues at coordinate 170,938,337 of NW_027507764.1, forward strand.
CATGACACATATGTGGTGTCGTCGCTAACCTCAGAATAGGAGCAATAATTCTAGCACCAGACCTCTGTGCAACAATAAACTGGTAATCTGTAAAAGGCTTATTTTTTACTGAAAATCTGCATTTGATAAACTGCTGCATATAGATCATGTGACAAATAAAAATATGCAACACCCACCATATCCTCCAGGGACTTTTGGTTTTAGGGAATATACACTTTATGATTTATCGTACGTATTTATATTGTTTTGCAGATTTTTTACATGTAATGAATTTATTTTTATTTTTATCATGTATGCTAGATTTGGGAGTCACTACTAGTCAAAGTGACCTTTTTTTCCCCCCTTATATATAAATAGATAAAATGTCCTAGCAAAAAGCAAGATTTGAACTGTAGATCAGATTTGAGGAAACAAGTCAGAAATACTGTTTTTACTACACTATATACTTTCCATACCCATCATATGAGAACAGCTGATGAGTATTAGAAGATTTGGATGATGACCCTCAAATCCTGGATCTAAGTTAAGGCTGACCAGCAGCCAGCAAGCACTTTATTGATCTGGTGAGTGCTGTATTTATTGGAACGTGATGGAACACTTTTGGGGTTTTAAAAGAAATAGCCACCTTTCATTCTTTTTAAATGATGGATATGGTGATTGGCAATGACATATCCATCTATGGACTTGAACAGGTGAATTATCAGTAAAAACACTTTGCAGCAGGACAATATTTATAATATTACCAGTGACTGTTACTATTCATTCACTGTGGGGTCATGGTTTATATATTTGATATTTTTCATTTATTCAATGGTTTATGTACATAAGACGAGCGCCCAGAAATTACGGAATTATACGTGAAAGCAAGAGTACTGAATCTAATGAGAATCACAATTAAAAACAAAAAATAAAGATGCAAAAGGTTTGATTTACTAAGGTTGACTGTCTTTCCCCAGGCATTGACTGCTTGGTATGCAGTAAAAATAGCTCTCCGTTTATTTTATTTTTTAAATAAAAGAAAAACACACACACACACACACACACACACACACACACACACACACACACACACACACACACACACACACTACCCAGGGCCATGTGCATGCAAATTCACTGTCGTTGACCTTCCATCCCCATGAATAAGATCCCATTCTGTCACTACATTTGCCTACCTCACAGAAAGCAGCAATAGGAAAGTTTACTACTGAATAGCGCATTACCTTTTTACATCATTTTATTCCCCCCCCCCCCCCCCCACTTCAAAATTAGATTTTTTTTATTCCATAACAAAATAAATGGTCTAATAAACACAAATAAAGTATATGTATAAGAGTTAATGCTTAGATGCTCCAAATATAAAATTGGGATTGAACAGATTAGAAAACTAACGTTTCTGGCACCTAAAATATACCAGACAAGGGGGGGGGGAAAAAAATGTGTGTGATTATGTATGTATATATATATATATATATATATATATATATATATATATACATACACACACACACACACACACACACATACATACACACACTTTTTTTTTTTATAATGAAATACAGTTCATTTTAGTTAAAGTCAAAAACTAGTCTTTTTTTTTTTTTTTTTTATTTAAAAACGAGAGAAAAAAACTAATATTCAGCATACCACATCAACCCTCTACCACATGCATGAAGCTACAATTAAAGTAGCTCAGAGCCAGCTACCTCTTGTCCAATACTGTACATGATTAGAAGAAAATTGGAGAAGGATTTTTATTTATTTTTTTAATGTGAATCAACATTTGTTGAGTTTTATTGATACTCTTTATTGGCCAATTTACATAATTAAAGATGCAAGTTTAAGAATATTTAGGTTATAACCTGCTGTCAACACCCTTCTACATGTATTTTATAAAATATTCACTTTGTTACTGGATCATTTATGAAAACATAAATCACAGTCTGGGCATTATCATGGAAATGCATGTGCAAGCAAACAAGACATTTGGTCAACGAGAAAGGAAACTGCTCCTTAACTAAGCAACCGGTAAATACAACATTAGTAAATCATGACCAAAGACTTGTTAAAAAAATATATATTCAGGGCCGGATTAACATAGGGGCTGATGGAGCTGCAGCACCAAGCCCCTGCCTTAAAATAGGCCCACCCAGCCAGCAGCATAAACCCGATTTTTTTTTTTCCTGTCCATAAACTTCTATGGGACAGGAGAAGTGTGTGTAAATGTAGGGGTGTCTGGCTGCATCTGTGTTTGCTCACTGTGGTTATTACAATGTCACAGTGCACAGTTCCCCCCCCCTACACAAATGGGAGAGGCTGAGTCGGCTCTGCCTTTCCCCTCCCCCTCTGTGAAGTCTGTGCAGTGAAGGAGCCGTGTGGGTGGGAAACACCGGCAGATAGAAGGTGAACAGGATATCTCTGAGTGATGAGCCTCCAGGGACTGTCCACATGTGAGCTCAGTGACTGGTTTCTTATATCCCTTTCCCTCGTTTTTAACTTTTTTCTCCAGCAGTAGCTGTTATAACTGCAGCCAAAGTGTTTAGAACTGTGTCATCAGCCTGTGGCAGTGCTTGGTGGTCCCTTGTGCTTTTAGGTGGTTCACACTGATTTGCTGTGTTTTGGCCCATTGCTGGTGTATCCACAGTTTTCCTGCGTTTTACCCCCAGTCCTATAGATTTCTATTAGGTTGTTTGTTTTTTCTGCATTTTCTGAAAGCGCACCAAAATTCCTGCATGCTGCATCTTTGGCACACTGTCAGAAAATGCAGCAAAAACCTGCAACCTGATATAAATCAATAGGACTGCAGCTAAAACTGCAGATACATGAGCAGTGCAGCCAACTGCAGCACACCAGTGTGAGCCCAAAAGCTTGCACACACAACCCTGTACAACTTGGTCTAAACAAAACTCCTGGCATACAGCCATACCATCCCAGCTCAGGAGGGGTGGGGGCTCCAGGGATTTGATTGACTATGCAGGCCCTGTCTCTTCTATCCAATTGGGGAGAGTCTTGGAGGCAGTGGCAGGCTGCTGGTGGTAAGTGGCACACTGTATCTGGTGACAGGCTGTGGGTGGCGAGTGGCACACTGTATCTGGTTGCATGCTGGTGGCAAGTGGCACACTGTATCTGGTGGCAGGCTGCTGATGGAAAGTAGCACACTATCTTGTGGAAGGCTGCTGGTTGCACACTGCTGCTGGTGGCAAGTAGCACACTATCTGGTGGAAGGCTGCTGATGGCACACTGCTGGTGGCAAGTGGCACACTGTATCTGGTGGCACACTGCTGGTGGCAAGTGGCACACTGTATCTGGTGACAGGCTGCTGGTGGTAAGTGGCACACTGTATCTGGTGACATTCTGCTGGTGGCAAGTGGCACATTGTATCTGGCATGCTGCTGGTGGCAAGTGGCACACTGTATCTGATGGCAGGCTGCTTGTGGCAAATGGCACACTGTATCTGGTGGCATGTTGCTTGTGTCAAGTGGTACACTGTATCTGGCATGCTGCTTGTGGCAAGTGGCACACTGTATCTGGTGGTACACTGCTGCTGGTGGCAGGCTGCTGTTGGCAAGTGGCACACTGTATCTGGTGGCATGCTGCTGGTAGCAAGTGGCACACTATCTGGCATGCTGCTTGTGACAAGTGGCACACTGTAACTGGTGGCAGGCTGCTTGTGGCAAGTGGCACACTGTAACTGGTGGCAGGCTGCTGTTGGCAAGTGGCACACTGTATCTGGTGGCATGCTGCTGGTAGCAAGTGGCACACTATCTGGCATGCTGCTTGTGACAAGTGGCACACCGTATCTGGTGGCAGGTTGCTGGTGGCAAGTGGCATGCTGCTGGTGGCAAGTGGCACACTATCTGGTGGCAGGCTGCTTGTGACAAGTGGTACACTGTATCTGGTGGCAGACTGCTGGTGGCAAGTGGCACACTTAAAGAGGGATTCCGCCCAAAAAAAAATATTAAAAGCCAGCAGCTATAAATACTACAGCTGCTGACTTTTAATAAATGGACACTCACCTGTCCCGGGTTCCAGCGATGCCGAGGCCGATCGACCGCTCGTGCCTCGGCTGCTGCCGCCACCATTCTAGGTGAGGGAATCAGGAAGTAAAGCGAATCGGCTTCACTTCCCGGTTCCCTACTGCGCGAGCTGCGCCGCGCAATAGGAAATCTCCGCGCTGTCACTGGGACCCGTGTGTGTCCCAGCAGACAGCGCGGCAGGGCAGGAAATGGCGTAGACTCCCGTGGGAGTCTATGCCCGGAAGTGGGTGAAAATACCCCCCTCCCCCCTGAAAGGTGTCAATTGTGACACCGGATGGGGGGGGGGTTCCGATCAGCGGAGGTTCCACTTTAGGGTGGAATCCCGCTTTAATCTGGTGGCATGCTGCTGGTAGCAAGTGGCACACTATCTGGCATGCTGCTTGTGACAAGTGGCACACCGTATCTGGTGTCAGGTTGCTGGTGGCAAGTGGCACACTGTATCTGGTGGCAAGTGGCACACTGTATCTGGTGGCAGGCTGCTAGTGGCACTGTATCTGGTGGCACACTGTATCTGGTGGCAAGTGGCACACTGTATCTGGTGGCAGGCTGCCAGTGGCACACTGTATCTGGTGACAGGCTGCTGGTGGCAAGTGGCACACTGTATCTGGTGGCATGCTGATGGCAAGTGGCACATTGTATCTGGTGGCAAGTGGCACACTGTATCTGGTGGCAGGCTGCGGGTGGCATCTGGCAGCAGGCAATGGTGGCAAGCGACACACTGCATCTGGTGGGAAGTGACAAGCTCAGGTTCCCACTGATAATGCATCATGGTGAGTTGAACTATTTCACTATATATTACAATGTAGTAATAGAAATAATGGAATTTGATCATCCCGATGCCATATCAAGCATAGCGTCAGGATGATTTTAAGTGCTAAGTGCCATTTGCCTGAAAAATCACCCCCCGCCACCTATTTCCCCATCAACCCGAGACTACATCCCCCCTCTTTTTTTTTTTGGGAAGGGGGGGATCTCCCTGAATGGCAGTTTGGAAATGTGGTCTCCTATGTTGCTGCTGTTGAGAGACCGCATAGCAGGTGGTATTGGGGGTGTTCCTGCTGCTCAAAGGCTGCACGGCCAATATTACTGGTGAAAGTATATTTAATTTGTTTTAGCAAAACATTTTTGCATTTTCATTTTGTTTCCGTAAAAAAGGCCCACCAAAATCCTCAGCACCAGGCCCATGATGCTGTTAATCTGGCCCTGTATATATTATATATATATATATATATATATATATATATATATATATATATATATATATATATATATATATATAAGCACAAAAGCTCAATATGCAAAATATTTCTTTAACCATGGTGGCAAGTTATAAAATTCTATGGATTAATTAGCATAACCAGTATCCCCTGCCATTTATTTTGCAAGTATATGAATTGGCTCTTTTTTTTTTTTTTTATAAGAAAAAGGGGGAAGAAGGGGAGTGGTGGAAAGAAGAAAGACCTAACAACTTGACTGACAATGAGTATATATTATTTCACAACCACTAGACAGTACAGCAAAAATTGCTGTCTTGAAGTTTGAGAAACTCTACATTGACTCATTACCACAATGCCTGGTTTAATATATGCTGTTCTAAACATCTCAGTGCAACGTGATTGAATCATCTTCTGAGAATGTTAATTATTCAGAGCTACCAAAGGGAAGAAAAAAAAAAAAAAAAAAAAACATATACACACACACATACATACATACATACATACATACATACATACATACATACATACATACATACATACATATATATATATATATAATTACACATTAAGAAGAGCAAGAGGGTGCGCTTTCTCCCTTTGTCCTGACCACTACTTTGTAGTATATGAAAAGCAGCTGAATCACCCTTATCTGGTAATCTCTCATAGTTTTGAAGAATTGGAAAGGTATACGATAACGACCACAAGTGAAAGTCATTTTAAAATTATTTCATTTTTTAAACATTCAGGCAAAAACGAAAGTCACTCTTTTTCTTAAAAACAAACTTGAAACTGTTTATTAGCAAAAGAGAATTCTTTCACCAGCCAAATACAATGAAAAAAAAAATTAAGGATATAAATTTGATGAACGCACATTAAAAAATAAATAAAAAAAAAAAGGGAATGCATTCTAATTCTTCACCAACCCAGGTAACAGTGAACATCACTTTTTAAGTAAATGTCCCGAACATCCCGACTTTGCGCTAATACACAATTTACATTTTTCCACTGTACACAACTTAAGCTGGCCATACACTATATGAAAAAGCAGGCAAACCCATTTTCGAAAAACAAACATTTGGCCAAGAGCGTAAAAACGATAGTGCCATAATGTAATTACCAATAGATCGTTCAGTGGACATAAATTAATGCATTTTTGGTTTTTAAATATACCTAGTTCAGACAGGAAACACATTAACCTTTCAATTTATCGCTCGTTTGGCAGAAAATTTACAAACTTGTCCTATGTTTTTTTTCGCTTGAAAAACATCCAACGTTCATCGATTTTGTGCCCATTAACTGGCTGAAAAAGAATGATTGTCTAAATGACCGAATTTCAGTCGAATTTTCGTATAGTGTATGGCCAGCATAAACATCCACCTTCATGTATAAACTGATACAGCTAACAAAATAGTATTCCTTACAGAATGGTAATGAATACGTTGAGAGCTGCAGTGTGTTATTGTGCTGGTAACGTGCACGGTTCTTAAATAAGATATGCTCATTCCGTGCAGCTTGATTTTATTATAAATGACATAATACCCACTTCTGATATCAGATGTATTTTGTGAGCAAATAACTTCAGAGCCAAATATTTGCCACCGATTTGCTTTTAACGAATCTTTAAATTCAGTCATATCTACTGTACAAAAGGTTCAGGACTCTAAATAATCTATTTTAATTTCTTATTTATAAAAGGGGTAAAAAAAAAAATAAAAAAAGTCAAAAATTAAAACAAAAAAAAAAAAAATATATACATTCCCACAAGCAAATATCAGTATGACCAGAGTCCTTGTCCATCATTCTTAAAAATAAAAAAATAAAATAAAAAGTAGGAAACAAAAATGTAAGCAACTTATGTTAAAAGAACAATTTTTTTTTATTTTTTTTACTGCAATAGGTAACCTGTGTGTAAACTTTAAAGCCTCCTTTAAAATAAAAGCAATAGATATTTGTGAGAGGCAAATATTTGTAGTAGCCAAATGAAGCTTGTGATTGATTGAGGAAAGGAGGGCTCAGCAAAGCCTGAAGACTTCACCAGCTAATTGTTTTCAGTATTGACTATAAAATAAGACAAAAAGGGATAATGAAGAGCGAATTCTGATATAAATTAGGTTATATACGCTGCATAAAAAAATAAATAAAAAAAAGCAAGCAGTGTTACTGAAATGGAAAAATAAATAAAAAAAGTGTATTCTGAACTATTAGAGATTGCCCAAATGTACATGAAGAACCTCTATTTTACTAATCGGTGAATGCCATTATGGGGTTGATTTACTAAAACTGTAAAGTACAAAATCTGGTGCAGCTGTGCATAGAAACCAAGTAGCTTCCATTTTTTATTTATTTTTTTGGTCAAACATTAATTGAACAAGCTGTTAGAAGCTGATTGGCTACCATGCACAGATGCAGATTTTGCACTCTCCAGTTTTTTTAGTTGCACTAGATTTAATTTACTAAAACTGCAGTGCAAAAAATGTAATGCAGCTCTGCATAAAAACAGCTTCCTGGCTTATTTGTCAAAGCTTAAATTGTACAACCTGAAAAGTTAGAAGCTGGATGTGCAGAGCAGCCAATCAGCTTCTAACTTCAGCTTGTTCAATTGTTTGAAAAAAAAAAAAAAAAAAAAAAAAAAAAAAAAAAACACAACCTGGAAGCCGATTCATTTCTATGCACAGCTGCACCAGTTTTTTGCACTTTAAAAAGTTTTAGTAAATAAATTGGGAACAAAACTAGTAGTATACACCCAAGACCTGAATATTAGGGACATTTCCAGATGAATCTGACATTCACTGCCGGTCAAATTCCTGACTCCATCAAAGAGCTATATTAATAAAAAAAAATAAAAAATAAAAAAAAAAACGGAAAACTATTTCTCTAAAGAAACAGAAGGGTTTTGCCTAGCAGACATTCGTTTCTCATCAAGGTTCTAGTTGTCTCGCGGCGATAGGAAACATTGCTCTGGTAGCAGAATTTATAAATATACCCCAAATGACAAGCCGTATCACACGTCCTAGCAGGTGACAATCTGCACCACACCAGTCCCCCCCATTTCTTACGCGAGTGTCACAACAGAAGAAGACACAAAAGACACAACATTTACTATGCAATTTAACATAATCACAACTTACGCTAAACGACAAACAGTGCAGAAAGGAATGTGAGCACGTGGATGTTGTAACAGGCAATCACGGATGGAGCAATAGTGCTTCAAATCCATAAGCACTGCAGGTTTGCTTTTCACCTTTTCAAGGAACAGGTACTTGAGATAACACACTGGAGTGTACTAATGTAGTAACAGACCAGTTAATAAAGGCAGTACAACGCGCAACACAGATGTCCAAAGTGCAGTCACTTCTAGCAACCTGATGTTGGATTTACTACAGTCCCAACAGCAGAAGGTGTATTCTGGTTGCTATGGGCTACTGCATGTTACACCGTTCTCTTAAAATTTAGGCTCCATGCACACTAGGAGAAAAAAAAAAAGGAAGAAGGCGGCTCCTATCAGCAGCTTGAGCATTTTTTTCTGCTTCTAGAAGCAATTAGGTATTTATTTTATGTGTCCATGCACACTATTTTAAATTTAGTTTATGAAGTTTCGTCTTCTAGGAGCAGAATTATTTTTTTTGCCAGAAAGCTGTTAAACGTTCTCACTTAAGCTGCCACAAAAACGCTATTATAAGTGTTTTCATCCAGCAGTTGTCTGCCTTTTTTAGCTTATAGTGTGCATGAAGCCTAATTCAGAACTCAACCAACAATTCATGTCTGCTTCAATGCAATGCATTTGCTTACTAAAAATCACAATTCAACCTTTGGCAACTGGCTGAAGTACATCTTCCTAATGTCACCAAACGGGATGGAAAGATGTCCTCCTAAAAAGGTCACAAAACTGGATGGAAAGATGGTGTTCTGATGTCACTAAACTAGATAAAATTGTGTCTTCCTAATGTCACCCAACTGAATGGAATTGTGTCTACTAAGTGTCACAAAAACTGGATGGAATCAGCTCTTTCCAATGTCACAAAATTGAATGGGAATTAGTCTTCCAAGTGTCACAAACCTGGATGTTTCCCAATGTCACACCTAGATGGAAAAAGGTGTCCACCTAATGCCCTAAACTTGGATGGAATAAATGTTTCCCAATGCCACACCTAGATGGAAAAAAGGTGTCCATCTAATGTCCAAAAACCTGGATGGAATAATTGTTTTCCAATGTCACAGCTAGATGGAAAAAGGTGTCCACCTAATATCCTAAACCTGGATGGAATGATGGAAAGGGGTCCACCTAATGTCCTAAAAATTGGATTGAATTGTCTCTTCCTGATGCCATGAAACTAGATAGGAAGGTATCCTCCTAGATTGACAAAACTGGATGAAATGTGTTCAGCGTCACATATTTTGAAGCAGACTAGGTCTTAAAGAAGCATTAACCAGTTTATTGCTGTGTCACCTTTTCTACAGTATATATATATATATATATATATATATATATATATATATATATATATATATATATATATATATATATATATATTTTTTTTTTTTATTTTTTTTTTTTTTTTTTTTAAACAAAAACATTTTTTTTGTGAAATAAACACTATTCACAATACAGACGACTTCAGTGAAAAATTATAATAATTTCACAACAAACAAAATCCAAACTCAGTTTAGGGTTTCCTTATTTCCCCTTTCCAACTAAAACAAACAATCAAACCACTAAAAGAATCAAATCTCAAAAACAGAGAACAGAGCTTGTCCCTAAAAACAGAAGTTGGTGAATACTAATAGTATAGAAAAGTTACACAAATGTCCCACAATCTGAAACATTTTCTGCTCCACATAGCAAAAATCCTTCTGAAACCATTTCTTAGAAACAAAAACTTTACAGTAAAAAAAAAAAAAAAAAAAAAAAAAAAAACACACCCTAAAAATGATAATGGAAGTGGACAATGCAGATTTTCCTTTAAAAATGGAAGAGAAAAAAGATGACATACATATATATTTTTTTTTTTTTACCACGTTCTGCACAAGAGTGGTAACGTTCTTTCAAGGATAAAATACACAATTATTCTGCAATAAAGTTGATGAATTGATTTTATGTAGCTTATCAGATTTCCATAAGTAAAAAACAAAAAACGCCCTGCCCCACTAAGGAGCTCTCTGAACCACATTGACATGTTTAACTGGAAAACAAAAAAATTCCTTGCCAACGTAAGAACTTTCTTGGAAACATATTGACATAAAACAATGTTTTGTGCTTATCGCAATCTCAATTTCTTTTTGCAACATGTACAAACGCAGAAATAAAATATTTACCACAATTAATCTTAACTTTCTAAACCTGTTTCTTAAAACATTGAGGGGAAGTTATCAAAAAAAATGGGAGCAGCTTTGCATGACAACCAGTTTCTATCTTCAGCTTGTTCAGTTAAGCTGTAAAGATAAAAGCTAGATTTTGATTGGTTGCCATGCACAGCTGCTCCAGTTTTGATAACACCCCCCACCAATTCCATAACAACATCAACAACAAAAAATATTTGGACAGGGCACCTATGATTTGATAAAATAAGGGAAGGCCTTCTTATTGAGGAAATACATCACACTTTGCTGAGACTTGTAGTTCTTCAGTTAAAAAGCCAGTTTGTACAAAGCAAAACATTTAACCCTTCGCCTGCAAGCTGCATTAAATGCTCCAAAGTAAATAAAATCCTAATTCTATTAGGCTACACCAACACTGGTGTTGCTCTTAAGTACAGCCAATGGAAATTCTGGTTTCATTTTTCAGTAAATTTAAAGAGAAGTCTAATTTGGTCGCTATAGGCAAAGGCCTCATTTTGTGCTCCTTTGTGCCATTTAGTGAATCAGCCTGAGGGGAAGAACATTGATAAATTAAGTGGCATCATGGACTCACCTCCTCATCATGCTGCTGACAGTAGGCCAATCTCTCGGGGTACATGGGCAGAATGGGGAAGGCGTTTCCCTGGAAGGGCGATGAGGAGGATGAGGTAGTGGCAGCGCTGGACGCCGCAGAGTTGCAGGGGGACGCTGTGCCGCTGATACACCCAGGTGCCCTGCTTCCTGGTCCAGTGAAGCGCTCGATGAAGTGGTCCTTGGTAAGTCGCACCCTTTGGTGGGCCCGTAGGCAGTTGTCGCATAGGTTCTCCTGGCAGTCGAGGCAGTGTGAGCTCGCCCCGTTACCCTCGTCGCAGGAGGAGCAGCGCGGTTCCGTCTGGTTGGGCGGCACTCGGCGCAGGAGGCTGGATGAGGAACACGAGGCCGAGCGTGGCCGCTGTTGACGCCGGGGGCCGCTTCCACCACCCCTGCTTCCATTGCTCTGCTGCTCCTCCGAGGCCCCCACCACTGCGTCCAGCAGGTTGCTGAGATGAAGGAAGGTTGAGGAAGGCAAGGCATCCATGCCCGCCTCTGACATGAGCACCTTGTGGTCGCAAACGGGGCAATGCAGCTGCATGGAGTCGCCGGGGCTCCGGTGGCCCTCCAAGCACTGGCGGCAGAAGGCGTGGAGACACGGCAAGACGTGCAATCTTCGGGGGGGCGCGCCGAGGTTCCCGCTCCCTCCGGTGCTGCTGCTGGAGGTTTGGGAGGAGGATGAGGATGAGCTGGAGGAGGAGATGGGGGCAGAGGACACGCACATCTCCTTACACAGCGGGCACAGCTGGAAATCAGACTCCGGGAATGAAGCCATTTACAGGAGGAGAGGGGGGCGATGGATGGAAAGGACACAATCAGACCATTTACAGCGGGCAGCTCTCCTCCATTCACCTGGGGCTGGTGGGGCACAGCGGGGCTTTGTTTACACTGAAGAATGGACCTCCCAGGTGAGATCAATAACACAGCAGGAGCTCAGCATTGCCCAGGTCAGCAGTCCTCCTGGAGCCTGATCCCTACCATGGAAGGGGGGCACAGTCCTTCTGGAGCCAGATCCCTACCATGGAGGGGGGGCCCACAGTCCTCCTGGATCCTGATCCCTACAATGGGGAGGGGCACAATCCTGATCCCTATAATGGGGGGGCACAGTCCTGTATCCCGATCATGGGGGGGCCACAGTCCTCCTGGATCCTGATCCCTACGATGGGGGGGCACAGTCCTTGATCCCGATCATGGGGGGGCACAGTCCTCCTGGATCCTGATCCCTATAATGGGGGGGGCACAGTCCTCCTGAGCAGGGTGACAACTTGTACTACACAGCAGCACAGAGCTGCATGCCGGACACACCCCCCTCTGCCCGATCACACCATGCACACACTGCAAGCCGCCTTCAATTATTCACCATTGGAGGATCACCTTTCCCCGGCCATCCTCCATGCAGTCACATCATCCCGGACCGGATTCCTGGACGAATCAACAGCAATCCACCAAAAGAGACGACGCGCAGATCTACCGAGAGGAGCCACTCAGTACCGTACAGGCAACAATCCGTCCACACATGTCCCCCTCCTCCCCATTTGCGGTGTCGCTCACATGTTGTCAGCGAGCGGTGATCTGCTTCTGTTTGTACACCCAGCTCTGCACGGCGCGTGCTGCCAATCTTCCCAGCCTGCCCCTAACACTGCACTTCAATGAGCAGCGCCGCACAGCGCACTTCCGCCAGAGCCTGGAGGAGGGGGGCGGAGCCTGCACGGAGGGGGAGTGGTGGGAGCCAACTGGGGGAGGAGGAGGGGGGAGTGCTGAAAAACCGGAAACACTGCCATCTACTTTACACCACAAAGGGGACGATTTACTGGAGAAGAGAGGAGAGGAGTTCTTATCGGTCTCATTAGAAAAGGCAGAAATTAATTGTTACATTTTTTGTTATGTAACTGACCCGGACAATATTTTCCACTTGTATCCAAAATACTACTGAGAAGAGCACTAATCCAGAAAAATCGATTTATTGTATTTTCTATTATTTTTATCTTTTTATTACTATTTTTCTTATTTACATGTTTCCCCAAGTTTTATTGTATTATTTTTATTTTACTTTTGTCTTCTTTTGAACATTTTATTTTGCATTATTATTTTTCTTAGTTAAATGTTTTCCTAAGATTTATTGTATCGGGTTTTTATCTTTTTTATGTGTTTTTTTTTATTTTTTACTATAATTGTAATTTCTATTATTTCAATCGTTTTTATCACTATTTTTTCCACTTGTATCCAAAATACTACTGAGAAGAGCACTAATCCAGAAAAATCTATTTATTGTATTTTCTATTATTTTTATCTTTTTATTACTATTTTTCTTATTTAAATATTTCCCCAAGTTTTATTGTATTATTTTTCTTTTACAATTATTTTCTTTTCTTTTGATCATTTTTATTTGCATTATTATTTTTCTTATTTAAATGTTTTCCTACATTTTATTGTATAATTTTATATGTGTTTTTAAAAAAAATAAATAAAGAATTATCAAAATAATGGAAAATACATTGATATCTTCTTATTACTTTTTTTCTTATTTAAATTTTACCAATTTTTATTGTATTTTTTTAAATGTTTCATTGCTTTTAAAACATGTTATTGCATTTGCAATTATTTTAATCATTTTTATTTAAATGTTTTCCCAAGTGTTATTGCATTATTTTATTTTACTCTTATTGTATTTCCCTTTCATTCGTTTTTATTTGCATTATTATTTTTCTATGTAAATGTTTCCCCCAATTTTTATTGTCTAATTTTAATTTTTTTCCATTTTAAACATCTTATTGCATTTTCTTTTATTTTGCTCTTTTTTTGTTAGCTTATTTATGATTCATTTTTCTTTCTAATATATTTAAAAACAAACATGTTTTCAAAGCAATGAAAAACTTAAAAAAGCATACAATAAAAATTGGTAAAACATTTAAAAATACAATAATAGTAAAATAAAAATAATACAATAAAACTTGAGGAGACATGTAAATGAGAACAATAGTAATAAGAAGAATAAAATGACGAACTAATAGAAAATACAATAACATTAAAAAAAAAACATAAAAAATAATACAACAAAACTTTGGAAAAAATTTAAATAAGAAATAATAGCAACAAGAAGGGAAAATGATCAAAATAGAAAATACAATAATATTTAAAACAAAGAAATATACAAAAACCTACAAATAACAAAATAAAACTTGGAGGAACATTTAAATAAGAAAAATAGTGATAGAAGATAAAAATGATGAAATAATAGAAAATACTATTTATTTATTTCAGGTACTTATATAGAGCCATCAATTTACATTGTACATTCACATCAGTCCCTACCCTCAAGGAGATTACACTCTAAGGTCCCTAACTCACATTCATACATACAGTATACTAGGGACAATTAATAATAATAATACAACAAAACTTGGGAAAAATGTAAATAAGAAAAATAACAACAAGAAGGTAAAAATGAAAATGATCAACATAATAGAAAATACAATGACATAAAAAAAATGTAAAATTTAAATGATCAAAATAATAGAGAATACAATAACATAAAAAAAAACATAAAAATAACACAATAAAACTTGAGAAAACATTTGGGCTGGGTTCACACCAGTGTGAATTGGTTTCCCCGCATCCAATTTGCATGTCAGGAGATTGTAATTGGCTCTCTATGGAGCCGGTTCCCATATCTCCAGCACGGCTCCGGAGCGAATTGCACAAGAGTCCTGTGCATTTTCTGGTCCATTTCAGGTCCGAATTCAGGCAAAAATTCAGGCTGAAATTGGACCTGAAAGGGTGAATGGAGACGCACTAGACGCCCCCTGCTGTGAGCCGCTCCGTTCCTCAGTGTGAACCCAGCCTTAAATATAAAAAAAAAAAATGCCAATGAAACGATAAAAATACAACATGATTAGAATAATGGAAAATACAATAACATTTTTTAAAACAATAAAAATAATACATTAAAAATTGGCAAAACATTTAGACAAGAAAAATTATAATAAAAAAAATGATAAAAATATTTAAAAAAGCTAATTGCATTTTTATAAACAGTTAAAAAGAAAATAATACAATAAAAAATTATGGGAAAAGGTAAAAAAAAATGAAAATTATGGATATAATAATAAAAAATACAATAAACCATATAAAAACAATAATAAAATAAACAACCTGAATACAAAAAATAAACTAATTTTATATATATAATTTATTTTTTTGTGTTTTGATTGGTTGTTTATTTTATTATTGGTTTTTATATGGTTTATTGTGTGTGTGTGTTTACATGTTTACATATGAGATCACCTCTCATTGGACAGGCTGATATTTAACCAACGTTGATCGTGTATCAACAGGGGGTGAGAACAGATATTAAATCTCTGAAAATTCCAGGACTGAAATCATGGACACTCATGAACAATATTCATGCACTCATGAACAATATTCATTAACCGCTTCAGCCCCGGAATATTTGGCCGCTCAATGACCAGGCCATTTTCGTGCACTCGTGAACAATATTCATTAACCGCTTCAGCCCCGGAAGATTTGGCCGCTCAATGACCAGGCCATTTTTTGCGATTCGGCACTGCGTCGCTTTAACTGACATTTGAAGCAGTCGTGCGACATTGTACACAAACGAATTTTTTTCCCCACAAATAGAGCTTTCTTTTTGGGGGATTTGATCGCCTCTGCAGTTTTTATTTTTTTGCACTATAAACAAAAGAAGAGTGACAATTTTGAAAAAAACACAATGGGGGTTATTTACTAAAGGTAACTCCACGTTGCACTGAAGTGCACTTGGAAGTAAAGTCGCTGTAGATCCAAGGGGGAAATGCAAGGAAAATAGAAAAAAACAGCTTGCACATGATTGGATGATAAAATCAGCAGAGCTTCCCCTCATTTCAGATCTGCCCCTTAAATTTACAGCGACTGAACTTCCAAGTGCACTGCAGTGCAAAGTGGATTTGCCTTTTGTAAATAACCCCCAACATCTTTTACTTTTTGCTATAATAAATATCCCACATTTTTTATCAAAAAAACAAATTTTCCCTCAGTTTAGGCCAACATGTATTTTACATATTTTTGGTAAAAAATTGTAATAAGCGTATATTGATTGATTTGTGCAAAAGTGATAGCGTCTACAAAATAGGGGATAGATTTATGGCATTTTTGTTATTTCTTTTTTACTAGTAATGGCAGCGATCTGCGATTCTTATTGGGGCTGCGACATTATATGACACATTTCTGAAACCATTAACAATTATACAGCAATTAGTGCTATAAAAATGCACTGATTACTGTGTAAATGTCACTGGCAGGGAAGGGGTTAACTCTAGGGGCAATCAAGGGGTTTACTGTGTTCCCTATGTGTGTTTCTAACTGTGGGGGGATGGGACTGTCTAGGAGGAGAGATCAGTGTTCATACTTAGTATGAACACACGATCTGTCTCCTCTCCCCTGAAAGAACCGGGATCTGTGTGTGTACACAGATCCCAGTTCTCGCTCTGTCACAAGCGATTGCACTCGCATCAAGGTCAGGCACACATGAGCACCCCTAGTGGGCAAAAGGCAAAGCGCCGTAAGATAACGTCTTTTCGCCCAGCCGTGCCAGTCTGCCGCAGTAAAACTACGGTGGCTGGTCGGCAAGAGGTTAAACATCAAGATTCTTGAGGCCTGTTCTTCACACCTATAAGTGTCTCCAGCCATTAATAATAAATGAACTCAATTATATATTATGCACCAGTCGTATCTCACACTGGTATGACTGCATGCTATGCATCGCGTACCCACCTCCAATTGTGTGAGATGTAATACCACAAATGCTGATTTACTACATGTTATTTGGGTTTGCCCTGCTATAGCTCAAGGCTGTACACAGGTGACAGATCTCTTGTCCTCTGTTCTGTCAGTGCCAGTACCATGTACTCCTAGAATATGCCTCCTGGCAGGGGTCAAGTCCTGGGAAAAAAAAGTAGGGGAACTCACCCAAGATCCCCCACCCCCACCTCAAAAATACAAAATGTGTGTATATCGCCTTTACATCAGGGTCCGCAGAGTTCCCCCTTGCAGTGTAAGGGGGAATCCTGCAGACTCTGATGTAAAGGGGAATGCCGGGAAGTTTACCCTCTTCACTCTGCCTCCTAATGTTTTCTGTATCCTTCACTCCCCCCCAAGTAATGTCCTTTGTCCCCTTCACTCCCCCCCCAGTAATGGCCTCTGTCCCCTTCACTCCCTCTCCCCCCCCAGTAATGTCCTCTGTCCCACCCCCCCAGTAATGCCCTCTGTCCCCTTCACTCCCCCCAGTAATGTACTCTGTCCCCTTCACCCCCCCCCCAGAAATTTCCTCTGCCCCCTTCACCTCCCCCAGTAATGTCCTCTACCCCCTTCACCCCCCCCCCCCCAGAAATGTCCTCTGCCCCCTTCACCTCCCCCCAGTAATTTCCTCTGCCCCCTTACCCCCCCCCAGTAATTTCCAGTTCCTGGAAGAGTGGGGGCTGGTGAAATCTCAACTGACCTGTCAGTGAGGTGGTGAGCTGTCAGCAGTGTGGTGCTGTTCCTTCATTGACCATGAGGTGGCAGCGGTGGCCCCATAGAGACGAGGCTAGGTGGTATGGGTAGTAGTGGAGATGTGTACGGCAGCGGGGTGAAGGAGGAGGAATTGGGAAGGAGAGTGGAGTGGGGCACACCTGTGACATCACACACCAGGCATGCCGATTCTACGAGGTTTGCCATCACACTAGAACACTCACAGCCGGTGTTTGGGACCTGGGAGTTGTAGTTCTCTCCTGCGCTGCTCAGTTCTCTCCAGTCTCTACCCACGGCCACCAGGAACTTGAGCTACAACTCCCGGAATGCAGCGCAGCAAACTGCCCTCTCAGCTTAGCCCGCCCCTGTTCAAAGGCCAGTCCTGTTTTGTGGTCAGGAAGGCCATCGCGCTCAAATGGATTCTGCCCGGTCCTTCGTCTGTCCGAACATGGATTCAGTTGGTGAATCAGGCTTTTCCTTTTGAGAAACTAGTGTACAAACCTAGAGGTTGGCCTAAGAAATATAATAAAATATGGGATGTATGGTGTTCCTCCACTATTACGAAGTCTGGTCCTTAAAGTACAACTAAAGGCATCCTTTATATTATTAGTGAACCATTAACAAAGCTCATGAAAATTACACACATTATTAAATATAATGATTAAAATAATTGTTACCTCATTTTACACTTACAAATGCTTGCTCTCACCCCCTCCCTGAGCCTGTACCGCTGGATTCAGACAGTGCTTCTGGGAGGAGTCTTGCAGAGATAGCACGTCATTGTCCCCCACTATACTAGCGTCTGTGTCTTGCATAGGGAACTACAGTTCCCATGATTCAATGGGCAGTGGACAGAGGCAAAGGCGGGGCATGGGAGGGGCATAGGCGAGCTGAATGTGAGAAGAGTGGGCTGATTTTCTCCCACTTCCTATTTTATCTATGGGACAGGAAGTGAAGGGAAAGCTCCCCAATGGGGAACAGATGGCAAAAAAATAAATCAACAGGGGTTATAACTCTCCATTACTCTATCCAAAATGAAAAAAATTTTTTTTGCCTATAGCTCTACTTTAAAATCACTTTAAAAATATTATAGATCTAAACATGGTGGATTTTTCTTGGTTCAAAAATCTTTTTTTTTTTTTTTTGAAAATTGGTTTCTCTAGGTTTACAAAGGTTTATCAACTATATAAATAAGTTAAAGACTTCATGACCCAATATCATCTGCATATTACATGCAATTATTTTAGCTAGCAAATCAATGGAACATTTAAATGTGGTTTTAAAGGGTCAATCTATTCTTGGCAGAATGTAATTTCCAAAAAAATGCAGAAACCTAAATGCTCGTAAAGAAAAAGTATAGCAAGCAAAAATACACTACGTGCTATAATCAAACTTGAATCTAGGGAATTTGTTGTTCAGGAAACGTCATATGAATGTAAATGGAAGAAGGATGCAAGAGATTAATGAAGATCACACAAGTATTAAATACGGTGCAAAGCACATAAGAGGTGTAATATAAATGCAATGTTCATACTTAAAAATGCTTTATACAAAATGTATTTGTTTCAAAATGACCAACATGGGATTGCTTAAACAACATGAAAATAAAAAACATAAAGGGTAAAAAAAAAGTATTAAATAAAAAAATTATACGTTTATTTGTATTTCTGCTATTTGTTTTATAGGCACCAACATGTTAAAAAGGGAATACTATCAATACAATATATTTATAAAAAAAAAAGAAAAAAAGTGCAGGCAACCTTCATTGCTGGTAGATTAGTATTTCTGATTTATTTAGGTATATAAAAATTGCTGTCAGAATCTTATTGGGGAGATAGCACTTAATTTCCTGTTCCAGAGACACATCATGATGTTAGAGGAAATCTCTTCAAAGTGAAGAGCAATACATTCTGGATTTTTCTCTATTCCTGTTTTGATAACAACTGTAATATTTTTGATTTTCCTTCATTTGCGGTCCAAGTAACAATTGTTTCTAGGACAAATTGTAAGGGCAAAAAACCCCAGCAGACACAGCAGTAAAAATCAAGAGGATTTAACAATAAATAGGGTTTAGCATTTCACTATTCAATACTATAAAAACATTTGTGTTTAGAAATGTATTTCCACTTTTTCAGCCTTTTTGAATTTGTTTGTGTTCTCACTCACACTTTTGCGTCTGTTTCCATGGCAACAGAGATCCCTTGGGTTTTGTACCAGCGGCTCGTGTGGACTTCGCCGTGCGGTGTGTGCTGTGATGCGGCTCCATACACTGAACGATGAGCAGGATTGATATTCGTGGATCGTTCTCCAGAGTCCATGTGAACAAGCTGTTCTTTTTTGTTCCTTATGTGATCTTCTATACGAGTTTGGAGTCACTCACCATTCCTGGTTTTTGTTGGAGTTGAGCCTTTTTTTCCGTCCATTCCATCGGGACTCTGGAGAAACAGGCATCTTGGGGACGATACGGATCATTCCTCCTATAACCAAAGGACCTCCGGTAATCTCAACGGCTGGTAGACCTGCGGAGATCCACCTATCCTTATATGCTCATATGACCTCATGGTTCTGGTAAGAGTACCCATCTTGTTTATTTTCACTGAGAATCCACTGCTTCAAGATGTCTTTATGATCACTTTCCAGCATTTATTTTATGCGATTTATCACAATTCTTGTCCTGTGAGGACTCTAAAGACTTTTTGTACTCACTGAATATTTGGACTTTCATTTATATATTTTCTCTCCTTTTTCACTATTTGTCACATGTGCTTCTCACAGCCTTTTTTTAGCGCTACATTATATTGTTGGAGTTTTATATATGAATTTGGTTATGTTCTTATGTAGCTGCTGGTCTATGCATTAATTTTTGCCTTTGGGGTTAGCGCAATATATTTTTCCCTTTTTTTATTCTCACTCACGTAGTATAGCCTAAAAAAATCACTTACTTTTTTAGATGTTCTGTTCCGGAAATTCCAGTTCTGTCAAATTCTATTAGTTCTCTTTCTTTATGAGGGGCCTGGGCAGACATGTTTGCCATAATTTACCCAGACAGTACTGTGCTGGCAGATCCTAATTATCAGCTGTAAACTAGATTTTTCCTAAAAAAAGGTTAAAGGTTTAAGCCAGGCACACACGGACTGAATGTCGGGAGACGATGGGCGGCTCAAAAAAGACATTCCGTCGGTGTGTATGTCGGTCTGAGCGACAGAAGCAGGCTTTTGTTGGACGAGAATGCTGGAAAACCAGCATCAAAGCAAATACTGATCCACGCTCCCAGTCAATGGCAGAGTGTTCTGGCCGGGGGGCGTCCCCCTGTCAAAACATAACAGCTGAGCGGGGGAGATAGCTGAACTAACCTTGCATGGTTAGTACAGTGGCACCGACCAGAGCTGTAATTTTTTTTTGCGTTCAACTCGTTGCATTGAACGAAAAAAAAAAACGAACGATACTTTAGAAGCTAGGCTTTTTGCATTGTATGCGAAGAGACTCAGCCTGTCCTTGGGACTGTGGGACACTTTTATATTGTCCAGAGAGAGAAATGCGTAATAAATAATAATAATAATAAAAGAGCAGGGTGGACATAAAGCGCAGATCACCCATCTAAGTCCTGATGCACTCCCTATGTAGCAGCTGCACATCCTGCACCATCAAAGTCTTTTAGGGACAGATTTAAATTATGATTCTGATAAAGGAGATCCATTCACATGCAAAAATAAAAAAAAGAAAGGAATGCCTTGCGAATAGTTGAAATTGCTGAATCAGCTCCATTGGGCAGTGGAAATGGCCTAAGGCATTAAATGATAACTGCCTATCCTTGTCTTGCTAATCCAAATCTGCAAACACTTTTGTCCAGCAAGTTAACAACTTACCTCAACTAACCAGACTGAACTGAGTGGGAAAGCAGTTCTAATGTGTTTTATATGCAGAAGAACAGATTGATTCCATAACAGTAGCGAAATTACATGACACGTTGAATGCAACTCCTTACCAAAAGCGATAATTTTATGCAAAGTCATTATGTCTTAAACTCCTACTAAGAGTTTTGATGAAAGAGTGTGGAAGCAACCAATTTGATACATGTCATATAAAGGCCAAAAAAGTTCTGCAGAGTCCTCAAAGGAGAAGCAACCAATGACGTACATAATGCAGGTTGTTTCATCGAGGGAAAATGGTTTTAAGGACATTGTAGGCCATTGCTCACTTCTGGGGTAACAGGTGTCCTGAAACACTGGAAACAAGGCAAACAAAGCATCTGCTAATAAATGTTTTGCTACCCTAAACATGTCTTACTTTAACCTAAATATTAAATGAAGAACCAGGAAGAACCATATATCTTAGACAATTAATTGCATAAAAACGCTATTCTAATGCCGCGTACACACGACTGGACGTTTCGAGGGACTAGGTCCAACGGTCTTTCCGACAGACTTTTGGCGGAGTTCCAACGGACTTTCCGAATGAACGGACTTGGCCACACACAATCACACCAAAGTCTGACGGATTCTAACGTGATGACGTACGACCGGACTAGAATAAGGAAGTTCATAGCCAGTAGCCAATAGCTGCCCTAGCGTCGGTTTTTGTCCGTCGGACTAGCATACACACGAACAGATTTCTCGGTCCGGCGAAGTTCCGGTGGAAAAATTTAAAACATGTTCTATTTCTAAAGTCCGCCGGATTTTTGGCAAGCAAAGGTCCGATGGAGCCCACACACGATCAAATTGTCCAACGGACTCGTTCCATCGGACCTTTGCTGTCAAAAAGTCCGGTCGTGTGTACGCGGTATAACATTCATCAATAAGAGGCTCTGGTGGCTAAACTGCGTGCGCCAAAGTGCCACAGCCACAACCACAGGGAAGAGCCCAAGTGAACAATATTCTTAGGGATACCATGTAAACACAGTATTCTGGTCTATTTGCCAGACCGGAAATGACCACGTTCAGTAGATTCTGTAGACAACTAAAAAATGCTTATATAAAACAAATTCCACCTACCACATAGAGCTAACATTTTGAGTTGAAATAAATTTGCTCCAAAACCAGTAGATACTCTTTTTTACTTCTATCAAATCCAACATGCCAATAAGGGAATTTAAGACCTGAGATGAGAAGCACCCAGACCACTATGATAATGCCTGATACAAACATCAAAAAGCCCAAGAACAACTAAATCACATAAACAGTATACTAGTATGTTTTCTTTTTTTATAGTCCTGGCGAACTCTATACCAACACCAGGAAATAAATGTGGAGCAAGGCAGAACTGTAATTCAGCAGCCAAATGGACATGATACCATCAAACTGGAAGACCAGGAGATCACTTTCCCCATGCTAACTGGATTCTGACTTTGAGAACAAACTTCCTACCAGGCAACAGTGTTTTGCAAAGCAGATTTCTGCAACACTGTAGCAGAAATGCATTGTGATTTAGTTAAAGAAATCAAAGACCTGTACTGAATTGAGAGGAGGAGGAGCATTGGAGAATGCAGATCTCTGTGGCAGAGCCTCAAAGGAGATCATATAGCTACACCAAAAGCCTTACAATGCTTCACTATTGAATCTTCATGTTGCTTATCAAGAAAATAAATTTGAGATGAAGCAAGAAGAGATGACCTGGGACTTAGAAGCCTCTGACCAAAAGCAGAGAATAAACCAAAAAAAATTAATGTCAGATTTGACTAAAAAGGCATCTAACCAAATGATCTAATAACAAAAAGAGCTTGATATACTGTAGGTTTAGGTGTATCAATGAGAATAGACAATCAACAATTAGATCAATAAAGAACATGAACCCTTATGCCGTGTACACAACACCTGTTTTATCGTCTTATCGTCAAGAAAGTGGTGACGGGACTAGAAAAAGTAAGTTCAATAGCCAGTAGCTTCCATCTTGTACTAGCTTCAGAGCATGTGTCGTTTTTGGTACATGTTCTCTTTTTAGATCTGTCAGAATTTTCGACGTAAAAAGTCCGATGGGGCATACACATGATCGGAATATACGATGAAAAGCTCCCGTTTGACTTTTTCTGTTGGGAATTCCGCTCATGTGTACACGGCATTAGGAACTGACAAATTATTCAACCCATTGGATTCTTCAGGAATCACAGCTAGAGGTGATATGAAGTGAGGCGAGATCCTCACTTCATAAATTTATTTTGAAAATGTTAAAATACTATCATGTTTACATGTCATGTTCTGTGACACACTGTGTACTGTATGTGTACGGCTTTACCATCAGATTTGCAGCGCTATTCGGCTGCTGGCAGGGCGGTTTTATCCCCTGATAGCGTCCGAGAAGGGGTTAAAAACCACAACAAAACGCCTCTGCAGAGGTATATCCGCGGTGCCCCATTGATTTCAATGGGCAGGAGCGGTGGAGGAGCAGTAAACACACAACGCTCCTTCACCGCTCCAAAGATGCTGCTAGCAGGACTTTTTTTTACCGTCCTGCTAGTGCAAGCGCAGTAATGCCTGCAAAACGACCCAGTATGAAAGGGGTCTTAGGGGTAGATGTATGTCAGTTAAAGCGACGCAGTGCCTTATCGCAAAAAGTACTTTGATCAGAAAGGGAGTAAATTCTCTCGGGCTCCAGTGATAAAAGCAACACAGTGCCGAACCACAAAAAATGGCCTGGACATTGAGCAGCCAAATCTTCTGGGGCTGAAGTGGTTAAACTGACAGTGAAAAAATTATGCACCATACCTGAGGCCAAGTAGCCATAAAATGTGTTGAAGGTAACAAAATCCAATTCTGGTAAAGGCACTGTTCAAGATCTATTTAAAAAAATCCCTGAAAAAGAACACTCAGCATTAAAGCCGTAGTAAACCCGCAACTTTTTTTTTTTTTTTAAACCTGCAAAGCAAAAGGCATAATGAGCTAGTATGCACTGCATACTAGCTCATTATGAAATACTTACCTTAGAACGAGGTCCCGACATCTGGCCCGATCCACGCCAAGGGAGCTGACATGCTCCCTTGGCGTTTCTTACGGGTATCGCAGCTCCGGCGCTGTGAGTGGCCGGAGCCGCGATATCGTCACTCCCACGCATGCGCGCGGGAGATTTCATTCCGGCCGGCCACTGACGGATTTTCAGGCCCTGAATCCCCTTGTGCGCATGTTCCGCTGCAGTCAGCGGCGCATACCGAGGGGAATATCTCCTAAACCGTACAGGTTTAGGAGATATTTTTTTTACCTACAGGTAAGCCTTATCATAGGCTTTCCTGTAGGTAAAAGTTAAAAATTTGGGTATACAACCACTTTAAATTTCCTCTGACAACGCAAGTTTTCATGACACCAAGACCATAACATTTGGTGTTCTGACTAGGTTTGGGGACCTACAAAGTCTGCATTGAGACGACTGACATATTCGCCACACACACCTTTTTCCCTAGATAAATACAAAATATAAGGATGCACCAAACAGTGAAGCTAGTAGAAAATGTGACAAATAAAACTGATATGCCTAGAATCATAGTGGACTGGTGTTCCTTTCAGGATTCCCTATTTTCCAAGATTATTCTTATGAATCTCATTCCTGCCTCTCACCAGCCACAGGTTTTAACAGATAAATTGGGCATGTAAAGACAATATGCAAACAGATTATTCAATAGTCGTGTATTTTTATTATTTTTACTTGCCTCAATGACAAATACGAAATTATCAAATAGGTTAAATAAAAAAGTAAGCAATATGAATTTTGGAAGAATGTTGATTACCCTTAAACGCTTGCCGACCGCTGCACACAGATGTACGTTGGCAGAATGGCACAGGCAGGCAAATGGGCGTAGCTGTACGTCCCTTTGAATTTGCCATCTATCAGGCACGTGCGCGCCCAACGCACGCTGCGGGAGCGTGCCCGCGGGTCCTGGAGAAACGATGTTTCCCGGCAGCCCACGATTGTGGTAAAGAGAGGCAGAATAGGGAGATGACTTTGTAATCAAGGCATTTCCCTGTTCTGCCTAGCAACATGACAGAGATCCACTACTCCCTGTCATCGGGAGCAGTGATCGCTGTAGTGTCAGTGGTACCCCATCCCGCCCACAGTTAGAATCAGTCACAAGGACACACTTAACCCCTTGATCGCCCCCTAGTGTTTAAGCCCTTCCCTTTCCGTGTCATTTACACAGTAATCAGTGTTTTTATAGCACTGATCCCTGTATAAATGACAATAGTCCCAAAATAGTGTCAAAAGTGTCTGATGTGTCCTCCATAATGTCGCAGTCACAATAAAAATCGCAGATCACCGGCATTACTAATAAAAAAAAAAAAATAATAAAAATGCCATAAAACTATCCCCTATTTTGTAGACGCTATAACTTTTGCGCAAAAAAATCAATCAATATACGCTTAGTGCAATTTGTTCACCAAAAATATGTAGAAGAATACATAGCCTAAACTGAGAAAGAAATTTATTTTAATATATTTTTGGGGATATTTATTATAGCAGAAAGAAAAAAAATGTGAAAAAAATTGTCGCTCTTTTTTTGTTTATAGTGAAAAAATAAAAACCGCAGAGCTGATCAAATACCACCAAAAGAAAGCTCTATGTGTGGGAAAAAAAGGACATCAATTTTGTTTGGGTACAACGTCACACGAACGCGCAATTGTCAGCTAAAGCGATGCAGTGCCGAATCTCTGGTCAGGAAGGGGGTAAAATCTTCTGGGGCTGAAGTGGTTAATGACTGCAAAATGACTTTGTGATAAGTGCATATTATTTGAATCTGATAATATTCACTTTCAAACAATGCATTAGTGTCAGTGTTCTGCAGTAACAGAAAACAATGCACATCTCCAGATTCTATTGTGAATAAAACAATGCTCTGTAGACTGAAGAAACTTATCTACCCATACCAACTGAAGACGTATCTTGCTTTGGCCACTTGGTGACAATAGGCAGACTAGATATTACTAATTAGGTAGAATAATTGCTAGTGTGCAAAGATCTATCTAGAAGGACAAGGAGACAGGTTTTACTTTCCCAAAACATCTTCCAGGACAGCAACATGAGAGATGATTGATTAATTCTTCTACAAGAAACACAAGTACAAATGGAAAATGTCTCAAGGAGGCCATACACGGTTCCTGCTGAACCGGCCAAGATTCAAACCGTTAGTGGGCAGGCTCAATGTACCAAGTTGCTCGATGGATCAACCAGTCTGCCGGATTCTCTTACTTAGCAGCTGTTAGAGATAATCACTGTCTTCTCCCGGTGGAGATGGCTTCTCCCACCCCTCCACCGGGACCAGACAATTGCTCGGCAGGAGGGATTCCCTTGTCAGCACTGCCTATGTTGATGGAGGAATTGTGTAAATTTCTTTCCCGAAACCCATTGTTGCAGGAAAGAAATTTGCACCGTGTTATGTCTGCCTTACTTCCCCCTTGTTCCTCAGTTTAGGTAGTGTTTCCTACTGTCCAGGAGCAGTGCAATTGTTGACCGGACAGCCACTGGGTCAGTGGTTCCCCCCTTTAGTTAAAGATCTGCTCTGGCCTTTTTTCTTAGCCAGGGGGGACCCCAACTTTTACATTTCCAGGATCTTGCCCCTTTCTTCTTGATGGATTTCAACTCTTGAAGCCCCAGGCTTATTTTAGCCCCTACTCCTACACGGCATTGGTGTTCCAGGCCAAGGTTGGTGGAAGGCAGGTGGAAAAGTGTCAGGATAGCAGCATGCAGCTCAGCTTTGTTTTGGAGTCCCACAGCATTACTTCCATCATCCTGGGATATTTTCGCTCACAATGGAATGCAACACTATGAAAGAAAAGCACAGGCAGTTGTACCTATCCTGGCCATAGAAGATGAGACTAATGCCGCATACACATGACCAGACTTTTCGACGGACTAGGTCTGACGGTCTTCCCGACTCACTTTCGACTGAGTTCCAACTGACTTTTCCGAATGAATGGACTTGGCCACCCACAATCACACCAAAGTCCGACGGATTCAAACGTGATGACGTACGACCGGACTAGAATAAGGAAGTTCATAGCCAGTAGCCAATAGCTGCCCTAGCGTCGGTTTTCATCTGTCGGACCAGCATACACACGAGCAGATTTCTCGATAGGAACTGTTCCGGCGAAAAAATTTGAAACATGTTCTATTTCTAAAGTCTGTCAGATTTTTGGACAGCAAAGGTCCGATGGAGCCCACACACAATCTAATTGTCCGAAGGATTCGCTCTGTCGGACCTTTGCTGTCGAAAAGTCCGGTCATGTGTGCGTGGCATAAGAATAGCATGGTCCTACTGAATATTGCGGCCAGAACCAAGGCTGCTGCTTTGGTGTGATCAGGCCAGCATTACACTGTGATAGGGGTTCTTGTGTTAGTTTTTTTTTTTTTATTAACATAAAAAAACATGAAAATTGAAAGTTTCTAAGTTACAGTATATCATAAACTGTCAATAGCAGGGCTTTTTTTCTCAAAGAATAGGTGAAGTAACTCCTACCTTCTTAGTCCCCCCTTGTCTACGACCCTTACCTTCTTCTAAGCACTGTCCCTTGGTTCCACCCCCTACCCACCTCCTAGTACCGCCCCTTTTAGAGAATACAGAACCAAGTATCATTTTGTGGTGTTAAGCAATTCGTATGGAACTTGTTAATGATAACACGAAAAGCAGTAAAATAGACCTCCTGTAGCCAGCAACAATAGACCCCACCCCAGCAACAACAGATCCCTAACACAATTCTTATTAATTGATATATAGGGGTATTGATATATTCACTTATTTGATTAGTGGTATATCCCTACATTATTATTTTTTTTTATATATTTATTTTATACCCCCCCCCCCTTTATGTCGATTAATAAGAAGATTATCGTTCATTTTTGTTCTACGGGTCTTCTATGTTACCTATTTTGACTGATGTCTACAATGTATATTGCGGCAATGGCCGTAATGTCTATATGGCCATTGTCTTCAAGAAAATGGCCGCTGATCAACTTCCTGTCCCAGTATATAAATACGTTCACTTGAGATCCAATCCAGTTTCCCTGATGAAGTCTTGTGACGTGACATAACGCGTAGGGCGTGGCTAGAGTGAGTCATGGACCGGAAGTTATGAGAAAGGCATTATGACGCTGTTGTTTTTATTCCATTGCACTTTTAATTAGTGTTTGATGGAAGCTTCCAATTGTCTTTTAATAAACCATCACTTGTTTGAAACTATTTACACTATGGGAGGCATTTATTTCATGTTTACATGTAATCTGGAACCCTGAGTGATACAACAAGAGCCAATAGCGATCTCCATCCTCCTGGCTCTAATCAAACACCTATATATGTCCCTAAAGCTGATTCATCACTGCATAGAGGTAAGAGTTCTGTGAGCACTGAGCGGTTGTGCGAAGGCAAGGGATCATTGTTATTGTTTGGTGGAAGTTCAACTTATGAGGACTTTATATTCCTTGGATGGTCATTTTTGGACTCATTGATTTTACACTGTACACTTTATATGTATATTGAGATATTTAGGAATCTGATTAGTCACTTCATTCAACGACATTTGGATGTCCGTTTTTGGATTTTTTAAATATTTATATATGTGATAATTGAGAAATTGTGGCGATCACTTTTTTCTTTTATTGTTATTTCGTGTATTGTGAACACTTCAGATTCAGCAGCAGTTTCACATTTCATCCTGTTTATAGACTTCAACAAATTTATTTAGCTATGATTTTGTCAGAAACCATGAAACAGACTGAGACAGAAGTACAATCAAATCACACTTGTTTATACTTGTTTATTTAATAAAAAATAAAAGGTAAATAGAAAAAAGTGTAGTCAAGCATAGCCAGAGTCCAGTAGCCAGATCGGGTAGTCAGCCAGTCCAAAGTTCATTAACCAGATCGGGTAATCAGCCAGGCCAGAAGTCAGGGATCCAAGGAGAGCAACTGCAAGCAGGATAAGAAGCCAGGAGGGATGTGAGCAAGCCACTCTTGAAACAAACAGCAGGAGATGGTTGCTTGTGATGTGACCAACGCGAAGGCAAAGGAAAAAGTGAGCTGGAAGGCTTTAAATAGGCAGGTCAAACGAGCATCATCTGGAACAGCTGGTAACTGTGGAAAGAGAAGAGAGCTGGCAATTAGCCGACAGCTGAGTGGCCAGCCCAGAGGAGGAAGGGCTAAGCCAGCCCTGACAGATTTACCTGGTAGCATGGGGGACTACTATTTTTATCTGAGAAATCTTATCTTGTAATTATGAGAAAATGTGTTTGTCTCATGAGAAGCTTTTTTGTAACGATTCACTGTAAAATTTGTAGCTGACAACATATGAGACTTTTGCTTATTGAAAGATTTTACTAATACTATGAGGACAGAAAAGGTCCTTTTCAGTCTTTTACAGCAGTACTTACAGACTATTTGTCTTCAGTCTGGTCCTTCAATCCTGTTTCCACCTCCATACCTGAGTAACTCTGTTAATGCAATTTCTCAGAAGGAAGAAGAGGTAGACACAAATTCTAGTCAAGGAAGAGCGATCCTTAGACCCTAGTAATGAGACAGGGGAAGAAATTAGATCCTCTAGACAGTTTTTGTCTTTGATTAAATATAAAATTTGTTATAGGCCATTTACGCAACTGAACAAACCTGTAAGATTATTTTGGCACAGAACAAAATGTTTAGAGGATTGCAAAAACGAGGCAGAGTTTTCCATCCCACCAAAACCTTATTCTAAAAAAATGGAAACCAGAAAGAAAAAAATCTTTTAACATTAGGTCCTGAAAAGGAAATTCCCCTTAAAAACTTTTTTTTTTTAAGTGCTTTAAGTTGGATGCTACCTTGTCACAGGTTTCCAGAAAAGCAGACCTCTCCTTTGAAGGTTCTGGAAACAAGGATCAGACTGCAAAGCTTAAGCATCACTTAGAATAGCCTGGAAAGCAACACATCTATGGTACTAGTCTTATGGTCCATACACACGTCCCGAAAATCGGATGAAAAATACCACTTTGCAGTCGATCATACAGTAATCGGATCATTAGTACAGAGCTTTTAAGAGCTCATCACAACAGTTCATCCAATATTATCCGATCGGACAAGCACAATTTTTTTTCTGGTATGATACCAGATCATACGATTTTAATTTAATCAGTACAGCTGTTGTCCAAAAAGACAATACAAATACAACACTCGTAACTTTAGTAACCTCTACATTTTTGATCTGCAACTAGCATGCACAAAAAAACAGATGATCTGTCATCTGATTTTCGGACCGTGTATACAGGCCATTAGCAGCAATATGTGTAGGCAGAAATGTTGGTGTTTGAATAGAATGTGTATCTCAGCATCTTTATCAGGGTAGCTGATGCCACTGTAAAGCCTGTCAATGCCTCTGCTAGATCTGTTGCATTATTACATACTGCTAAAAGAGCCATTTGGTTGAAATTTTGGAATGGAGATTTAATCTCAAAATCCAAATAATGCAGGGTCCCTATAAAGGCTGCTGCTCTGAAGGACCGAATAGATACCATTTAATTTTACTTCCATATGTTTATTGTTCATAAGCATTTGAGAAAGTGCCAAATAATTATCAATTTAAAGAAACAGAACAAGTTCCTGGTGTACAAAAAATTAGGATGGAGAATATCTACACAGAGCATAAAACCTTCTTAAAGGTAGTGTTTATGCTCACCTTAGATTTACAGGATGCATGCTTTTTTCAAATCATCCAACACATCCAAAGGTTCATACATTTTGCTGTAATGACAAAACAAGGGATTTTTTATTGGCAGTTCCATGCCTTACAATGTGGTCTCTCAGCAGCACTAAAAATCTTCACCAACATTCTGGCAGAAGTTATGTCTCACCATCTTCTTCAAGGAATTTCTCTCATTCCTTGCTTAGACAATATTTTCCTCTATGCATCAATAGAAGAGAAGGTCGTGGAAGACCTCCAAAAAGTCCTCCCTATTTTGAACAACCTGGGATAGCTGATCAACAAAAAAAAAATGATTTTTCTTTGGTTGCTATATCAACTTGGGGGCTCATCTCAAGGACCTCAACTCATATTAAGAGATGAGAGTTAGGCCGCGTACACACGCAGGGACTGTTCGCCCAACTTTGTCCGCTGAACAGTGTTTCGGCAAACAGTCCGCTCGTGTGTGGGCTTTCAGCGGACAGTTTCAGCGAACAGTCCGCTGAACAAGGTTTTTCGGAAATTCCGAAAAACTGTCCGCTGAAACTTTGTTTCAGCGAACAGTCCCCTCGTGTGTAGGCTTGTTCGTCAAACTAAGTTCCGCGCATGCTCAGAAAGGATTTACACGCCGAAAGTTATAATGCAGTGTATAGGACGTCGTATTTTTCGTCCCGTCGTACGTGCCGTTCACGTCATCGCGCACGGTTTCAGCAAACTGTTCGTTCGTCGTGTGTGGCCATGTCCGTCCATGCTAATTTTGAGCGGACTGTTTGCCGAAACTGTTTGACGGACAAAGTTGGGCGAACAGTCCCCGCGTGTGTACGCGGCCTTAGAACTCTCAAGCAGAATCAGAGGGGGAGACACATTTGTTTGACTTCTCTCTGGTTGCCCAGTTTGTCAAAGTAACCAAGGAAGTGATTGAGCCACAACTCCAGTGGTCCCATGATCTAGGTGGAGATGCAGGATTTTTCAATACAATCTTCTTTTGTCAGTGGAAATGCCTGTCGTTGTTACAGGATTTATCTTTTCCTTATCCTGTATCAAAGTCCTTACAATTGTTAATGAGGTCAAGTGATTTGTCTCCAGGTAGGTGTTCTGACAAAATAGTCAACTTGGCAGAATATCGAATCACGTCACTTCCGGTTTATTTAAAACATGATTAATTGCAGATTTCGAAGTAATTTCACGTGATGAGGAAAACGTGTTTTCACACAAGCGCACCAACCGAATGTAGTCCGGTGCATGGTATTATGAGCAGAGATTGTTACCCCACTCCAACACTAACCAACAAAATAGCCACCTCCGTGGCAGTGACAACTTCATCCCTGTTAGCCGCTGTGCTGTGAAAACACCCAAATGTTGACTGCATTTGGTTTCTACTGTTGTGTCCAAACACAAATTCATCAAAATCTGCAATTACTGTGGGTTTTAAGAAACCGGAAGTAATGTGGTTTGATATTCTGCCGAGTTGAGTATTTTGTCAGGACACAGGCTTTTTCAGTCACCCTAGCAATCATTCTAACAACAGATGTTAGTCAGATTGTCTGGGGAGCACACTGTTTAGGACAACAGATTCAGGGCCATAGGCAACATGAAACTTCAGCTTATTCCTTGCAGATAGAGATAACAGAGATTCTGGAGATTTTGAGATAATTCAGAGACTATGGGCAACCAGTGAAATTTCAAGACAATAGAACATAGGTTGCCTTTATTGCAAAAGAAGAAGGTACCAAGATTTTGCCACTTCTACAGATAACACCGGAGATCTGCATTCCCTGACAGCATCTTATCGTCTAGGCGCAATGCCACTATGGACAGGCCGAGATGAAGCTTTCAAGATCATAATGAATGATCACTGAACCAGTGTTACAGAGGATACATTTGGGGAGTCCCAGAGGTGAACCTAATGGCTTTGAAGGCCAACACATGGCTTTTGCTCTACTTCTATCATTTCCATGATCTGGGGCCTGGGCCAGGGCACTCTGGCAAGGACATGGAAGTTTCAATCGGTGTACATTTTTCCACTGATCTCTATGATTCTCTAAGTGTGCCTCAAGATCCATCACAAAATAATATAGGTGATAACTTTGTATGATAAATAGTAATGGTGCATATGGGTTTGATTTTAAAATTCCAGCAAAGACCTCATTAGAAGAATAATAGAACACCACACATATATATATATATATATATATATATATATATATATATATATATATATATATATATATACATATGCAATACAAAATCAATACAAAATCTGAATGACCATGCAAAATATCCAATAGAACTGATTGAAAAATGACCAGATATTTAAAGCGGCCTTTTAATCTACTTATATGTTCCCTTCCTAGACTCCCCCCCCTTTTCCCTCTCATCACTGTGCAAATTACATTTTTATATAAAACCTTTCAGTCTTCATAACATACCTTATGCTCTGTGGTGCTCAGTGTAATGCTGGCAAAAATGTCTGGTGGGATGGCAGGGTGTTGTATATCTTTCTGAAAACATCACTGCACTTTACTTTGGTATACCTCTCAATACTGTAGCCCTTAGCCCTGATGTAAGCAGTGGGCTGGTTCTTGGGTAGAGTTATAAAAATAATAAAATGCCTTGGTATCAGTCTGTGGGAGTGAGTGTTCATAGGCAGGCAGCATTTGCATGCAGACTGCCCTAAATAATGCCCACATATGATGCCAAGCATTCAAGATTGAAAAAATGAAACACAATTAATAAAAGAGGCAGATCAGTAAGATTAAGGCTGGGGAGAAAATGATTAGATAGTGTGGGATTTACTTCAACTTGTAAATAAGACAGACTATCTGACTTGCTGCAGCTTCTAAGCTGTGAAAGGAAAAAGCTCATGTACAGTGAAATTAAAAAAGGTAATTTTAGTACATAAGAGGAGGCTGTACGACTGTTCAAGACTGAAGGTAAGGCTGGAGTTTATCATTAAACTGTAACCTACATAAAGTTTTAATTGTCTTTAAAGTTGAGGTTTATTAATCCAAAGTATAGCCTTGCTTACACAAATATGTTGTTTGAGAAAGTGTTATAAAAAAAACTTTACTTGCAATTTCATGACATAAATATAAATCTGAAGCATCCAATTCAACAAAAGCATTTGAAACCAAATGGTGTGATCCTATAAAACAAAAACATAAATCTTTAACTATACGACTAAAAGGTACAATTGGAGAAAAAGAAAAGCTCCGACATGCTTTCAGGTTATGTGGCAGGTTACAGAAAAAAAATATGCAATGAAGGGAAAAAATAATGTTACCAATTGTCAACAAATCCCGTAGACTAATGTCCAAAAATGAATGAAAACTGATGTTATACAGAGGCTGGACATAACAACAAGACAGTGATCTAACACACCTAAGAATCAACAAAAAAAACAATGATTTTGGCTTGGCCTTCACAGTTCCCAGACACATATACGGTAATATATCTGTGGGAATATCTAAAACACACAGTGCAGGCTCTTTTAGATACTAGACAACCTAAGAATATTTATAAAGCAAAAAAGCCTTTGATAAGGAGTGAGAAAACGAATAGAAAGTATTACTATTAGCTGGTTACAAGAAACATTTGGAGGCAGAGATTTCCAATAAAATGAATAATCCTAGGGCCACTCAACACAAACCCTTCCTGTAACCCTAACACAAACCATCCTCATAAGTCCAGTCTTATAACTCTATATTTAAAAACTCTATATTTAAAAATATTACATTTTTTTTTTATATTTTTGCATATTCACCTCTCAGGCACCAAGATCTACTATGCTGCAGAAGAACTTTCCTGCTCTGAAGTCCCAGCAGTGGGTCTCTAGTTTAGTTGGTACATATTTTATGTTTTAATATTTCTAGATTTTTTTAGCATGGATTTATGCTTCAACATGAGTGTTTTCATATGACTTTGGAGTATCTTTGCAGGCTTGAGCTTTTTTTAAATTATTTTCTCTACTGCAGGTAGTGATTATCTGCAGTGGCAAAGCAGATGGGGAGGAAGTCGAGAGGAAACTAGTTCCTCTATGGTTTCCTTAGCTACAGGGAGACAGCTATCCAATTGGATGCTGGCACCCCATGTGACTTTGGTGACAATCTTGGGTCAGGCAGAGTCTATATTAGACCCTGGCTCTCAGACTGTCGCACATTTTACACATGGCTAGTGTAGGGACAGGTCACCTGTCTGACAGGGACAGTAATTAGAGCCAGGAAAAGGTGCTGGGGGAGTAGGGGAAGCGCAGGGACCATGCCAACCCTCTGGTAAGCTTCCCTCTTTGGGTATGAATGGGCCAGGCTGCATTTTGCTCCTCATGGCAGATTCTGTTGGCATCTCTGGGTCTCCAGTTTACCATCCCATCACTGTTACATTTTGTAAGTGTTCCTGGCTGGGTTTCCGCCCCGTTGGGCCTGTAGTCAATCAGCTTGTTCAACTAACAAACAAAACCTAGAAGCGTATTGGTTTCTGTCCACAGCTGCACCAAATGTTTCACTCTACAGTTTTAATAAATCGACCCCTGTGTGCTTTCAACCTGCCGCATCACACTGCATCTACCTACATGTGCGTTTTTGACTCTTTATAATCCTTTTAGTTTGTAACAATGTGACAACACTTTTTGCCTTCTATTGCCGCGTACACACAATCGGATTTCTCGTCAGAAAAAGATATGATGGCTTTTTCAACGGAATTCCGCTCAAGTTGCATACACATGGTCACGGAAAAAGTTTGCTGAAATTCCGACCGTCAAGAACGCGGTGATGTACTGCACTACGTACAACACTACGACGAGCCGAGAAAATTAAGTTCAATGCTTCCGAGCATGTGTCGAATTGTTTCTGAGCATGCGTAGGAATTTTGCACGTCGGAATTGCATGCTCTCAATCTTTTGCTGGCTGGAATTCGGCCAGCAAAAGGCCGATGGAGCGTACACACGGTCGTGTTTCCCAACGAAAAACTCTCAGCGGTCTTTTGCGGGCCAAAATTCCAATCGTGTGTACGCGTCATTAGTCTGTGCACAGAATAGCATGTTTTATTAAAATTACTGTAATTCTATACAAAAGAAAGTGAAAAATTGTCATCTGTCAGAAATAAAAGTTGCATCTAGAAACAGTAACTGACCAGCAAAATAAAAAAAATCTTCTTCTTATTGCTTGGAGGTTTTTTCAGTGGAACGCAACTCAAACTATTCAAGAGGGTTGGAATACTGGAAATGCTCAGAGCTGCTCTAAAACATCTGTTTGGCACGTGAATGAGGTGACTGACCCTTACCACCAGGCCTAACTTCCTTGGTTAAGAGGGTTCCCGTTTTTTTCCTGCTTTGTTTGTTACTCAACATTTAAAAAAAAAAAAAAAAAAAAAAAAGAACAACTCACTGCACCACAACCTATAGATGGCTGTTCACACAACCAACTGAGTTTGCAAATACCCTTTAATTCTTTGTTTTATTTAGGTTGGCCTTATTGGTAAATCTAATGCTGGCTACATATGTACCAATCCAAATGTTGAATGAAATGATAATTTACAAACCTTTGATCAAATCTGTCAGTTATTTATAGTTTTTTAATATCACTGATCATTTTTCAATGCTGTTGTTTTTTTTTATTATTTCGTTTGGAAAATTTTGAATAGTTTTCAAAGCAAATTTATTGATTCTGAAAAGAGTTTTTTTATTTTTTTTTTTATTTTTTTTTTTTTTAACAATAAGCCTTCAGCATTAAAAGTGATTGCATTGATGAAAGCAAATTTGTGTTGTATCTGATGACTGTTTTGAACACCAATCTATTAAAATGATCAAATAGGGTAGGAAATATTTGAAATGATATGTTTCCTCCTTTTATACGTACTACAACACAGGACGCAGGACATTGTTTCTTTTCATGTGAAAATTACTTAAAAACATGTTTTCGTTTTTCAGAAAATGTTTTGGCATCCATATGTCACTCGCATATCCATACAAACAGACCACAAAATCACTTCCTCCTGTGATCGCAAGAAACACATGCTTAATTTGGAATCATTTTACAATGTAACTGCCAAGCTTGACAAATCTCAGACGAAGGGTTGCTAATGTCCCTATAATGTCCAAGCATACAAATGCATCAAGTCATGAAACACAGTGCATTCACTATTTGTATTCTTATGCGCTATTTGCTAAATATAATATCAAACTATATTACCGTTAAGAACTTAAGCACTTAAATTACTTCCTGAATGCAATATTATTATTTTTCATTTTTTTTAAATACAAAAGTAATATTAACCACTTAAGCCCCAGAAGGTTTTACCTTCTTCCTGACCATAGCACTTTTTGCGATTCGGCACTGCGTCCCTTTAACTGACAATTGCGCGGTCGTACCACGTGGCCCCCAAACAAAATTAACGTAATTTTTTTCCCACAAATAGAGCTTTCTTTTGGTGGTATTTGATCACCTCTACGTTTTTTTTTTTTTTTGCGCTATAAACAAATGTGAGGGGTTTGCTCGGCAGCGGGTGTGTGTGACCCCCTGGATGGGTTCACAACACAAAATCAGGCACAGCAGACAGCGTTGTAGGTGCAAAAAAACAAAAGATGCGGTTTATTTATGCTAAATGCAGTGAAACGTATAACAGCCAAACAAGGATAAAACATGAAAATAAATCCTGGTCAGCTTGACCTCTAACTACACACTTAGATTCCCTGTCTAACAACTGAGTGCAGCCTTGTGCTGCACCAGTCCCTGTCTCTGTTGTAGAGGTTTGCCACACAGGCGTTATCTCACCGCACAGAACAGGTGTCACACTCCCCAGTCTATACAACACAAAACTGGTTTCAGGATGGAGCATCTCCCTAAGCATGCTGGGGTTTTTTGTAGAGGTCTTAATGAGCCCACTTACTTCAGCTGGGCTCATTAACTCTTCCCCTCTAGTTGTAAAAGTCTGCATAAAGCCTGAATCTAGGGCACACATATTTCCCATCCTGGATACAACCAGGTGACTTTACCTGCGTGCTGCCACATACCCCCCCCCCTCTTGTTTCAACCTTGGGGTTGTAACACAAGCAGTCAGACACGCATGTATCCGAGACAAAGCATCCACATTCCCCATTTTAACACCAGGGCGATGCTTAACTGTAAAGTTAAATTCTTGTAGGGCCAGGAACCACCTATTTACCCTTCTATTGGTCTCCTTGTTCTGAGCCATCCACTTTAAAGGAGCGTGATCAGTCACCAGGTCAAAGTGCCTACCTAGCAGATAGTACCGAAGGGAATCTAGAGCCCACTTCACTGCTAAACATTCCTTCTCAATCGTGGCGTAATTTACCTCATGGGACTTCAACTTCCTGCTGAGGTAAATGACTGGGTGCTCTTCCCCATTCCAGACCTGGGATAACACTGCTCCTAACCCAACGTCTGATGCATCAGTTTGTACAACAGAGTCCTTAGAGAAGTCTGGCGAGTACAACACTGGCTGGCTACATAAGGCTGTTTTTAAGGACTGGAATGCTTCTTCAGCCTCTGGGGACCATTTAACCATGACAGACTCTTTCCCTTTTGTCAGGTTGGTGAGAGGCACCGCCTGAGAAGCAAAATAGGGAATGAATCGTCGATAATAGCCAGCGATTCCCAGAAAGGCTCGTACCTGTTTCTTGCTGTTGGGACGTGGCCAACTCTGTATGGCCTCGACTTTATTTACTTGGGGTTTTATCACCCCCCTCCCAATAGTGTACCCAAGATATTTGGCCTCCTCCTGTCCAATGGTACACTTCTTTGGATTGGCCGTAAACCCAGCTTCCCGGATAGAGTCTAGGGCTGCTTATACTTTTGGCAAATGTGAGACCCAGTCTGTGCTATGGATAATCACATCATCCAGGTAAGCTGCAGCATATTTCTGATGGGGCCTCAGAATCGTATCCATTTTCCACTGGAATGTTGCCGGTGCATTCTGTAACCCAAACGGCATTCTCTTATATTGGAATGCCCCATCTGGGGTTACAAATGCAGTTTTCTCCTTGGCCGACTCGGCCAGGGGAATTTGCCAATACCCTTTGGTGAGATCAAGAGTTGTCATATATCGGGCTGTTCCCAGCCGGTCAATCAACTCATCTATACGCGGCATGGGGTAGGTGTCAAATTTTGTAACTTTATTTAATTGTCGAAAATCGTTACAAAACCGCCAGCTCCCATCAGGTTTGGGCACTAGTACGATAGGACTGGACCAGTCACTCTGGGACTCCTCTATCACATCCAATTCCAGCATCCTTTGAACCTCCCCACGTATTGCCTCCCGTCGGGCCTCTGGTATTCTATAAGGTTTTAGTTTTACCCTTTCTCCTGGCGGGGTGATAATGTCATGCTCTACGCCAGATGTTTGTCCCGGAAGCTCAGAGAAAATCTCTTTGTTACGAAGTACAAACTCTTTAACCTCCTGTTGTTGGGGTTTCGATAAGGTGTCTGCTATTCCAACCTCAGGAACTAAGCAATCAGGCTGTACTTGTGACAAAGTCTCTGCGACTAGGGATTCCCTATCCCTCCAGGCTTTCAGCAGATTGACGTGATAGATCTGCTCCGGCTTTCGCCTTCCTGGCTGTCTAACCCTGTAGTTCACCTCACAAATTTTTTCAATTACTTCATATGGACCTTGCCATTTGGCCAGAAATTTGCTTTCAACCGTAGGGACTAGCACCAAGACCCTATCCCCCGGGGAAAAAGTACGGGTCTTGGCCCCACGGTTGTACACTCTCTGCTGTGCTAACTGCGCTTGGGTTAAATGTTCCTTTACAATTGGCATTACCTATGCAATTCTATCTTGCATCCTCCCTAATGGAAAACATCAGATAGGGTATTAGACAGTCCCAATTCTTTCCATCTCTATCCACCACTTTCTTTAACATTTGTTTTAGGGTTTTGTTGAATCTTTCAACCAACCCATCTGTTTGGGGGTGATACACAGATGTACGCAATTGCGTCACTTTGTACAACTTGCATAATTCTTTCATAACCCGGGACATAAAGGGTGTACCTTGGTCCGTAAGCAATTCCTTACAAATACCCACACGGCTAAAAACAAG
Source organism: Lithobates pipiens (assembly GCF_037356315.1). Taxonomy (NCBI): domain Eukaryota; kingdom Metazoa; phylum Chordata; class Amphibia; order Anura; family Ranidae; genus Lithobates; species Lithobates pipiens. Next base: position 170,978,693 of record NW_027507764.1, read on the forward strand.
AGATTGCTCTTTGGCTATGGTTTTGGCCGAGGTATTTCGAAGAGGAATTGCTTCCGGATAACGGGTGGCATAGTCCAATATAACCAAAATTTACTGATGCCCCCTGGCGGACTTCATTATCGGACCTACCAAATCCATTGCAATCCTTTCAAAGGGGACCTCAATGATAGGAAGAGGTACCAGCGGGTTACGGAAATGTGGCATAGGTGCCGACTTCTGACACACAGGGCAGGAGGAACAATAATTTTCTATTTCCTTCATGACCCCAGGCCAATAGAATCTCTGCAATATCCTCTCTCTGGTTTTCTCTGTCCCCAGATGACCTCCCAGAATGTGCCCATGGGCCAATTCTAACACCAACTTCCTGTAAGGTTTGGGCACTACAAGTTGCTCAATGGTTTCTTCTGCCCTTTGAGCCACTCGATACAGCAGGTCCCTTTCCATAGTGAAGTAAGGATAAGTGCAAGTCTTATCTGGGTTCACTAACTCGCCATCTATTTTCACCACATTTTCCCGTGCCTTTATTAGGGTGGGGTCTTTTAACTGTTCTGTGGCAAAATTTTCCCTGTGAACCTCAAGATCCGAAAACTCCACAGACGGCATGTTTTCATCTGAGGATGTTGGCTCCTCCCCAGTTTCTCGAGTTTCCCCCGCCAATACCGACAAGGGAAATTCAGGAGAGTCCTTACCACTCCCAGAGGAATTCTGGTCATCTTCCTGGTCTATAGGGGCACCAGTGGGGGGCTCAGGACAATCCCAGAGTTCCCAGAATTTTGGAAAATCCCTTCCCACAATAGCATCATGTGGTAAGTGAGACACTAACCCCACCTGATGAGAGAGGTTACCTTTGGGGGTCTCAAAAAACACTGAAGTTACAGGATACTCTCGGGTGTCCCCATGCACACAAATAACAGCCACCCTGTTCTTCCCAGAGACCTCTGTAGTAACTAATTCAGCTTTTATCAATGTTACCAGGCTACCTGAATCCAGCAACACATCAACATTTCTACCATTAATACACATTTTACATAAATGTTTCTCAGGTCCCCGAATGGCAGTGCATGCAACTGTCGCAAACAGCGACTGACGTCTCTCCCTTATAAAGTCACATTGCATAGGCTCATCCACAACGGGGCAATTGGCTGCAATATGTCCCTCTTGCGATAGCAAATAATCTTTTTCGCTGCCTCTTGCAGCATGGGCTTCCTGGGCTGCTCCCGCCAGACCTTAGGTAGAACTCCCATCCTCTCACTCTCTCCACCCTCACCCCTTGGAGTCATCTTACCCGCCACTGGGGATGATCTGGTCTTAGGGTAGAAAGTCCGTGAGTCCCTGGAAGAGGTGGTCAGGTTCTCTGTAGCCAAGTACCTCTCAACCAGATCCACAAGTTTATCTGCATTTTCTGGGTCTCCATGGCTTACCCATTTTTGGATGGCAGTAGGAAGAGCTCTCAGGAAACGATCCATAACAACACGTTCCACAATGTTTGGTGCAGTCAAAGTCTCTGGCTGCAGCCACTTCCTGCTCAGGTGAATGAGATCATACATTTGAGACCTGGGGGGTTTTCCAACCTGAAAAGTCCAATTATGCACACGCTGAGCCCGGACGGCCAGGGTGACACCCAGCCGTGCCAATATTTCTGTTTTTAGCACCACATAGTCTTTTGCTTGGTCAGGCTCTAGGTCATAATAAGCTTTCTGCGATTCCCCAGTTAATAGAGGGGCCACCAGTCCAGCCCATTGCTCCTTAGGCCACTTTTCCCTTTCAGCAGTCCTTTCAAATGTGGTCAAAAACACCTCCGGATCATCCTCTCCAGTCATTTTTGTCAGTAAACGGCTCACACCAAAGGATGCGGTATTATTGTAACCACTTGCTTCATTGGTCTGCGGACGTTGCTGTATTAATGTCTCTATTTGCTGTTGAAAACTCTGCTCTTGCTTCTGCAACAGGTCTATGAAGCGGGCTTCAGATCGCTGCTGGGCTTGTTGCTGAGCTTCCAAACTCTGCTGCAAAGTTGCATTTGTCTGCTGCTGGGCTGCAAGGCTCTGTTGTTGAGCTGCAAGGCTCTTTTGTAAACCTGCATTTGTTTGCTGCTGATTTGCATTTGCTTGCTGCTGGTTTGCATTTGCTAGAGCCAGCTGTCTCAGTATCTCCTCCATGCTGGCCTTAACAAAAAAATTTAAAAAAAACTGCCAAAATTCTCCACCAACTGTGAGGGGTTTGCTCGGCAGCGGGTGTGTGTGACCCCCTGGATGGGTTCACAACACAAAATCAGGCACAGCAGACAGCGTTGTAGGTGCAAAAAAACAAAAGATGCGGTTTATTTATGCTAAATGCAGTGAAACGTATAACAGCCAAACAAACATAAAACATGAAAATAAATCCTGGTCAGCTTGACCTCTAATTACACACTTAGATTCCCTGTCTAACAACTGAGTGCAGCCTTGTGCTGCACCAGTCCCTGTCTCTGTTGTAGAGGTTTGCCACACAGGCGTTAACTCACCGCACAGAACAGGTGTCACACTCCCCAGTCTATACAACACAAAACTGGTTCCAGGATGGAGCATCTCCCTAAGCATGCTGGGGTTTTTTGTAGAGGTCTTAATGAGCCCACTTACTTCAGCTGGGCTCATTAACTCTTCCCCTCTAGTTGTAAAAGTCTGCATAAAGCCTGAATCTAGGGCACACATATTTCCCATCCTGGATACAACCAGGTGACTTTACCTGCGTGCTGCCACACAAAAAAGAGCGACAATTTTGAAAAAAATGAATTATTTTTTACTTTTTGCTATAATAAATATCCCCAAAAATATATAAAAAAAAATGTTTTTCCTCAGTTTAGGCTGATACATATTCTTCTGCATATTTTTGGTTAAAAAAAACGCAATAAGCGTTTATTGATTGGTTTGCGCAAAAGTTATAGAGTTTACAAAATAGGGGATAATTTTATGTCATTTTTATTAATCATTTTTATTTTTTTTAGTAATGGTGGCGATCAGCAATTTTTATCATGACTGCGACATTATTACGGACACATCGGACAATTTTTACACATTTTTGGGACCATTGGCATTAATACAGCGATCAATGTTATAAAATTGCATTGAATACTGTAAAACTGTCACTGGCAATAAAGGGGTTAACCACTAGGGGGCGGGGAGGGGGTTAAGTGTGTCCTGGTGGAGTGATTCTAATTGTCTGGGGGATGGGCTAGCAGTGACACGACACTGATCTCTGCTCCCGATGACAAGGAGCAGACGATCAGTGTCCTGTCACTAGGCAGAACGCGGAGATGCTGTTCACATCGGTATCTCCCCGTTCTTCAGCTCTGTGACACGATCGTGGGTATCCCAGCAGCGATCGAGTCTGTGGGTCTCGTGGGCATGGTCACGGAGCTCGCGGCAGGCGCACGCCACCGCCTGCGCGCGTGCACGTGCATGGCGGCAAATTCAAAGTAACCTATGGATATGTTACTTTGCCCAGCCATGCCATTCTGCTAACGTATATGTGCTGACAGTGGTCGGCAAGTGGTTAAAATAATGAAGTGGGTGTTTTTTGGGAATAGGTCTTCTGTATTATAGACAGGAATTCCAAGATCACCAGATTATCCACAAAATAGGAGTGGGACAGACTACAGTTGTCAATAGCACCTTAGTACATTACCTGATGCACCTCTGATTGACATGAGTTGTAGAACACCACAAGGTAAGATAACAAAAATAAGAAAAAAAAAGGTGCATGGCTGTTTTTTTGTGTCCGCTTTGATGCGTTGGCAGCCCAAACATTTGAATAAGCTGCCTTAACGAAATGCATGTAAACAAAAAGCACTGGATAGGTGTGAATGGTCCCTTAACCACTTGCTTACTGGGCACTTAAACCCCCCTCAGTCCCAGACCAATTTTCAGCTTTCAGCGCTGATGCACTTTGAGTGACAATTACGCGGTCATACAACACTGTACCCAAATGAATTTTTTATCATTTTTTTCCCACAAATAGAGCTTTCTTTTGGTGGTATTTAGTTACAGCTCGGAGTTTTATTTTTTGCTAAACAAACAAAAAAAGATGCAAAAAAAAAAAAAAAAAAAATCATGTTTTAATAGTTTGTTATAAAATTTTGCAAACGGGTCATTTTTCTCCTTCATTGAAGTGCGCTGATTACGTGGCACTGATAGGCTGCATTGGTGGGCACTGATGGGCTGCATTGGTGGGCACTGATGGGCTGCATTGGTGGGCACTGATAGGCTGCACTGGTGGGCACTGATAGGCATAGTTAAGGCGGCACTAATAGGCACAGATAAGGCGGCACCGATGGGCACAGATAAGGCGGCACTGATGGGCAAAGATGGGCACAGATAAGATGGCATGGATGGGTGGCACGGATAAGTGGCACGGATGGGTGGCACGGATGGGCACTGATAGGTACCACAGATAGATGGGACTGATGGGCACTGATAGGTGGCACTGATAGGTGGCTCTGATAGGTGGCACTGCTGGGCACTGATGGGCGGCACTGCTGGGCACTGATGGGTGGCACTGCTGGGCACTGATGGGCGGCACTGGGGTGCAGCACCTGAGGCAGATTTTGGGTGGCACTGTGGGTGGCACTGTGGGTGGCACTGCTGGGTGGCACTGTGGGTGGCACTGTGGGCACTGCTGGGTGGCACTGTGGGCACTATGGGCACTGCTGGGTGGCACTGACAGGGGGGCACTTACTTTATTTCAGGATGGCACTGCAGGTGGCAGGTGGGCACTGGCAGGGGGCAGGTGTCCGTTTAAATTGCTGGCCATGATCGGGACTGATGTCCCGAACACGGCCGCCGGCGATCGGCTTTTTTTTTTTCTCCTCGCGCTGTCAGCGCGAGGAGGAATACTAGCCGATTACCGGCTCCGTTTTATCACATGATCAGCTGTCATTGGCTGACAGCTGATCACGTGATAAGGGGTCGGGATCGACCCCTTACACGGATCGGTGATCAGGCGAGTCTCACGGACTCGCCGATCACAGAGCGCGCCGCTCGTAACCGGGACTACGTCAATAGACGTAGTCCCGAAAATGTGGGTCCGCGCTATTGCCGTCATTTTGCAATAGCGCGGATCCCAAGTGGTTAAAGAGACCAAGCTTGTCCAAATGAGCTGTTACCTTCACTACTAGATGTGCCTGCCGTGAGCACTGTATGAATTGTTTGTAGCCCAGCGCTGTCAGCCTGATTTGATGTTGTTCTTCATCCTATCTCCGTCCAACTGCTGGAACACAGTGCTGTATACTGTATTAAGCTGAGGCTACATATACTTTATCCACTAGACCTCTGGAAAATTTTACCCCCCTTCATGACCAGGCCATTTTTTGCGATATGACACTGCGTTAATTTAACTGACAATTGCACAGTCATGCAATGCTGTACCCAAATAAATTTGATGTATTTTTTTCCCCACAAATAGAGCTTTTCTTTGGTGGTATTTGGTCACTACTGTGTTTTTTTATTTATGTGCTATAATCAAAAAAAGGCAACAATTTTGAAAAAAGAAACAAACAATATTTTTTACTTTCTGCTATAAAACATATCTAATAAAAATATTTTAAAAAATCAAATACATTTACAAATTTAGGCCAACATGTACGCTACATATTGTTGGTAAAATAAATCTCAATAAGCATATATTGATTGGCTTGCATAAAAGTTATAGTGTCTACAAACTACAGGATATACACTGGAACTTTTATTTATTTATTTTTTATATCAGTAATGCCAGCGATCAGTTACTTATAGCGGGACTGCGATGTTGCAGCAGACAATCGGACACTGACTGACACTTTTGACACTTTGAGGGGAACCAGTGACATTAATACAGTGATCAGTGCTAAAAATATGCACTGTCACTGTACTAATGACCCTGGCTGGGAAGGGGTTAAACATCTAGGGTGATCAAAGGGTTAAATGTGTGCCTAGCCAGTGTTTTTGTGTACTGTGTGATGTGCTTTTGGGAATGGAAGTGATGGATTTTCTTTCTCTGCTTTGCAGGGAAAGAAAATCCATAATTTTCCCATTGTCAGAATGAAGCTCTGCCTTTTTTACATATAAAAAAGAAAAATGCAGTGCACAAAGCAAAAAATATAAATGCATTTAAAGTAACACATTCATGTGTAAAAGTCCAAAACAGGTACTGAAAGTTCAGTGAATCCACAACAGATCTCCCTCCACCTCATTCAGCAGAGATATGGATAGTAGGGGTCCCATCACCATCACCCAACACGACAGACCCTTACCATCAGTGCAACGATAATGCACAAATAGAAAAGCCACTTTGCTCCACTACTCCTTACAAGCAGTACACTGGAACCAGAAATCTCTCCAATCATGAACAGGTATTAAGATTCCCATGCAGTTCAGCAGTCATTTGAACAGAGAAAAATAACAATGCTCATTGCGCAGATATCTTAAAAAACGATGCCCAATTCATTTAAGAAAAAACAATTCCACTCACATTTAAGTTGATTAAAATAGGCAAAACAACTGAAGCGTCCAGCACTTCAGTGATAGTCGCTGTAGTGCAGTCTGTCCAGGTCCCACGTTAAGCCAGGCTCTACATATGCAGAGCTCTGTCCTGTGTGCCTTTCCAACATCCATTGGCCAGAACCTGCTGATCAGATTCTGCTGTGACAAATCACAGCAGAAGTGGTGGGCCCTCAACCCGGATGTGTAGAATCATGTATATGCAGCATCCTCTAATGTGCTACTAGTGCGAGTGAAGGAAAATTTACATTCTGACTCATGCTTAAAACCTGTGAGTCTTAATCTAAGTGCCTACCCTTAGATCTGGAAAGTTGGACAACATTCTGGAAGCCAGTGGGTGGAGGCTAGGAGGGTTGTTCTGCATATTTAGAGAGCTTAGCCAATCCCCAGGTGGTGGGCCTGACAGGGGACTAAGTGAGCCCCTAAATATGAATGAGTCATGCCAACAAGGGAGTCCAGTGAAAGATGGAGTGTTGAGAAGACTGTCGGTGGGTCTTGAGTCGAACCCCCTAGTCTTTGGGGGCCCCTGCCTTGATGCAGGGCTCAAGAGCTTGTCTGGGAGGATCTTGACAACAGGAGAAGCTTGGAAGGAGTCTTCCTGGAGGAGCAAGGAAGACAGTGGGGGTACTACAGGATGGTGCAGGGACCTTCTAGGGGAGAGTGCCACATGTAGCAGGTCTCTCTGAAAGATAATGGTGTGCTGAAATCTTCTCTAACCTCCCCTAACCTTGTTGGGTAGACTGGTGAAGAGTCAGTCGGGTAAACAGAAAGAGTCAATACTCTTAAGAACCCTACGGATCAGGGGGGAACAGTACTTCCCGACTTCCACTCATACTACATTGCAGCTCAGCTATCCTATTTCTACCACTTACATAAGTCGGATGGACCCAGATACCAAACACCGACATGTGCGAAGCCCCACAGCTATGCCCATACCCCCCTCCAGGTTCTATTTAGGGGGAGAGAGAGTGGCAGGAAGGGGAGGGGTAGTAATCTCCTATTTGACCAACATAGGCGCATATGGGACATTGCACAAAGGATGACCGGGGCTGACTGGGTACATTCTCACACCCCACTGTGGCACAATCCCCAACTTGGGGAGCCTCAATCGCTACCTGGTATAGATTTATGGGCTTCTAGGGGTGTAGCGTATTTACATCAGGTTGTCACCCGCCTGGGTATACGTAGTTTCCGGACGCTGCAGGAGGAATTCGGGATACCCTCAAATATTGTTTTTCGAAATGTGCAGCTCTCTTACGCCCTCCGGGCTCAGTTTGCGGATGGGTTCCCAAGCCCCCAAGAACTGCCCCTGGTAGGCACTATAGTGGGGGAGGATCCTACCAAGCTGATATCCACTACGTATACTCTCCTTAGAACACATTCGGTGTCCAGGATTGCGGACGTAGCTAAACATAGATGGGAAGAGGAGGTAGGCCCGATAGATGCTGAAGACTGGGAGGATATCCTCACGAACATTAAATTAACCTCCCCTAGATTATCGGACCGGCTAACCCAACTTTATATTTTACATAAGTCATATCTCACGCCAATGAGAATCTGTAAATAATATAAAGCCTCCCAGGACCCGAGGTGTCCGCGCTGCGGGGACCACCCATGCACATTCTACCATCTAATTTGGGCATGCCCGGATGTTCAGGCATATTGGTTACGAATCATCCAGTTCCTGCATGACCATATGGGCTCCCCCTTGCAAGCTGACCCTAAACTGTGTTTATTGGGCCTTTTAACCGGTACACAGACTGATCAATTTCATACCGTTTTCATACATGAGACCCTGTTTAGCGCTAGGAAGCTGATTGCCAGGTTGTGGCTACGAACTGTGCCTCTCACGGTCAGGGCCTGGATAGATGAGGTGAATTTACCGCTGCCATTAAAGAAGGTTATCTACGCACACAGGGGGTGCCCTAACAAGTATTATAAGATTTGGGATAGGTGGCTTGCCAGTCCGGATACCTGCACAGACTTATCTTAACAGAATGCAGCAAGGGTAATGAATGATTTTACAGCTTGGGAATCATCCAGGTCAAGCAGTATCAGTTACATAGGCGAGACAGCCGCTGGGATGGAGGGGAGGGGAGGGTGCCTGGCGGTGCTGGCTGAGTGACTTTGGCTTATATTGCTCAGGTGCGAGGCCCCTCGGGCGGCTTTGCTCCTCTGGCCCCCCTGGCGGACGCTTGGGGGGTGCGGGTGGTTGTCCGCTCAGGAGGGCTTACATAAAGTATGATTAGCAACATTGTAAATAACCTGCGTATTCTGTAATCTCCTATGTGAATGTGATTTGGTCTTTTGACGTCCCTTGTACATTGCTGTTACAACCACCAATAAACTTGTTGTTAAAAAAAAAAAAACAGGAAGAGTCAACCAGCTGGTGTGGCGGAGAAGCAGCCATGTGGGCTAGCATTTCCTGCAGTCGTAGAACTGAGATCAGTGTCTATAAGGGTGTTGGAGGTACTCCAGTATGCAGTTTACAACACATTGTGCTACTTTCTAAAGGGACTGAGAGTTCCTTACCTGTAAAGGGGCTGTTGCTGATCTATCAGAGACTGTTAACTACTAAAAGAGGAATCAATCAGAGCTGTATAGACCAAGAAAGAGGAAACAATTGGAGTTGTACAGAGTAAAGAAGAATCAACTGGAGCTGTATATAGGGAGGAAGTTGTCCCTGGTTTTGTTGCCATCAAGTTGGGCACTCCATAATTCCTATCCCCATCCAAGTTAATAACCCCTAATAAAAACATAAAACGAATCTCAAGGACTGTTCACTAAGTTCAGTTGAAAGTTGAAGATGTATGCCTGGCTGTGCATCAGTGGAGTACCTTGTCATCTGCAACCCCTATGGGGTAGTGATAGATACTGTATATATATATATATATATATATATATATATATCTCACAAAAGTGAGTACACCTCTCGCATTTTTGAAAATATTTTATTCCATCTTTTCATCTGACAACACTGAAGAAATTACACTTTGCTACAATGTAAAGTAATAAGCGTACAGCTTGTATAACAGTGTAAATTTGCTATCCCCTCAAAATAACTCAATACACAGAAAATGTCTAAACCACTGGCAACAAAAGTGAGTACATCCCTAAGTGAAAATGTCCAAATTGGGCCCAATTAGCCATTTTCCCTCCCCGATGTTATGTGACTCGTTACTGTTACAAGGTCTCAGGTGTGAATGGGGAGCAGGTGTCACCGCTCTCACTCTCTCATATTGGTCACTGGAAGTTCAACATGCCACCTTATGGCCAAGAGCTCTCTGAGGATCTGAAAAAAAGAATTGTTGCTCTACATAAAAAGATGGCCCAGGCTAAAAGAAGATTACCAAGACCCTGAAACTGAGCTACAGCATGGTGGCCAAGAACATACAGCAGTTTAACAGGACAGGTTCCACTCAGAACAGACCTTGCCATGGTCAACCAAAGAAGTTGAGTGCACATGCATGTCATATCCAGAGTGCTGCCAGTATTGCTGCAGAGGTTGAAGGAGTGGGGGGGTCAGCCTTTCAGTGCTCAGACCATACGCTGCACACTGCATCAAATGTTTCTGTATGGCTGTCATGCCAGAAGGAAGCCTCTTCTAAAGATGATGAGGAATGCTTTATCCTGACGCACAAACTATCTCTCGCCACTAAGACCCAGGAAAAGGGATTTAAACTGGTAACGAGATGGTATAGATGCCCATCGACGATAAACCATTTCAACCCGGGAGTACCAGATACCTGCTGGCGGTGTCTTAGCTCCCGGGGAACCATGCTACACATATGGTGGGAATGCCCTCCGGTGCAAAAGTATTGGCAACAGATATTCAAACTTTACTGTAAGCTGATGGCGACCTCTATACACCCCTCACCTGAGGTGGCTCTCTTATCTATGCTCCCTGGTACATTCAAATCCATCAAAAAAGATATTTTACGACACTTCCTGGCGGCGGCCAGGGTAGTGATCCCCCGTCACTGGAGATCGACGATCATGCCTTCCCTTGGGGACTGGGCTATGGAGGTGGACCGCATAAGGGACCTGGAACGTCTGTTGGCAGAGGAATGTGGTAAAAATGAACAGTTTGCTCTCACCTGGACATCATGGTCCATGTTCCGTTATCCCTCTGAGTTTATTTCCTGGGCTGAACATGGCCTGGACGGCGTCGCCCTGGGTCCATGATGGAGTGGTTCTCGTCCCCTGTCTCTATGCCCCCTCTTATTTGTCCCTGATTCTTTTTCCTTTTTTTATATATTTCCATACACCCTTAGGAATACATCTAGCTAATGTACCATGGCTCCAACTTATCTAGTGTCCCTGAACTGGTGTAAGAACCCTACGGAATATCTTAGCCACAGATTTATATATAATTTTGTCTGGAGTTCTGCGCAGGGGTCAGCTTTGATCCCCCCTGGCAGTGCTGAAGACGAAAGGTTCTTTGGCTTATACGCTGTATTCATTTTACTCTATATGTTTGTATGTGTCTATATGTTTGTGTTTATTATCCCCCCTTTTTTTTTTTTTTTCCTCTCTCTCTCTCTCTTCTCCCTCCCCCCTTCTCCCCCACACAAGGATTACTATCATTAACGGTTTCCTAGTAGGCTTTATTTATATGCTTTCAATCCGTTTATATATATCATAGACATGTTTTTGTACAGGCACATACGAAGCATACTGTTGGTGTATCTTGTTACTGCTTATGATGTTTACCTTCTCTTTCTCAACCTTTTTTTCTGAATAAAATAAGATTGAATTAAAGATGATGAGGAAGAAAGGCCGCAAACAGTTTGCTGAAGACAAGCAGACTAAGGACATGGATTTCTGAAACCATGTCATGTGGTCTGATGAGACCAAGATAAACTTATTTGGTTCAGATGGTGTTAAGCGTGTGGGGCAGCAACTAGGTAAGGAGTACAAAGACAAGTGTGTCTTACCTACAGTCAAGCATGGTGGTGGGAATGTCATGGTCTGGGGCTGTATGAGTGCTGCCGGCACTGGGGAGATACAGTTCATTGAGGGAACCACGAATGCCAACACGTACTGTGACATACTGAAGCAGAGCATGATCCCCTCCCTTCAGAGACTTGGCCGCAGGGCAGTATTCCAACATAATGACCCCAAACACACCTCCAAGACGACCACTGCCTTGCTGAAGAAGCTCAGGGTAAAGGTGATGGACTGGCCAAGCTTGTCTCCAGACCTAAACCTTATGGCTCATCTATGGGGCATCCTCAAACGGAAGGTGGAGGAGTGCAAAGTCTCCAACATCCACCATGATGTCATCACGGAGGAGTGGAAGGGGACTCCAGTGGCAACCTGTGAAGCTCTGATGAACTCCATGCCAAAGAGGTTTATAGCAGGGCTGGAAAATAATGGTGGCCATGCAAAATATTGACACTTTGGGCCCAATTTTGAACATTTTTACTTAGGAGTAGACTGACTTGTTGCCAACGGTTTAGACATTAATGGCTGTGTGTTGAGTTATTTTGAGGGGACAGCAAATTTACACTGTTATACAAGGTGTACACTCACTACTTTACATTGTAGCAAAGTGTCATTTCTTCAGTGTTGCCACATGAAATGTGAGGGGTGTACTCACTTTTGTGAGATACTGTATATACATGATTCTGCACAGTACGACTGCCCTGTGGCAGTAAACCTGCTATGGGGCAGTCGGCAAGTGGACACAGTGCACACAGCAGGCACATCTAGTAGCAAAGGTGTTTTTTGGATGAGCTTAGTCCAAGCAAACTACCGGTATTTAAACGTCACTACTATAAAATGGAGATCAGCTTTATTAACACTCATTTGTATAGTTATTCACACACACAAATAAAAAACGGCAGGTCCTAAAGCACCACTTTCACAAACTTCTGTTCAGAAAGGACAGCACAGGCACACGGAGGAGGGATGTGGGAAGGCTGGGCCTTCTGTGGATCAGAAGTATACACCTATAGGTGGCTCTATGGGTCCCTGTATGGAGATGGAGCCACCTAAAAGCTGAACCCAGCTAGAAGGGAATTTGAAGGGATGGAATGCACAGCACAGAAACTCTCAAAAAGAAAAACATTAGCGATAGTAAATGCTGAGGTCTGCAACATGGTTTTTACATTTATGGGTTTAATAACACTTTAAGTACAAAATCCATGTACTTGAAACCATAATTTGTTCTGGTCTACAGTAGAAATCCAATGAAGCTAAAGCAGGGAATGGATTAAACTAAATCTGCCACACCACAGAGTTTTTATAGCACGCTTTGAATTGCATTACCTTTATATTTAGTATCTCTTTATGTCAATTAGGTGACTATAGAGTTTACAGCATGTGTCAAGCCTATTTGGGTCCTCATAGTGAACATTTCATTTCCTAGATCTAAGATCCTATTACAGGTTGTGCAGACGTCAGAGTGTTATTAACAGGGTTTGCTTCTTCAAAACACATAGGTTACTTTTTTATTTTCTTTTACACATGCCGCTGGACTGAGGTTTCCCTTGCCAAATACTGTTTTAGGCTACAACCGATGATTTGACTTTAGTGAGGAGAAGCTGGCAGGATAGTTCTGTATTTTTGGACTTTCGTATTGAATGTACTACGTGAGTGATATAAGAGAGAGGAAGATACCGTAATAGGCATACATTTGCTGTGGGTTCATATGTCTGAGCTACACATGTTAACTAATAATAGCATGTGACGTTGCTAAACAGAACATCTTAGAATAGCCTTTACGTACAGCAAAGCTTTTGTAGGATGTTGTGCCTGAGGGTACTTGTACTAGAACTGGGTCACACGGAAATAGAGTAAAAAGAATCTCTTCTTTTATAGGCAGCAAACATTAAAAGCAGGCTGGATCGCAATTGTGTATATCATAAATTACCAGTTATATAAATAGGCATGCATTAACAGCTGTGGGCATAAATATCACCAATATTTTTAATAAGACAAATATTTCCATTCGTATATTAATGTCTTTCAGGAAACATAGAAAAAGAGCTCTACAACTTACAGATGTTATCTGCAGCACCGTCTATTGGTAAAACCTGGTATAACATTGTGACCATGCATAAATTCCTGCCAACATAATGCATGTTGACTTCACTGTTCCTCATTGTATATCTAACAATGCCTCTACCATGGTCATACAAGCACACACCATATTGTTATGCCAGGTAACCTATATATAGGGAAGGGATTGGTAGTGTGTGTATAAACACCTGGTCCGTCCGATCCAATGAAGACAACCAAAAAAAAAGGAGAACCTAGTGCTCAAGGCACGGTAATGCCCCTCTGGATTTTATAGACAGACCAGGTAATGTAGTAAAAAATGAATTTTATTATAATAAACATACAATAAAAATGCATAAGCAAAGGGGTAGAAATGACATATTACATATAAAATGTGTATAGAGCAAATGACAGTGTACTCAAAGTTACATTGGTATGAAGCTCAGCTGCCCTGTAGAAAATATTGGGCTAGCAAGAAGGCATACTGCAAATGACGCCTAACATATTTCCACCCTTGTAGTCATTCTTCAGAGGATTATGCCATTTTTTGAGTATTCAATACATTAATAAAATAATAAACTAGTATATCAATTTGTCAATAATGATTAAAGAAGAAAAATAATCAAAACAAATATGCATGTCTCTACACGTTTGATGAAAAATTACAGCAAGAGAGACTATACTTACAAGGATGAACGAATCATTGATAAAACCAACCAGGGAGCCAAAGGCTGTATTCCCATATATTGAGCGCAAAACCGTTGTGGGCCCCAGGTGGCAACCGGGTTGGGGGGGGGGGGGGGCGTGCACAATGGGGCAGGAGAGTGAAAACCTGTCCCAACTACAAGGACCCTAGGCACATGGAGTCAAGCTCCTGCCAAAATTCTGACTAGCAATTGATAGAGTCTGGATGGGTACTGCCGTAGAGTGCTGTGTATGTTTTTCTGTATATATAAAAGAGAAAAAGGAGGAGAGAGTATAAGGGGAAAAGCATGCATAGTTCATTGTAGAGATGCAAGTTATAAACAAGGTATAAGTTGTTATCAAAATGTTTCACCCCCAGCATAGATATACTGAATATGGTGAAACAAATGAGAGAAAGTAAGTTTAATTTTGAATAAAATAAAGACAATGTTTACTGATCACATACCTCTGCCCTGTGTCCTGTAATGTATAATCTGCCACTGGCATGGCATCACTGTGGATGTCTGGGGTCCAGGCTAATATACCCCTGGTAAGGCTGATTGAAATCAGTTGCACTCTGTGCAACTGGAATCAGCCGGTGGTCAGAGTGACAGAACGTGGCGCTCAACCAATCGCAACCTCGATCTGTCACAGAGTGTCTCGTCGTGATGACACATCGTGCAAGCCCGTCCCAAGGGGCAGAGTCATGTCCCACGTCACCAACATGCATGTAGCCAGCCGGTCTGTGCTTCACAGTGAATATATAAACAGACACATAAGTATGGTTTAAAATTGAAGGCTTAATTGAGGCCTGGGGGTGAGGTGGCCTTGAGATAGAAAATCCATCTCAGTTCACTTTGTAGGAGCAATTTTAAATCACCACCCCTTGGATTGTCAGGGATGTGATCTAATGCAAGGAACCGCACTTTGGGGGTGCTGTCTCCATACACTGCACGACTGTGCCTTCCAAGGGGTAGGCCAGGGTCTTTTTTATTTATACTGACAATATGTCTGTATATTCTTCACCATATTTCAAGCTTGTTTTTTCCTACATAGTCACTCAAAAAAATTGCTCCTACAAAGTTAACTGAGGTCGATTTTCCACCTCAGGCCACAGATGGTGCGAATTTCCTTCCTGCAACCATAGGTTGCAGGAAAAAAATACCCACGCATCCCCCATCAACACAGAGCATGCTGACAGGGGAATCCCCCCTGCTAAGACAGTGTTCTGCTGGTGGGGTGGGGGCGTGCGGGAGAAGCTGTCCCCGCTGGGAGAAGACAATGATTATTGCTAGCGGCTATACTTGCCCCTAGCGATGCTTGCAAGTAAATCTAGAAGCTGGTTGTACCCAAATTGCTTGATTCACCAACTTGGTTCATTCAGCCTGTACCATATTCCTGCTGAAATGACCAAGACTCGAACCATCTATGGCCAGCCTTACTGTATATTTTTTTTATATTTTTATTTTAGGGTGAAAAAAAATACACATAGACCATATGCAAAACAACCCTAAGGAGCTCAATAATGTAACGCAAGTGGGATTCTACTGACATTTGCTGGGGGGGTCTGGGGAACATGGGGGGGTCACAAATGAAATACTTTTTTTTGTAAATTCCCCTTAAAGCGGCCTGAAGGCTTCACTGCCAGTTTCCCTTACTAGCAATGCTGGCGCCTGCACCCAAAACAGAAGGACGGATCGGCTTGGGGTGCCAATATTGCAGGCTCCCTGGATAGGTAAGTGTCCTTATATTAAAAGTCAGCAGCTACAGTATTTGTAGTTGCTGGCTTTAAAAAAAAATTTCCCCCAGGCTGGAATTCTGCTTTAAAACTAGTTCATTATCCTGTGTAGTGCAGAGATCATCAATTGGATTATGCCAAAGATTATAAGAAGGTTAATTTTAGGAAGTCTATACAGCTTCAGTACTTTCTGAGTCACTGACAAGGAACAAGTATAGAGATCTTGAGAGACAGAATTCCTAAATTTGGGTGGTTGCACCAGGTCCCAAAAACAATGGATTAGATTGAGTATATTTTGATGGGTGATAAGCAACAGGAGGTCAGTAATGGTAGATACCTTACTTCCTCTGATTTCTTTAAAAAATACAGTTAAGGAGATAGAATGGTAAATGTTAACAGCAGCTCAGCATTATCTGTATAACATTCAATAAACCAAAGTATATCTGAAGTATAAAATTTTCAAACAGGCTGGTTGTACACAGGTCGATTGATAGATTGACTTGCGTTGAACGAGTCTGCCAATACATGGATCGAAACTCAGCAGGTTCCCGCTGAAGCAACCGAATTTCGATCCATGTATGGCCGGCTTAAAGCTTCATATATTCAAAAACATTCTTCCACAAACTAAGATATGGATCTCAGCATTAAAGCCTGCGTTTATGTTTATACTCACAGAAAAACAAGGGTATTACTTAGTTCATAGAACCATTCACAACAAGATCTGCCCCTGAAGGAGTTTACAATTGAAATTCCTCATGACACACTGGGACCTGTTTGGTTAGACACTAATTAACTTACCAGTATTTTTCTTTTGTGTGAGAGGAAACCTGAGCTCGAGGAATGAGCCCACGTAAACATAGGAACAACATGCAACTTGCATTCAAATAGGATACTTGATTGGAATTGAATTCAGGGCCCCAGTACAGCAAAAAATGCCAACCACTGTGCTGTCTATATGCTCTGTACATGTAGAAAGGTTTACATATTGTTTACATATTGTGTTGCAATAGGGCATGTTCATTAGGACAAAAACAAAATCACATTCAGCACCTAATAATGGGGTACTTTGTTGCAGTAAGTGGGCATAAGCACCATATAGCCATATGGTGTGACCAAATCCCCATATTTTTTTTAAAGCGTTCAGGTGTTTTAAATAGCCTTACAGGAGTTAAATGTAATTTTTTTGCATGTGTGCTCTGTAATACTTTGTTCTTTTTATCTTAAAACAAAGCCCTCCAGCATTGCGCTGTCACCGCTGATAGGGCTTCCATCCTCACCCGGTCTTTCTTCCGGGTTCGCAGCCTCTGGCTACATGAGTGGCCAGGGACGCGATGAAGTCGCTCCCACACATGCGTACAGGAGCCGCCGCTTGCGGCACAGGCTCTAAAGGTCCAACACAGTATGCTGGACCTTCATATCGCATGCAACGTTGATGTCTCTGGCTGCATGCATTCTGAATATCTCCTAAACAGTGCATGTTAAGGAGATATTCACAGTACCTACAGGTAAGCCTTAGTATAGGTATACCTGTAGGTAAAAGATGAAAAAAGTGGGTTTACTACCACTTTAGGCTTGTCATACAAGGCTTAAATCGGATGATTGTTGCAAAAATTGGAGCCATGGGTGTCCCTGGTGGCATCACCCAGCTTTGACAAAATGTGATATAAAATAATGACTGCATATATATTACGTCATATAAGGCCACTTTATTTCTTTCAGTGACGCATGCAAGGGGCAGCCATGATATTGGTGCTGGTAAGTACAAGATGAATGTGCACAAATAACACATCAGTGCTCCGATCAGCAGAGGTGTCTGACAAAATATGTCTAAGAATAGATCAGAGTCATCTGCTTTCATGAAAATCTAATTTCGTTATTTCACCACATGAACTGTGTTTCGTGGCTTTAAATTGCCATTTCCTCAGTTTAAGAGTGATAACATACTGTGTATATATATATATATATATATATACCGTATATATATATATATATATATATATATATATATATATATAATTTTGTATAGGCTCTGCATGTATGAAGGAAATGTGATGCCATCATGTCATCAGTTCTGATTCAATCTCTGGGAGCCTCCCAGAATTCAGACGACTTCAACCCATTCTTTGACATATAACTTCAGGCACCACTCTCAATCGGACCAGACTCCTCTAATGCCTTGTACACACGGTCGGACTTTCCAACGGAAAATGTGCGATCGGATCATGTTGTCGGAAAATCCGATCATGTGTTGGCTCCATCTGACTTTTTCCGTCTGAATTTCCGACACACAATGTTTGAGAGCTGGATCTAAAATTTTCCGACAACAAAATCTGATCGTTTAAATTACAGTCGTGTGTAGACAATTCCAATGCACAAAGTGCCACGCATGCTCAGAATAAATTACGAGATGAAAGCTATTGGCTACTGCCCTCTTTATAGTCCCGTCGTACGTGTTGTACGTCACATCGTTCTGAACGATGGGATTTTCCAACAACTTTGTGCGACCGTGTGTATGCAAGACAAGTTGGTGGCAAAATGCGTTGGAAAAAATCAGATGGATTTTGTTGTGGGAATGTCCGACCGTGTGTACAGGGCATCAGACTTACTGAATCCATACACCTGAGGACCCAGGATGGGAATCTGTGAGGCATAGAGAGTGACCACCTTTATCCTGCTTGGAGACAAGTTTCCTCCACCTGCATACTTAGAGGGTTACTTGTTCTCACCATTAGGGGTGACTGCAATCTCAGCTGATATGTAATTTTGTATTTTCTCTTTTTTCCTACTGTGGAGTCATTTTAGTTTTTTGAAACAATTTACTACACTAGAATGGCTCTCCAACCTCCCTCTTTGCTTCTCCTGAGCTTTACCAGAGACCACTGGCCAAGTAGTGCAGGTCCAACCCCTTTGGACCCCACCTGACTACCACAGCCTTGGTGATAGTGCTACAGTGGAGGATTGCCGAAGGTCTTTCTACTCATCATCCTCAGGCAAAACCTGTCTGTCGGTGTCCATTCTAAGCCTTGCAGCTAAATAGTTCAGCTTTGGCCCTTATATTGCTCTAAAGAAAGAAAAGTAATCGACCTCTGCAATACATACCATGTTGTCAGGAAATATGTGATATCATCAGCGTGTCTGCATTTTAACGCAGCTCACTGGACCAAACCTCCTGGGTGCGGTGTAAATAGGACTCATAGGAAGCAATCGGTTTCTGTGTGTCCTAGCGGGGACCTGTGTTTTTCTAGTGCGGTAAAACGCAGGTCACCACAGCGTGTGTGAACAGGGTCCTAAAGTTGAACTAAAAAGAAAAGATCAAGGAAGGCTTATAACTCGTTTTTTTTTTTTTTTTTGGCATCTGTGTCTGTTTAAAGATATTTTCCTTTATTTACTGTCCCATAGCCAAAAAAGGTAGTCAGAGGAAATTCGTCCAAAACTTTTGCTTTCATTCTCGGTGAAAATAGTTAACAGGACAAATAGAGAGGGTGAATCTCCCTAAGCAGGGCAAAGACAGCAATAAAATCCTACTCCCTGGTGAAGGGACGTTGGGCTTGACATAATGTGTAGGGCATGACATAATGTGCAGAAGTATGTGGATGTCACTTTCGGGCGCGGCCGGAAGTCGGCCATCTTGGAACATCCAGTACACCCAAATTGTTTCTATATGAATGTGAATGGGCATTCTAGCCATTTCTACTTGTGAGTAGTTTTTAATTGTTTAACCTTTTAATAAAAAGAAGTTACTGCACTATAAGTGGCATTATTCCATATGTTTAATTACTGATCCATCCGAGAGAGGAATCTAAGGGGACAATATTCTCCTGCCAGCGGAGACTGGATCTTCCAGAGTGTGATTATACTGAGAACTTTTTGACCTGTTCCCTATAGGTAAAAAAATAGAGGTGAGCATGCATGCCTGAAGGTGGAGAAACACAGTGGTGATATGCTTGCATGATGCACTGGTGTTTTGAATTATATTTTAAACGTATGAAGAGGGATCACTTCGCTAATTTCAAATCACATTACTTTATCATTTGATAATATTATTTCTTGTGGGGTTTGAATCCTTGCAGCGTATTTGTTTATGAATATGATTCATTGATATTCAATATATAATGATTTTTTTTTACATATGCACTATTTAATAGTATATGTAGCTATTGTTTTTTATGGGAATTAGAAGGGCTGGATGTCATTTATGATTTTGTTTATTGTCATTTGAGAAAATTATTGAGAAATTATTCACGTCTGATGATTTTTACCTATATTGGGGCAGCGCTACACTATTGTTTAGTTTATTATCTGTCAGGGTGTGGGAACATATTGAGGTGTCAGCAGCAGCAAATATTGGACTATTGGAATGGGCAGCATGTGAGAATTTACTTACTATATTAAAATCCTGACAGGTGTACTAATACCTCTCTTCTCCATCCAAAAAAAAGTTTTGCCTTTAGTTAAACTTTAAATTAGCTCGCAATTCGCAAAGGAGTTGCTTGCAGTTTTAACAGTATAATAACGTAGGACTAAATCTGACGATTAGGGTGCAACACAGCTTTAAAGACTCCTGCTAACTCCTGCTTTTGCGTGCTAATTGCACATTAATTATTACTCAGCTACTTTAAGGCTGGCCATACACTATACAATTTTCTTTAGATTTACCTTCAAATATGTAGTGCAGGGGCCTGCCTGACTGCATGCACATTGAAAGTATTTAGGTTTGACCTCATATTATATGGTTTTGGTAAAGCTAAAGGAACATTGAATAAGAAAATTGTATAAAGTATTATGGCCAGCCTAAATGTCCCCCATTGTCCACGCATGTGCTTGTATCCACCTCGATGACTTCCACTGTCTTTAGAGGACTACACAGCAAGGCCCGCTCTTTCTCCACCCATGTGACTGCTCATTTATAATAAAATATCGAACAATAGCTGTGTCTGGGGTCACCTTAGGAATTACAGAATGGAGCTCAAACTTTATTGTTGAAGTTATTAATCAAGTACAATTCCTTTAATGAGCTCTTGTTATGCAGTTACCAAACTAAATAAATATTCTTCGGAGGTAATGTTGAATTTTTTATGCTGTTATTGGTATGGAACATTCTTTTTATATGTTAGTAGAATTTATTTAGGATGTCACGCTTATAATTTATGGATATATGCATAAGAAAAGGGACTTAAAGCTTAGCATTTTCAAATACTTCAAAATGCAAAAGTCATCCATTCATTAAGCCCAACTCCAGGAAATTACTGTATTTATTGGCATATAACACTCACTTTTTCACAATAAAAATCGGGTGCAAATAGCAGCTGTGTGTTATACGCCAATATTTCAATTTTAGCTGCCTTGGAGGGAACAGGGAGAGGGGTGGGATGAGCACCTTCAGATTACATGCACTGAGAATCTCCTGTTTACTTGGCGGGCCTCTGTAATAGGAAGTTCTGTCTCCTGGGCCGCCATTGGACCACTGTTCTGTCTATCATAGGAGATTCTCACTGAATGTAATCTGTCGGTGCTCGTTCAGCCCCCCTCCCTGTCCCCTCTAGGCTGCAGATGGACATTGATCAGGCTGCACTGATGGCAATGGTGAGGCTGCATTTATCTGGACTGATGAGACTGCATTGATGGCACTTGTGAGGCTGCAGATGGGCATTGATCAGGCTGCATTGATGGCAATG
This sequence comes from Lithobates pipiens, assembly GCF_037356315.1. Lineage (NCBI taxonomy): Eukaryota > Metazoa > Chordata > Amphibia > Anura > Ranidae > Lithobates > Lithobates pipiens. The sequence continues at coordinate 171,000,307 of NW_027507764.1, forward strand.
GTGAGGCTGCAGATCGGCACTAACCCTTATTTTGCTTCAAAGTTCCTTATTTAAAATTTAAGTTTTTTTCCTGAAACTTCCCTCTTAAAATGAATGTGCGTATTATACGCCGATAAATACGGTACCCACCCCCTACCCATTCATAACTAACCACTGGTATGAAAAAAAATATATTCAAATGCCCATTTTACTTACCTGATGCAACAATCACATAAGGATTATTCCCCCTTCTTCTGTTTTATTAATGGGGTCCTTTTTCAGGTGTCTGCATCACAGCCTGCATGATGTGGACACATCCTATTGGTGCAGGTAGCACTTTTAGAGTCCTGGCCCTCTCTTATAGGCTCCAGAGGCAAAAGAGCTAATGAATGTGGTGAAGGGACCAGGGGGCAAAGAAGAGAAGTGGGGGGAAATGTGTAGACGGGGCATGGGGCTGGGTTACCCAACCTCTGAGAGATCACACACACAGTCCACAAAGTTGTATAAAATCCTGTATATTTTAATAAGCTTAAAGTGGAACTTCACCCATAACAATTTGATACAAAAATATAATGTCCTTTAGCAAGGAAAATACAAATGAGCGTGTGCTTTAAATTGCCTCCAGCATTGTTCCTGATTCTTCTTGCTTGTGTCTGCCATTTTGCTGAAGTCCTGAGCCCCTGAGCAGCAGTAAATCCTAATAGGCTTTCAGCAGATCTGCCTCTACATTTTCGGCACAGTGAGAAAAAAAAATAGAAAGCAACTGAGCATGTGCAGATCAGGGTGAGATTTTACTGAATTATAAACAGTATAGGCGCTTGTTTTACAGCCTGGGGTGGCCTAAGAGGACTTAAAGAGGAAGTAAACCTCTTTGTCTCCCTGCAAAGGTAAAGCATAATGGACTATTATGCATCGCATAGTAGCCTATTATGTGCCACTGACCTGACACAGGAGCCAGTGATGTCACCGCTGTCCCCTGTAGCACGGAGCATCCATCTTCTTCCGGGTATCGCTGCTCCGGCCACTCACAGCACCAGAGCAGCGATGATGTCACTCCTGTGCATGCGCACGGGAGCCGCCACTAACGGCATATCGCCATTAGCAGCGGCATACTCAGTGCGCCTGCACGCATGCGCCGTAGACAGCGGTGCCTGTCTTTTTGTAAATATCTCCTAAACCGTGTAGGTTTAGGAGATATTTCTTGGACCTACAGGTAAGCCTTAATCTAGGCTTACCTGTAGGTCAAAGTGGTTTTTAAGGGTTTACAACCACTTTAATTTTCTGACTAAAGTTCCACTTTATCAGAAGTATTTGCAGATAGTAATTATAGGCACTGCTATTCAAGTAACAAACTGTAGACACAGTTGCAATATACACTTACAGTACTGAAGCAGTTCATTACTCGGCAATGGCACATTATTGCAGCAGTATATCACTTAATAATGAACATTATTGCAGAGTGGCAGAGTATAGGCTTAACCTGTTTACAGAGAACTGCTTCTGCTGGAGGGGTGGTGAACTGGAGCATAAAGTAGCAGCACTCTATGTTGCTGGAGAGATTCTTGAGTTGCTGCTCCAAATTTTAGGAACTGCAACAATTTTTATACACAGTCCCCCCATTTTAAGGGGCTCAAATGTAATTGGACAAATGAATATAATCATAAATAATTGTTCATTCTTAATATTTTGTTGAGAATCCTTACTGGCAATGACTGCTTGAAGTCTGGAACCCATGGACATTACAAAGGACTGGGTTTCCTCCTTTCTGATGCTTTGCCAGGCTATAACTGCAGCTGTCTTCAGTTTTTCTTTGTTTGTGTGTTGTTTGTGGGTATTCCTGCCTTTAGTTTTGCCTTCAGCAGGTGAATTGCATGCTCAATTGGGTTGAGATCAGGTGATTGACTCGGCCATTGCAGAATATTCCACTTATTTTCCCTCAAAAGCTCCTGGATTGCTTTTGCAGTGTGTTTTGGATCATTGTCCATTCAGCTTTGCTGCATTTGGCTGAATATGGACTGACAGTATATCTCTAAACACTGCAGAATTCATACGGTTGCTTCTGTCTTCTGTCACATCATCAATAAACACCAATGACCAAGTGCCACTGGAAGCCATGCATGCCCATGTCATCACACTGCTTCCACCATGTTTTACAGGTGACGTTGTGTGCTTTGGATCAGGTCTTCTCTACACTTGCCCCCCCCCCCCCCCGTCATTTTGGTACAGATTAATCTTAGTTTCATCAATCTAAAGAATGCTTTTCCAGAACTGGTCTGGCTTTTTTAGGTGTTTTTTGCCAAAGGCTAATCTGGCTTTTCTATTATTCAGGCTTAATGGTTTGCAACTTGTGGTGAATCCTCTGTATTTGCTCTCATGAAGTCTTTTCTTGATTGAAGTCTTTTCTTGATTGAACTTTGACAATGATACACCCACCTCCTGGAGAGTGTCCTTCACTTGTTGGATGTTGCAAATGGGTTTTCCTTTACCATAGAGAGGAAAAAATTCTAGCTCATAACCAGTGGCATGTAGCTACCATCATCCCTTCTAATAAGTACAAATTTGAAAAAAACTGTATTGAGTGGGATTATAAAGGCAACAATATAAAGAAGAAAAAATGATAAAACATATAAATGTATTAACATATTCAAAATGTACATAACAAAAAAGAGGAAAAATAGAATAATAGAATAAGCACTGCATATTCTACATAGTATCTAAAAACAATTGAATGGTGAGAGAATTATACTGTCCGCTTATGCGTTCCAAGACCTCCAGACGCTAGTGGAAATGGAAAAAGCGGATCACCCAATGAGCTTCGATATTTCAGACAATATAATCTTCTTCAGGGATGAAAAATTGTACCATTCTCTATAATAGATTAGACAAAATCCATTACATATGTACAAATATATCAAAAACGTCCATAATCTGTTGGCAGAGCATATACAAATACACTTACTATAGACCATTGATTCAATGAGGCAAAAGCATCTCACATTCTCCCTATGGCTGGAGAGGAGAGGAGAGGAAATCTCCAACTTTCTCAAGCAGGTCCACCCTTCACTATCCTCCAATGGCGTTTAAAAGAGGAATATATAAGACTGCACAGCAATTTACCATAAAAGAAAGAGAGGGATAATAAAACCACTAAGGTAATCCCTATATTATTTAAAATATATATTTTTTAAATACTAAATGATCTTACCTTATAGTAGGGAGGTAAGGGGCTAGATGATAAAGCTTCCATTCAAGCTGTCCTGCTCGGATGTGTCCTGTGGCCTCTCCAAGAAAAATGGGAATGACGCCATCTGTCTCCCTTGGCGTCCTTTTATATGGGGGTGTGAGTGCAAAAAGGCATGCACCATGATGCGGCGCACATTAATGCATCACCGGGCACGCCAATAACGACATGGCGCATATCTATGTGCCACGGCGCATGTATGTATAACATCTATAATGCAAAATATGTGTTACAGGTGCTCATTGATGCAGTTCAAAGTGGCGCCAAAAGTGACACTCAACATCTAGTTGGCTATGGCTTGTATTTTCAGCGCATGCCTTGCAGCAAAATTTGCGTTCCAGGCGTACAAATATGCACTCATAAAAAAAAGATTTTACCGTTGGCACTGATGTAGATATGCCGATTCATCCCTGAAGATTATATTGTCTGAAATATCGAAACGCGTTGGTGATCCGCTCATTCCGTTTCCACTAGCTTCTGGAGGTCTTGGAACGCATAAGCGGACAGTATCACTCTCTCACCATTCAATTGTTTTTAGATACTATGTATAATATGCAGTGCTTGTTCTATTATTCTATTTTTCCTCTTTTTTGTTATATACATTTTAACTATGTTAATAAATGTATATGTTTTATAATTTTTTCTTCTTTATATTGTTGCCTTTATAATCCCACTCAGTAGAGGTTTTTTTCAAATTTGTACCATAGAGAGGATCCTACGATCATCCACCACTGTTGTCTTCTGAGGCCTTTTTATGTTGCTGAGCTTACCAGTGCGTTCTTTCCTCAGAATGTATTAAGCTGTTGATTTGGCCACCCCTAATGTTGCTGCTATCTCCCCTTTGAATGCATGATGTAGGTTAATAGCAATAGATTCCAAATGCAAATACCACAGTTAGCTTCAACTCCAGACCGTTTACCTGCTGGTAGTCGTGGTGATACCCAGGTTGAGCTTCACACTGACACGTCTGAATAGGTGGCCATATGGACACAGACTAACGCGTTTTGTCATCAACATCGTCATTCTCATGCGCTTTTTGTTCCATGCCTATATGATTTTGACAGTTTGTAAGTGTAACTCTCGAGGGCTCTTTTGAGAATAAAACTTACCTAACAGAGTTATGCTATGAGATTTGAGACTGCCATCTCCAATGAGAGCACTTACAGAAGAGGAGGTTGTATCCTGAAGGAATAGTCCGACTGTGGATCTGCTCATGGGAAAAGGCACGCTTTTATCATTACAATAATATTCTGAAGGAGTGTTCCCTTCTGACTTCTGGTGAGTTCATTATACATGGGGTGAGAAGCCCCATGTGGTGTGGGGATGCGATTAAGCAACCTGATGAGAATTTCTAGCAGTGTGTTAGCTCTGCTATGAAAGATTCATGACTGATACAAGTTGTTCCAATTCATGGACTTTATTTATTGAGTTATTTATTGCTTTAGTGTTGTTAGTGCTTGCTTTTCTTTGGACTTAAAGCACCATATTCATATTCTTAAAGTGATTGTAAACCCTCACATATACCCAGTGAAGTGAACAGCCTCAGATGATACACAGGGATGAAACAAATCTCCCTGCATAAGTTTTTATTGTTTAGCTGCAGTCTCTTATACAATGTGTGAGAGCTGATTGAAGGAAAGGGACATCTCCCCCTCCACATAGGCAGAGGAATGAAGGAACATACAGAGTTGTATTCTGAATAGACAAGCACACATGCTTATCTCCCTCCCTGTCACAAATGTTATCTCATGTGTCAGGGAAATGTCTCAGATAACATAGGAACAAAGCACCAGAGAGAAACGACACTCGGCCCCCAGTCACACCAATCGCAACATTGAAATCGTGCTACTTTACTTGAAGTAGCATGATTTCAATGTAGTACTACTTTAGGTGCTTCAGGAACAGCCCAGGATTCGGTGACCTGTGGCAAATCATAATTCGACCCCCAGGTTGAGAACAGCTGTCTTAAGTACTGCAATAATTGCATTCTTGTTACTTCTGTTAGTTGCACTAAAATCTAGAATGGAAAAAAGCTACATCATCACACTCTTTTCTCATTTGGTATAGAGACAAAGCAATGGCCAATTTGATAGTTGTAATGGTGGAGGTGGGGGAACTTGGAACCAGTTTCTTAAGTGGCACCGCCATGGATAAAACTGAATATTCTGCAAAAAAAAAAATTACAGGACATTAATCAAATATAGAAATCAAAGTGTTTTTTTTTTAAACTTTTATTCCAGAAAGTGTGTAAACCATTCATAGAAAAAAATACATGAACATGTGTTAATACAGCATCATGGATGTCATTAACATAGGTAATATATCCACACAGTAAGAGTCAATAATATGTTAAATCAAAGTTTATTTACCTAGATAATGCTGATGGGATCTCCCAAAAAAGTGCAATTTTTCATAGTAGTAAATAATGTTATGGTCACTGCTGGAACAAGAATACCACCAGTGGATGGTAGACATATTTTGGCTCACTGACCTCACTGGCTTGGTGTCGGTAGATCTGGTATATTTTCCTATGGTCATTGGTTGAAGTCTTCTATTTTATTGTTTTTTTTGGAAAAGAACCCAAAATAATCAGATTCAATTTGAATTCTCTCAATCGCAACTGATAGATCTGCTAATGGGTCATTGGTTCAAGTGGTGGCACTGTCAGATCTTTGAGCCGCAGTACTAGTGTCCACCAGTGGGTGTCTCCCGGCAGTTTGGAGCTGACATCATCTCCTGCAGTCAGGCGTCATCTGAGACTAATTGCAGGTGGTGTGTATATATACCCGGCAGATGCTCACATATTTGCCTTGGTACTTTCCTTGAGTCCTGACCTGTATTCCTGAATCCTGTACCTTGTGTCCTGTGTTCCTGAACCCTGCATTCATCCCTGGACCCCTGTCTTGCAGACATATCCATTCCTCCTGTTGTCCTCTCCCTGTTCTATCTGATTGCTTGTGTATGACCCTGGTTTGATTACATTTATGATTATATCTTACTCCTGTATTCACGTTTAGTTTAGAGAGTTATTATTGTGTGTCAGCATGATTGTTTGCTAGTTTGATTTATTGTTTATGACTTAACCTTTTAATAAATCTTAATATTATTACTTTAAATGCGTTTTGGTCTTCCCTATTGCAGTCCACACATTTCTGGTCACACCGGTTTATTACATATTCTTTGGTGAAGAACCCAAAATTATCAGATTAAATTTGAAGGCACTCCTCAGTATCAGGGAGAACTGTTATGTTTTCTTTAGGGGCACTGGTTGAATTATCTTATCTTATTGTACTTTGGTGAAGAACCCAAAATTATTAGATTCAATTTGAAGGCACTCCTCAGTATCAAGTACACTGCTGCTGGTAAACAGACATTTAGGAGCAGTTTATATAGTTAAATAGGACCCCTCAGGTTAAATAGGACCTGAAGGGTCTGATATGAATATTTAGGGGGAACCCCACGTCATTTTTTTTTTATTTGACGTGGGGTTCCCCTTAATATCCATACCAGACCTGAAGGGCTTGGTAATTGAATTTGGGGGAACCCCACACTTTTTTTTTTTTAATCAATGACTTTCAATGACTTTTATCTGTATTATGGGGAGCCGACAATTCATTATAGCCGCGAGTGCTTTTAAATGACTTTTTTTCCTGCAGAAATGACACTTTGTGCAGGGACAGTTCTAAGTACAGGAAACATGCTCCCCTTTACAGGCATACTATAAACACCCCCCAGGTACGAAATTTAAAGAAATATTACACTTTTATTGTTCCACTTTAAGCATTATTAAAATCACTGCTCATGAAAAAACTACATTTTTTAAACCTTTTTTTTGCATTGATTTATGTCCCCTGGGGCAGGACCCAGGCCCCCAAACACTATTTAGGACAATAACTTGCATATAAGCCTTTAAAATTACCACTTTAGATTTCTCCCATAGACTTGTACAGGGTGTTCCGCGCCTTTTCAAATTTGCCGTGAACACGCCAAATTGTTTGCTGTTCAGCGAACAGGCAATGTTCGAGTCGAACATGAGTTTGATTTAAACTCGAAGCTCATCCCTACTCGCAACCTTTCCTCATAACTAATATCCTCCAGACCCGTTATTAGCTTTGTTGCCCCTCTTTGTACTCGCTCCCATTTCCAGTACATCCTTCCTGAGGACTGGTGCCCAAAATTGGACAGCATACTCTAGGTGCAGCCAGACCAGAGTCTTGTAGAGCGGGAGAATTTTCGTTTTATCTCTGGATTGGCATTGTTTTCAACTGCTCCTGAACGCTCCTCTATGTTATCTTATCAGTACATGTACACAGGGTCGTTTATAATAGTTTCTAGGCAGTTGAGTTTAGAGGCCTTTTTTGGAAAGCAAAAAAATTAGTTCAGATGCTGAGTTTAGAGCAGGGATCTGCAATTAGCGGACCTCCAGTTGTTGCAGAACTACAAATCCCATGAGGCATGGCAAGACTCTGACAGCCACAAGCATGACACCCAAAGGCCGAGGCATGATGGGACTTGTAGTTTTGCAACAGCTGGAGGTCCGCTAATTGAAGATCCCTGGTTTAGAGGCATTTCAAGCACCAAACGCTTCTAAACGTGGTAAATCATGTTTAGCCGCGTTTCGTTTACAGGCTACTTAAAAAAAAACGCTTCATAATGCAGTAAAACGGACGTCTTAAACGTGAGTTACTATCTGTCATGTTAAACTGTCCAGGAGAGGTTGTAAAAATGTCCCGTGTACATTAAGCCTAGGGTCACTGGTTGAAGGTTCCATTTTGAAGAAACTCAGCATCAGGTAGATGCAAGCAGCTCGGGAGTGTTCTGAGTATCATTAGTCGGTCAGTTTAAACAATAGTAAATAAAATGAATCATTCTTTTTGCCAAAATTCCTGCTGAGAACAGATCAGTGAGAGGTACTGCAGTAATGTCAGATGGCCAGTGAGATAACTAATTAAAGTACAGCTCTCATTAGAGTGATTAGCTGATGAGACCAAGATGTCATTCTCTCAATCACTAGGAAAGCCTCCTGCCAACAATTTCAGAGCAGGAAGGAGACAAATAGCAGGGAGCTTGTATTCCAGTACATGTGATGAGTCACACTGAGTCACTGAGACCATGAGCACTGTGAATCAGACCTGAAGGAAGACTATCAGCCTTCTACCTGGAAATTTAAACAATCACATTGTAAATCTAGACGCTGCTTTTATTATGTGTCACTTTGTGACTTCCATCTGCTTTGTGTTCATTTTGCTTCTGGTTACATATTGCAAACTGTGGCACTGAGCAGATTGATAGACGTATGACGAGCCTCTGAGAAATGCCATAAATTTGTACGGGAATCACTTTGTGTTTTACTGTAAGTGTTATAAACCTGCATAATTAAAACCAGCTACTAATCCCTTTAATGTGCTGGCTGGGGATTTAAACTAAACTGATACAGGTTTTATAGAAATAGGAGTGTGAAGAAAAGCTTCCTCCCATAGAGAACCTAATAAGCATTGGAATTATGAAAAATCTCCAGGCTAAAACTCAAAACTCTGTTTCGTATGTGTTAATGGAAAAAGTTTCATACTTAGGTCAACTGCCTTTGATTGCTGAATGAAAACATTACGATTTATATATTTTGGAGCCTTTAGCACAAGGGTAGGCAACCTTTTGAGCACAGTGTACCGAAAAATGTTTTCAAAGAAATTGAGAGTGCCGATTTTATTACAAAAAAAATGTCAACTTCACACTCTCAATCACGAAAAGGATTTTTTATAAAGTAAATGCTTTAAACTACTAGAATAGTAGTGATAAAATAACATCCTGCACTCTCATGCCTCAGATCAGCCCCAATTCCTGCACCTCCACACCTCAGATCAGCCCCAATTCCTGCACCTCCACACCTCAGATCAGCCCCAATTCCTGCACCTCCACACCTCAGATCAGCCCCAATTCCTGCACCTCCACACCTCAGATCAGCCCCAATTCCTGCACCTTCATGCCTCTGATTAGTCCCAATTCCTGCACCTTCACGCCTCTGATTAGTCCCAATTCCTGCACCTTCACATCTCAGAGCAGCCCCAATTCACCTGCTCATCTTTCCCAACAGTGAACCCCCTGCTCATTTTTCCCACCATCATAACCCCCTTCTCATCCCTCCCACCACTGTATCTCCTTCACATCTGAAAATATATACACAACAAACCAATTGTAGCAATTGTAATCAATCCCCACTTTTCACATTCCATCTCCTTCACATCTGCCCCATCACTGTAACACCCCTACTCATCTGCCCCATCAATGTACCCCTTTTCTCATCTGTCCCACCACTGTACCTCCCTGCACATCTGCTCCACCCCCATATCCCCATGCTCTTCTGTCTCATCTGTCCCAACACTGAACCCATCTGCTCATCTGCCCCACCACTGTACCTCCTGCACATCTGTCTCACCTCTGTTCCTCCTGCTCTCCTGCCCCACTACTGTAACCTCCTGCTCATCTGTCCCATCAATACACCTCCTTTCATATCTGGCCCAACACCGAACCCTCCTGTTCATTTGTCCATCCACTGTAACTCTCTTCTCATCTGGCCCAACACTGAACCCCCCTGCTCATCTGCCCCATTACTGTACCCCCTGCTCTTCTGTTTCAGCGATGAAACCCTTCTCAGCTCTTGCACCACTGTACCTCTCTGCGCATCTGCCCCACCGCTGTACCTATACTGCTCTTCTGTCCCACTTCTGAAACCCTCCTGCTCATTTTCCTGACCGCTGTATCCTCCTGCTCATCTGCTCCACGGCTGTACCCTCTTCTCATCTATATGTGTGATATGCAGAGTGGTGAAAGGAAGCCGAGATGACACACATCTACAGTACATGTCCCTGCACACTCATCCTGTTAATCCAACTCTTGCATCTAGCCCACATGCTTGTATGAGATGTATATGATATATTTGATGTCACATACAAGCATCTGGAATGGATGCGCAATGATGAGCTCAGGTTAGGGGCATTTTCTGAAAGTAGGGGGCCTGTGTGCAGGATCATAAGTTGGGCCCCCGCAGCTGAGGAAAAGGGTGGCGTGAAGCGCCCCGCAGCAAATGTTGGGTGTGATTTTCATTGCGCTGAATACTGGCAGTAGCTTAAAAGGACACAGAGTGCAGGGGTTCAGTAGTAAGTGACACAAAGGTTCAGGAATAATTTCAACAAAATTCCCAGAAGTTCAACAGTAATTTCACAAAGTGTCATCGGATTGTGGTTTTCTCAATCACAGTAAAATCCCTTCTTTCTGAGATTGGTAGTGGCAACGAAGAGAGTCATCTTCCGCCAAATGGTGAACGGGGCTAGCAGGACTGTAATTGGTTTAGCAGTGGCCAATGACAGTCCTCCTCCTGGAAACAGGGAAATCCCTGGTTGTCACGAGAGTTATCAGAACTAGTGTCCCCATTAGAAGATCTCCCTTCACCTGTTCAGATGACAACTTTTTGTTGTCCCATCACTTTTTTGATGGGACTTTATTTCAATTTCAGTGATAATCATAAACAAGACGAATTAACCAGCACACAGATAATAAAAAATTGCCCAGTGTTCTTATTTATTTTTATATAAACACAGAAAAAAGTGCACTTCGTGCAAAAAGAGGTAATGTAGCAACCCATATTCTGAACACAAAGGAAATACAAAAATAAAAAATAATTAATTGAAAAGTTTCACAAGACCGATTTCTCTGTAGTGATCAATACAAAAATGATGTGTGTGAAAAAATAAAGTTAACATAGTAAACCATAATGAACAATGTGCATCAAATAAATAGTGAAATAACAGTCCCACAACATATAAATCACTTATGTAAAACAAAGAAATAAACTTCAAGGAGAAATATATAAAAGTCCAAATGTGAAATCTTGAAAAAGATCAAAGTTCACATGTAACCACTCAAGATACCACTGATTCCACCGCCTCCACTGTCCTTCATCGGTTATGCAAGGCCAGCACCCAAAAGTAATAATGGGTAGGAGAAAGGGGAAGACATCCATTGCGCCAGACGAAACACGCTTAGGGCGAGACCTGTGGCACAGGTTGTTGTACACCCGCTGTTGATCCCTGGTGTGGTACGTTTTGCATGTGTTTCTCTGTAACTTTTGTGAGTATATCTATTTTTAATAAATAATGTGGTTTTAGCATACTACTCTATGGTCCAATGTTCTTTTTCCTAATCATTATTATGTTGAGGTGTAGTGAGTGTGAATGTAGTGAATAAATTCAAATTTGAGATATCGTGGCGATCTGACAACGCTAAGTTAAGCCAGTCATAAATGGATCGAAATATGGCTGGTTCAGCAGGTGACTGGCTTACATTGTGTGGGCAGTCTGGATGTATACAAGGCAATCTATTAAACGACTTGCATACAACCAGTCTGTCAGTTTTTTTCCCCAAATGACCGGTGCTGCTGGTTATAGCCAGCAACACTGATCATTGTAATCTGATGGAGTGGAAGGCTCCCTGTTGTCAGAATAAAATACCACAGTGGGAGGTATTCAACCATCTACATCAAATGTGTGGATGGGGGAGTCAAAGCATTTCTTTTTATTCAACTGGCTGGATAAAAAAAAAAACACATAATGTATGGGCTTCCATAGGACAGGCAGTACAGAGGCAGAGACAAGTCACAGACAGAGGTGATATTCACACTCATTATCCCAGCTCACCGAAGCACTCTTGTCATGGTCTCTTTGAAAACGACATAACAGCTTCATAGCATTTACAGTTTGAAGATCAACAATTAGCTTTTGCCCACCACCGATCATTATGATTTTCTTTTAGTTCAGCAAGGCAAGGAATATCAGTTTCTGTTAATGAGATCAAGAGACAGCTTCTGTTATAAAAACATATATAAAAACAGCAATACTATTTTTGTTAAAAGTTTTTTTTCCCAGTCAATTAATTAGGTCTATATGCAAGAAAAAAAAAAGTAAGAATACTAAATGAAAAAAAAAAAAAATCACATTTATCTGTTTTCTTAAAATTATTGGGATTACCTACAATATAGACACAAAGCTGAGCTCTAATAAAATCATTGTATCCCTCTGGTTACATTTCTTTAGACATCCCACTTAAAGAAGAATTATAGCCAACGCTATTGTAGCTATACTTCTCCTGTAGATCACAGGAGTACAGTTCAAAAGTGGGCGTCACTCAGCCGGCCCAGGCTCAAGAAATTCAGGATTCACCCAGATGCCATGACCGGCATCTGGCTCATCCTCTCAGTGAGCCTATTAAGAGTCTAAGCCTGCCGCTCTCACTCCTCTTAACCATTTGCTTACTGGGCACTTAACCCCCCTGCTGACACACTTTGAATGACAATTGCATGGTCATACAACACTGTAGCCAAATAATAAATAATAATAAAAAAAATGTTCACACGCTTTTTTTTTTGGGTGGATTTTGTGGTAAAAAAAACAAAAAAAACTGAATATAAAAAAAAATCACGTTTCATAGTTTGTTATAACATTTTGCAAACAAGTAATTTTTCTCCTTCATTGATATGTGCTGATGAGGCGGCACTGGTGGGCACTGATAGGCTGCACTGATGGGCACTAATAGGCACAGTTAAGGCTGCACTGATAGGCTCAGATAAGGTGGCACTGATGGGGACAGATAAGGAGGCACTGATGGCCACTGATAAGATGGCACTGATGGGTGGCACTGATGGCCACTGGTAGGTGACACTGAGGGGCACTGTAGGTGACGCTGATGGGCAGCACTGTTGATGAGGCACTGATTGTGGGCACTCATAGGTGGCACTGTGGGCACTGATGGGTGGCACTATGGGCACTGGTAGATGGCGCTGGTGGGCACTGGTAGGCAGAACTGTTGTGCACTGCTAGGTGGCACTGGCAGGTGGCACAGGTAGGCACAGATGAGCTGGCAGCAGCTCTCCTTGATCAGGACCGATGTCCCTCTCACAGCCGCTGTCAGCGCGAGGAGAAAAAATAGCAGATTACCAGCTCCGTCAATAGACATACAGCCAGCAAAGTAGGTCCGCGCTGTAGCCGTCATTTGGCTATAGCGTGGGTCTGAAGAGGTTAAGCTAGCCATACACCAGTAGATGTTCATTGGAACATTCAAATAAACACAATATTGGAAGTTTATTCATTCGAGAAAAAACTTCCATCCTGCTGCTTGATTTGACCCCACCAACCAATAGAAAATTGAATAAACGTTCTCAAGCTGAAAAAATTTCATACAAAATTCAACCAGTGGCTTTAGTGACAAAAAAAGGAGAGATGTTAATAAAAAAAGAAAATCCTTTTAACCACTTAAAGAGGAAGTAAACCCCTTCAAACCACTTTGACCTACAGGTAAGCCTAGATTAAGGCTTACCTGTAGGTCCAAGCAATATCTCCTAAACCTATATGGTTTAGGAGATATTTGCCCGAAAATGGGCACAGCTGTCTACGGCGCATGCGCCGTAGACAGCGGCGCGCAGGCGCACTAAATGCGGCAAGTCCAAGAATGGATTTGCCTAATTTGTCGACTCCCGTGCGCATGCGCGGGAGTGACGTCATCGCGGCTTCGCCGAATGGCAGCGGCGGAGCTGCGAGACGCGACTCCCGTGCGCATGCGCGAGAGTGACGTCATCGCGGCTTCGCCGCTGTCATTGGTCGGAGCTGCGAGACGCCACCAGCAAGATGGATGCGGCGGACTACAGGGATCAGCGGCGACTTCGCTGGCTCCTGTGTCAGGTAAGTGACACATAATGAGCTACTATGCGATGCATAGTAGTCCATTATGCTTTACCTTTGCAGGGAAAAAAAGAGGAAGTAAACCCATCAGGGTTTACTTCCTCTTTAAGGACCGGTAGATTTCCCCCCTAAAGACCAGGCCATTTTTTGCAATACGGCACTGTGTAGATGTAACTGTCAATTGCACGGTCGTGCGACTCTGTACCCAAACAGAATTTACGTCTTTTTTCCCCCATAAATAGAGCTTTCTGTTGGTGGTATTTTATGACCTCTGCGATTTTATTTTGTGCGCTATAAACAAAACAAGAGCGATAATTTGTAAAAAAAAAAAAAACAATATTTTTGACTTTTTGCTATAATAAATAGCCAAAAAAATATAAAAAATAAAATGTCTTCATCAGTTTAGGCAAATATGTATTCTTCTACATATTTTGGTAAAAAAATCCCAATAAGCGTATATAGTTTGGTTTGCACAAAAGTTATAGCATCTACAAAATAGAGGATATATTTATGGCATTTTTATTACCAACTTTTTTTTTTTTTACTAGTAATGGTGGCGATCAACGATTTTTAGTGGGTTATTAAAGGAAAATCCAATTTGCACTGCAAGTGCACTAGGAAGTAAAATCGCTGTAGATCCGAGGGGGACATGCAAAGAAAATAAAAAAACTGCTTTTTTATTTTGCACATGATTGAATGTTAAAATCAGCAGAGCTTCCCCTCATTTCAGATGTACCCCTTAGATTTAGAGCGACTGCACTTCAAAGTGCACTTTCAAAGTGGATTGCCTTTGCCTTTGCCTTTTGTAAATAACCCCCATTGTGTTTTTTTCAAAATTGTCACTATTCTTTTGTTTATAATGCAAAAAATAAAAACCACAGAGGTGATCAAATACCGCTTAAAGAAAGCTATATTTGTGAGAAAAAAAAAGTCAATATTGTTTGAGTACAGCTCCGTACGACCACGCAATTGTCATTTAAAGCGACGCAGTGCCGTATCGCAAAAATGGCCTGGTCATTGAGCAGCCAAATCTTCCGGGGTTGAAGTGGATAAACAACTAGTAGTTCATATATCTAAAGCTGGTTATACACTAGTAGATTCTCATTTGTAAAGTTTAATTTAAAGAATTTTTGTTTGATTTTCTAATTGTTAGTGGGGTCAAATCGATGTTCGTTTTTGAAAGTAACAAGAAAATGAAAAGGAGCAGGATGGAAAATGTTTCTCAAACAAATTTCTAACAGTTTATGTGATTTTGTTACCGGTAAGTAAAGTCCATTTGTGTCAAAATCTTATGTTAAAAGCAAGTGAAATTTTGAACAACTTACGAACAACATTTGTCAATCCACTGAGAATTTTTGTACGCAGGCTTGTACAAATATTCATAAAAAAAGTTTCTATATACCAAACTTAACATTTTAGGTACAATTAATCAAACTAAAAACATATGTACTGTATATAAAATGCTAAATATTAAATTAATAAAACTTAAAATAAAAAAAATTGTAAATCTATAGGAAAAAATATATTTTTTGCTGTCCCATTTCAGTCAATTTCCTTTCAATTCTTGTCCCAAAGATGCACCAGGAAGTGAGAGGAAATCTGAAAAAAAAATCAGAGGAATTGCTCTTTTTTTGTTTAATAAATCTTTATTAAAACACGTAGAAACAAAGAAAAATGAACATATAACATAAAACATATTCCATGCAGTGTTGCAGAAAAAGTGGAATAGTCTAACCCAGCAGCTTATGACATCTAAATGTCTAATGTACTAGATATAAGGTTCCAAGCTTATGAGAAGACCATCGACTGCGTATATGACGCTAGTCGGGTAAGGATATACATTCAGATGGGTATGCATAGCCATTGAAGTGCATGGAGGATATCGGGGGGGAGAGAGAAGAAGAGGGAGAAAGTAGGGACCCAGAAAAGGAGAGGGGGATGGGGAGGGGGCCGTTGGCATGCGTGGCATCAAGATAACGAAAAGTATGACTATATCCTAAAGGTCACTCAAAAACAAAGGCAGACCTTTAAACCATGGGAGAGCCAACCATCTGGTGAGAAGAAGGAATTGCTCTTTCAGGCAGTTGTCACAGGAACCTATTCCCCTATTAGATCTTCTCTAACCTTTTTTTTCCAGTGATAACAGTAACATTTTGAAATTCCCATTACTTTCTGATTAATGAACAATGGACCAGATCAATTTAAAAAGGGGAAGGGGCTCATGTTGATGGGTGGTGTTTTCCTGAGTTTAAAGTCAACAGAATGTTTTTTGACTTTCATTGAAATCTACAAATAACAATTCAGAGGCTGTGTCTGAGGTGATTCTTACTATGTTTCTTTGGACACAACATGTCAAATGCAACATTTTACATTTTAACACAGCTGCTTGATTGGAAAATGCAACATTCGACTAAAACACCCATCAACATGAACCCTAAATCTAGCTAAAAAGGCACAGATAGCAAAAAAAAAATGTGACATATGTTCTAATGCTTCCTTACTATACCTAGTCTCATCAAAAAAAAAAAAAAATGTTGAGTCAGCCTTCCTCATTGATGTACTGTACATCTCTAGCCCTAGGCTCATGTTTCTTACCTCTGTAACTTGGTTTCTCAAAATACAATGTACGTCTCTTCTTTTCTTCTGTGCTTTATATGGTTGTGCTCACTCTGTGCTTTATATGGTTGTATTCCTTTATTTAAAAACTTGATAAACAATTTAAAAATGTTAATTTAAAAAAGGTTTGGTCATACAGAAACTTTAAAACGGAGTTCCTTGCAAATGGGAATGCTCAGCCTGTTTGCACCCTCTCCCCTCCACTACCACATTTGGCACCTTTTGGGGGGGGGGAGAAGGTACTTCATTTAGACATGTACCCGCTCCCACATCCAGGTAAGATCAGCGTTCGCCGATTTATGACATTTCTGGCCATTCATCCCACCCCGCCCCCCCCCCCCCCCCCCGCTGGCTTCTTGGACACACAGAGGATCCAGAAGATGGCAGGACTATTCAGAATGCGCAGTGCGACTTGCACATGCACAGTAGGAAACTGCAATAGAAAATGCAGTAGGAAGCTACAAGGCTTCTCTTCCTGTTTCCCTTACCACAGATGGCAGCACCTGCACCCAAAGCCAATTGAAGAACTGGCTTGGGTGCCAACATCGCGGGATCCCTGGACAGGTAAGCGTTGTTATAATGAAAGTCAACAGCTACAGTATTTGTAGCTGCTGACTTTTAATTTTTTTCTGAAGGAGCCTGGAGCTTTGCGTTAATATGTAATGGAATTTCAGAAGCAGTTTAATGTTTTTAAATCTATTACCTTTTGATCCTAGCATGAAGGTCCATGTTTAGGCACTTTTTGTTATAGGGTAGCAACGCTCTACCTCTGTCTCTCAGTTATGCTCTTGCAGTACTGAGATACAGCAAAAAATGTAGAAAGGTAAAAAAAAAAAGTTTTGTTAGTGATGGCATTTGTTTATGATAGACAGTGGGGTTGGGATTTACAAAAACTGGAGAGTGCAAAACCTGGTGCAGCCCTGCATAGAAACCAATCAGCTTTCAGGTTCTTTTGTCAAAACTTAATTGAACAAGCTGAAGTTAGAAGCTGATTGTCTACCATGCACAACTGCACCAGATTTTGCACTCTCCAGTTTTAGTAAATCAACCCTAGTGCTTTAGAACACCAAATGTTATTTATGGTTAACACCTACCTTAAAAGCAGAAATCCAGCCACAAATGAGATACAAATTAGTAGCCCATTAGAAGATTAATTAACATAACCAGCTTCTATTGTAATTTTCAGCTTTAAATCCAGAGACCAAAGACACTTAAAAGAATCCAAAGATAATTTTATTTGTTGGTAAAAAAAAGTCTTAAAAAAACTGCCAACACGTTTCGGGGGAAAATACCACTCCCCTTCATCAGGGCTCATCAAATTATAAAATTTGGATAGAGAAAACAGTGACTTCACAGATCTATATTAGAACAAGTATTGTTCACATGGAGGAACAATTTGAAAGCTGTGCTGAGCAGAATTGGAGCTCCCGTTGTTGGATGCTCATCCAGGGAAACCTTGCTGTGTGGGAGCTGCCTTGCCAGATCTATAGAGCTTGTTTAACGTTTTTCCTTATCTGCCTGCACTTGCCAGTTTAAAAGTTTCCAGCGCCTCTTTGAGTATGTGGTTCTGAAATATCACTAGGACGTGTAGAGCTGATTGGCCAAAGCATGTACCCTTAAAAGCAATGTGCTGTGAGAGCCTCAAATGGCCAAATGCAGGGTGCCTTTGGGCAATCATGGCTCAGGGGCCAAGTCCATGCCCCACACTATATAAGGCTGCTGCTTACATGGTGGCCATCTCTAGTGAATGAATGGCGATCCGGCATGTAGTTAGTGTAGTGTGCAGTCAGTGTAGTATATATAATACAGTTCCAAGTATATAGTGCAGTTAGGGTAGCATATATAATACAGTGCAGAGTATATAGTACAGTCTGTATAATATATATATATATATATATATATATTTTACAGTTTAGACATCAGAGGGGACGGGGTCATCCGGTTACATCAGTGGGTGGCCCTGCCTTTGCCTATATAAGAAATGTCAAAGTGAAAAAGACAGCAGGCCTTCCATGGAGGCAACATTTTTTCTATTTTTCGGTCTGTCGGGCGGCGTGATTGATGATGGATATACATCGTGGGACACTTTTTTCTCTTTTTTAATAGAGGAATTGTAAAAACTGTCTATTGTAGTTTTTGTTTTTTGACAGTTTTTTGGTGAATGGGTAGCGGTACATTGTACCCGATATCCATTCACATGGGGGGGCTGGGATCTGGGGGTCCCCTTGTTATAGGGGGCTTCCAGATTCTGATAAGCCCCCCGCCCACGCAGACCCTGACAACCACAGCCCCATGTTGTCGGGAAGAGGCTCTTGTCCCCATAAACATGGGGACAAGCTGCTTTGGGATGGGGGTGTAGAAACCTCCCTACCCCAAAGCACCCACCCCCCCATGTTGAGGGCATGTGGTCTGGTATGGTTCAGGAGGGGGGGAGCTCGCTCATCCCAGCCTATCCTGACCTCCGCCCCCCCATATCCTGACCTCCAGGTTGGATGCTCGGATAAGGGTCTAGCATGGATTTTGGGGGGGGGGGACCCCATGCCAATTTAAAAAAAGATTTTTAAAGTTTTTTTCCTTGATTTTTCATCTATATTGCTGGGAGCCGGCAATACATTACAGCCGCGAGCAAGTTTAAATTACATTTTTCCTTTAGAAATGTCATTATTGGTGCGGCACTGTTTTACACATTGCACACATGTGCCACTTTACAGGCAGACTAAGGGGACCCCCAGGCACGATATTTAAAAGGAATATTTCATTTTTATTGTTTTACTTTAAGCATTATTAAAATCACTGCTCCTAAAAAAAACTGTCGTTTTAAAAAAGTGTTTTTGCATTGATACATGTCCCCTAGGGCAGTACCTGGCTCCCCATACATTTTTATGACAATAACTTACATATAAGCCTTTAGAATGAGGACTTTTGATTGTTCATGTTTGTGTCCCATAGACTTTACTAGGGTTCGCATGTTAGCTAAAACTTTTTGTCTGTTCGAGATGTTCTGGTGCAAATCGAAACGGGGGGGTTGGCCCATCCCTAGCCAGCATTCATTATAAATAGCTTACTTGGAAAAATGTTATCAGAATCATATTTAATGTAAAAGATGGCTTTAGAAGAAGCAACCCTTTGTATGGGCAAAGGAAACATTAGCCAACAGTCAAGCTTTTTATTAATTAACATTGCTAAGAATTCCATTTTCCGAATGATAATGTCCATAGAAAGCTCTTGGGGATTGCTATTCACTAAAGGTTAATTGTAGGCTGTGAACAATTAATGTACACAAATGAATTACCCCCTGTGATTTTCCTGCCTACAGACAGAGAACAGGCAGTAGCAGCATCTCAGTGTTGGCTTGCGGAGTGGTGTGCATCGCATGCTATACAGTCATTATAAAATGAGACTAATTTGTAGCATTCTAATTTATTATATTAGTGGAAGAAACTCTGACATGAGATACAGCACAAGCCTTTGTCTTATATAAACAGACTGCATTCATATTATCTAATCAATTCTTTTAAAATAACATGTTCAATAGTTTTATATTTTTAAAGCCTGTTAATCATTGTATCATTACTAAATGGATTAGGCCTGCTTCACACCTATGCAGGTTGCAGTTTGCATATTCTGGGTGCAGTTTGTGTTTTTCAATACATGTTTTTGATCCATTGAAGTCTATGGAACCAAAAAAAAAACAGAAAAAAGTCCCTGGCCCTTTCCATAAAATGCATAGGTGTGAACATGACCCATAGGAAACCATGTTGAATGGACTGTAGTGTGTTTCTGCAAAGCTGAAAACGCACTAAAAAATGCATACGTGTAAACCAGGCCTTGTACTACGGTACTTAAAAATCTCCATAGGCGATGGTTTAAACATTTCTACAGGTTGCCAGTTTGGAGTTAGGCTGGATTCACACCTATGCAGTTTTAGTGCTTTTTGCATCTTGCAGATTTGCACTGCAGTCCATTTAACATTGTTTCCTATGGAACACGTTCTGTAGAGCAAATCTGCAAAATGCAAAAAGCACAAAGCACAAAAAATGCATAGGTGTGAATCCAGCCTTACAGAGGAGGACTAGTGCTAGAATTAATTCTCTCACTCAGATGTTTGCAGTGATACCCCACGTGTGGTGCATTCACATTTTTACACCGTCCATTTAAAACAAAAAATGTTGTTGCTATCGCAAAGGATGTATAACAATACAGCATGACAGGCCCTCTCTATGGAGGGATCTGGGGTCTAAAAGACCCCAAATCTCTCCTCTACCCTTAAAAGCAAATGATCAAAAAAAAAAAATGTATCTCTTGTTTTTTTGTTTTTTTTAAATACATTTTTATTAAAGGTTTTGTCATTTTACAGAAAACAACATAAAAAACAAAACAAAAAAAGAAGTACAAATAAAATACAATACAATAACTGGTACATACTGTATGTTCTTACATAATTCTGGTGTTATATTGTTTGCTTTAAGAAAAAAACATGTTTACATGGCCCAATAACCGGAAATGACGTCATGACATCGCTCTGGTCCTCCAAGGACATAGAGATGGGCAGTGGCAATGACACTGCCAACGCTGGATGGTTCCCGGGCTCAGCGATGACATAAGCCCAGGAACCCCCGGGAAGTGGCAGGAAGGGGGGCACCTCTCCAGCCACTTCTACAAGTGATTCAGTGGCAAATCTGCCACAGGGAACACTTTTATCTGAAAGCCGACCACCTAAGGGAATAGAAAATGCAGGGGTTTATGGCATCTAGCTACAGTCATAACCCCCCGGTATTTAAGAGTTGCAGTCTAGGAGAATGATGTCAACAGCCTCCTACAGGCAAAAGAAGAGTTTCCTCATTATTCTCTTCCCCCAGTGATCACTGCAACATTGTAACAAATCATCAAGTGAAAGGCCCTCTGGTTCAGTCAGCAAGGGATCTGTAAAAAGATTTTTTTGTGACATCTGTGCCCATTCCGTCTTAACAAACAAGAGCTATCCGGACCCATGTTAGATCTAGATAGCTGGATGAAAATGGACACGTACATTAGAACACTTCCCACCACACTTACCAGCTAGCCTGAACAAAATAAAAACTGACCCTAACAATTTATAAAAAAAATATAGGGTTTAAGTTACACACATTTGTAAATATATGTGGAAGCCACGCTGCCTCGCCAAGGCTCCTCTGTAAAGTTCGGTCCTAACTCATAAATTTGAGAATCTCCAAGATGGAGCATATATAGCAGTGGATAAATTAAGGGCAGATATGCCTGGAAGGAGCCCGTTACACTTTAAAAGGCACAGGGACACATTAGAAGCCCAGCAAGAGCACAATGACAGCTAAAGGCATACCTCCCTACTTTTTGAGATGGGAATGAGGGACACCTATTAGCAAAATAATGTAGGCATAGGACACACCCTTCAAAGGAGAATAAAAAAAAAGGATTAGTTAAACCCACAAGTGTTTTTTTTTACCACTACTATTACTTTATTAAATGCTTTATTTAGAATTTGGATGAAAGGTTTAGCACTGGGAAACACTTTTTGAAAGATAAATAGTGAATTTTATATACAACTATATAGGTCAGACCAAAATGAGGGACAAAGTTGGAGGAAAGAGGGACAAGACAGAGGGGCTTTGTTCTAAGTCAGAGATAGCAATACCCTCACACAAGTTCTTGCATCACATAAGTGTGAATGGGGCCTTAGACTGTTCCTTGAATGTAGTTACTGATGTGAATGTACAATATATAATATGCTGTGACATATGGTTAAAGGAAAAGTTTGGGGTACATAAAAAACAGTGGAGGCTTGTGCAAATTTTTTTTTTTGGGGGGGGGGGGGGAGAGAGAGAGCCTGAGGCTCTAATTGGCTTTAAAATGGATGGACCCAATTGGCCGTGAGGGTTCGTCGGGTTTCTCACTGCTTCTCCTACCGGTCAATCCAGTCGCTTCTCCTCCCTGCAAATCGGGTCTTAAGACCCGTTTCCTGATTGGCTGGGAGGAGAAGCAGGAAGACAATAGCACCCCTAGCCCACCCATTTATAAGCCAATTAGAGCCTCAGGTTCTGATCACGTGCTTCTGAAAAAAAAAAAACTCCCAAAATACATAAAAATGTGTTTAGCATGCTGCATGGAGATTAGCACCAGGCGATTGGAGATTAGGGGGGTGGCACCCCTGAACCCCTTATGAGTGGCTGCCACTGCACCGGTTATCTCCAATCTTATCCAGCTCACTCCAGCTCTGCAGCTCCCATTGGCCCTCTTATGACTCACCCCCCTCCACTCTCCTGCCCCCCCCCCTGCTGGCAAACTCTCACGAGAGTAAGAGAGAGAGCTGTGCATTATGTAATAAGCCTAGGCTAATTACCAGACAGGAAAGAGGAAGAGATGCTTTACTATCCAAAGTTAAAACAACAAGAGCAGAAGATTTAATAGATGGAAAGATGAAAAAAAGACTAAAGAGACGCTTTAATATGCATATTTTACAACCCTGAGGAAGAAGGACTTTTTATTTAGAATTGCATGCCAGTGAATCACTCCATCACCAAACTGATCTATTTAGTGATAAAACATTACAAGATTTTTAAAAAGTAGAAAGTGCAAAATCTGGTGCAGCTCTGCATTAAAACCAATCAACTTCCAGGTTTTTTGTTGTCAAAGCATAATTGATTAAGCTGATATTAGAAGCTGATTGGCTACCAAGCAGACCTGCACCGGAATTTACACTCTCCAGTTTTAGTAAATCAACCCCTATGCCTGCACCAGATTTGTAACTTTGCTGAAATGATCCGGATACGCAACTCGCAGGCTTTTTTTCGACTCCACCCACAGTTTACGTGCCAAACAGTGGCCGTCAATCACTCCTTGTAAAATGGCGCAGTCCAAAAAACAAAACTCTCTACCATATAAATTCTACGTAGGCTATTTTCTTTAATAGTGAGAGGTAATGGCAAATCACGGATGAGCCCCCACATGTAGCACTGACCCCTGAAGGAGCTGCTGGTTTTATTGGGCTTACCGTTACCTTCTTGTTCACTTTTCCATCTAGGGGTTCCCATGGCAGATGGCCAAAAGAAATAGGGAAACCGACACTGAATCTTCTTTTGGGTTATTTATTTGAAACAGAAACAGAGTCTCTCAGTTTAGGGTAGAGTGAGTTCAGGTACTTTAGACTGCAAAAATCAAAGGAAGTCCTTATAGAAAATTCAGAGAATAAAGACCGTTTCACAACTGGATTTCTGCAACCCCCGTATAGACCTCCTCTCACTAAGCCTAGCAGCCAGTAAGGTGCTTGACCAAGTCTCTGCCACAGACTTGCGATGTGCACTTGAGCGTTGGATGTTTGACAAAGTCTCTGCCACAGACTTGAGCATAAGATATTTGAGAAAGTCTCTGCCACAGACTTGAGCGTTACTGAGGAACATAGACAAATCTCTCAGTTTATTCAGCGATACCGTGTTGATCCAGGTAGCATCCTTCAACCTAGCATCCAGGCTCCTTCAGAGAAGCCAGCCTTCTGCACGGCTTGAGATGGCACCGGACCACCTTTGGATCAATAGGCCCCGAATTCCATTCAGGCCTGTCCCTGCAGTTGTGTCGCCTCGGGCCAGCCAGCCCCGAGACTTGGAATGCATGGTTCTGCACCCCAGGCCAGGAGGGCCATTGGGGCTAGTCAGTAGTACCAGAACCAAACAGACCGAAAATAATCTCCGGACCCCTAAAGCACATAATGTCGGCACCTTGAATACCACCCCCAGAATGCACAGCAGGAGAACACTCCCACTGGGCTGGGAAATCAGTGGCACTCAATACACCCAGCTAAACTGCGCTTCTAACCTTGCCAGCGGTGACAGCAACATCTGCGTCCAAGGAGAACTCAATGCAACCCAGCTGGACTGGTAGTGAAACCAGAAATGTAGCAAATTAGCCCCAAAACCCAACTGTGATTTCAGGAAAATTAACTTTGAAAAAACCATAGTGCCTGCTCGTCAGGAGCCAGCACTACACATATATATATATATATATATACATACACACCGTATCTCACAAAAGTGAGTACACTTGGGACTGTATTATCCTAATACAGGATTGACAGTAATGCTTAATTAAGAAAGAAAGACATGGAAACACAATATACAGATTTTTAACGTGAAAATAAACATCAACAATTATATTCATTATTGTATCCATGAAAAACACAATTATGGTGGGAATAGTTTATACAGATAGAGAACCATATATAAATATTAGGATGGCCTAAATGGCTATGCAAATTGTACCCATGATGGACAGATTTAAAGAAAAAAACTGTCCAAATAGATGGAAGCAGCCATTAGAGATGGAATATATCCACAAGGATTCTAAACATAGGTCTATTCCTTTTCACATCCCCCTGATTCAAAACCCTCCAAGAAGGAACGGTAGCTCAATTGAGTATTAAGGCCTGGTGATAGGGTGGCATTTAGCTTGGTAATCCATCGTACTTCACATTAAGTAGTTTGTTCCAATCCCCACCTCTATTGTCGGCATGTACCCGATCCAGGATGGTGAAATGGACACAGGGAGATATGCCCTGATGGCAATATTTCACGTGTCGTCCGAGGGGGGGATCGGCATTGGCACAGGTTATACTGGTGATGTGTCTTGCGGCCCTTCTCCAAAATTTGAGTTTGGTTTTACCCACATAAAAACATTGGCATGTCAATAAGTAGACAACCCCAGCAGTTTTGCAGTTCATGTAATATTTGGGTTTGTAGGGTTTGCTAATGGGCACGCGTGACGTCGTGACACTGCTAGGATGGCGCGTGACATCACAACGCTACCGACGTGAGCACTGTGCATGTGCCGGTATCCCTTTATAACTCCAGATGGCACGTCAGTTCAATGCGGATGCTGTGGTTTTGGAATTTCCCGAAGACCCAGCCATCGTATTATTCTTTATTTTCTCATCAAGGTAGGCACCTGTTATTTCTTGCACTTTATTTACTACTTAATGGCCACCCCCCTTTTCGTTTTTTTTGTCTTCTATACATTTTGGCCTTACTATAATGTTCCTAAACCAGTACATTGATTGGAGGACTAAGCTGAGGGTTTTCTCCCTCCCCTCTTTCTGGCCATTTTTTAAGCAAACAGCTGCCATATCAGTGAGCCCCCATACTCTTTATATATATATATATATATATATATATATATATATATATTTGTTTATGTATGTAGAGGGCTATCTTACATAATCTAGATAACATCGAAACACATTACTGGTTATTCACTCTTTGGCCTGCTATGTATCTTTTTTAATTTCAATATCAATGCATCTTTTTTGATTGATCCATATGCAATATTATTATGCCTATACATTTTCTTTCTCGCAGGACCAATTATTTCATCGAGGCAGTCCTACGTTGGTCCCTTTGGGTTGGTTGCGGAGACCTTTTCTGGGGATGCTTGTGTGGGACTTCATGAGCCTAGGGGGCTCCACACCCATCTGGTTATTTTTCAACAGGGAAATTAGTTTCCTTGTTTTCTCAAATCTATCTCAACCTTTTAAGGAATGTTTGCTTTTATGACAATACTGGTATGTGCACGCTTTTACAGCTGTTGTGTTCCACATGTTGACGCCCTCCCGCTGTGCCTTCTGGGAGAGGGTATTTAAGACACGGACGTCACATGGTTCTGAGTTTCGGTCCAGTATGCTGTGCTGAGTGTATGGTCCTGGTCCTCCTGACCAGTCCCCAAGAAGGCTAAGGCCTGGGGTGCGGTTCCAGCCGACTTTTATGCTTCGGGGCTGGCTAGCCCAAGGCAAGGGAACTGAGGAAGGATTCTGAGGTGGGTGGGTGCTGTTTCCGGTCCGGGAGTGACCCAGTGTACTTCGAGCATTCCAGGGGAGGACTCTTTAGAAGAACACCACACGAGGTTGGTTTTATTAACAAGAGCCTGGAAGGGCTGAAGTAACTGAGAGAATCCGGTCTTGGGGATATCGCCAAGTGGGCTGAAAGATCCAGGTATCCTACAAGTGTTCTACCGCTTAGTTTCACTACGTGTTCTGCAACAATGTCGGTGATAAAGACTTTGTTCCTGAGTAAGCACCTTGTTGGCTGCTAGGCCTTGTGCGAGAGGGACTGTCCAACCTAAGGTGCTCATCCAGCTGCGAATGGCCATTCTCTGGATGAAGTCAAAGCAAGCAAGTTCCTTAACGTTTATAGACTTTGACATTGAGAGTACCTGAACTTTCCTTTCCAACCCTCTGATCCCAAGTTAAAAGACTGTTCAATGTTTGATGTTTGCAAATAAAATCCATTCAACTGGATCTATTGTCAGTCTCAAGTTACTGGGCCATCTACTACGGGACATCCCCTAGACGTGTCACAAAGAGAACGAAAGGTAACGGTAAGCCCAAAAAATAACCAGCAGCTCCGTCGGGGGTTAGTGCTACACTTAAAAAGGTTTACAATTTTTATTTATGAATAATATTAAAGACATGAACAAATTAAAAACATATACGTTTGTGAAAGTGATCTCAATAACCAGACAAGGGCCCAAAATCCAACTGGACCAGAAGCACTATACTGGTAAACCAAAGAGTCCTAAATATGACAATTGCCCCAGTAAAGAAACATATACAATAACCTGGAAGGGTACAACCCTATGACAATATATCAGGGAGTTGGCAAAGTCATTTCAGGAGGTGTTGATTCTGCTTTTCAAGGGTTCAAAAGGCAAAACTAGCCTCTCGCTAAAAGAGCACTTCTTCTGGAGCTAAATAGGTCTAATGAAAATGCAGAAAACAACTGAATAAATAGTATAGTAGTACAGGGAATTTTTTTTTTTGGGTTGTTACATAAATGTATAGAGAGACACATGTATTAACATAAATATAAAAAAAGTTTTTTTTCTAAAAAACAAAGTAATAAGTTTATTTACAAGGATATCATACATGCATATTAAATGTCACTGAGGGAAGACAAATAGTGGACCACAAGGCCCTATAAAATGGCATTTGTCAAATTAAAAAAAATCCCTGCCACCCATTTCAGTAGCTTTGCCAACACCTGCAGTAATTTCTGGTAGTTGTGCCCCTTTTACAATGCGGCACAATTACGGAGCCAAATTCAAAAGTAACTACCTCCAGTTTCCAGATAATGAAACTGGAGGTAATTAAGATCAATTGTAATTTGAAGTACAGAAATAGGATGTGAAGAAAGCGGCATGTGTGCCCCTGCTACCTCCTCCCCTCCCCACCTGTCACCGATTGTTAATGTTGTACAGCTGACAGCCTCCTAGCAACCAGCGACACTAAGGCCCCTTTCACACTGGAGTGGAAGTGGCGCCGGTGGTAAAATAGCGATATTTTTAGCGCCGCTTTATAGACGTTTTAGCTGCGTTATTTGGCCGCTAGCAGAGGGGGGTTTTACCCCTGCTAGCGGCCGAGAAAGGGTTAAAACCACTGCAAAACGCTGCAGCAGCAGCGCTATTCCGGTGGTAAAGCCGCTCTGCACCATTGATTTTTTTATTTTATTTTTTTAAAGCCACATCAGCGAATCATCAAGCGAGACTAGAATTAACTTTACGTTCATCACTGTCTCTTATTTATTTTCACATCATTGTAGCTATACTTATTTACTCCCACTTTTTTTTTTTATCAAAATAAATTTTGTATATAACTTTATTTCTTTATGATTAAAAGTATGACTTGTTTCGTCTCACTTCATATTATAATTATTTTTCCCTCTTCCCTACTCCCCCTCCCCAAAACCCACCATGTCAGTAGTGTTCCTCTTCTAAATATCTTCCTCTTATAACTATCTTTTTGGTCTCAACTGTGCTGCATAACTCCATTCCTGTTTAAACTCTTTCCATCCTTTCCATTTTTTTTCGAATGCTGCCCTTTCATCTTCATCATTCATGCATAAACTTTCGCAGTTAAATATTCCCTCTACCGCGTCTACCCATTCCCATATCATTGGGCATTCGGCCTCATACCACTTCCTGGGAATCAATTTTTTCGCGGCATTTAGGAGATGTGGAATAATTGTATCTTGGTATTGTTTAACCCCCCCCCCCCTCAGTCCCATGAAAAAGCACTATCCAGGGATCCGGTTTTATGGTTATTTGAGTTATTTCCTTTATCCTTTGAAGGATCTCATCCCAGTATGTCTTAATTTTTGCACATCCCCACCATAGGTGTGTCATTGTTCCTATAACTTTACATCCACGCCAACACTTGGCCATTGTTCCTTGTTGATATTTAACCATTTTATCTGGAGTATTGTACCACCGAGAGATGAGTTTATAATTCATCTCAGCTGTCTTATTATCTGTTGCCGAACTATGTGTTATTTTCAATATTTTGTTTATTGTCTCTTTATCCTTTTGTGACCCTAATTCCTGTTCCCATTTTTTTATATATGGCGGTATTTCCCTCTGGCTGGCCGATATCAACAGCTCATATAGCCTTGATATTGTGCCCTTAATTCTGTCTGCCTTGCAGAGTTGTTCTAACCCCGTGAATTCATTTTCAACTCTAATTGGCTGAGGCAGTCTTTGTATAAAATGTACCAGTTGGAGATATCGCCATCTATCATTCACCATAAATCCAGTGTGTACTAACTCTTCAAGTGGAATAAGTTTCCCTTTTTTAATTATATCATTTATTTGTGACCCTTTTTTAATCCAGTTCCCTCCTATCTCCCTTTTACCAGGGGGAAAGTATTCATTATCTTTTAAAGCAATCAACGGTGAATTATAGTGTCCATTCAATCTTTTATATACCCCATCCCAAATCTTAAGTGCAATCCGTGTCAACTCGTTTGTGTTTGTATCCAGTGCTCTATATTTAGGGGGATTCCATATTATCTCCCTAAGTTGTACCTTGCTATATATACGTTCAGATTCACCCACCTTTTTTCATTCCTTTTTTCCCTTACCCATTCGACAATTCTAGACAATAAGGTAGCCTGGTAATAATAGTGCAGATCAGGGACAGCCAGTCCCACTTTCCCTTTCTCCTGTTTTAATACCCTATGGGAGATCCTAGGTTTTTTATTATTCCATATATATTTACTCATTAAAGAATTTAATTTTAAAAAATAGCTGGAGGGTATATTAATCGGCAGCATCTGAAATTTATATAATATTTTGGGAAGGATGAACATTTTGAATATGTTTATTCGGCCCAGCCAAGATATAGATCCGTTAGTTACCTTCCTAAATTCCGCTTTGATTTCATTTAATAATGGGATATAATGTAAGTGGAAAATCTTATCCAACGTACGTGCTAATTTTATTCCCAAGTATTTCAGTTCTTTTGCCCACTTAAATTTACATTTTCCCTGAATTAGTTGTTCTTCCTGTTTGCTGACATTTAAATTGAGGATTTCCGATTTTATTTGATTTTAAAATTTGATATTTTCCCATAGTCGTCAAGGGCCTCAATTACTTTTAATAATGAACTTTTGGGGTTGCTGATATAAAATAATACATCATCCGTGTATGCAGCAAGTTTGTGCTCCTCCTGCCCGCTGTAATTCCTTTTATTTCTGGATTATTTCTAATCGTCGAAAGTAAAGGTTCCAATGAAAGCACGAAGAGGAGGGGCGAGAGTGGACAGCCCTGTCTAATCCCGTTTTCCATTTCAAAGGGAGGGGAGGGTAACCCATTAATGTTTACAGTCGCAGTGGGATGTTGATACAATGTTATGATCCACTTGACCATCCTTGGGCCAATACCCATTTTTTCTATTGTCTGAAACATAAATCCCCAGTCAACCCTATCAAAGGCTTTTTGGGCGTCTGTTGATAGTAATAGGGCCGGGGATTCCGTCTCCTCCCTTTGAGATAGCAATAATAGAGTTCTAACCCCATTATCTTTTCCCTCTTGGCCGGGCACAAACCCCACCTGGTCCGGATGTACCAGGAAATTCATTACTGTCTTCATTCGATTTGCCAATACCTTGGCAAATAGTTTGGTATCTACATTTAAAAGTGAAATTGGTCTAAAACTGGCACACTTAGTTTCGTCTTTCCCTTCCTTTAATATGACAGTAATAGAGGCAGACAATGCCTCTTTACTTATGTCATATTCTTTTCCAATTCCATTCATATACCTGCAGAGTTTCGGTACCAGGATTTCCTTAAACCTTTTATAATAGTAGATTGTTAGTCCATCAGGTCCTGGGCTCTTCCCCGAAGCTGAGTCTGCCAATGCCTTATTTATTTCTGCTACTGTTATGGGGCTTTCTAAGTTTTCTTTATCTATTTCCCCTATCTTAGGAAGTCTCGCATTATTGAGGTATCTATCTATTTCTTTTGTGTCCCCCCCTTTTTTCAGCTTCTTGTTTTTTATTGCATATAATCTCTCGTAGTATATTTTGAATGTTTCTGCAACCTCCTTTGACGTATACACAAGTCCCCGTGTTCTGTTTGTATTTTCTCTATATAGTTGATAGCTTTTTTCTTTTGAAGTCTATTAGCCAAATATTTAGTGGGTTTATTCCCATCTTGATATCTTGCTTTCCTTAATTGATTAAGGTATTTTTTTGTTTCTTGTTCTCTTAACCCGTGTAGTTCTTTTCTTTTAATTAATAAATTCTGGTAAATCTTCTTATCCGCGATCCCTAATTTATGTTGTTGTTCTATCTTACGGATTTCCTCGCTGAGTTTGTTAATCCTTTCGGCCCGTTCTTTTTTTTTGTGAACCTCGAGCTATCAGAATCCCACGGATATATGCCTTATGGGCATCCCACAGGACTTGCCCAGAGATGCCCTCCGTTTCATTTATTGAGAAATACTTTTCTAATTCTCTACCTACTACTTCACCCCCCTCTTTATCTCGAATTAATTCATAGTTTAACCGCCACCTAGTGGCTGGTTT
This sequence comes from Lithobates pipiens, assembly GCF_037356315.1. Classification (NCBI taxonomy): domain Eukaryota; kingdom Metazoa; phylum Chordata; class Amphibia; order Anura; family Ranidae; genus Lithobates; species Lithobates pipiens. The sequence goes on from NW_027507764.1 coordinate 171,031,726, forward strand.
GCTATATCCAGGGATCTGTATCTTCATTTTTATTGGAGCGTGATCTGATTGTGTTATTATTTCTATGCTTGTTTCCAATACTGTCTCAAGAGCTCTATGTTCCACCAGAATGTAGTCGATCCTGGAGTATGTCCCATGCACAGGAGAGAAGAACGTATAATCCAATTTTTTGGGATGTTGTGCTCTCCAAATATCTACTAATTGATTTGCATCATTGATTTTAATGGGCAGGAGCGGTGATGGAGCGTTGTATACACCGCTCCAAAGATGTTGCTAGCAGGACTTTTTTTTACCATCGTGCCAGCGCACCGCTCCAGTGTGAAATCCTCGGGGAGATATTGGAGACACAGTAGTGGGTCTTTCAGGGCACTTTACAGGCGCTATTTGTTAGCGATGTAGGGCCTGCAAAGCTCCCCAGTGTGAAAGGGGTCTGACAGTGAGTGAAGCCTGATAGAGGAAGCTGAGGGACTAGTTCACATAAGCTCCACAAACACCTTGGAAAGGACAACAAAAAAATTGTATTGCTAATAGCAGGCTGTGTATTGACTATGCATCCTCCCACTGCCTGCTGTCAATCCTAAGTAGAGTGGACTTGATGGGGAACTAGTATCTCTGAATCCCCATCAGGCTCCACCCAGCCGCTACAAAATTGTCCAGCCACTGTGCTATCTGTGCGATAGATGCAGAAGTGCGATCAGCTGCGCTGAGCATAGAGTGTGTATATTAGTTTTTATATATATATTCTAATTTTTACATTTTTTATTATTTTTATATTGGCAAGTGCAGAGTATGTTGGTTTTGTGTATAAAAAAAAGCTCTTTACCAACTGAGGTTGCTACTACCTTTGGAAAAAATGTCTCATTATGGCAAGCCATTCCAGCCTCTGTTAATTGATAACACCAGTCTAGTTTGGCTTTACAGCGTCACACACAGTGGACAAAGGTGATAATGTTGATTCACTGTTCACTGAGCAGTGATGTAGAAAGCTGAAATGCTGAATTAGGAAGAATCATTTCTAAGAGACATTGTTACTTTGCCTGCCGTCACCTTGCATCACAACTGGCATCAAAATAACATGTGGAGAATTGGCTAAGACTGGAGCACACCAAATCTGTAGCAGTTGTGCATGGCAACCAATTACCTTTCGTTTTTAAAGCTTAACTGAACATGCTAAAGTTAGAAACTGTTTGGATACCATGCACAGATTTTGTCTGTTCCACTTTTAGTAAATCCCCCTGCCCCTTGTTAGACCCTAGAGAAAGCAGCACATCATGTGACAGTGCCCTTATATAGCGATTGCTCACTGGGCCCAAGAACTGGCACTTGGGAGGAAACTACTGGAAAATGTTGGCGTGGAATCAGCAGGTCGGGCACCTTTACATAGACACTGTCAATTAGCCCTGAAAATAAATATTTACATGAAGAATTATGGGAAACCAAAAAGAAATGAACACTTTTACCAGTGACCCCCTATATATATATATATATATATATATATATATATATATATATATATATATATATATATATATATATATATATATATATACAGTATTTCTTCTTTCTACAATTTCATTGTTATTGATAATGAAGGCATTTGAAAACTTTGGACTGCTATGCAAAGTTATAATTAACTGTAATGAATTAAAAACAATCTCATAAAAAAATACTCCAGCTCTAACAAGCAGGACCCTCTGATTCCTCCTGTATAGAATTGTATTGTAACTCTAGTGTTGCCCTAATGTTGAAAAGCGCTGCACAAACTGTTGGCACTATACCTGTATAATAACAATAATAATAATACTTTTCTAATAGCATGCGAGCAATAGTTATTCTGACTCCAATTGCTACATTAATTCCTTTTTTTTTTGTTTCACAGGCCCTTATTTATATCTTACATTTGCATACAGACCAAGCAGTAAGGCAAAAGATGGGGTTGGGGTGTACTTTGGTACTTTAGCCATGGCAAAATTTTTTAATTTCAACCTGTTTATTCAGTTTTTTTTTAGATAGTTAATAAAATACAAGCAAACATGATTACTGAAACAACTATTATGCAACAATGTTTTAAAAAGAGGCTTTAAATCATGTGAATGAAAGGTGACTGTTGGAAGCACCACAGACAGTGATAAAGTTTGTTCCATCCCCTCCTACTTTTGCTAACAGGTTTGGTCTTGATATTGAAGACCTTTTATTTTCAGTCTTTTTACAAATCTGCATGAATGCATTTATGACATATAACATTATTTAATTAAAAAAGATGTAACTTTACAAATCCTTCAACAAATAAACAAAGTTTTTAAGTGCAGCAATCTTTTGTGCTTATATGTATGGTCAGTGGGAAGACCTGATTGCTTTGCACTAATTGTGGACCGGGTGCAGATTCGTTATAAAAAGCTGTCTATATGCTCTATTCAAGTAAATTTGCCAAGGCGTCAACGTCGTGATGTAAATTCCCAGTTAGGCGGTCAGCAAGTGGTTAAAAAAAAAAAGATGACAGTTATTTTTAACTGAGTCAAATGATATGAGAAAGTAACAGTCACACGGCTAACATAAAAGTTACTTATCCTTGTGTTAAAGACTTGTGTATTGAGCCTATGGGCTGTCTTTCATCCCGGATACATTATTGCGGATATGCTACAGACATGAACTGCTAAAGCCTTTCTAAACACCAAAACAAAAATGTACAGTAATATATTTCAGTTTACCAATCCTTAGATGTGGTGGCTGCATTAATTTGCTTCCCCCCCCCCCCCTTTATTTTGACCTGGTGATCCAGCCAGTAAGACTGGGATTTTTTACATTTCTTTTACAGACTAAGTTGCTCACCAAAAGTGGCAGTTAGAAAAAACATTACACACCAACAGGAGTACTTACAATGTTCAGCTTTCATTCATTTAAATAAAACCTTAATCCCAAAAGGAAAATAAAACTGTTGTTGTAAATGCTTAAAAATAGGATTTTTATAACAGCTTACCTGTAAAATCCTTTTCACAGAGCCATAGTAGTTACTATGTGGGTTATATGCCACAATCAAGTGATGGACACTGGCACACTCCCTATATAAACCCTCCCACTACTGTAAGCAACTCAGTTTTTGGACAAAGCAATATACATGTATTAAAAGAGGGCAGGGACCTCTGTGTCCCGTGATGTATTCCAAGAAAAGGATTTTAAAGGTAATCTGTTATAAAAATTATATTTTCTTTATCGTACATCACGGGACACAGTAGTTACTATGTGGGATGTCCCAGAGCAATGGCAACTGAGGGGAGGCAGACGCAGCAAAAGTAGGGCACCATGAGACTAGAGGACTTATACTGCTGCCTGCAGCACACTATGCCCAAAGGCAATATCCCCATGCCCAATTAACATACACCTGATAGAATCTGGTAAATGTATGAACTGAAGACCAAGTTGCGGCCTTGCAGTTTTGAGCCATGGAAGCTTGGTGATGCACTGCCCATGAAGCACTAACAGCCCTAGTGGAGTGTGCTTTGATTTGAGAGGGTGGAATCTTCCTTTTCAAACCATAAGCTTGAACAATTACTTGCGGAATCCATTTAGAAATAGTAGATTTCAATGCTGCAACACAAACAAAACATCCGTTTTTCGAATCTGAGCAGTCGCCTTCAAGTAGACTTTGACTGCTCTCACCACATCCAGAGAATGTAGTGACTTCTCTTCCGTAGAACGGGGTTCTGGAAAAAATGAAGGTAGAACAATATCCTGGTTTAGATGAAAACCCTACCTTTGGTAGAAAGTTAGGATGAAGACGCAATACCACCTTATCCCACTCAGAATACATAAGCTTTTCCAGCAATGAATGGACAGGAAAGGCATGCACAACTTGAGGAGGCTTTAGCGAACCCAAACAAGAAGTGGGCTTATCAACCGACTTAATTATGGGTAGCATAAATGTGGAACATACCATTTAAGTAAGAGATTGCACCATCAATCTTTCAGATTGTGAAGCTGATGCTTCCGCATTTACCCCCCTCAGAAGAGGAGTCATCAGCCTCTTTACGGTCCCCTGAGAGAAATTCGTATTGTCTTGCTTCCAGTTCCTCAGTTTGGGGGTCCTGGGTAATGGAAGGGGACCTGTTGCGCTTTGTCCCACACTGGGATGCGATTAAAGTCCCTACCCTTTCTTCCAAACCTATCATGGCTGAGGAAAAAACCTCTTCAGTAATATAGACAGGGGCTGCAGTGTTGGAAACAGTTGCAACATTTGACAGCCCTGATTGCTCACTATGACCAGCCACCTCAGATCTCTCAGGGGAGGATGCTATTGTAGAGATGAGTTTAGGCTTTTTTGAGCCCTTTTTTGGGGGTCATTCTACCTCCCCTTCTGACCATAGCCGATGCAGAGGTACTATCAGAAGAAATTGTACCCACTGCTTGAGCAAATAGTCCAACAACTTCCGCTGCAATTAGTGCTCAGCCTGGTGCTTTAGTAAATGTGCCAAAGGAATGCCTGCGTCACCACTTACATGCCCCCTTTTTGCTTTTTAAATGTACTCCCGCACTGGACGTTGCTGCACACCAACTCCACGCTAAGCTACACCCCCTCGGAATTCCCACCGCGACCCTCTTCTTTTCAAAAAGAGTGTGAGCGCGGGCCTCTGATTTGACAGGATCAGCGTATGTGTTGGGGGGGGGGGGGGCGGCGAGGAGGAGAGCTGTGACAAAACCATCCTGCAGAGGCAGTGGAGAACGGAGTGACATCTGCCGATTGTTCTCCTTTCCCCCTCTATCCAGGGAGAGAGCTTCTGTCCAGGTAGGGGGTGTTTTTGGAAAAAATCCCCTCTCAACATCTTACCGGAGCCTTGGGACTGCTAGCTGGAGGGAAAAGTGTTACTGGCCAAATCACCAGGTAAAAGTCAAGGGAAAAAAAAGCCTTAAAAAATAAAACAAATGCAGTGCCCAAATTTAAAGATTAGTAAATTATAATATATTACATTTCTGTTTTTGGGTTTAATAGCACTTAAACTTCATGCTGTTCCTCTAGCACAGGTGTTAGTGAAGAAAAGCATTTGCTGGACCTGTTAAAATTAGCAACTTATTTTTTTGGCACAGCGGTTATTAAAAATCAGCCTCTAAATTTTCTTTACTACTACCATAGATAGTTGGACATCTGCATATACTGTAGCTCAGCAGTGCCATCATCTGGTCATTTTGCATAAATCGAACTAAACAACAGCCAGATCTGAATCATTTATTTTTGTTGCTGCTGCTTCAACTCTGGTATTTCTTAGGGTAGGATTGCTCTTAGTACTAGTAAGGTAAGTACTGGTATCGCAGGCCCAGCCTCATTAAAAAGCCAAAGCTTTAGCTATGTGTGGCACTCCTGGCTTGACAAAACTTGTTGAAAAAATGAAAGAGGTTGCAGCGAACATTGATCACATTCAGTCAAACGCAGACACCGTTTAGATATTCATACCTGCTTGAATATAATAGAGTGTATATTCAAATAACAAGTAGTGGCGCCAAAAATATGTGAAGATAATATTTGTGCAAAAAAAGTGAGTACACCCCCTTTTCAAGTGAAAAGATTCACCTTAAAAATTATCAGAATAAAGTAAAAGTTTGACGCTAACTCAATATACATCCTTAATAAACTATATATATCCATTCAGTCCAAAAAAGTGTTCCACGATAAAAACACAATAAATTAAAATGTATTTTGTCACAGCTGTGACATCGCTGGCTCCTGTGTCAGGTAAGTGACAAATAATGGGCTACTATGCGATGCATAGTAGCCCATTATGCTTTACCTTTGCAGGGAGACAAAGAAGAAGTAAACCCATCAGGGTTTACTTCCTCTTTAAGACAATGTTACATGCCCACCGCCCCCCCCCCCCCCCCTCTCGACAGCATGCAGAGGTCCTTCTTCCCCGCAGCAGCTGCTAGATTTGAAACCAGCATGTGTGGGGCTGCTCCTACACTACCAGTTTCATTTATTCACAGAGATCTCAGAAATCAATAAACAACAAGTCCAGTCTACCGTTGCAAAAGAACAGACTTGTATACAAGAGTGGTGATGATCAGTCCATTGACATTTCCTCCAGCTTTTTAACTACTGGAAGCCCGTACCTTGGTACAGACGTCGAGCTGAAGGGGGAGTCTGCAGGAGCCTGGCATTGCATCTGCAAAAAAATATATATTAAAAAATATGCATTTTTTTTCTGCAAAAATACAATTAGGTCCATATATATTTGGACAAAAATTTCAAGCACTTACCAAAAAATGTTCAAGTGATAGCTATATAATGGATATGGGCTGGAAGTGCACACACTCAGGTTTTATTTGAGAGTATGTACATCCAAATCGGAGGAAGACTTTTTCAAAGAACCAAAAGCGGATAATTGAATCAAAAGCTGTTTGGGCTACTCCTTTATTATTTCTTCATCAATTAAGCAGGTAAAAGGTCTTGAGTTGATTCTAAGTGTGTTTTTTGCATTTGGAATCTATTGCTATGAGCCTGCATCATGCGTTCAAAGGAGCTGTCCATGCAAGTGAAACAGGCCATTATAGGGTTTCAAAAATGAAACAAATCCTGCAGAGAGATAGCAGCAACTATAGGAGTGGCCAAATCAACAGTTTGGTACATTCTGAGGAAAGCAAAATGAAAGGAAAATGAACTGGTGGGCTCGGGAACAAAAAAAAGCATTTGTTGGACAGATGAAACTAAGATTAATCAATAACAGAATGGCGGGAAGAAAAAAGTGTGGAGAAGTCTTGGAACAGCTCATGATCCACAGCACACAATGTCATCTGTAAAACATGATGGAGGCAGTCTGATGGCATAGGCATGCATTGCTTCCAGTGGCATTGGGACATTGGTGTAGACATGTGCGCCGTCAATAAAACAATTTCGCTTCATTCCGTTCTGTTTCGTATTAGCCGTTAATTCGTATTTCATAATGCAATCTGGATTCGTACGAAAGACAAATTTTCTTTAGGTTCGTTAACTTTGCGGAACAATTACGAACGTTCGTTATGATGAATTTAAAAAGCAAAAAATACCTTTCCCAATATGGCAGTCATCGGCTCATTATGAGGGGCTCCCACAATCCCTGTGCTGTGCCGACTTCCTCCCGAGGCTGTACCCCTGCTGTGCCCATTATGAGGGGCTCCCACCATACTTGTGCTGTGCTGACTTCCTGGGTTTGTACCCCATGCTGTGCTTATTATGAGGGGCTCCCACCATCCCCTTTCTGTGCTGGCTTCCTGGGTTTGTACCCCTGCTGTGCTCATTAAGAGGGGCCCCCACCATCCCTGTGCTGTGCTGACTTCCTCCTGGGGCTGTACCCCTGCTGTGCTCATTATGAGGGGCTCCCACCACCCCTGTGCTGACTTCCTGAGTTTTTAAATTCATAACGAATAATCGCAATTATTATGACAATAATAAAACAATATTAACGAACATTCTTATTTTGTCTGATTCTGAATCTCCCATCGAGTACCAGTCTCCCACTCGCATATTAAAAAAGGTAATTTTTCCAACCCTCACACAGCAAAAGAAAACCTCTGATTTCGTATTTCGTATACAATTCGGAAGCATAGAAATTCGTATGTGCGAACAGCACATGTCTACATTGGTGTTTATTGATGATGTGACAGAAGAAGCTGGATGAATTGTGCAGTGTTTAGAGATATACTGTCAGCCCAGAGTCAGACAAATGCAGCAAAGTTGATTGGCGGCAGTTCACAGTGCAGTACAGATGGACAATGATCCAAAACACACTGCAAAAGCAACCCAGGAGCTTTTGAAGGAAAAGAAGTGGAATATTTGGCAATGGCCAAGTCAATCACCTGATCTCAACCCAATTGAGCATGCATTTCACTTGCTGAAGGCAAAACTAAAGGTAGAAAGACTCACAAGGAACAACTGAAGACAGCTGCAGTTATAGCCCGGCAAAGCACCAGAAAGGAGGAAACCCAGTCTTTGATAATGTCCATGGGTTCCAAACTTCAGGCAGTCATTGTATAAAAAGAAAATAAGTGCAGCGCAAAAGATAAATCAAATAAAATTTCATCTGTAAAATGAGTTCATATAATGATGTGGATGAGAACACCCTGTGGTTGTGGTAATCTTGAGCAATATCTCAGTGAAAAATCCTCCACCATACGAATAAGTTACTCTTACCAAATATGTAGGACCATACTATGGTCAGAAACGCATGGACCCAACAGTGGGGTGAAGAGAGGGATCCGATCGGGTCAGAGGACAGCCAGGAGTATAATGATCGGGACATGAATTTTCTCTTTACAAGATAAAGATTCAACTCCAATCCAGCAGGTGATCCAGCATACGAATGTTCATACAGACACAATGTCAAAAAGAAAAAAACAAAGAGCGATCTCAGTGTAGACTGTTACGATCGTAACGGAGGAAGGAGCTATCATACATGCTAGTCACCCGCAATCCATCTTTTCGTATACTGCGGTAACATATTGCGGTTTTTAAATTGTTTACTGCTTTGCTATTTTGGAAGCTTGTATGCTTTATTTTATGCTCATATTTTTTATTTTAACTGGCCATCCAGTGTATATATATATATATATATATATCTATCTATCTGTGTGAACATTAAATACGATCGTAACAGTCTACACTGAGATCGTTCTTTGTTTTTTTTTTTGACATTGTATCTGTATGAACATTTGTATGGTGGCTCACCTGCTGGATTGGAGTCAAATCTTTATCTTGTAAAGAGCAAATTCCTGTCCGGATCATTATACTACTGGCTGTCCTCTGACCCGATCGGATCCCTCTCTTCACCCCACTGATGGGTCCATGCGTTTCTGACCATAGTATGGTCCTCCATATTTGGTAAGAGTAACTTATTCGTATGGTGGAGGATTTGTCACTGAGATATCGCTCAAGATTACCACAACCACAGGGTGTTCTCATCCACACATCCACGTTATATGAACTCATTTTGCAGATTAACTTTTATTTGATTTATCTTTTGCGCTGCACTTATTTTCTTTTTATACATTTGGACTAAGGATTTGTGATTTGCCTTATAGTGTTCAGCTTGCAAATTGTTCTGTAATATTTTGTAGTGGTATGCGCTGATTGCCTTATATATTCATATTCAGGCAGTCATTGCCAGTAAAGGATTTGCAAAATATTAAAAATAAACATTTTACTTATGATTATATTAATTTGTTTAATTACATTTGAACCCCTGAAAATGGGGGGGGGACTGTTTATAAAAATGGTTGCAGTTCCTAAAATTTGAACTTGATATTTATGTTCAAGCCCTTGAATTAAAGCTGAAAGTCTGCACTTCAAATTCATTTGGATTGTTTCATTTTAATTTTTATTATGGTGGCATACAGAGCCAAAAGTATGAAAATTGTGCCTGTGTCCCAAATATATATGGACCTAACTGTATGTGCATTTATTATGTTTTTTGCAAAAGGTGGACTTAATCTTTAAGATGCATATACGATTAGACTGGGGTCTAATTCAGCCTGACTTATTGAATCTGGAGAGGGCTGCAAAGAAGGAGGAATAGGGTCACTTACACTTGGTATGATTGATCTAGATTACAAGCTCAATCAGGCTAGGCTTTCTCTGATGTTTTATGTTACTACAGCTGTGCCTGTTTCTGCTACACGCATCTATTTACTTATCACTGGTAATATGTTACATGTTTTTACTATCTGTACTCACAATTGTGTGGATCACTTACTTTTACATACTTACTTTTGTTCACTTGTGCATCAATACCCTGTGTTCACACTGCTTTTATACAAAAATTGTGATAAGGTGTGGGTTGAGTGACCTCTGAGGATTCGGCACCTTATCCCTTGTATTAATAGAATGTAAATGAAGGGATTGGAGTTTGGGATTATAACGGTGCCCAACAATATATAAAAATACAGTTTTATTAAAAATATTAAATATTTTATTACACGAAAAAATCTGACAGAAGCCCAGAGTATCCATATGCCTATGGTAATTACTGGTAGTGATCCCTACATGTTTGGCCAAACATTGGTTTCTTCAGGGTAATGTGCAATTGCCAGTATTGGACAATGGCTCTAATAACAATAAATACAAAAACATTTTAATAATTGGCACAGCAGATTAGTATTGAAAATGCATAGTATACAAAAACACATGGAGCAAAATGATCATGTGACATAGCTTGTAATATCACCCACCCTGCAGTCCCCAGCCCCACCTATCTAGAGATACCCACACACACAGGGCAAGCACCAAAGCAATCCAGCAACAGCAGGAAGGGTGCTGTAAATGAGTGCCTACAGGGGGCATACAGGGGACATGCTAGAAGCAAAAAAGGAAAGGAAAAAAAAAAGCAATATGTAATAATGGACATAACATAGTCCGGTGTCGTGGGCTAACCTAGCCTCTTAACAAGCTTTTATACAGGCTGAAGCCTGTGTGAAAAAGACTCTACAATGGCGCCACACTAGGGTTGCCACCTTTTGTCCAAGCCAAACCTGAACATTTAAGCAGCGCACAGGATTTTTTATTTTTTTTGGTAGTATACACTATAGGATTGTAAAAGATATTGGACACCTTTGGGTGCCCCAAGTAGAGTAGTAATGTGTCGTCCACCGCAGAAAAGAGTGGGTGTGGCTAAATTGTGTCAACAGTGGAAGTGGGCATTGTTAAATAAAACAAAATCATTCTTGTCTCCATAAAATAGTCTAATGCCGTGTACACACAATCGGAATTTTCATCGGAAAAAGCTCTCATGGTTTTCCCGACGGAATTCCGACGGAATTTGGCTCAAGCTGTCTTGTCTACACACAGTCACATCAAATTCCGATCATTTATAATGCGGTGACGTACAACACGTACGACGTGACTAGAAAAAGGAAGTTCAATAGCCAGTAGCCAATAGCTTCTGTCTTGTAGTTGAATCTGAGCATGCGTGATTTTTGGCGTGTCGGAATTACATATATACGATCGGAATTACCGATAGAAAGTTTTTCCGTTGGGAAAATTGAGAACGTTAACAATTTTTGGCTGGCGGAAATTCAGACAGCTAAATTCCGATGGAGCATACACACGCTCGCATTTTCTGATGGTCTTTTTCTGTCCGGAATTCCGATCGTGTGTACGCAGCATTAGATTGCTGTGTTCCAAGTGTCTCGTAGGCATGTATAAACCTCAGCACAATCACTAATTTTTATTTATTTTTTTTAAATAATAAAAAAAAATCTTCAATTACATATGAAAATAGTCTTTAAAGACAACTTTAAAGACAACCTTAGTTAAAACAGTCAGGGACTGCTTAGGAACCAGCTACTGTTAAGACAGTGAACACTTTGGTGAAAAGCAGGGTTTTTTTTTCAGCCAGAATGGCGTTCTGCCACCTCTGGCAGCCGTCTCCTTTCCAGACTGTCACTCAGCACTGAAGCCAGTAGAGGACGTTTTCTATAGTACTTTCTCCACCGGCTGTGTGCTAGCATCGGCACCCAGGGCACGTTCCCCACATCTGTTAATAGGTGCCTCGGATACAGATGTCGCAACTGTAAGACGTTTTTTAATTGGGGGCTTCCAGAGGCAGCTTCTGTCCCCACCTGCTGCCTACCAGATCAGTGTAGCATTGAGCTGAGTGAAGCTCTTTGAAAGGCCTCCCCGCCTACACTGATCTGACCGGTGTTGCTACACAGAAGAGACTGTACAGTTTGCTGAGAAAAAGCCTGTTCTACCTTGCAGATAAACTGTGGCTGTAAACTAAAAAGAGGTGAGAGAGATGCAAAGGGAAAGGGGGGAGGAGTGCCTGTGCAGAGAGATAACTGTGGAGACTTTAAGGTTGTTCTGCAGAGGTCAAAGCTGGGGATGACAAGGGGAGGGGGGTTGATTGGGTATTCGATTGTGCACAGTGAGAGCTGGGGGTGCAGAGGTGAAAAATTTGAGTTTTCAGAGATTGAGATCTATGGCTTAGGGGAGCTGTAGATAGGGGTGCAGAAGGGTGAAAAAGTGAGTTGTGGATGGGGGGGGGGGGGGGCGAATGCTAAGGTAAATTGTAGAATATGGGGAAGAGAAGGGGGTTGAGCTGCGGGGGGGGGGGGGCAGAAGCTGACCTGTGTATGGGAGGGAAGGTGAGTAGTGGATGGGGGGGAGAGAAGGTGAGCAGTGGATGGAGGGGTGACTTATAGACTGGGGGGAGACAGTGAGCTTCAGATGGAGAGGGAAGGTGGGCTGTTGATGGGGAAAGAAGGTGAGCAGTGGTTGAGGGGGGAATAAGGGTGACCTGTGGATGGAGGAAGATGAGCTGTGGACGGGAGGAAGAGAAGGCAAGCTGTGGATGGGGAGGGGGGGGGGGAGAGTTGAGCTGTGGATAGGGCAGTAGAAGGTGAGCTTTGGACAGGAGAGAAGGTGAGCTGTGGATGGGGATACTATTTTCTTTCTGCACACTGTGTGTTACACACTCCTCAGCACTGCACAACTCTGTGTGTTACACTTTCCTGAACCTTTGTGTGAGAAACACAGTTCAGAGCCTTGACCACACCCATTATTTGGCATAATTTTACTTCTCTTCCCAGAGGAATGGCGCTATTGGGGACAGGAGGGGGTTGGGTTGGGGTGGGGGCAGGGAGTTGACTGGGGAGGGTGGGTTTCTGAACCTATTCTCCGAGAAAAAAAGCCCTGGTGAGAAGTAAGTAATGTTCACTATAGTACTGTATATATAGTGCAGGAGTGCAGGGAGTATCGTGCAATGTGGCATAGTGTATAGCGATGCACAAGTGATGCACAAATATAAATACAGTATGACGCAGCACAGTATACTTCTGCAGCTGCACAGATTGGGAAATATCTCACTGCCTGTGATTAGCCATGTACAGTGTTGGATTCCTGGTGGGATCAGGCAGGTGGGATCCCAAACGTGCCCAAGCCCATCTCTACTGATACATTGTCAAATAACCTCTCCCCCATCTCCAGAGAGGACACTTTAGCCATGCTCCAGGCAGCACCATTGACCGTCTGTGTTACTAAGGAAGCAGAATGTTAGCTGAGCCAGCCAGAGGTGTCCACCGTGATCACAGTCTGTCCTCACTGTGCTGTCAGAGACACAGCCCTGCATCCACTCTCCACTGGGGATGCCACATCCTCTCCTCCTCAGACAGCAATGGAGAGAGACGCAATCCGGTTTTAATAATTTGTCTGGTTTTCAGATGAACTGGATGAACCGGACACAGGATTCAAATCCCACACAGAAACGGTAGCATTGTGTTGTATTAAAAACTAAGCAGCATGTTGCTTTCATGAGGCATCAACGCTTGTCAGCTTCCTCCATTGATTTCGATGGTAACATTCTATAACCGCTGCTTAACAGCAACCATAGCATTTAGGCTTGATTCATACATTCTTGCAGTCTGCACTGGTTGCGGGTGAACCTGTTCTCGCACCGGCAACCAGATCGCATTGCTCTTACGAGACGCATGAAGCTGCCATTCATTCTGAATGGCACCCCCTCATATGTGGGAAACGCAGGCACAGCAGTCTATTCAAATAGGCTGCTGTGCCCAAGCAAGTGTGGGCCACATGGCCCATATTAGTGTGAACTTAGGACAATCCCACCCATTATTCACTACACGATAATATTGACCATTCTTTTTCTTTATAGTGTGAACTGAGCCTTAAGATGTGTTAGTGAAGCATTTATAAAGTGTTAACTGAGTATTGGAGGAGACAGTGAAAGTGCCTGTATCCCAGAATGCACTGGTAAGTAAGAGGCATTGAGCATTATTGACAGTGGCAAAGCGTTTTGTGTCAGTAAAGTTGAGCTGGACCAAGTCAAGTGTCAAAGAGATAATTTTGCAGAGAAGTCACAAAAATATCCACTATCACATCACAACCTAATCACGCCTCAAAGTAGTTCTACATCATTTCCCCTTTAAGCACTTCCCAGTTGAAAAGAAACACTTACATGGGCATTTATCAAGCATTCTTGAAGCTTTTTCAGTGCTAAACACAACGAAAACATGTCATAAACAGATCATAAATGCTATAAGTACATTAGTGAACATGGCTCCATTCTTTATAATCAACATAGGTGTGAACGAGCCATCTAGTCATAGTTTAATAGTTAGTAAGGTTGAATAAAGACACCAGTCCATCCAGTTCAACCTGAGTGAGTGTCTACCCCTATCCCTGTACATTGCACACTCACATTGGTCCCTACCCTCAAGGAGCCCACAATCCAAAGTCCCCATACATATACTAGGGCCAATTTTGGACAGAAGCCAATTAACCTAGCTGCATGTCTTTGGAGTGTGGGAGGAAATCGGAGTACCCAGAGGAAACCCACGCAGGCACAGGGAGAACATGCAAACTCCAGGCAGGTAGTGTCGTGGTTGGGATTCGAACCACCGACCCTTTTTACTGCTAGGTGAGAGTGCTAACCACTACACCACTGTGCTGCCCGAAACATAGTCCAAACAATAGAAAAAAAATAAAAATAAAAACCCCCCATATACATAATCTTCTACTCATAGTTGATCCCGAGGAAGGCAAAAATCCCCAATAAAGCGTGTGTTAGGGCTGGACTTAGCCCTGCCTTCTCTGAGCTGGCCGCTCAGCTGTCAGCTAATTCCCAGTTCCCATTTCTCTCCACAGTTACCCAGCTGAAGTTGATCCTGCTCGTCAGTCCTGCCTACTTAAGCCGTCCAGTCCAGGGGGGCTCTGCCTTCGCCTTGGTCACATCACAAGAATCTAATGCATTCCCGTTTTAAAGACTGGCTTTGCTGACATCCTTTCAGGCTACAGATCCTGCTTGCTGTTCCTCTAGATTGATCCCCGACTCCTGGCTTGGCTGATGATCCATTCCAATACTGAACTCTGGCTATGTTTTGGCTACGTTTGTTCTTTTTACTTTTATTATTAAACAAGTGCGATTTAACTGTACTTGTCTTGGTCTGATTTCATGGTTTCTGACAGTGATAATGAAAAAAGGATTTTTTTTTTTTTTTTACCTGAATGTTAAGACACTATCAAGGTCATTTGCAGCCTTGCCATTTCCTGAACGCTTTTCCCTCCAGAACATGTGTTCAAAAATGTTGCCTACCATGCATCGACATGTGTTGCATTGCTTTTTTTTTTTACATGAAAATCTTTATTATGTTCAGCAATCCATCACGTAAAGACTGTACAGGCATACAAAAAACATAAATCTGAAATTTTCCATTGCGGTTTTTAAATATTTTGTTTGAATTGTCTTGAATGGCGGACTTTTTTTTCCGACACACTTTATAATGCATGACAACTCATCTGTTGGAATCAATCCCCAAGGCAGCACAGGACATATCACAGCCAGCCATTCTTATATTTTTATCAGACACAGCTCCCGTCATGTAATACTACAATCCCTTTATCATTGCCAGCTCCAGAGATACCTTAGCCTAGGACTGGAAGTGTGATTTGCTTGTCAGCAAGAGATTTAACTCCTTGTTGCTGTTTTAACATATTGTAAATTAAACTGTTGTTAACCAGGTGTTCAATCTCTTACATACAACTGATTAAAATCTGACGTCTGGTTCAGATGTCTCATCATTCGTTCTGGTTCAGCAACTCGGCAGAATGTGCGAGGCCTTGTTATTTATGGATAGCGTTTTCTTGAACATATCTCACTGTAGATAAATTTCAAATCACCAAACTCTTCAGCCCATTTTTATACCCAATCAAAAATGTTACATTTATCTCTGTTTACAGTGTAAAGTGTCTCTATAGCCAAATCTTTATTTTTTTTTATTTTATTTGGATAGTGTAGGAAATGAAAAGAACCTCTGTTTGGCAAATGTCCCTTTACGTCCTGTCTTGGAGACACTAGAGGGAGTAAGAGGAAATCTCTTCAAAGTGAGAGGAAATCCATTCTAAAGCCTTGCACACATGATCCGATTGTTGGCCAACAGAGCGCCAGACTTTTGTCTGAAGGGTGTGTGCCGGGACCTTGTCTTGTATACAAACGGTATACAATTGTCGGCCAACAAACATGAACGTAGTGACGTACTAGATGTACTACCAGCCGATAAAGAGGAAGTTAAATTGTCATGCGCCACCCTTTGGGCTCCTTCTGCTAATTTTGTGTTAGTAGAAGTTTGGTGAATGTTGATTTGTGCTTTTCAGTTTGTTTCTGAATGGCTGTTCGTCATCCAGCCATGTTGCGGAATCGGAGGAGAGAACGTGCTATTATTGCCCTTGGAGTTATTGCTTTGACTCAAGTCCAGTCCAGGAACAGGCAGAGGCAAAAATTGGTTGCTTAATCGTGACCAATTATGTCATATGCCTTTACTGCGGGAGCTTCAGGAGAATAATCCGGATGATTTTCAGAATTATCTCCGGGTGACGGATCCCTGCTTTCACCAACTTTTGGCATTGGTGACCCCCTATATTAAGAAGCAGGACACATGTATGAGGCTTTCCATCACTCCAGAGCAAAGGCTCATAGACACCTTGTGTTACTTGGCGACGGGGAGAAGTCTCCAGGACCTCAAATTTACCACTGGGATCTCCCCCCAGGTTTTGGGACTCATTATTCCAGACACTTGCTCAGCCATTATTCAAGTACTGCAGCAGGACTATATTCGGGTATGTTTTCCCTTTAAGATCACATTCTATGTATTAATGTTTGCTAATGTATTGTCTTAATTTGTTGATTAGTTAATTTGCAATACTCTATGCTGTGAATGTCCTCTTTGTCCTCATGCATGCTGTAAGCTTTTCCTGCTTCTTTGTTGGCCTACATGCATATTTTCCATAACTAACCTCCCTAGCATGCTATCTTGGGACCATACACACCTAGCCTAGTAACTTCACAGTGTTTTTTGTCAGCTAAATTTTGGGGCTTACCCTAAACAATCCATAAAATGTGTACAAATGTTATTGTTGTCCTCAAATTCAGAGTGCAAGAGACCATTTTTTGGGGCACAGACTCATTTGGAACCCTCCCCCTCCCCCAAATAGCAAAGTCAACAGATACAACTACTTTATCTGCTGACTTTACAAAACCCATACACATTATCCCTCTTTTGTGTTTAAATTTCTGTATAAATTCACCCAACCATGTAGTGCAAGGGCCTGCCTGATTACTTACAAATTGTAACGTAGACAGTTTTTGTCTCCTATTATATTGATAGGTATTTTTTAGAATGTCAAAATGTGCTGCAATTTGGAAAGTGTGGATCCGTATTTTTAGATTATGACACTTCTTACCTGTCCACTGAGCTGCCAATAGTGTAAGTAAGGAGGGGCTGGCTAAAGTATCCCAGATTATTTATGCAAACAGCTCTCATGGAAGTGGAGAGGGTTACCTATCCAAAACATCTATATTTGCTAATGGGCCACCAGAGCGGGAGATGAAGCAGATAAGTTTACATTTTCTCCTTAAGTTGTCTTATGTTGTCTAAGCATGTTTGTGTCAAATCTGTTTGCAATGTTATGTGCAGAAGTAGTATTTTTTTGTTTCTTTTTTTAATCCAAAATTTCCTTCAAACCCACAGCAATGGCAGGATGTTGCAGCCCAGTTCCACCATCAGTGGGATTTTCCCAAATGTGGTGGTGCTATTGATGGCAAGCATGTGACTGTCCCACCACCCAACTCTGGCTCCTATTATTTTAATTATAAGGGCTTTTGCAGCATAGTCATGCTAGCTGTAGTGTTTTCCAACTATGTGTTTTTGTATCTGGATGTTGGGAAGAACCACCGCAACTCTGATGAAGGAGTGATTATGCAGAGTTCTACAAGCAGATCCAGAATGGCACCTTAAACTTGCCACCTGCTGAGGAAAAGGCCTCAGTTTGGTTTTTGTTGTAGAAAAGGCCTTTGCTCTGGGGGGACATCTGATGAAGTCGTTTCTTATTATGAACCTCACCCCAGAGCAGAGAATATTCAATTACAGGCTCTCTCGTGCCAGAAAGGTGGTCGAAAATGCCTTTGGCATCCTATTGAGTAGTTTCAGGCTGTTTTTGACTCCAATCAACCTGGCACTCTACAAGTTCAACCATGTGGTTTTGTTCTTAATGGATCTAATGCATGAAGTTCAAAAACATTATGCGCTTTCATCTCTTATAATTTTTGGGAGGACTAACAAATACACTGGTATTGAACTTTTAAATAATAAGCCACATATAAAAATATGTGCATTCACATGTGCATTTTAAGATTTTAAAACAAACCAACATCTTGTTGTATAACATGTATGTTTTGCATTATTTCCCCTTTTTTGGGGCTAAGCAGGTATGTTCAAAAACATTAGATCCACACCCCAAACTCAGGAACTTACAAAGTTAGATTTTGGTAAAGTGAAGGCCAAATGAGACATTAGTATCCCAAGACTGTGTGGATGTTGCCTTCCTCATATGGGGTGATCTCACCCCTTTAAAAGCCACATACATGTAGAGGCATAACAATAAAATTACCCTTATGATCCCATGCTGCAAAAGTGTGTAGTTACAAACAACTTTTTTCCTAAACCCACAAAACACAGTGTATCAACATGTGCTATCTCCCATCATGGGGTATTAATGGATGTGTTTCGGGGGTGCAGCCCCTTCCTCTGAGCTTCTATAGTTGTGAGGAATGAGTTGCACCCCCAAAACGCATCCATCGATACCCAGTGATGGTAGATAGCACATGTTGAAACACTGTGTGTTTTGTGGCTTTTGGCAAACAAGAACACATTTTAGGCATGGGATCATGAGGGAAATAAGAATGATAAGTCACAATTTGGGAGCACCTTAAAATTTTGGGGTTTATATTCTTAAAAACATGAAAGAATTACAATTCACATTAGTTAGGGCAGTGTTTCCCAACTCTCCTCCTCAAGATGCAAACCCAGGTTATGTTTTCTAGAGATGGCCTTCCGGTTTGCCCGGCGGTCGGTTCGAGGCGAACTTTGCTCGTTCGCGATTCGCCAAACCGGCGGACTTCTGGCGCTGTTCGCGGCGGACATATTCGTTTACATTGTGAAGAACTTTGACCCATGACACATTCATCATGGGGTACAGGACAGCCAATTGAGACATTTCAGCACATGGACATACCCACTATCTTTTAAATAGACCCGATCTAGTGGGCATTTTACATTCTGTCTTTTGTCAGTGTAGGGAAAGGACGCTGTGTGGAGCAGGGACAGTCAGTCTGTAATCACTAGCTATTACTATTAGGTCCACAAAAGTCCTTTCAAGGACTGGTATAGATGTACAGTATATAGAGTTGTAATACACTTATAATATACTTTCTTTCAAATATAGAAAGCATATTATAGTGCACTGCAGTGCTGACCGATTCTGCAGCTGTCTGTTCTCAGTGTAGGGATAGAGTTTGCTGTTTGGAGCAGGGACAGTCTGTAATTCACTAGCTACTATTAGCTCCACAAACGTCCTTTTAAGGACTGGTATAGGTGTACAGTATATAGGGTTGTAATAAACTTATAATAGACTTTCTTTCAAATATAGAAAGCATATTATAGTGCACTGCAGTGCTGACCGATTCTGCAGCTGTCTTTTCTCAGTGTAGGGATAGAGTTTGCTGTTTGGACAGTCTGTAATTCACTAGCTAGCTACCATTAGGTCCACAAACGTCCTTTTAAGGACTGGTATAGGCGTACTATTTGGTGTGCAGTATATAGGGGTGTAATACACGTATAAAATACTTTCAAATATAGAAAGCATAGTATAGTGCATTTCCACTGTGTAGCATTGTGACTGCTGAGCGGTTCTGCAGCGATACCACAAAGAGTGACAAACGCAATTAGAAAAAAGTATTATAACTGGTGTGCTAGACCAGTGGCCCCCCAAAACAACAGATTGAAGCGGGGTGTTATATACCTTAATCCACATATACTGCACTTCTCTAGATACTTTTGTCACAGGGTCATTTAAAAAAATGACAGGCAGAGGAAGAGGCAGGCCCTTCCGCAGGGGTGGTAGGGGTAGGGCAGGAGCAACAGGCTTTGCAGAAGGTGCGTTCGATTGCATCTAAGGACGCACCAGACTTGGTTGAGTGGCTCACTCAGCCTTACTCTTCTGCACCCTCCTCATCCTCTCGATCTACACCCTCTTCACTCTCTGCTGTGTGCATCCCCAAAGACACTACCACCAACACCACCACCACCATATACCATCCGCTTGAGTCACAGGAATTATTTTCCGAGCCATTCTTGGCATTGGATCAGGAAGAGGAGGTAGCAACAACCGCCACTCAGCAGTCTGACGACAGTACCCAGATCAGCCCAAGGAGGTTGGTCCCCACTGTAGCTGCCTACTCCGAGATCTCTAATTATAGCGGTGGGGAAGGTGACGATGATGACGTGTCTAGGGATGTCACGTGGGTGCCAACAAGAGAGGAAGAGTAGGGGAGTTCAGAGGGAGATATGGACCAGCATACCAGGGAGGAGAAGCAGGCAGAACTTACATTGCACAGGAGGGACAAACTAGACTGCTAATGTATCAGGAGCGAGGCATCAACCATGTACGGTCACATCTGACGCTCCCAGGACGCCGACACATGGCTCCGCAGTGTGGGCTTTTTTTAACGTGTCCGCTGCTGACAATAGTGTTGCCATCTGCAGCCTTTGCAGTCAACGTATAAGTCGCATTAAGCCCAACACTCACCTAGGGACAACGCCTTAAGAAGGCAAATGAGCTGCCATCACCGAGCCCAGTGGGAGCAGCGGAACCCACAAAGCCACACTCCAGGCTCTCACTGTGCAGCCTCTTCTACTTCTATTTCTCCTCAGAATTATCTACTCCACTCCACCTTCCATCATGCCGTCCTCAGGTTTTTCTGGAAAAGGGCAGGCTTCTGTGGGCCAAAAAAATGACGCCGGATAACCCTCTTGCCCAACGGTTGACGGCTGGCTTGTCAGAACTTATAGCCCACCAACTAACTGCCATATAAACTGGTGGACTTGGAGGCCTTTTGAAAATTTGTGGCTATTGGAACACCACAATGGAAGGTCCCAGGAAGGAAGTATTTCTCACAGAAGGGCATCCCAGAGCTATATGGCCATGTTCAGCGGCAAGTGAATGTATCTCTGGCACACAGTGTCGGTGCCAAGATACATCTGACCACAGACACGTGGTCTAGCAAACACGGGCAGGGAAGGTATATAAATTTTACTGCCCACTGGGTGAACCTTCTGACGGCCGTCAAGCATGTAACCCGTGGCACCCGTGTAGATTTGGTTTTACCGCCATGGATTGCATGCAGGCCTGCCTCCTCTTCTCCTTCTCCTACTCCATCCTCCCTCTCCTCCTCGGCTGACTCCTCCTTTTCCGCTGCTAGCGTCTCTTCCGCTGCGCCGCCCAAGATCCACAGAACCTATTCGACATACCAGGTGAGACGTTGCCATGCTGTGCTGCGTCTGTTGTGCCTGGAAGGCAAGAGCCACACTGGCCCTGCACTACTTTCAGCTTTGCGTTCACAGGCAGATCAGTGGCTAACACCACTCAATTTGACAGTTGGTAAAGTGGTGTGTGGCAACGGTGCCAATCTGCTTAGCGCATTGAAACAGGGCAAAATTACACACATGCCATGCATGGCACACGTCTTAAACTTGGTCGTGCAGCGATTCGTTGTCAAATAACTTGGGGTCCATGACATCTTGCGGCAGGCAAGGAAAATCTCAGCTCATTTCAGAAGATCTTACACGGCCATGGCTCGCCTTGCTGACATTCAGTAGCGACACAATCTGCCGGTCAGACATCTTATTTGTGATTGCCCAATGAGATGGAACTCAACTTTCTATATGCTTGATAGACTGCTCCAGCAGAAACGTGCAGTTAACGACTACCGGTACGAACTCTGCAGCAGAACAGGTTCTGGGGAGCTTGTTTTTTTTTCACTGCGCCAGTGGCTGCTCATGCACGATGCATGCAGACTTCTGCGGCCATTTGATGAGATCACCAAACTGGTCAGTCGCAGCCATGGCGCCATCAGTGACATCGTACCTTATGCCTTCTTTATGGAGCCTGCATTGTGTTGTGTCATTGATCAAGCCGTGGAGGAGCAGGAGCAGGAAGATGAAGTCGCAATGCTGGATAAAATCCCAGGGGGGCTACTCTATCTGAGACAAGTCAAAAGGAGTCTGAAGAGGAGTCGGAGGAGGATGGTGCCAGGGCGGATGAGGAGGAGCAAGAAGAGCATGCTTTAAACCTTTCTGGTATCCCTGTTGTTGTCCGTGGATGGGGGGGGAGGAGAACGAGGAGGAACGACATTATCCTGGATAATGAGCAGGAGCCAGGCCACCACACTGCTTCCAGTTTAGTACTTCCGTACTTTCAGTTTTAGTACTTAGACCCCCGGTACAAACACAAAATGGTGGAAAATGTTACCCCATCACAGAGGGCTGTCAGAATGGAGCAATTCCAGGCCTTGCTTAGAGAAATGCTGCATTCTGCTTTTGCGTGCGCTGGCAGAGGAATTCCCACTCCCAGAAAAAGAGTTGCGGGTACCAATCCAACATCGCCTGCAAGAAGAGGGTGGTTTGAAGATGTGTTGGTCACTTCTGATATGAGGTCATTCTTTCAGCCGACCCATCGACGGGTGTCATCTGGATCCAGCATCAGGGAACGTCTAGACCGACAGGTGTCCAACTACATCGGGTTAACGGCCGATGTGGACGCTCTGAGGAGTGATGAACCCCTGGACTACTGGGTGGGCAGGCTTGACCTCTGGACAGAGCTTGGACAATTTGCAATGGAACGGTTGGCTTGCCCCTCGTCCAGTGTCCTGTCCGAAAGGAAGTTCAGCGCAGCAGGGGGGATCGTGACCGATAAGAGTGCTCGCCTAGCTCACGACAGTGTTGACTACCTCACATTTATAAAAATGAATGAGGCATGGATCTCGGAGGAATTCAACACATGTGACCAGTAGACCATGTATATGCATAACTCTATAAACGATTTATATAATCTAGCACACGGACCTTTTTTCTACCTTTGGCTCACTTGTACAAAAAAGCACACCATACTATATGCCCCTACCCTCCTGTTTGAAGAGGTTGAGCGGTGTCATATTTTTGGTGCCCGCAGCGAGTTGCTGGTGACAGTGCCCTCTATCACGGTGCTGGTCTGGTGTCAGTGCTCTCTTTCTTGTTGCTGGTGTCAGTGCTCTCTCTCTCGGTGCTGGTGTCAGTGCTCCCTCTCTCGGTGCTGGTGTCAGTGCTCTCTATCATGGTGCTGGTGTCAGTGCTCTCTATCACGGTGCTGGTGTGGTGTCAGTGCTCTCTATCACGGTGCTGGTGTGGTGTCAGTGCTCTCTCTCACGGTGCTGGTGTCAGTGCTCTCTCTCACGGTGCTGGTGTCAGTGCTCTCTCTCACGGTGCTGGTGTCAGTGCTCTCTATCTCGGTGCTGGTGTCAGTTCTCTCTATCTCGGTGCTGGTGTCAGTGGTCTCTATCTCGGTGCTGGTGTCAGTGGTCTCTATCTCGGTGCTGGTGTCAGCGGTCTCTATCTCGGTGCTGGTGTCAGTGGTCTATCTCAGTGCTGGTGTGAGGGAGATAGCAGCGGAGAAGCCAATCAGCAGGCAGTGCCAGCACCATGGCTGAGGATCAGCACTGGACTGGCACCTCCGGACCACCGCAGTGGAGCCCTGCATAGGTGGGGGAAAGGATCTAGCAGAGGGAGGGGTCAGGGGCTCAAGCACAGGTTGGCACACTGGAACACTGGCACAGGACTGCGCTGCCCTGACTGTGGCACTGATCATCTCCTGCACCCCCTTCATAGCCTGGCCTGACCTTGCCTCTCCTTCATAGCCTTTCACAGATAAAAAAAAGAATGCTTGTCGTGTCGATCCCAGATTCACTTAATACTTCTGGTATGTCAGTGTCCATGTTGTAGGACTATTTGTGCACAGCTAGTAAGTATTTTGTGGCTGAAAATATGACCTGGAGGTTTTTAAGGTTCGCCTGCCATTAAAGTGAATGGGGTCTGCCACGAACCTGCGGTTCGCGAATATTTGGGCACGTTCGCGGATCGCGTTCGCGAAACATCCCGTCGGAAGTTCGTCCATCACTGTTTTCTATATTTGTAAAATTTGCCACAGGTGATGTTGTCATCTTAGTAATTCGCACAGTCGTTTTTAGACTGAGGAAAATCCAAAAGACATGACCTGGTGGTGCACCTAGAAGAGTGAAGTGGAGAAACACTGAGTTCTGTCCCTAAACATTCACATTTCCAAGTCTGAAAAAAAAGGTTAAATCAGAAAAGTGGAATAAAAAACTTCAGAACAGGCAAAAGGCACTCATTCTGCCAATAGTGCATCGTGGAAGATCATGACCTAGTAAGAAGAGTAAAAAGTATTAAGGCAACGATGGTCAAGTAGTTGAGGCCCTACATAGAGAGTTATGGTCAAATTCAGTAAATACCTACCCAGTCTATTGTTGCTTGCAACCTGCTTGCCCTTCAGACACCTACACTACTAGGAATGTACACACTGCAACGACTCTTTAATCTTGGCCTTGGTGTTTGGTTCTCCAAAACTCGGATACCTAGCAACACTGACAGCTCTTTCCACCTCTTCGTTCTCCATGCTAATGTTAATGTACTACATACTTTGCTAATGTGTGAAGTGGGTGTTTGGCTTCAAATGTGTTTAAATGTCAAGTGTTTAATGTCCAAGAGTCCAACAATACTTACTTGCACAAAGAAGAGGCTCCCGAATACTTTCTTCCTCTTCTGGGTCGCTTTGGCCCTCAGTGTGACTCGCGTCAGGGTATTTTACATCTGTGCTGGGTCCAGTAGTCAGATCCTATTCCTCACAAACAACATCCTGGATGATCTCACCACACTCTCTTTCCTCTAAAAAGAAACAATACACCATTCATTAAGCCACCCCAAGTCCCATCTGTTTCTAGCATCCATTTTGCTACATTAGTTGACCAACCTTGCACTTGGTCTGATGTCAATGCTTGCTCCTGACTTGTTGACTCCACCATGCTGCACTCTGGTTGTTTTCCTGTGAAAAATGCATAGGAGGGATGGTGATGTAATTTACAGAGGGAAAACACTGGACAAGTGCCAACATTTAAAAAGTCCAGCAGTTGCCCCCGTCTTCTATGGGAAAGGGGATATATGATGATCATCTTAGCAAGCGTGACTCTGTTTGACTGTAATCCCCGGGGCCTCTCCTCTACCCATGTCTACACTGGCAAGTCTGCATTGGCACTGATGAGGCGGGCAGCAACCAGAAAGTGTTCTTCACCCCTTAAGTTCTGACCTAAGCCCATGGCCTTTGGTCCACCTAAAAGCACCCCTGTTGGTGGCTAAATGAGTGTGTTGTGTTGTTGTCACTTACATTTTTCATTTTTGGGGGGGGGGTTGTTGTCTACCCTGTTGGGGCCTGAGCCAGTGTAGCCTCCCTTCGTGCATTGTGGTGGCTTGGCTGGTGCCTCCCTGTTGAAAGAAGATTAAAAAATTTGTTCCAAAAATAAGGAAATGTCCAGAAAAATGACCAAATACGATGTAAACAAGGGAAATTATTTGGCGGGATTTTAAGGGTGCCAACAATGAAAGAAAGTCATTACAATGCTCTACAGTAAGTATGTAAAATTACAAGATTTTTAATTTTACATACAAAACATAATTAAAAAAAGTTTCAATAGGTTATGCGTACATGTTCAAAGATGGATCTTGGCATTTAAAACAGATGATAAAATATAATCACTCGGTAGTAATGTTGGAGTGATTGTCCCGACATGTTTCGCCACTCTGGGCTCATCAGGGGATGTTTTAAAAAACAATTCGATGAAACCCTGCATAGAACAGAACAAAAAAAGCATTTAATTGAATTGAAGTATAATACATAATAATGAAATAAAAAAGGTACAATAGGGTATACCGCCGACCGTTGAGCCCATCATCAAATCCTCACCCTGAGGTCTTATGCCTGCGACTTAATGTCGAAACAAGGGAAACCCTCACTGAGTAGTCCACATAAAAGGTGCCGAATGAGGCAGAGAAGAGCTTTGCAGCTGGAATCTAGCCAGAGAAGTGATACAAGTGTGGGTGATAATGGGATTAAAAATGTATATTCTACTTAACAAATATTGGGTAAAGTGAAGGAAGAAGAGGAGGGAACATGGAATGGGCTGTGGGGAGGGAAGGTCGATTATTAAAACATCCCCTGATGAGCCCAGAGTGGTGAAACATGTCAGGACCATCATTCCAACGCTACTACCGAGTGATTATATTTTATCATCCATTTTAAATTCCAAGATGTATATTTGAACATGTGCGCATAACCTATATTGAAACTTTTTAATTATGTTTTGTATGTAACAATAAAAATCTTATAATTTTACATACTTACTGTAGAGCATTGTAATGACTTTCTTTCATTGTTGGCACCCTTAAAAATCCCACCACCCACCCATATTACCACTTTCCATGTTTATTTCAGGTGTTGTACCACACCGCCAAAACCCCTATGGATGAGTGACACTGTCTTTCTATTTTTATTTTCATGTTTTTCTCCTTATTTTTGAACAGTTTTATCTATAGAAGTATAAACAAGCATCAGAAAATTCAAAATACCCTATCTAATATGTATGCCATGTGCCAACAAATGTTACATACATCTAATAGTGCGTACTTTAATGAACTAACCCTACACTACTGATGTGTGAACTTACTATTCAATATTAAATACTTACAAATTTATTGTTTCTCTAGCAAAATCTGCATTTTTGTTTATATACGTATATATTTTCATTTGGCCTTTTCCTTTGATGTATTTCGTGTGGTGTCTGCCGTCTGCCTTGTTCCATCGCATTGCCCTCCTTAATATGATATGGTTACCCCTCTGTCTTCTCACTCTTATAGATACTTTCACCTTTGTACACTTGCCTTTTCATCTATCCCTTTCTCATTTTTCATCCTCCATTACAATTTTTCAATCTCATTATTTTTATTCTTCATCCTTCCATCTAACATTTTTGAACTGTGAATTTCTGAAATCCCTTTTTTGTTGCCTTTTCCCCCCGTGCTGCTTCTCGCTCTGTGTGCGGAGGAGAGAGAGACGCATGCCCACTGATTGGGGAATGTCAGCTCCTCTCGTGCCATCTCCCTCCCCGCCCCCGGACCATGTTGCAACATGAGAACTGTAGTGTTCCGAGCTTCATGTCATCCTTGTCACGTTTCGCGCATGCGCCGTGTGTTGCACCTGCCTGCAGCTCTTGCATGACGTCAGGCGCTAATTGTATGGTATTCACCTGCCTATATGTAGGGCCTTTACATCACACTATGTTGCCACACACTCCAAGGGTAGCTATGTTTTTTTCTCTATTTCTCTACTTGCTGCCGCCTGTGTTGGTAACTTTACCCCCCCCATATTTGAGGGGGGCAGGTGATCTGCAGCAGGCATTGGTTACCTTTGTATATAAGATGACCTATCTCTTCTTAAACTAGTTATTAATATGAACTATGTTCTTTTTTCATCCTTGTCTTCAAATCTTAATCTATATAGCTTTGCCCTTTTAGAAAATGTCCTCTAAAAAATCCATTTATTTTACCCTGTAGTTATTTTTTATACATTTCCCAGACAGATTCTGGTCTGCAAATCCTGGTACCTTTTGGTTTCTCTTTATTCATTGTCCCTTTGAATGTAAGTAAGCTCTCCTCTTTTCTGACATATACTAATCACTCCACACCTGTTTGTGTTTAGTCTAGCACCTTCTGTTGATGATCTTTATCTGTTTCTCAGACCCTTATTTCCTATTCACTACCTTCCACAATTTCTATCACCCCTCACTCACATTTCAACTTCCCATTCTAACAGCTTTTTCTTTTTCTATCCTTACCTTAATCAACATCCCTTTCCCCCCCCCCTTTTCCCCCTCACCCCTCCTTCCCCCCCCCCTTCCCCACCCCTTTTCCTCCCCCCTCCCCACCTTCCCTTTTCCCCCTTTCCATCCCCCCTCCCCACCTTCCCTTTTCCCCCTTTCCATCCCCCCTCCCCACCTTCCCTTTTCCCCCCTCCCCTTCTCCTACATCCTCTTTCCCTCCCCTCCCATCTTTGTTCTATATTTTATCATCTGTTTTAAATTCCAAGATGCATCTTTGAACACGTGCGTATAACTTATATTGAAACTTTTTAATTATGTTTTGTATGTAACAATAAAAATCTTGTAATTTTACATACTTACTGTAGAGCATTGTAATGACTTTCTTTCATTGTTGGCACCCTTAAAAATCCCGCCAAATAATTTCCCTTGGTTACATTTACATACAGGGATGTTGGCGCCTTTTATTTGTCATTGCCACCCACCTATATTACCACTTTCAATTTGAATACCAATTCATGCAAATATTTTATATAACCTTATATATAATTCTCTAGAGCTACTTTGAGAAAGAACATAAACAGACAGCCAATTTACACATATGCATATTGGTTAAATACAAATCTTCCTTACTTTTTTTTTATGATCTGATTTATGTACTCCATCTTGTCTTGCTCACAGTGTTTGAGATCAGATCATCATTTTCGGATTTGGTCCTTTGATCGTTCCACCAAAAAAAAATCACTCTGCAAAATGGCGATGACCTTCTCCAAAATGCTGTCCTTACAGATGTTGGTCCTTTCGTAACTGAACAGCTTGCACTCGTAGTCGCGCTTCTCTAGGATGCGCACCATTTCCACTTGCTCATGGGGGTTGCTTTATGCCTCCTATGAGCTCCACCACCGTGGGACTGCATGGAATCCGCTGAATCTGCCATGTTGCTCCTCCCAAACATTCTGCCGTGTGTGTTTGCATGCAGAAAAGAGATGGTCACGTCCCAGCGCTATGACGCACTGAGAGCGGAGTTTCACGCATGCGCAGTATATATAAAGCCATAACGCATGATCAATGAAACAGTTGTAGGAAGGATCTTGGAGTAGGGGACGAACGACCATTATAGCCAACACGCAAAAGGACTAAGGAACAATTGGAAATTGGGGCATAGTTAGGCTAGTGGCCTATTCTGCTTAGATTGAGGCCTAGATTGGGAGCAGCTTATGAGTTAAGCCAGACATTATGTTTTGGCTTGTGTTCTGTCTAGCAGGCATCTTATCATTTATCATGACGGATAAATTTACTGCGCTTATTTTTTTGCCCCAATTCATTGACTTGTACTGGGAGCTGCCCTGTCTCTGGGAGGTCAAGAGTCGAGACTACTCTAATAAAATCTTGAGGAAGGCAGTGTTGGAAAAACTGCTCGAGTTGGTGAAGCCGGTGTACCCTAGGACATCAACTATGTCAAGACAAAAATATCAAACTGGAGGAGTACTTTTAAATGGCAGATCAACAAGGTCATGGACTCACAGAGATCTGGAGCATCAGCAGATAACATATATGTCCCCAGGCTGTGGTATTACAACAGCCTGCGTTTTTTGTCTGACCAGACAGAACCCAGGCCATCGATGTCTATACTCCCTTTTACATCTGCTGAGGCCACTGCTCCAGAGGTCCACACAGGTCCTGCTGCACAGGATGAAGACGTGGAAGAGCCCAGCTTGACCCAGGTATAGCATTGTTTAACATATTTGTATCCAAAAAAACAATGATGATAACTAGATGTTATTGTTAAAATATTTCTGCCTTAAAGTGGTTTCCATATCAATAGACAGTAGTGACCAAAAATTATTTGCGCAAGAATAAAAAATGCTGGGGTCAGAATGATAGTCTTTTCTATTTGTCCACATTCAATTTGCAAAAGTGAGGAGATCAAAAGTGTTTGTGATTGATGACCAAACTCTAAAAAAAGATTCTAATTATGTCCCATTTTCATACACAGGAAAGTGTCAGTCAGGACGAGCCCATGGCCAGCAGCCAGACTGAATCCCAGATCCCTCCCCTACACCCTCCCGCTAAAAGGGCCAGGTAGAGCAGGAATCTGGATGAGGCCACAGCTGCCTTCCTCAGCCAGGCCACTACTGCCATATGGACAGACCCAGATGCGGCTGGGGCATTTGGGTGCCTGATGGCAAAAAAAAATGAAGGGAGATGGATGTTGAGCAAAGAAGAAGGTGTGAGTAAC
The DNA here is from genome assembly GCF_037356315.1 of Lithobates pipiens. Classification (NCBI taxonomy): domain Eukaryota; kingdom Metazoa; phylum Chordata; class Amphibia; order Anura; family Ranidae; genus Lithobates; species Lithobates pipiens. Next base: position 171,061,744 of record NW_027507764.1, read on the forward strand.
TCATCCTGCAGCTCCTCAACAGGGGGGGGGGGGGGGGGGCGGCAAATTTCACACATTTCGGATTTTGAGGCCCCACCTCCGCAGCCACCCCACCCACCACAGGAGCATGGCGGACAGTGGCAATACCAGCCACAAGACCCCCAACAAGACGGTTCGACTGGGGATTTTCAGCCCTTCACCAATTACTAATTTCCTTTTTTTGTTTTGAAATAATTATTTTATTTGTTATATTTTCTATATTTTTGTATGCATAGAATGCACTTTTTGGTTAAGTTCTTTATATTTGGATGGCAGATAGCATCTCTAATTTATTTATTTTTGCTTTTTTTAATGCACAAAATAAAAAAAATTGTGTAGAATAATACTTGGCTATGTGTTTTACTTCAAATTACATTTTGGGAGTAGGCACTTACATTTAAAAAAATACAAGGTAAAACTAACAAGGGCCACCAACATAGTTGTATCTTTGATAATAAAAACTATATCATAATAGTGTTGTGGTAACTTGGTCAAAAAGAAAACAAGCATAATATTCTTGATATCACTAGAAAAATACAGCCTTTGAAAATACTTTTGGCAGAACTCCATCAGTATCACCAGCAAAGCAGCTTCATTATTATCCCATTAAAGAAGAAGAGAATGTGCACTGCATTTCGAGATTTCATAATTTGCCACATCACGAATGTTAATTCTCAATTATGAACGCTAGTTTACAAGACTGACCGCTTCTGGCTCATCCTTGCTTTCGAGCATGCGTGTTTGTACTTTGGGCTTTTATGTGACGGACTTGTATACAGACGAGATGAAAAGCTGATAACAGACCATTGTCTGCCAAAAAATTACTAGCCTGCCATCCAAAAGTTGGACAAGAGTTGTCTGATGGAGCGTACCAACGGTTGGATCATCACACAATTCCCTGCCGAAAATCTGATCGTGTGTACGAGGCTTTAGGAAGTTGTCATCAAAACAGGCTTACCCATTGAAAGATTTCTGTTTTGGTAGCAAGTGAAAAATTTTGGATTTCCCTTTACTTTCTGTCCCAGTGACCACGGTCAGCAGACCAAATATTATACATGCAACAGCTCAGGATTTTGGATATTTTGCTCACTCCCCAAATGTTTTTGCAATATGTGATTCTTCCCATCAGCACTGCCACCTCCTGAATCTAAAGCAGTGTTTCTCAGCCTTTTTTCAGTTACAGCACCCTGTAAAAATTCTGCACAATCTATAGACACTCCATTCTAAAATGTAAAAAGCTAAACAAATAGTTTTACGTATCACGGCATCATCCACAAACATAGGACACCGAACATTAGAGGCGATTTATGCTTACAATGCACATTGGTACTGACTAGTATCCCAGCTTTTCTCTTTGCCCTCATTTTCTCTTCTTCACTTGGCTAACGTGACCGCAGTGCTGATGGAGACGCAAACAAGGAAGTCCTTTGGCATCTGACATCTACCTCATCAACCTTTGACGTCATTGGTTGTTAGGACACCAGCAACTGACCCAAGGTTGCAATGCTGCACAATAAAAACCTGTAGCCTTGTGTAATCAAAAAGCAGGCTTGATCCACCCACTGGCTTGTTGACATTTTTTGGGCAATTGGGGGCAATTTTCTAGGCATTTTTCCAAGACACCCCAGAAAAATTTGGCATCCAGGTTGAAAAAAGGCCAACATAAGAAATTCATTTTACCTCTGAACAGGAATTGCCTTGCCTGGAATGTGGCAATTCTCCTGGAGAAAAGTTTCTCTATGTCTGACCTTGTACACTTTTCCCAAATTTTTTTTGGACAACTTGGGGCAATTTTTAGGCATTTTGTCAAAGCACCCCTGTATAACCCAGAAGGCATCCTGGATGAAGAAGGCTGGTCTAAAGGATGTAGTCATCCCATGCCCCTCCTTGCTGTCTGGATGCACCACAGATGAACAAAACTACACTTGCCAACACTCCTAGAGACTTCTCTATACAGTGGGGTTGTGTGCTGTGCGGAATTATGTAGGGATGGGCAGTGCTGAAGCAGAGATGACTGATGTGTGTCTGTCCAGAAAAATTGCCATATGACCACATTATGTCACTGTGTAATGCTGTAGTCCATTAAAGGCTGGGCAGACACATAATATTGCAATTGGGAATTGTGGGAGGAGGCAGAAGTGTTGTCACTGCACAAAAGAAGTTAAAAAAATGAATTTGGAGATAATTTTGAAAGGTATATTTTGACACTTTTCTTCTCATGACAAACAGGGACAGTGATTTAGGTGCAACCCACAAAACTCAAGAAAAAGTCTTTGCTTTAACCACTTAAGCCCCGGACCATTTTGCAGCTAAAAGGACCAGGCCCCTTTTTGCGATTCGGCACTGCGTCACTTTAACTGATAATTGCGCGGTCATGCGACGTGGCTCCCAAACAAAATTGGTGGTATATGATCACCTTTTTTTTTTGCGCTATAAACAAAAATAGAGCGACAATTTTGAAAAAAATGTTTTTCCTCAGTTTAAGCCGATACGTATTCTTCTACATATTTTTGTTAAAAAAAAAAAAAAAAAAAATCGCAATAAGCGCTTATTGACAGCCCAATTGCTTGAGAACGGTGGCGATCGGGTCCGCGGGTCCCGTGACCACAGAGCTCAGGACCGGGTCGCAAGTGCGCCTCTGGGCTCTTAAAGGGCAACGTACCTGTAGGTGCTTGTGCCCAGCTGTGCCATTCTGCCGACGTATATCGGCGTGAGGTGGTCCTTAAGTGGTTAAATGCTTCAACTCTGAAAGGTTTACCCCCCTTCAAGACCAGGCTATTGTGGTATGGCACTACGTTATTTTTGTAAAAAAATGTGTGCGGATTGTCTGATGCATGTCTAGCACTTGCTCCCAAAAATATAAAATAATTTTAAAGAGCAAGTGCTAGACATGCATCAGACAATATCAACAAACACAAACATATATAGTGTAAAAATATATGTGTAATGTCCACAAGTGTCAAATCAAAAATCGTGCATGTGAATCTTCCAATTCTTGACGAACAGCAAGGAATAGATCTTCCACCATCACCTGCCACACATCCTACTCACCAAAATCCCATGACACCCATTACAGGTAGTCACATGCACCCGTGGATAATGCCACTGGAAAAGCCTCACAGCCACAATTACGGTCCGGACGATCAGGATCCTATGGGACCTAATGCAGGCCCTCAAACGCTTGTAGGAAATTCCAATGTAGAAATTTTCATAACCAGAGCATCAATCCAAACAGGTATCCAAGGATTTAAAAGAAGAAAAGGGCTTTGATGGTGAAGTATATCAAAAATGTATTCAAAAATTGTGTTTAAAATAGGTTAAAATCAAATCTCCAATATCAGCTAACTCAACCATGTTTTGGAGACGCCATTAGCGTTCCAGCTGCGTTGCAAACAGCGTAAGTGGCATATCATGCTCAAGCTACCCTACGCGTTTTGTCAGCATGCTCTGACATCATCAGGGATCATTTGTTTACAATCAGGTAAACAAAAAGGAAAAACACAGTATTTATCAAATGACAAGAACCAAGAGGGCCACACCATTTAGATCCATAAACCAACAGGCTAGCGCAAGACATAGTATATATGGGCACATATAGCATTACCAACATTAAAATGATCATCAATGTGCAGGGTATAGAATGAGGTGGCGGCATGGGAGACCCAGAACGAATACTCAGACTGTGCAACTATATAGGACACAATAATATAATCGGGAAGCTGGGCATCCCGATGGCCATCTGGACCCAGACAGGGAACAGCAAGACTTGGATAATGCATAAAAGAATATTCAAATATCTGAACAATAAAATGCCCAGGGACTGCATTAGTTTAACTGACAATTGCGCGTCATGCAACGCTGTACCCAAATAAAATTGATGTCCTTTTTCCTCAAAAATAGAGCTTTCTTTTGGTGGTATTTGATCATCTCTGCATTTTTTTTTGCGCCATGAACTAAAAAAAATTAATAAAAAAAGACAGAAAATTCATAAAAAATTAAATTTTACTTTCTGCTATATAAAAAAACTAATTAAAAGCTCAAAATTTTTCACCAATTTAGACCAAAATGTATTCTGCTACATATTTTTTGGTAAACAAAATCCCAATAAGCGTATATTGATTGGTTTGCGCAAAAGTTATAGCATCCAAAAACCATGGAATATATTTATGGAATTTTTATTAACCAACACTTTTGACACTTTGTGGAAATCAGTGACACCAATACAGTGATCAATGCTAAAAATATGCACTGTCACTATACTAATGACACTGGCTGGGAAGGGGTTAAAATCTAGGGCAGTGACAGTGAACCTTGGCACCCCAGATGTTTTGGAATTACATTTCCCAGGATACTCATGTAATCTCCGGAAGCCGTTTATTGGGTGCCGGCGACCAATCAGCAGATGGCACCTGCTGACTGGTTCATGCTTCAGCCAATCACAGCACAGCTGGGGTGGCAGGGGAGCTCCCTAGCCCCACTGATCATGTACTAGGTACGTGATCCTGCGCAGGAGAACTGCCGTATATGTACTGTATACAGTCGGCAATACACCATCCCACCACAATAACAGATGAGAATAAAATCATAAAAGTCCTACTCTTCAGAATAATACAATACTGTCCTTTTTTCAAATGTGAACCAAAAGTATGCAGAGTGCTCTGACAGCAGGGGAGGGCTGGCAGCCTTAGGCCTGGGGGGCAAGTCCAGTCAAGTGGCCCATTAAACCCCAGAATCAGCTGACCATCCATTACACCACATTTCCCATACAGAGAGAGAGACTGCTTGACACTGCCGGTCACACTCTCTGTGCAGGCAGTGTGAAGCGGTCACTCCCTGTGGGGGCAGTGGGAAGCGGTCACTCCCTGTGGGGGCAGTGTGAAGCGGTTACTCTCTCTGTGCAGGCAGTGTGAAACGGTCACTCTCTCTGTGCAGGCAGTGTGAAACGGTCACTCTCTCTGTGCAGGCAGTGTGAAACGGTCACTCTCTCTGTGCAGGCAGTGTGAAACGGTCACTCTCTCTGTGCAGGCAGTGTGAAACGGTCACTCTCTCTGTGCAGGCAGTGTGAAACGGTCACTCTCTCTGTGCAGGCAGTGTGAAACGGTCACACTCTCTGTGCAGGCAGTGTGAAACGGTCACACTCTCTGTGCAGGCAGTGTGAAGCGGTCACTCTCTGTGCAGGCAGTGTGAAGCGGTCACTCTCTGTGCAGGCAGTGTGGAGCAGTCACTCCCTGTGGGGGGCAATCATTTTGGAGCAGTCTCCCAGAGAGAGACTGCATGATTGCCCCAGAGAGACTGAGAAAAAGAGCTTGCCCCTTCCCCACACCCAGTACAAAGACCAATAAGACAGCAGGAAGGTGAAGACAGGGTGCAGGCTCCACCTGTGTCAATTGCGGGTAGTGAGAAAAGCACATGCAGGTGCACACCCTGGGGCACCAGCCAGATTAAGGGCATTGTGGGCCTGGTGCTGCAGTGGAGCAGGTTTAGGAGTGGCAGGAATATGAGGCAAGTAATGTAATTTCCCAGCTCTCCTCTTACTGGCCACCCTTCCCATGTTTCCAGGAGCCTGTGCTAGCTTGTGCCCAGACTTGGTCGCAGTCACATAGGTGTAATGCTAGTGAAGCCTGGCACTTGATTTACTAAGCATCCATAAGAGTCGTGTGTGGGTGTGTGCTCTGAGGTGAAAGTTTTCAAGCCATCAGAATACAGTGATCGCTGCCGGCAGCTTAGCAGCCAGCAGTGATCAAAAGAAAAAAGAAATAAAGACAAGCTGGTTGTATTATCAGTTGATAGATCGAATTCTGTGCAGCCAGTCTGCACATAGATTGATTGAAATTTCTGCTGAACAGGCAGAATTTCAATCTGTCTATGGTGGCCTAAGTCCACCAGTCTCTGTTTAATAATATCCTCAAATCTTCTGAAAGGAGCGCTCCACTTAGGTGTAGAAATTCACTTTGAACTCCACCTTATTTCCAGAACTCTTTTTAGGGCCCTTTCACACTGAAGGCGCTTTACAGGCGTTTTAGTGCTAAAAATAGCGCCTGTAAACTGCCTCTCATGCCACCCCAGTGTGAAAGCCCCGAGTGCCCTCACAATGGGGCGGTGCGCTTGTAGGACATTCTGAAAAGTCCTGCAAGCAGCATTATTGGGGCGGTTTGGGAGAGGTGCCCTGCCCACTGAAATGAGCAACACGGGTTTTTAACTCTTTCTTGAGCTGCTAGTGGGTTTTAAAAGTGCCCCGCTATCGCTGCTAAAATGAGCAATGCTTTACCACTACTGCCCACACCGCCCCAGTGTGAAAGTACCCTTGGATATTAGATGTGCAAACAATAAGGTGAGAGCACATCTAATACCTACAGAGAGTAATGGAAATTAGGTGGAATTCAAAGTGAACCGTATAATTACCTGCAGGGATTGGCATTTAGAGGGTTAAAACAGGCAGGGATGAAATGTAATATCAACTCCTCACTGCCTGTCAAATGCCTCTGAAAAGTGACCTGAGCATGGATCACTTTTTAGAGGAGTGGCTGCTGCAAGTGAATACAAGCCTTTAGTGTGCTGCAGTGCGAGTGTACTGGCGGCTTTCACAGTCCCCCAGACTTCTTTTAGGTTGGACATTTTTGCTGCATTTTCTGGAATTGCAACAAAGATGCAGCATGCAGGACGTTTTCAGAACATGCAGTAAAAATGTGCAACCTCTATGGGACCAGGGACAACATGCAGGAAGACACCAGGACACCAGCACTGCAGCCAAACCGCAGCATTCCAGTGTGAGCCCACATCATACCATCTAGAAGGTACTGCTCAGGCTGCTAAAAAAAAAAAAAAAAAAAAAAAAAAAAACTCGTTGGCTGCAAAGTGGGGAAGGGAGGAGGAATTCACTTACTAGGATGGTCTCAGCCTCCCAGGAGCCTCACTGGATTCCAGCCGACTGCTCAGATTGAACTTTCCCGCCTGTGGGCCGGGAAAGAAGCAGGTCCTGCCTCTGCCAGCCAATGGTGTGGAGGAGGGAGGGGCTGGGCGGGGCTGTGCTGTGTAACACAGACTGTCAGCCCTGAAATGAAGACATCGCTGGATCACAGTACTGGACTCGGCCAGCTCAAGATCTGCGCATGTGTGCTCTTGAGCTGATGGCACAGCAGCCTTTGCCACAGCATATCAGAGCAGCCCAGGGGGCAATTGAATCCCTGCCCCCCAGCCCAGCCCTCCCCTCTCTGACAGTGCTCAATCTTGATATGCTGTTTCATGTGAATCCCACATGTAAAATATTGACACACTGCCATTCCTTTAAAACTAAACGGTGCTCTCTGTCTAAATGGTTTATTTAAAATAAATATATAAAAGATATACTCACATTAAAGTGATATTAAAGGGGAGATTTACCTACTCTGTGCAGTGGGTCTGCACAGAGAAGCCCTGATTCGCCTCTTCTAAGGTCCCTTTCCTTCGCTTCTGGCCCCTCCCTCCTGCTGAATGCCCTCAGAGCAAGCAGCTTGTTATGGTGGCACCCGAGCAAGCTCCCTTCCAAGCCATTGCTCTGTGTGTCAATGCATGAAGGTAAAAAAATCTTGAGCCTTTATGACCACTTTAAGAGGTACACAAGTCCTGTGCACAAGGACTAAAACTCACCCAGAGCCTGTCTCGGTCTCCCTCTGTGTTATTGCCAGCTCTTATAGCACTTTCTAGTTGCAATGTGATGGCATAATCAAACTGACATGTTTCATCAAGACTTTATCAAAAGTTTTTTGTTTTTTTAACCCTTTCCCCTTAAATTTCACCTGGTGATACATGCAGTAACACTGGTATTTTTCAACTTCCTTGAACAGACCAAGCTGTTCTAGCAGTCAAAGGGTTGAGACAAAATATTTAAAGTGGAACTAAAGTTAAAGTACCTCATCGGCATCTTCTCCATGGCTTCTTCAGGGTGTCGGTCTTTGGCCATGAAGACATCCTAAGGCTAGGTTCACACTTGTACGGATGCTGCGTTCATGCGAGCATAGCAGGCATTCATTTGAATGGGCTGCTGTACCTGCGGGAAACATGACCTAAAAACAAGCTGTGTTTTTCAATGGATAGGGGTGCCATTACGAATTAATAGCACCCATGCACATCTAAAGCAGAGCATTTTTTAGGAGTCGTCAGGGAACATGATTAGCACACTTTTCTCGACCCACATGTGTGTGTGAACCTAGCATAAAGCTGGCCATCCACAGATCAAAATTCAATCAGTATGTGACCATCCCTGTTCAACAAAAGTCGATTAATTGAAGGAAAAAACTTTCAGGACAACAACTGCATCCACTGATCAGTATATTCTGACAGCAACAGATGCAGCTGTCAGAATACAATGTCCCGACAGTGGTCCAGTGTGGATAGAGGAAGTCATTAGTCTATGGCTAGCCCAAGAAAGGAAGTGTGGTACTGGCTAGACCACCTGATGAAAATAAAACGTAAAAATCCCCCAAAAAAAAAATGAATGCAGCCATCATATTTAAAGACTAGCAAGCTGTTATATATTACATTTCTGTTTTGGTGTTTAGTTCTGCTTTAACTGTATGATTATAAGAACAAATAAAAAAAAGTTTTGTTCAAAAAAGTTTAATGAGGAAAAACGCAAAAGTTTCTCCAATCATAATTTAATTAAAAGTGAATAGAAAGATTAAAGTGATATTAAAGGCCAAAATTTGTTTTATTTATAGGAGAAGTATGGCCAAAGCTCTTTTGTCCTAACTAGGGGTGCAATGGATCGTCACTGATCTGTGATCTGAACGGGTAACCCTGTTTGGATCGGCACACGTCACGATCAGCGGCCTCGGCCTTAGGAAAGGCTATGGCTTCGGCCTAGCTCCGGAGTGGCGGCCATCTTTGTACATCCAGGCCGTTTACAATGTGATCGCTCCGTCAAACGAGGAGCAATCACTTGTAAACAAACCGGCATGACGCCGGTTACCCTCTCCCCTCTGTGTACTGATCTATACAGTGGAGGGGTGAGATCGGATGGCAGCAGCGCTGTGGGCTGGATCTGTAGTGCCCACAGCGCTGCTCTGTGACAAGTGCAGTCACAGCCATCCCTCCATACTCTGCCAATACCCTGCCATACTCTGCCAATACCCTGCCAATACTCTGAAATACCCAGCAATAACCTGCCAATACTCTGCCATACCATCCCAATACTCTGCAATACCCAGCCAATTCTCTACCAATACTTGGCGATACCTAGCCATACTCGGCAATACCCAGCCATACTCAGCCAATATTACAGTGGGGGAGATGTCCATTACAATGGGGGAGATGACATGGATATTACAGTGGGGGAGATGTACATTCACATCAGTCCTTGACCTCCAAGAACTTACATTGTAAGGTCCCTAACTCACATTCATACATACACATACTAGGGCCAATTTAGACAGAAGTCAACTAACCTACCAGCATGTCTTTGGAGGGTGGGAGGAAACCGGAGTACCCAGAGAAAACCCATGCAAGCACAGGGAAAAATATGCAAACTCCAGGCAGGTAGTACCACGGTTAAGGTATGAACCAATGACCCTAGTGCTGCTAGGCTGAAATTCTAATCAGTTAGCCACTGTATATTGGTGATCATATATGCCCAGATTTATGTGATCTGCTGAGATTTTTGGATTTACGGCCTTGTGAAATCACCGATACAGAATCACACAAATCTATGTTGCTCACATGAATGTAGATTATCACTGATATATAAAATACAAGTTCAGCACTATTAGTCGCTATCCCAGCATTTGCATTAGTGCAGAAGGTTTGCCTTTTTAAGCCACACCTTTTATTGGCTAATACAGGTTACTGACTATGCAAGCTTTCGAGACCCCCTTGATCTTTTCCTCAGGCTTTATACAACTGATATTGCATGAAGCTCGAAAAAGATTTAAGAGTCAGGAAAGCTTGCTAATAATTATGGTAACCACAAAATGTTGTAGCACTACCCCCTCAGGAGCCGCTGAGTATTCTGGGTACCCTATTCACTACTAAACCCTGAGCAGAGTGTTGCCCCTGCTGACACCACTAAAATACCTTGACCAGGTGACTCCCTGGCTGTAACACAAAGGACAAACACGTACACACTGATGAGATAAATGTTTAACTTGTATTAATGACACGGAAATGGCAAACTAAGCAAAACTTCCAAATGGCAAAACACCAATGAGAAAAAGCAATATAACACAATACAGTACCACTTTAAACCACTCCCACCCATCTTACAGGACTGAAGATTTAAACGTGAGCTCCCAAAATCGAGAAATGTTCTCCAAGTGAGTGGATGAGATAAGAAGAAAGCAAAGAACAAACACTGGGCTAGCTCACTTGCAGGCTCTCAGTCTCTCAGTGAGAAGAGTCAGGAATTTAACGGCTTGCTGCCCAGCCCACCGTCAAATTATGGAGGAGCGGTGCAGCTCTCGTTCTGGGACCTCATAAGACTTTGTCCCAGAACGGTTGCTCTCGCATGCCCACTGGGCACGCATCGTGGTGATCGCGGTCGCACTGTCTTGCTAGGACACCGCATGACCCTGATCTTTGTAGAGGGCTGCGGCTCTTTAACCATGTCATCGGCTGTGACCAATCACAGCCAGTCACATGTAAACATGGGGATGTCTGTAATCAGCTCTCATCCCCTCATGCTGACAGAGTGTGTGCAAGGAGAGCAGATCAGCGGCATCTCCTTGCAGGGGACATCCAGACATGTAATCAGTGCCCCGATTACAATACAGCACCACCAGTGCCAGCAATCAGTGCCCACAAGTGGCAGCAATTAGTGCCCATTAGTAATGTTAGTCAGTGCTGGCTATTAGTGCCGCCCCTCAATCAGTAACCACCAGTGTTACCTATTAGTGCCCACCAGTGCCACCCATCAGTGCTGCCTATCAGTGCTCATCAGTGGCACCTAAACAGTGCAGCATATTAATGCCTCATCAATGTCACCTAATCAGTTCCCATAAGTCATGCCTCATCAGTGCCGCTTCATCAGCGCACATTCGTGAAGTTTTAAAATGTTTTTATTTTTTTTTATTTAGTAAGTATATTTTTCCAACATATACCCCAAACACACTTAGGACTCTTCTTTCGGCTAGTTGCGGCCCTTATGTTGGTGCATAATAGGGATGTAAACTTCTTCCACAAAAGTGCATCTAGTGACAATAAACAGTAAAGTGCATTCAGTGCCAAAATTATTTAACATATAATCAAAAAAAAGAATATATATATATATATATATATATATATATATATATATATATATATATATATATATATATATATATATATATATATATTATATACGATGTAATTCAGTCCATAGTGCATAAGCATGTAAAACATGAAAATAAAGTAACAAAGTCTGAAAAAAACTAAATAATGGATCGTTCAATGTCCAATAAAGTGCAACGAAGCAATAGTGAAAGTGTCTATTTCTATATATAAAAAAATCTCTCAGTCCATATCAGAACGTGCACTTTATATATCCACTCTGTGTTATCAACATATAATGGCTCCGTGAGTAAACAATAACTCCACCAGTGATCACGTGAGTAGGTGTCCACACACTAGGTGCAATGGCTACCTTACCTTACTGCTGTAAGGTAAACAGCAGATACCCCTTTCACCAGGCAGATGGTATAGGTAGTATGGGTGGTCCCCTCTCGGTCCTCAGCCCCAAGCCAACATTCACATCCATAGGAGAAAAGAAGGAGCTCCAATAGTGAAGTATGTAATAAAATCAAACTTTATTCTAAAAAGGACATAGTCCTGGGTACTCACATTTAAAATAAAGCATTTAGGCAAACTATAAACAAGGCAGCAGCATCAAACGAACGGAACGCACGTTCGTACTGCGGACGTCACTTCCGATATCCTCCTAGTCCAATCCTATGCGTATCGTCACTTGGACATGTGACTTCATCAGGGAATAGACTATAGGAGGAAAGCTAACCCTTAAATAGTGGGTGAGGATCACGGCCATTTTCTTGTAGTCCACTGTATACACTTTAACATTGTTTAACTAATGACCACCCTCGGCCATCTTCCTGTGGCCCATATGATAGAAGATCTATTTGGCGGCTATTTTCCCATAGTTGGCTCCATATCACTGCAGGTAATCGCGGCCATCTCCCTGTAGCCCATACCTTCTTAATACATTATATACGTTCGTAACCGGTGGCCATGTATTAAGAGCTCGTCATTCAACGTAACGGTAACGGTCGTAAGCCCAAACTGCGGCCATTTTAACCTAACCTGATTGCATTCAATAGTGGGAGGGTCCACGGCCCTATTTCGATGGGTTATCCAAATACGAGCGTATCTTTGGCGGCCATATTTCTGTAGTCCACCATTAAGAATCACACTGATGGTCACAGACTACCCCCGCGGCCATTTTTCTATAGCTCAAATCTAACGACTAAAAAATAGAATACCCAAAAAACTAACATAAATTGTGCCATTATGGTGAGGTTAAAAATAAATATTACAATAAAGCATTGTGGTGGTGGCCCGTCGATTTAAGTGCTCCTACTGTCGTCGAAAATATATTCAACGAATCTAAACAGATAAAACCATCAAATTACCCCTCTAATAGATGATAACAACATTAGAATAATTTAAAAAATAGAGCATAAGAAGCCATTTAAGAATACAGACAATAAAATACCCACCCAAAAAATTAACTAATACCCGCAGACCTAGCCACCTTAATAGAGAACGATATAAATACTATAGGCTACTAATTACAATATTAGTACCACTGAAGAGACCAACCTAGAAACATTAATAGTATTAAAAATATTAAAAATCCCATATCATCACTCAGACCAGTAATCCAAAATTACAAAACCTAAAATAATTTCATCGTTAATCTTATAATGTTCCCAAGTAATTATACCAATAGTATCAGCACCCTGACAGATCATAAATCCAGTAACACATCGGTAATAGAGGGAAAGGTCCAATTTAGCGGACTGGTGGAGTATATGATTCCACTAAAGAGGAAGAGGTTCCCTTCTTGCAGCCCTCCATACCATAGACTGTATCGGTAGTCATTCGGGTCTGAGCATTAACTGGTCCAAATCCCAGATCCTTCCGCTTGATCATTTCCCCCCTGTACCCACGTTCCCTCCTCTAGATCTCCCTAGGGTTTCCGTGATCAAGTATTTAGGAGTGCAGGTCACTAGATCGCTGACAGACTATGTACCCCTAAACATTGAACCCCTTTACGCCCTGATTAAGACCAAGACACAAACCTGGGCCAGACTACCTGGGCGTTATGGGACGCATTAATCTGGTCAAAATGATACTTCTGCCCAAGATACTTTATTTGGTGTGGCATGCACCCCTGTATATACCACAAAATTTTTTCAAGACGATTGAATCAATTCTCAATTCATTTATATGGGGCCACAGCAGACACAAATTGTCTTGGAGACTTCTGAAGAATCCAGTGACAATGGGAGGGGCTGCCCTTCCAGATTTCCAGGATTACTACCTTGCCTCCCAATTGTCCCATTTTTATCACTTTGACAAGAGCGAGCTACCAAGATACCAGACATTACTTTGTAAACGCCCTGATGACCCTGCTCACACCCCACTTCAGTCAGTCCTTAGGGCTCCACTGTCAAAACGTTCCCCCTATCCAAAAGTAGACATGTTGACGCATCACCGGAGGATATGGCGGACGGCCCTAAACAAACTTGGGACCCCACAGGTTCATTCTTATACTCCTCTCTGGTTCAACACTCACTTGCCCGAACTGCTGTCCGTTCCAGACCCCGCAGCTTGGACGCGGTATGGGATATTGTACATGCACCAAGTCATGACTAGCTCTGGGCTTAAATCCTTTCAAATGCTAAAGGAAGAATTCGCACTCCCTAACCATCTCTTCTTCCGATATTTACAGCTCCGACATGCGCTACAGACTCAGTTTCCCGGCTCCAACCCCCCCGACAGTCCCTCCTATAGTAGATATAGTCACAGGGGCTGAGCCAACCAGGTTGATCTCTGCCCTCTACTCCGCCATCCGTCTCCCAGGTTCCGGGGCATTGGCTTACGCCGCCAAGGCCGGATGGGAGGTGGATGTTGGATTAATTGAGGACGAGGAGTGGGATGATGTATTGGGGGATGTGAAGAGAGTATCCCCCAGACTTTCGGACCGCCTCACACAGCTGTACATTGTTCATAGGACATATCTGACCCCCCAAAAGATAGCACGGTTCAAATCCACGTATAATCCGGGATGCCGCTTATGCGACCACACCCCAGGCTCCTTCTATCACCTCATATGGTCCTGCCCGGTTATACAAACATACTGGATACAGGTAATTCGCTTTCTCCATGACCAGATGGGCTCTCCTGTTAGCCTCGACCCGAAGCTGTGCTTACTTGGTCTCTTGCCAGAATTTGAAGCTGACAAGTCCCTTCGTACCTTTTTACATGAAACACTGTTCCTGGCGAGAAAAGTGCTTGCTCGCGGCTGGATGCAGGCCCTCCCCCCCACGGTCCAATGTTGGAAGAAAGAGGTTAACGATACCCTCCCGTATAAGAAATTAATATATACGCATAGAGGATGTCCACTTAAATTCGAGCAGATATGGGGCAGATGGTTGGGGGATGGGGAGACATGTACTTGATATGCTGTTGTATTGATCCTTTGTCCCCCTCCCCCCTCTGTTTTCCCCTTTCTGTGCTTCCTCCACCCCATGGGTCTGCTTTTATTGTGTCCCCCTCTCTTTCCTCCTTTTTTTTTTCTTTCTCTCTCTGCCTCCTGCCCCTTCCCCGGTTGACACGGATTGGTCTTACAATGATGCTACCCATGATGGGTATCTAAACCCTATGTGGCGCAACTATCCCAAAGCACTCATGTATGCAACACTGCCTTGGCCAGGTTGGCCCTTATTACCTGATGTACCTTATATATGCTTACTATGTATGTTATATTCTCTGTTTCCTTCTTTTTGGTTTTTTTTTCTTTGTTTTTTTCAATAAAGTTTGTTTTTCAATTAAAAAAAAAAGAGGAAGAGGTTAGTGGGGGCATCAAAAATCATTTAGAATAATGCAATAAGCCGCAACCTAATATATATACACATAATTTAGTGGAGGATACCGAAAATGAAGTCCAAAGTACCCACTATACCACTTCCTAATATACAAAACTAAAAAAATTATACAGAGATACCAAATATTAAAAAGCTAAAAATCACTAATAAAACAGTTAAGGTCAAAGTCCACATTGAGTCCCTGATGTACAAAAGTGTCTAAAGTGAAGATCCACTTGGATTCTAGTTGACTTAGTGTCCTAACCTTATGACCTCCCCGCCAATGCTTTTTGTAGGGCTCAATACCCCAAAAGGTGAGGTGGGTGGGGTCTTTATTATGATGTGTACAGAAATGTCTTGATACACTGTGTCTGTCGAACCCATTGATAATGTTTTTAACATGTTCTTTTATACGCACTCTTAAGGGTCTCTTGGTGCGGCCTACATATTGCAGGCCACAACTGCATTGTAGGACATACACAGCTCCCTCTGTGTTACAGCATTTGAAATCTTTCACCTTATAGGAATTCCCAGTACTTGTAGACAAAGCTAAATTTCTTTTTAGGTGGATGTTTCGTTTTTCTACACGCATAACCGTGTTTGCAGAGAAAGAAACCTTTTCCCGTGAAAAAGGTCAAACCATTAAACGGTGGATCGGGGACGTTCTTTACAACCTTATCTCTTAATGTTGGTGCCCTCTTATATACAAATTTTGGGCATTGTGGTAACAGACTCTTTAGATGCACATCTGAGCATAAAATATACCAATGTTTCTTAATGATCTTTTCGATCTTCCTGTATTGAGTATTATAATTCAAAACAATGGGCACCTTCTTGTCTTCTATATTCAAGGTTTGTTTATCTCTAATAAGGTCTATCCGATCCAATCTTTCAACTTTCAAAATCTTTGTTTTAATCTCTTCTTTCCTATAGCCTTTATTCGTGAACCTTTGACCTAACCTTTCAGCTTGCATCAAATAATCTTCGGTGTCTGTGCAGTTTCTTCGTAACCGCATGAATTGTCCTTTAGGTATATTGCATAGCCAGTTACGATGATGACAGCTCTCTACTGGTAGATAACTGTTCTTATCCACATTTTTAAAAATGCGTCTTCGTGCGTAATCTACCATGCTCTTGTATGATTTCTAAATCTAAGAAGCATATGGACTTACTGCTGACCTCCCACGATAAGCTTATATTCCTATTATTTACGTTCAAGTTTTCTTAAAACATAACTAAACTATTGGTATCTCCTTTCCAGAATATAATATTATCGTCAATATACCTCTTGAATAAAATCAATTCTTTAGGTCCGTCATGGTATACGGCTTCCTCTTCCCATTGGGCCATAAACAGACATGCCACACTAGGTGCGAACTTGTGCCCATCGCTACTCCGGTTATTTGATGGTAGTATTCTCGATCATACCAGAAATAGCTGTTCTTCAGGCAAAAATCTAAACACTTGACAAGGTATTTTCGTTGAGGACATGGTAGGTTACTATATTTTCTTTAACCCCATTTTACGGCTTCACACGCTTGACGATGCTTAATCACTGTATATAACGAAGAAACATCAGCTGATGCCATACTCCATGGCCCCTCCTTTTCTGACAATTCCTCTATACTTTGTAGTACCTGTTTGGTATCCCTAAGATAGGCTCTTGTTTGTTTGACCACTGGTTGTAGGTACCTATCTATATATTCACCCATTCTTGAAATAAGAGAGTCGATCCCATTTACTATGGGTCTAGGAGGTGGATTTATTTTATCTTTATGCATCTTAGGTAGTGAGTAGATAATCGGGTTTATACACACCTCTGGGATCAGATATTTAGCCTCCTCCTTGTTCAGAATATCCCTCTTCAGCCCCAAATGTACCACCTGCTCCAGTTCCTTTCTGCATTTGAACACTGGGTTCCTTGGTAACTTTATATATGTGGTACTGTCCCCCAGTAAATTCTTCATGCTCTCCTTATATTGGGCTTTAGAGAAACCAGGATTTCTTTGAAAGGAGAAAAAAAAAGGGGGGGGGGGGAGAGATAGATTTTGGCTGAGGTATGCCCATTTAAATAGAAACCAGCACTTAAAATGCCAATTTATTCCTTGGATAGCTTAAGTCCACAGTGGAATGTGTGTAGAATGTCTGCCTAGCAAGGAAGCAAAAAGGGGTAAATTCTGGTATCTGTTGATAAAGACAATAAAGATGTTAGACTGCATGGCTGGGTGTGTCGTGGGTTAAGAACCCTCTCACCTGGTCTCACAGCTCAGCAGGGCGAAACAATGACCTTCCGTTTGGAGGGAAACCCCCCTTTGTCAGTCTTCTTGTATGGCTGTGTAGATGGCGATGACTCAGTCAGCCTATCTACAGGTTCTGCTAACCTGCCTCCTCAGGATGATCAACTCTCTCTGGTGGCTCTGCAAATTCCCAACTCGGTTCTATCTGGCCTGGGCCCATGTGGATCCACTCTGCTCTCCCTCTCACGTCTGGCCTCCAACACAGTCTCTCCCATCTACCCCAGTGTTCCCAGGATTTTCCTTTTTAAATGTGCCCATCCTGTTTGCCAGTCCTCTTGGGCGGTGTAGTTCAGCTTCAGTTAATCTGGACGAAAGAATCCTGTTTACAGCATACAAGTCTCAGCATTCCTGTATAGGTTGTGTGATAACGAAGTAACACTGCCATCTTGTGACCAAATACAGTCCTTCATAACAGTAACATTGCACTTTACTTATGTAGCACCCACCTAGTTTAGATGCTAAAAGTCACACACATTTAGCTTTTTAGCTCTGCTGTTAGTGGAGACAAAATTGTGTTTTGCAGCTGCATGCTTGCCTATCTCCCTGTCTTTCCAGAACTCTCTGGAAACATAGTGAGCAGGAGAGGTAGAGTCTAATCTGGCCCTGGATACAACCTCAGCCAATCCCTGGTTGGGAAATGGCCAGTAGGGGGCTGAGAGTGGTGTATAAGAGTGGGAACAGAGTAGCAGGGTCTTTTGTCTGCAGGAGAGTAACCCAGCCAGGAAAGGCTATTAAACCTTCCAAGGGTTAGAAGAAGCTTTCAGAAGTCCTGGATGATTCTAGCTCATCAAGGAGCTAAAGGATCACCCCCTAAAGTTGCAGGAACAACCAAAGCGACACCCAAAAGGGGTCTTCCCGGGATACATTGTGCCAGTGTCAACTGAAGCGGATAGAAGGTGTCAGGACCTGGCAGTGTCAGTGTCAATTGCTCAACAATTCACTGGTCTATTCCTCAAATGACCCTGCCGTGAATCTTGAACACTATTTCCTGTTTGCCAAAATATTGTGCTCTCTCCAACCAATATCTCACTTTTCTCTCTCTGGCTGCTTGTCAGAAACCATGAATCAGAATTAGACAGAAGTACAATTAAATCACTCTTTTTATTAAATAAAAATAAAAAGGTAAATAGAGTAAGCGTAGTCAAAGCATAGCCAGAGTCCAGTTACCGGATCGAGTAGTCAGCCAGTCCAGAGTTCAATAACCAGATCGGGTAATAGCCAGGCCAGAAGTCAGGGATCCAAGTGGAGCAACAGCAAGCAGGATAAGGAGCCAGAAGGGATGTCAGCAAACCAGTCTTTAAACAGAACCGCAGGAGATGGTTTCTTGTGATGTGACAAAGGCGAAGGCAGAGATGAAGTGAGTTGGACAGCTTTAAGTAGGCGGATCAGACGAGCAGGATTAGGAACAGCTGGGTAACTATGGAGAGAGATGAGAGCTGGCAATTAGCTGACAGCTGAGCAGCCAGGCCAGAGAAGGAAGGGCTTAGCCAGCCCTGACACTGCTGTCCATATCTTTGCCATTCGGTTTTGACCTTTGGCTTGTTCCTCGACAACACATCAGCTCAATACTAACCTGCAACCAATTTGTTACTGTCTTTTGGCTTGTTTACTGACTACGGTTCTGCTTGATCCCTACTTGCTATATCTGCTACTGGACCCTGGCTTGCACATCTTCTGGTGGGGAAATCCTGAGGACCACAACCTGGTACTAACACGCAGAAAAGCTCTTCTACACCATTACCATACCGGTTAGTACTTGGACCCCGTACCTCAGGTGAATGTATACCTGTCCAAATTGTCAGTGGGTGCTGCTCCACTGCTATATCTACTGGCCTCCGACCTGGACTTCAAACCACAACGGAAGGGAAGGAGGGGGGGAGGGGGAGGGGGAGGGGGAGAGGGAGAGAGACTGTTGCCTGTACATGCGTTTATTAGTAGAGGGGATGTTCCATACCTGCGCTTTAGATCAAGCCCCCCCCTTTATTTAAACCTGTTGCTACTGTTTGTACAGAAAATAGGATTTTTATAACAGCTTACCTGTAAAATCATTTTCTTGGAGTACATCACAGGACACAGAGCACCATAGTAGGGTATATAGGCACCTTCAGGTGATGGACACTGTTATACCCATTACAGGAAGTTTCCTCCCTATATAACCCCTCCTCCTACCAGGAGTACCTCAGTTTTTTTTCGCCAGTGTCTAAGGTGTTGGTCACAAGTGTTTTTGTAGCAAAGCAATATATCTAAACCCCAGAAAGGGGGGCAGGACCTCTGTGTCCCGTGATGTACTCCAAGAAAGGAATTTTACAGGCAAGCGGTTATAAAAATCCTATTTTCTTTATCGTACATCACAGGACACAGTTGCCTATATACCCACATAGTGATTACTATGGTGCACTGTGGCCCATGATGTACGATAAAGTTAAAGTACGATAAAATAAAGTTTTACTTTGGTTAAAAAAGTGCTTTAAAATAGTGTCCTCATTCAAGTTATTTAGTTCTGGGTGTCCGAAAGCCTGTCTTGATCCCAATTCCAGCTCTACAACACAAATAAACAAAAGAAAAATAAAGACATCATCTGCCTGATTACACACATACCTGATTACTGTTTGCATCTGGCTGAATTTACCCTGTGCCTGGCTGCTTGCTCCATTAAGGGATCAGAACCCGATTTATCAGCGGGACCACTACACTTTAATAACAACCATTTTACATTCATCAATGGCAAACATGGGGCACACAGGAAGGGAGGAGTCTAGCAATAGTGCCCCCAGGAGCACACCGTAGGAGCGCCCAGGGTTGTCTTCTCTTCCCTTCAATAGGATGTTACTAGATCCCTCTAGCCCCCCTCATCCCCCTGCCTTAAAAGACACGGCAAGAACCCCCCCCCCCCCCCCCCGTGAAAAATCATCTGGACGGCCTGCTTTTGAGACTGTGTGGGAAGATTGGAGAGGTTGTGGCTCCATATACTGTACAGTCTGCTGTGCACTGCTGAGGGGTAATTTCTGTGCCTCTCCATCTCCTCTCTTCCCATATCAGATACCGGTTGTAGCTGTGGGAGGACAGAAGACTGACTGGGAATACGGGAGTGGTATACCTCCCCTCTTATCTCCCAACTAGTCTGGAATGGAGAGAGTGTGGTCTCCGGCGAGATCCGGAGACAGGTGGGGTGGGGGAGACACACACGGCCATCAGCTCTCGGTGGTCGGCCACTCGGAGTAGGTCGGAAATGGCCGAGGTAGCACAAACAACGGGCCGAGGGCCACAGAGGATTGCCAAGAAGAGCAGAGGGAGGCTCGGCTCATCGGAGAGAGCATGCAGAAGAGATTCTGAGGGATAAGGAAGAGTTGCCGCCCCCCTCTTCCTCCAGATAAGTGAAAGAATATTGTGTAAGTATAAGTGAATGTTTTCCAACATGTCTGTACAAATTAAATTAATGTAGGTTGAAGAGAACTGTTAGAGGAAAGTGGGGAGAATAGATTTGATACCCGGGTACAGAAATAGTTCTCACGTATAGAATACTTGAAGTAGAAGCATTATGTGAGTGTATGTTAAGATACACGTTAAGAGACTTGTGTGATTTGGGTCCACTATTGTCTGATGTGAGAAACTACACTTACTTGAGGCACTTTATTATCTTGAAATTAGAGAAACCATGAAAATTGGAAGCTGGCCCTACTCTCCTGTGCACTATATATAACAAATATATAAGTCCTAAACACAGAGAAGGGATGGGAGATTTGTTCCGCCCTCCCCCCCCCTTTTTTTTTGGGAGCACGTTGGGAAAATGAGGGGTAAGTCGGCAAGAGGTGGTGGGGTAGTTGTCAAATCATCCCATGCTAGTCTAAGCATGAGCTCTGGTCCTATGCACAAATATATAACCCAAGGAGGGGATGGGGATGTATAAAGCCAAACTCTAGAGCGAAATAGAGAAACATAAGTAGTACAACATTTTTGACATACAATGTTAGAGGATTAAACTCCCCAGAGAAAAGACATATGGTATTACCAGAAATAGAAAAATGCAGCAGAAATAATATTTTTTTTACAAGAGACACATATTGCACAGGATACAAAGGTCAAGCTATACTCAAACATCCCAACATGATACTATGGAGATTCCCCAATTAGGAGGGCAAAAGGAGTAGCAACAGGCGTTGGGAAACATTTTCATTTTATAGAAGAAAAGAGAAACGCTGACCCAGAGGGTCGTTTCCTTTTCCTAAGAGGGACCTTGATCATCAATTAGTAGACATCTATAGAATTCAACACTCAAGTATAAAAGGCTATACATTCCACTCGGCTGTACACAGTACATATTCTCCTGGTTAAACATAGTGCACTGGTGGATGTAACCGAATCAACAATAGGAATAACAACAGTGTCGGATCATGCCCCAGTGGCAATGAAGATGAAATTACAAGGGGAAACTTATAGGAAATCCCCATGGAGATTAAATGAGGATTTAATAGACGACAAGGAAATAGATCAATATTTCCTGAAGAATGAGATGCCAGAAATAACAAAAGCAACAATATGGGAAGCACACAAAATAGTCATAAGTGGAAAAACTAATCTCCATAGGGACAAGAAAAAGAGGGAGAGAGAAAATATCAGAACTATAAAATATATACGACCTGGAACAAAGACATAAAAAGCAAGCGGAAGCAGAAACCTATAGGACCTTAATTATAAAAAAAGAGACCAACTAAAAGACCTAATGGAACAGGAAACAAGGAAGGCATTAAATAGAGTGTCACATGAGAGATACAAATGGGGTAATAAGCCAGAGAAGCACCTTGCAAAAATCTTAAGAAAAAATAAGACTTTAAATTATATCGAAAGGATAAAAAATGAAAGGAGAAAGGGTAAATAAGGACAACAGATATTGCTTTGGCCTTCCAATCATATTATAGTGCACTTTATACAATAAGAAATCAAGAGACACAACAAGAAAAATAAATATACAAGACTATTTAATGAAGGACAAATTGCTAAAAATACAAGTCTAACAATTGACAGAGCTGGAAAAACCAATTACGCAAGAGGAAATTGAACTGGCACTGAAAGAGACCCCTATAGGTAAAAGCCCAGGCCCAGATCGGTTTAAGATTAAATACTATAAAAAATATAAAACCAACAGATACAAAAGCTATGAGACTACTTGAATAAGTTAGGCGACGACAAAGAAACAAGGCGAGAGTCATTACTAGCCCATATTGCAATAACAACAAAAGAGGGAAAAGATAAAACCATCTGCTCAAACTATAGGCCTATAGCCTTATTAAATGCGGACACCAAGATCTACACAAAAATCCTGGCAACAAGATTTAAAAAATTTATACCAATGTGGGTGGACCCAAATCAAACAGGGTTCGCACCTGGCAGAGAGGGTAGAGACAATAGCATAAAAACAGTGTTAATGTCACAAAAGGAAAAAAATAAGGCATCCTCAGTGCTACTAATCACTAGGAAAAAAAAAACCCACTGAGGTTTAACACCACCAGACATAAAAAGATATTACAAGTCAGTAATCATTTCAGGGATTGTGAGTGGGTCAATGAAAAAAGTGAACAACAGTGGATTGAGATTGCAAACACATTAAGCAGAACAACACTTTATAAAAAATATACCACCACGAAAGCACAGAAAATTAGATTTGGCGGCACACGATTTGACTAAAAATGTATTCAAAATTTGTGACACATTGTACAGACAAAAGACCTGGGCATATAATTCACCACTAATTGCACTCAGTGGAACAATTTTTTTTCGCTCAGGAAAGGGGACACTTTTCGGCGTTAAAATGGGGAATGCCCAAATAAGAGATATCACCACACATGGGAAGATGAGAACACTATGGGAATTAAAATAAATAAATGGGAGATAAGCGATTGGGAATATTTTCAATTAAAACACCTGCTAAATATACTACCTCAACCAATTAGAGATGGAAAACATTTATACCCACTAGAAAAACTCTGGTGTACAAATTCCACTGAAACATGGTATATCTACAGTTTATTGAATATTGACAGAACTGGAGGAAAGAAATACCTCCCTATATAGGCAAATGGGAAAAAGAAGTAGGTACGAAAC
Source organism: Lithobates pipiens (assembly GCF_037356315.1). Classification (NCBI taxonomy): domain Eukaryota; kingdom Metazoa; phylum Chordata; class Amphibia; order Anura; family Ranidae; genus Lithobates; species Lithobates pipiens. The sequence continues at coordinate 171,085,208 of NW_027507764.1, forward strand.
TAGAGAACCAACAAGTTGAAATTATAGGAGCAGTACATAGCTATGCAACGAACATAAAACACAATAGAGATTAACTATAAACTATTGGTATCAGACCCCGGACAAAATTCATACATATTAACATGACAAATCCCCAGCGTGGGAGGGAACGTGGACAGAGGGCCATGATGACACATCTGGTGTGAATGGCCGAAAATCAAGCAATATTGGCAGGAAATCTCAGAATATATTATAGAAATAACTGAAGAAAAGACAATCAACACTGCAAAGATATGCAGGTAGGTTAATTGGCTTCTGTCCAAAATTGGCCCTAGTATATAAATGGGGTCCTTGGATTGTGGGCTCCTTGAGGGTAGGGGCCGATGTGAGTGTGCAATGTACAGTGATGGGGACAATTGTAGACACTCAGGTTGAACTGGATGGACTGATGTCTTTATTCAACCGTACTATGCAACTATGTAACATCTTGCAAACGTGTATTTCATGAATCAAAAACCCCAAATAAACAATATGGAAAAAAATCTACCCCAATATTGCTGAACGCTGCAAAATGATTAATTCCAAAGAAGTGGTTAAGTACAGAAAAAATGGATGTAAAAGGAATGGTTTGAGCGAATAGAATACTAAAGCAGAATGGAATACTTATGCAGCAGAGAAAAAGGGCATATAAGATATAATAGTATCTGGGGAAAATGGAAAACTTTTAAAACCTCTGAGAAATATGAAAAATACAAATAAAAAATGACAGAATGTAGTAGTGTCTGAGCAAGAATAGAAATAAGAAAGGGGGGCGAGAGCAGACCAAAGGGGTGGGGGGGGGGGGGGTGGATAGAAGCAGGCAGGAGAATGGGGTATTTGGGTAGTGAAAGAAGAAAATGTATTGGAAGACAGATATCAACGATAGTGAATGTGATTTTAATATTCAAATTATGGAAAACCTGACAGTAGAAGAAATTAAACAAACTCCTGTAAAAACACCACAATGATGCAAAACCGAGAAGGAGACAGTTAATGAATGTAAAGTTGAATACGTCTCTCGACAATATTAGCTGATGTGGGAAAAAATAAATAAATCAATGGCTAACATGGTACAAGGTTTTACTACTGCATGTGCATTAGAAGATGCAAATGTGATAGTAGAGAGAGTCCATGTTTGCCAAAAATAAAGTCCTGGGAATGGGCAGTGAATGTAACATTCTCCCATTATAAATAGGATGAATGTTACAGTAAACAAATTTCCTAATTGAAGAACAAATGTTATCTACCCCACAAACATCTTGGCGAATGTGAATTTTAAAAACAGTGATTGTTATTAGTATGCAGTATAAAGTACTCCTTTCTTCACACATACATTTTGCATCTTCTCAATTGTGCACATCAAGATCAACAGAATCATCTCTAAAATGTAATTCTAAAAAGGTGTGGAATTTTTTTTTCGTTTTGAACAGAGTGAAGAGGGATTAGGTCATCTGCCACTTTTTATGTCTGTCTGTGTCCCCCTGCTAAGGAGATTCACCCTCTGTTATTACTGAAAAAAACACATAGAGAAAACTACATATTTTAAGTTGTCACCAGAACAGGAATAGAGGGGAAATCATCCAAAGAGGACAGTAGCTATGGTAGCAACCAGGAATTCCCTCAATTTGGAGGAATTTCCAATTGCATCCTGTTCTGGCTATAGGACACGCAGTGAAGGGGAAACAGATGGCAAAAAAAACAAAAAAATCTGACAGGGGGTCATAATGGGGTTACATACGGGTGACAACAATGAAGAACAATATACGAATAGCGTGTGAGAACCTACCCCATAACTGAATCAAAAAGCAAAAAAGAAATAGGGAAAGAAAGAGAAGGGGTGCAAGTGTCTTGGAGCCAAGGTGAGTTCTATCATAATAGGCTTTCCTATAGTTTTGTTGCTGTCAAGACATGTCATACGTTTTAGTTGAGGTTTTGAGAGGCCATCCGGGTCCGATTGTACAATCTCATTTAGTTTTGCAAACATCTGTTTGAAAGCCTACCTGCTTGCATATAAACGGTGTACTGTTTAGGCCCTGGTAAATTTAAGCAGATTGTAAAGTTGAGTGAAGATTGTGAAGAGTGTGGCCAGCTTAAAAAAGCAGTTTGACTGCACTAAAATACTGCGTACTACTGTGTGTTGCCTTTTGGAAATCTAAGTAAAATACTCAATGCAAGTATCAAGAAACACAATTCTCAGTCAAATATTGTTAAGTTTGTATTTTATTTACACACTTTAATAACAGTATAGTAATAATATGCATATTTACGCAAAATATATTTTATTAAAATAAAAAAAATGAAGTAGCAAAACAATATTCATAGTTTTAAAAAGTCAAAGTATTCTAGTGATAAACCCCCTCCTCTACAGGGCAGAACTGGCAGCGATATATCTTATCCTGGTAAGATCGCTGACCATCAATGAGTTATGCCCTACAGAAGCCTCTGATCAAATCTCCTTTTTATGGAATGATCTGTAAGCATGTTTTTGGGGAGTCGTATGAGCACTTCTAAGCAAGGTCACAAGGCATACATTGGAGAGGCCTAAAAGCCCTCACACAATGGGCACTGAAGGTGACCATTCTCTATAGGCACGTTTTTGGGCAGTCCTATTAGAACTCCTAAGTAAGCTTATAAGGCCTAAACTGGAGGGACCAAAATCCCGCACACAGTGGGTAGTGAAGGTGACCATTCTGGAGGAATTACTGGCTCCAACAAAAAGAAGCACAGCTGAGAATTGTTCAGAGGTCCTTTGTTGCCGACCATAAAAGTAGCCTTTCAGATACAAGAAGAGTACAAAACATTTCATATATGACTGGGGATCAGTTTTGGAATACACTATCTTGTTGGTCTGGAGCTTAATTTAAACACTTTCAACTAAAAAGTTCACATTAATTAAGGAGTCTCACAGTTTCCTTAGGGTCAAGCAGGCCATCCAAAAAGTACATACAGTATCTCACAAACGTGAGTACACCCCTCACATTTTTCTAAATATTTTATTACATCTTTTCATGTGACAACTTTGAAGAAATTACACTTTGCTACAATGTAAAGTAGTGAGTGTACAGCTTGTATTACATTGTAAATTTGTTGTCACCTCAAAATAATGCAACACACAGTCATTAAGGTCTAAACCACTGGCAACAAAAGTGAGTACACTTCTAAGTGAAAATGTCCAAATTGGGCCCAAATTAGCCATTTTCTCTCTCCAGTGTCATGTGACTCATTAGTATTACAAGGTCTCAGGTGTGAATGGGGAGCAGGTGTTTTAAATTTGGTGTTATTGCTATCATGCTCTCATGCTGGTCACTGGAAGTTCAATCTCATGGCAAAGAACTCTGAGAATCTGAAAAAAAAGAATTGTTGCTCTACATAAAGGTGGCATAGGCTATAGGAAGATTGTCAAGACCCTGAAACTGAGCTGCAGCACGGTGGCCAAGACCATGCAGCGGTACACTGGAGAGGTTCCACTAAGAACAGGCCTCGCCACAGTCGACCAAAGAAGTTGAGTGCACATGCTCAGCGTCATATACAGAGATTGTCTTTGGGAAATAGATGTATGAGCACTGCCAGCATTGCTGCAGAGGTTGAAGGGGTGGGGGGGGGGTCAGCGTGTCAGTGCTCAGACCATATACCACACAATGCATCAAAATTGTTCTGCATGGCTGTTGTCCCAGATGGAAGCCTCTTCTACAGATGATGCAAAAGAAAGCCCGCAAAAAGTTTGCTGAAGACAAGCAGACTAAGGACATGGATTATTGGAACCATGCCCTGTGGTCTGATGAGACCAAGATAAACTTAATTTGTTCAGATGGTATCAAGCGTGTGTCATGGCAACCAGGTGAGGAGTACAAAAAGACAAGTGTGTCTTTCCTACCGTCAAGCATGGTGGTGGGAGTGTCATGGTCTGGGGCTGCTTGAGTGCTGCCGGCACTGGGGAGCTACAGTTCACTGAGGGAACAATGAATGCCAACATGTACTGTGACATACTAAAGCAGCGCATGATCCCCTCCCTTTGGAGACTGGGCCGTAGGGCAGTATTCCAACATAACAACCCCAAACACACCTCCAAGACAACCACTGCCTTGCTAAAGAAGCTGGGGTGAAGGTGATGGACTGGTCAAGCATGTCTCCAGACCTAAACCTCACTGAGTATCTGTGGGGCATCCTGAAAAGGAAGGTGGAGGAGTGCAAGGTTTCTAACATCCACCAGCTCTGTGATGTCATGGGGGAGTAGAAGAGGACTCCAGTGGTAACCTGTGAAGCTCTGGTGAACTCCATGCCCAAGAGGATTAAGGCAGTGCTGGAAAATAATGGTGGCCACACAAAATATTGACACATTGGGCCCAATTTGGACATTTTCACTTAGGGTGTACTCACTTTTGTTGCAAGCGGTTTAGACATTAATGGCTGTGCGTTGAGTTATTTTGAGGGAACAGAATATTTACACTGTTATACAAGCTGTAAGCTGCACACTCACTACTTTACATTGTAACAAAGTGTCATTTCTTCAGTGTTGTCACATGAAAAGATATAATAAATTATTTACAAAACTGTGAGGGGTGTACTCACTTTTGTGAGATACTGTGTGTATGTATGTATGTATATATATGTATGTATATATATATATATATATATATATATATATATAAATAATACACACACACACACACGCTACTCCAAATGTAGTCAATACCAAATACACCTTCAGACCTAGTTGTGTAGTCTTCAGGAATCCATGAATATATAGACATTATGTAGCCCCTCTTCTGAAGTGTGCACATCAAGATCAACAGAATCATCTCTAAAAAAAAATTTAAAGGTGTGGAATTGGTAAAATTTGATAAAACCACCCCATCAGAGTTAGATGAGAAGGGTCACTTATACAATTTTATATATTAGGATTCTGATAGCAAGGTAAATTGGATAAGCATTGCAAACATTGGTAAAAATGACCGTGTCCTGACCGTGTCCTTCCTGACTTTTGCAGTTCTCATCAGCCGTTGGCCCCTCTAGTGCATCATTTGGAGGGGCGGGGCAGAGCTTGCGATACCCTGTAGATACTTCAGCTTGTTCAATTAAAGTGATGGTAAAGGCTTGTTTTTTTTTTTTTTTTTAAATAACAAACATGTTATACTAACTCCCTCTGGCAGTTGGTTTTGCACAGAGTTGCCTGGATCCTCCTCTTCTTGGGTCTCTCTTTGCTGCTCCTAGTCTCTCCTTTGGGTGCCCCTCAGCCAGCAGCTTGCTACAGGGGTCACCCAAGCTGAGTCAGAGCTCCGTGTATCCATTCAGACACGTAACCCTGACCTGGCCCTGCCCCCTCATTCCCCCTATTGGCTCACTGACTGATTGACAGCTGCGGGAGCCAATAGCGCCGCTGCTCTGTCTCAGCCAATTAGGAATAGTGTACTGGATGGCTGAGGGGATCGTGGACATCGCTGGAGAGAGAAGGTGCTCTGGTAGGTAATTTGGGGGTGCTGGGGAGGCTGCTGCACACAACGTTTTTTATCTTAATGCATCAAGATAAAAAAGCTTCTTCCTTTACAACTCCTTTAAGCTTTGACAAAAAAAATGGAAGTTGATTGGTTTCTATGCACAGCTGCACTAGATTTTAAACTCTCCAGTTTTAGCAAAATCAACCCCAGTGAGTGCTTGAGGTTGGCATGAAGTGAAGGATAGAGCACTGCTTTGGGTACAAGAACAGGATATTACATTCTACCAAGTTGTAAACTGGCCACTTCTACTATAGCTAGAAACACAAGCAATGATTTGTGGGGCTGAATAAGAGGAATCAATCAATTCCCTCATCCATGCTAAACAGTATAGATGGAGGAATCTACACTGGTGGCTAGCAGCTGTCATATTTAGACAGCCACAACACCAGCAGTTGCCTGAATACCCAGAGAGTGACTTCTTTTTATTAGACACAGCCCCTGTTTGATCAACAGTTTTCCATCTAGCTCCTCTGATTTTTAAATTGACTTTTGTTGAGCTAAGTTTTGCCAAGAGGGCTACCCAAGGCTTGAATTTCAGCAAATTAAGCCGAAATTTGAGCTGTGTATGGTTTAATAGAGCCAATGACTTAATTAAATTAATTAAACCTATACAGTACTTAGCTGGCCTGTGCATTTGCCCTAATATACAAAACACCTTTTCTCTAACTTGTGAGTGGTAGTCTTATCAAGGTTTTCTAACCATTTTCTATAGATTATATTTTTACAGACAAGTTGGTCATAATGGATTTACCAGATTATTTATCTGTGTACACCTGAAAAATGAGAGGTACAGTGCATTAAAAAAAATATCCCTACCCTATAAAATTGTCCACATTTTGCCATGTTACAACCAAAAACAAATGATTTCTTGGAATTTTATGTGAGAGACCGACGCAAAGTGGCACATAATTGTGAAGTGGAAAAAAAATGATAAATGGTTTTCCAAATTATTCCCAAATAAATATCTGAAAAAAGGTGCGCACATTTGTATTCAGCCACCTTTACTCTGATACCCCTAAAAAAAATCTAGTGGAATTAATTGCCTTTAGAAGTCACCTAATTAGTAAATAGAGTCCACCTGTGTGTAATTTAATCTCACTATAAATACAGCTGTTCTGTTTTTTGTTTTTCTTTTTATACAAGAGGTGGGTGATAGTAGGGCCATTAATGGCCTCCTAAACGTTTGGGGGCGGGGGTAATATATATATAGATGGGGTAAAAGGAAAAAGGGAGAAAAAGAATATATATATTTTTTTCTCTTCCTTCTTTCTTTATTTTTTTATTATATTAAGGGAAGGGAGAAGGAGATAGCGTGGCCACTAAGTCGGAATCATGGAGTAAGAATAAGAGTGGAAGGATTTTGTTTGGGGGGGGGGGTTCTTTTCTTCATTTTTTCTATTCTATATTATGGTCACTAATGGCCTCTTACATGTTTTGGGTTACGGGGGGATATATATATAATTTTTTTTTCTCACGGGAGTATAGGGTGGTATGGCGGAATTAAAAAATAGTATTTGGAGTAGAAAGGCAGTCTATCAGGGAGATGGAGGGAGCAGATGGGGGGGGCGTTTTCCCTTTTTTTTTCATAGGTGTGCGTGGGGTAAGCATGTCAGTTATTTTGGAATAGAATACATAGGACTGTTTGGTATTTGTGTAGTCTCGTTTGAATTATTGAATATAAAGTTGTATGAATCGATATATTACATTTTAAATAAAAATAAAATTTGATAATAAAAAAAAATACAGATGTTCTGCTAAGCCCTCTGAGGTTTGTTTGTTAGAGAACCTTAGTGAAAAAACAGCATCACAAAGGCCAAGGAGCACCCCAGATAGGTCAGGGATAAAGTTGTGGAAAAGTTTAAAGCAAGGTTAGGTAATAAAAAAAAATATCCCAAGCTTGGAACATAGCAAGGAGCACTGTTCAAACTATCATCCGAAAATGTAAAGAGTATGGCACAAATGCAAACCTACCAAGACATGGCCGTCCACTAAACGGACAGGCAGGCCAGACAAAAAGAGCATTAAATCAAAAGAGAGCCATGGTAACTCTGGAGGAGCTGCAGAGATTCAAAGCTCAGGTAGGAGAATCTGTCGACAGGACAACTATTAGTCATGTACTCCACAAATCTGGCCTTTAAGGAAGAGTGGCAAGAGGAAAGCCATTGTTGAAAGAAAGCCATAAGAAGTCCCATTAGCAGTTTGCGGGAAGCCATGTGGGGGACACAGCAAACATAGAATTTTTAGGCCTAAAATCAAAACGCTGTGAGTGGCGGAAAACTAACACTGCACATCACCCAAAACACACAATTCCCACCGTGAAACATGGTGGTGGCAGCATCATGTTGTGGGGATGCTTTTTCTTCAGCAGGGACAGAGAACCTGGTCAAAGTTGTTGAGAAGTTGGATAGAGCCAAATAAATATCAATCTTAGAAAAAAAACTGTTAGAGTCTACAAAAGACTTGAGACTGGGGTGGAGGTTCCCCTTCCAGCAGGACCCGAAAACATACAGCCAGAGCTACAATGGAATGGTTTAGATTAAAGCATATTCATGTGTTAGAATTGCTCAGTCAAAGTCCAGACCTAAATCGAATTGAGAATCTGTGGCAAGACTTGAAAATTGCAGTTTACAAATGCTGTCCGTCCAAACTGACAGAGTTTGAGCTATTTTGCAATAAAGAATGGGAAAAAATGTTACTCTCTAGATGTGAAAAACTGGAAGAGACATACCCAAAATGACTTGCAGCTGTAATTGCAGCGAAAGGTGTTTCTACAAAGATTAACTCAAGGGGGCTGAATACAAATGCACACCACATTTTTCAGATATTTGTAAAACAATTTGAAAACCATTTATCATTTTCCTTTCACTACACAATTATGTGCCACTTTGTGTTGGTCTATCACATAAAATCCCAATAAAATACATTTACATTTTTGGTTGTAGTATGACAAAATGTGAAAATTTCAAGGGGTACGAAAACTTTTTCAAGGCACTGAATTTTACAAAATTTTAAAAAGGAAAATTACAGTTTATACTAGGTTTTCAAAGACCAAAAAGTACCAAAGCTACCACTTTGTAAAACACTATATATATTTTAAGCTAAAGAAGCTGTACAGAGATTATATACATACAAGGGACACCACTGTTTGTTATGGACATTGCCTTACCCCATCTCTGCACTTATTACAGAAATGCAAATTATAAAACCACAAGAGTCACCTCTTTACTTCTTATGAAATGTTTGTGAGAGACCATAAACCTGTAATTAGCAATCATTGTAAGTGCTACTTAGAGTTGAGTTTCTCTCTCCTTTACACATGGGCACAATGGTTTCTACAATTGGTCTAACTCTTCTGAGAAGGCTAAAAAGATGTAGGCCCTGCCCTGAATAGAGATATCACAGTTTAGGTATAAAAATGGCAGTAGTGTGTGAACCACAAGAGAATTACCCAATCTTTTAGAAGTGAAACAGTGCATATCTATATATATATATATATATATATATATATATATATATATATATATATATATATATATATATATATATATATACATATACATATACACACACACATACATATACACACACACACATATATATATATATATATATATATATACATACATATATACACATTTTATGTAATTAGCAGTTGAAAAGATAAAGCAAAATCAAAGAGTAAGGAAACAAATTATTTTCATCTGTAGTTCTGTTGGTGGGACAATGTGGAGGTAGCGGAACAATATATAAATTATGGACTTCCATTAAAAAAAAATTAACTTTTATTTTAGTAGGAGTGTTTGTTTTATTGTTTCAAATATATAAGCTCAAAAAGAACATATACATACAAGACAAAGTACAATACACTGACCTCTATATACTTTGCCACCAATGGAATTCAGTAGTCAAAATTTAACTCTGTAGACCAATTCTGCAGGAACAATGGATATACTCAATACCATGACTCAGAATTTGGTCTAACGCTAAACTGACGAAATGACAAGTCAGAATTAGTATAAATACTTAATCAAAAAAACACATCAATGGAAAATGCAACATTGCCTGCAGTAATACAGTGAGTTCTACTAATCTACTAAACATGATAGGCATTATGTATCTATGGGAAGATGATGTGCCCTTTAAAAGACATGGATCAAACCATAGGCTCTCCATGTAAATACACGCTCACATGGTTCAACAGAGCTGTGCTACAATTATTGTGGTACAGATTTCAAACATGTTCACACCTCCAGATTCAGCTCCCTGTAACATTATGGCAACTCTTTATGGCAAAAAGATACACTAACATTTAACAAAATATATAAATTCCAAATATGTGCATTTTTACATTGTTTCTTGAGCATTTAAATAATCCCAGATTTTAGGAGGACATTACATGGAATTTCCATTTCTGTTGTAAAAAAATGAATTTACAACTGCCCTAGACCACTCTGGTCACATAGATGTACCCCCTTCTCCAATACAGCCATAATTTATGGAGGACCAGAAGCCAGGTTTTTGAAAATGTTATCTGTTCCTAAGACAATGTATGTCTTCTCCTCCAATACACCCTATTAATGTACCATGTCTGAGGGTTTATGGGGTAAAGGGGGTCCATACAATAAAGAGACTGAATATAAAAATGGACATTTAATTTTTTTTAACCATTTTGATAATGATTAGACACATTTATAGATGTGTGTAGAAATAAGCTGTACCCACGTAAAGTGCTCTTCTCACCTTACCATTATTAAATAGATTAATCCATGTTTTGTGCAAAAATACATTTAAATCCAAAACTACACCAATTTGTTTTAAAGTATTCCAGTAACACTGATTATACACTTAAAAAAAACCCCCAAAAAAACACCACATACAATTCTCTAGAGATCTTTTCACACTGGCTTAAAATAAAGTGTTCTGATAATATATATTTACCAGGCAACTATCTGAGGTCTTTAGGTAGATGCTGTAATATCTGTTTAATTTCCAAGAGTTAAATCATAGTGCTCCATTTGAGTCAGTAGGGTTGATTTACTAAAGCCAAATACACTTTGCACTACAAGTGCACTTGTAAGTGCAGTCGCTGTAGATCTGAAATAAGGGGAAGCGCTGCTGATTTTATCATCCGATCGTGTACAAGCTAAAATTTTGTGTTTTTATTTTTACTTTGTATGTCCCCTCTCAGATCTACAGAAAGTGCACTTGTAGCGCAAAGTGGATTTGCCTTTAGTAAACACCACAGTGCATCCATGACAGTGAAACATGAGACCCATTTAAAAACAGTATGCTTTGTTACACACACTGAGGATACTTTACTAAAGGCAATTTGGCTGTTGACTTTTCAAGGGAATTTTCACTTTCATTTGGAAAAAAAACAAAAAAAAAGCATTTTTGCGTGCACATTTAATTATGAAAGTCAGCAAAGCTTCATCTCATTCACTAAATTCTGGAAAAAAATCCATTGCAAAGTAAACAGTCATTTGCCCTTAGTAATTTAACCCCACTCTGTGCCTAAATGCCTCTACCTCTGCATTTACGGCTTTTTGATACACCTAGCATTGATTGGAAGACAGGTTACAGTTTAACGGCCCCTGAAAAAAATCAATGAACAACGCATTTCAACTAAAAAAGGACCATCTCAATCATGACTTCCTACCGTTATGCTTTAATACAGAAATTGGACAATGGCTAAAAGTAGATGTCAACCCAAAAACAAAAAAATGTATATGTGCAGCTTACCAGTTCTTAGATTTGGGGATGCAAACGTTTTTTCAGGCTTTTTTCAGCCCTGTAATCCTGCCATTGACTCACTCTTCCACTGTATTTATAGAGAGAGCCATGGCTGTCACCCTTTACTAAACAACCACCCAACATGTAATGGAGAGAAAACCAGTTTACATATGAAAGACAACATTCTTTGTGGTTTCGTTCATCTCACAGGAAGTGACAAGGACACTGTATTTCTAGCAAGATCAACAGTTTGTTTTCCCTGTACTTGCTGAAAATGTTCCTAGTCAGAAAAATCAAAACTAAAGCAGCCACCATATCTAAGGATTAATAAACCACAATAGACTACGTATTGTTCTTCAGGTTAGTTATCCTGTAGGACTTGGTAATATGGTCATAGCTACTCCATTCCTTTTTTAACTTCTAATCAGAGGAAAAACAAAGAACAGAGATGTGCATGTAGGTTAGGTCAACAGGGCACTGACAGCTATTAATGCCTGGGAATAGATGGTTTCCTACTTTGACGTTATTTTTTATTTTTTTTAACAAGCAGTCTGGGATCTATTGTTTGTTTCATCTAGATAGGTATAGCTGGCAACACTGATCACTAGAATCTCCAGGTGGGGAAGACTTCCTTGGCCAGCAGAATAAAATAGCTCAGCAGGAAGGATTCCCACATTCACATCAAATGTGTGCATGGGGGGGAATTGGTTCATTTTTTTTTTTTGTTCAACCCACTGGCTGAAAAAAATAAACATTTTTTTAAATTAAATCATATATGGACAGCCTTACCAATAGTGTGGTTCAATACATCTACCTCTGCATTATTGGCTGTGTGACAACTCCAGCATAGGATTGATCAAAAACAGTGTTGCTTATTTCGCTTCCTATAGCTTTCTGCAGCCAACTTGTTCATTCCCTCATGCAAAGAAACCCCATTGTCATATTAAGTCACAGCTGTCTAAAAACTTTGCTACATCACCCAAACTGTGCAGATACAGTAAAGAGCAGGAATTCCCCCTTTCTGAAAGCGGAACATTCAGGGACACATACAAAAATAACCCAACTTGCTTAGCTTGTTATTCATGACCCAAACCATTTATTCCTAAATAAGCTACTACAGTACTGCCCAGCATAGTCTCATGGCCAACATTCTCCTTGTTTTGTACATTAAGGCTGTAATGTTGCCATTATCCACTAATACAGTATTTGCAGCCCAGGAACATTTACTAGATGTCTGAACTTCTCTATTGCAAAAATGCATAGAAAATATATGTAGTTGAGTTTAGGTATTAAAGATCTATGCGTATATTAAAGTATGTGTGATTGCTGGTTACTGAGGTAATGTACTATGATTTTCTTTTCCAGTTCCAGGGTATACACAAGTCTCCATCTTGCAGAATTGAGAAGTAATGAGAGACACAGAGGTGCATGCCATCCAGACTAGGCAATGGTTCCTCAATTAGTCGTCGACAACAGTCAATCATTTGTTTGCTGGATACGCTGGGCTCCTTATATAGTCGGCTCAGAGATGCTCTGTCCTTGCAAGCTTTAGTCAGCTCCTGTTCTACAAATTTTAACCTATATTTAAAATAAAAAAATAAAAAATCTAATTTCAGACACCTAGATTGCATTATGGAAGAGTGGAAAACAAACATTTATCTAGATTACACAAGGAAGTACTGTATTTATTTGCATATAACACCCCCTGAGAATAGAGTGTAAACTGTGCCTGCGTGTCAGCTTTTGATTGGACGAGGAGAGTGGTCATGTGACCATCAATGAAACACCAGAGGAGAGCAGTCAAAAGGACTCTGGTCCACGGAACAGCAGCGTTAATTGAGGTATTTAGAAGCTTCGATTTAGGACAGTGACACAGGAGGAGCAGTGTATGAGAAGAGGCTGACAGTGATGTTTTCTCAACTTTAGAGTATGCTGGCAATGCTGCAGTGGGGCTTTATAATGAAGGGACTCTGCGTGGCGGGCAGGGCAAGGGAGTCTGCGTGGCGGGCAGGGCAAGGGAGTCTGCGTGGCGGGCAGGGCAAGGGAGTCTGCGTGGCAGGCAGGGCAAGGGAGTCTGCGTGGCGGGCAGGGCAAGGGAGTCTGCGTGGCGGGCAGGGCAAGGGAGTCTGCGTCTGTGGGCCAGGTAGGTGCTCTGTGTAGGGTGATGTGGAAAGTTTTTCCTGAAACTTCCCTCTTAAAGTTAGGGTGTGTGTTATACGCCGATAAATAAGATACATTTTCACCTGGAATACAAATCAGCAAAATACAAGACAATCCCGACACGAGGTCATGTATTATTTTAAACTTTTTGTGTGTTGTCTATAGCAACGAATCAGATTCCCCTATATTATATAAGCTATTAAAATCTAGGTTTTGCTTTCTAGCAGAGTTTCTATGGGAGATTAACCTTAAAATATATTGTGATTACCTCTCAGTTGTAAAAACTCTCAGTTGCTAAGACAAATACATCTAAGCTATAGATTTTCATAGGAAACACTTACTCCTCTTTTCTTTTCAAGTTGTCTCTGGCTTTCTGTGCATGCGTCACGAGAAACCATTGCAGGGATGCAGGATCACATACAGACGGTATGCTGAAGTGTCCCATCTCATGTAACCGTGGCACAAAACGATCACTGTAATTTGGGAAAATAATGCTGTGTATTAGCAGCATACATCAAAAACAGAAAGAACAAATATATGGAGGCTGCTATTGCAGAGTTTCTTCTAAATATACTGTCTGTCTGGAGGACAGACTGGAGTGCAGAATTGCTCCAGTCACTGGTCCAACAGCATTTACAAAGCTTTATGCAAACTTTGGCAGCTCTCATTAAGCTTTAAAAGCATGCATTCCTAGGAAAGAGCTGAAGAGGGCATGAACGTCTTCATGACAGCAATTTAGAGCAGGCTGAGAGCTTTGCAAATGCTTTGTTAAAGTATATTGTACACACTGCTGAAGCCCAAGTGTAAAAAAGCCCTAGCAGTAACAGCTTCTACTTGAAACGGATAATACTGCACCTGCTAATATATAAATTCCGATACCCATCATTAGTTTCTATGTTTACATTTTTACAATGGGCTAGCAAAAGTAAATTAAATTTACAGTCATAAAGTTCTGAAATTCGCTAAAGGAGACCAACAGCAAGCAATCTCACACTTCTGCTACCTACAGCAAGCAATCTCACACTTATGCTACCTACAATCACATCCATATTTTCCATGGTCACCAAACACAGAATGATAAAGGGGTCAAACTAACAAAAAACATCTATGGTAGGAGCTACCCTAGAATATGCGAGAGGAACTGCTACAGGCAATACTGAGAATTTTTCCTTTTTCAGTTGGAAGATGCAAGATTTCACCTCGTTTTAATAATTCTAAATCTGCCACCTGCTGAAAAGTAGATTTTAACCCTTTGCACAGGACTTGTAGGAGTGAGACCGACTGGCCTGCTAGAGAAGCAGTATTCTCTGGTGGGCCCCAAGTATGTGGCCCAAAAATAACATGAAAATTTTCTAGCACAAGGTTGTCATTTTCTACCATTCATTTTTTTTGTTGTTGCCTGACTCTCTTCCCCTGAATGTTTCACCCCCAAGGCCCCATCATTGCTGTCAATGAGCATTGTGCACAGCAACTTCAGTAAATGTTTTGAAAATGAGAGCTGTTGCCTGTCTGCAACCTATATTCTTTCTTCCATTTTGACTGCATAGCTAGGCAGTTACATACACAAAAAAGTATTGATTTTGGACCACCTAACCTGCTCACCCCATTAGCACCCTCTCCACCAACCAAAACAAAAAGCACAAGTACGCTCTGGGACCTGCTGGTGACCACACTGCTGAGCTGATTGGCTCTGTGGGCCAGATATGTGACATGGTAGTAAACATCAACAAACTATATACTTGTGATTGTGAGAATAGTATACATTATTTGGAAGACAGACACTCACTTCTGTCTTGGTATTGCATGGATTTGTGGTATTTGGGTGGTCATCTTCTTTAGTAAGTAACCCAGAAAAACCTAAAATTAATTTCAATACCTGACAAAAATTAAATGTCCTAGGGCAGTGGTTCTCCACCTGGTCCTCAAGTGCCCCCAACAGGCTATGTTTCCAGGTTTTCCTTTATCTTGCACAGGTGCTTTAAAATGAAAGTCAATGGCTTGGTATTTTGGACAGCTATTTTATCTAAGAGAAATACCCCAAACATGGCCCATTGGGGGTACTTGAGGACATGGTTTAGAACCACTCTCCTAGGGCACAATCATAATGGTATCATTTATTTAGGGGTCAGTCACTCACTTTTGGACTGGTAATGCAGGGATGCATCTGGCAATTAAAATTACTCATATAAATCAAACTGATTACACTATATATTTGCACAAATGTCATTAATGCAAAGTTTAATTGTTTCACTTGTTAAATTGTGGCATCAAAAATAAAGAGAATGATGCTGAACACTGTAGTTGAGTTGTGGTAAAAGAAAACATCCAAGAGTTAGCCCGGTGGGTCCCAAAACCTAAGTTTCACTGGTGAGAGTCCCAGTCTGCCTCTGTACAGGAGCTTATATATGAGGAAGAAAAAAAAACTGTCACATTCTAAAACGACAGTGCTAAATGCAAATTGATCTGAGAATGAATCCTTTAAAATATGAATAAGAACATGCACCCAACGCAGATGTTAATCTTACACAATTATGTAGAGGAAACTATTGTATTGCTCAAGGTGGTGTTCTGTTGTTCCTGTTTTATACAATGAACGCCCAGATGGTGCTTTAATATGCTCTTGGGGAAGTCAACTCCTGTCATGCCATCTGTATGTGCACCCATGAAAATGAAAAACACTCACTTTTCCAAAATCATCTGCAGGCCTCGTAGACTGCGAGGATGGATAGGGACTCTTCTTTTTAGCAGCTTGTTACAGAAGGCATCTAGGGCTGAGCAATATTCCTCCATGGAAAGCAATGGTTGCATCTCCTCAATGTGCACAATTTCTATACCTCCTAATAGATGGCTGACTCGGTCCTGTAGGTGTAGTACCTTTCTTTGAAGGAGATAATAGCTGGGTATACTCTCAAAGAGCTTATTGATGAAGGGAGGGAAAAAAAAAGTGCAACAGGTCACTTATGTTCAAAGTACAAACCAGAGAGAATGGGTAACAAGAGCACAAAAATGTTTTCAAAAACACCAAAAGGTTCCAACAATTTGTTAATTCCATTGTTACCTTGATGACTATAAATAAATGATTGTGTCTGAAAATGGATTATATGGGCATTAACCTGAACATTGATACACAGGCTGGATTCAAATGGATAGGCTGCCAACGCACCAAAAAGTTCATACATATTAAATTTTGCAGCACAGCACACCACAATGCATAGTAATGTGATACAATGTGTTGTACTGTTTGCTTTGGATTGGGGTGCTATTGAAAATGAACAACTGACAACAGTGTAAATGGACTGACGGTTGATGTTTATCCTATTTTCAAACAAACTGGGACCTGCAGACAATGATCCAGGCTGTCGCTTTACAAACGGAACTGGTACAAATAGCCGCTATCAGTGCCATTTTAAAATGTCACCTGCGACTCAAGTGATAAAGAAAAGGTATGCATTTTAAAATGGACTGTAGAAACAGGAAAGCTAAAATAGGATTTTTGACTTACCAGTAAAATCCTTCTCTGTGAGTACAGTACAAGACACAAGCATAGTCATAGACTGGGTTATATCCAGCTACCTTTAAGCGGAACTAAATTCTCTCAAAATAACATTAACTATTTTTAATCCTTATGCTGCAAGCATCAACATAGAGAGGAATGTGTATTATATTATTAAAATAATACTTATTTTAACCTTTTTTTTTTTTCCTTCATTTGCTTCCTAGAGTCTAGCTTGGGCCAACTAAATGTTATACATTTCATTAGTCATCACGGCATTTTTTTCTTTCATCTAGGAAGAGGGGCTTTCTCAGCTAAGCCCATCCTCCTGCCTGCATGCCTAAACTAAGGACAGGTGGATTCCAGGAAGAAAATGCCACATGAATCATCTGCACTTATTCAAGATGGCCGCGGCTAGAAATACTAAGGGGGTGTTTTTCAAAATGATTCCGCAACAAAGTAAAGCATGGAGACATGGATGGATGGGCGAGTTTGCTTTGAATATTACCCGGATTTCTCTTTTAAGACCAATGGCACAACTATCAACCCATCTCTGCATGCCAAGGTTCTAGGTGTAACCCTGGACTCTGAACTATCTTTTCGGCCCCACATCCAATCACTGTCCAAATCTTCTCGCCTCAGCACATGCAACATCTTCAATACATGCCCCTTCCTAACCAATAACACTACAAAGCTTCTAGTTCACACCCTGGACATCTCTCGTCTTGACTACTGAACCTCCCTGCTCACTGGATTACCTTTACATCAGCTATCCCCCATTAAGTCTATCATGAATGCTGCTGCCAGGCTTATCCACCTTACCAATCATTCTGTGTCTGCTACTCCTCCCTGTCAATCCCTCTGCTGGCATCCATTCACCCAACAAATGAAATTCAAAATACTAACTTACAAAGCCATCCACAACTGTGCCCCAAGCTACATCACTAACCTAGTCTCAAAATACCAACCTAATCATTCTCTGCATTCCTCCCAAGACCTCCTGTTCTCTAGCTTCCTCGTCACCTCCTCCCACGCTAGCCTACAGGAATTTTCCTGAGCCCCTGTACTTTAGCAGAAGATTTGTCACTTACATGTCACTAATGGACTGTTATCTGAGCACATTTATTTTATTTTTACTTTGTGATAGTTTGTTCATACTTTGTTTTCAGTGTTAATGCAGCGCTGTCAGACTCACTTATTTCAAAGGCCAAGGATGGCATCCATGTCATTCTGAATCTGAAATCTCTAAAAGTCAACTTTTGGGTCCAGATGTTCCAAGTTGACATTGCACGTTTACCATGGCACCTGTTCAACTTTCTTTGCTTGGTGCAAACAAAGAAACGTATATCCTAGATGGTACTCCTTGGGACAAATCTGGCCTTCCTCTAATCCGATCTGGATCTGCAGTTGACCTTGGCTGCCCTTTCTAGTGTCGACTGCCCTCTCACTCCTTGGTGAAGGCTTTTCTGTAGTGGGTCGCTAATATGCTCCCCTCAGGCATTCTTTGTGACTGCATAGGATCTTAACCTAGTTTTTATTGTACCTCCAGGGGCAAGCCTATGAGGTATATTCCCTTGGGGGATTTTATGCACAAGGTGTGCACAATCATAAGGTTGATTACCTTGTCACACTTAAGCCTAGTACATGGGCCAAATGTTGGGCGACATTGGCCAGTTCAATAAAACCCAGCCGACATTCGGCCCGTGTGTACTGTATGGCAACCAGCCCGACAGAAGCTGGCCTTTCAGCGGACTTCTGTCAGATGTGCATGCAGGAAAACCAGCAGCTGAAAAGCTCCCAATCAGCTTTCTCAGCCATATTGGGGGGCCACCCCCCCCCCCCGTCAGAGCACAATAGCTCAATGGGGGAGATTGCTGTACTAACATCAGATTGTTTATACAGCGCTCCAACTGGAGCTTACAGTTTTGTTTTATTCAACCCATTGGGTTGCAAGAAGGAAAACTAGTAGTGTGTACTAGGCTTTACTTCTGCGTGGAGGGAATCAGAGTTAGTAGCATTTTTATGTAGGGAATCATTCCTGTAGGGGCTTAAGGATAACATTGTTTCAAGGCCTCAGGCCACACTGCACTTTTTTGGAGCTGCACTGAACCAGATCACATGGTTGTTTTGTACCATGCGATCTTATGCAGGCAAGCGCACTGCATTTCAATGCAGGGTGGGATCTAGCATGGATCACA
Source organism: Lithobates pipiens (assembly GCF_037356315.1). Taxonomy (NCBI): domain Eukaryota; kingdom Metazoa; phylum Chordata; class Amphibia; order Anura; family Ranidae; genus Lithobates; species Lithobates pipiens. The sequence continues at coordinate 171,104,305 of NW_027507764.1, forward strand.
GCATTTCCCTCACAGCATAAGTGTGAATATAGCCTAAACCAGGACACTGGACTTTATTTTATATTATGTTTTTATTTCTGTCCTGCTCAAAAACATCTAAAAGGAGTTTTCTCTCCACTGTATGGACATGGTTTGAGGTTTAAAGGTTTACCGCATGGCTATAGCTTTTTCAGCAATCAAGATCGCCTCTTATTATTCTGCATGTTCTCAGAGGGTGCTCCTGCTTCTCCTTTCACCTTGTGTCAGGTGAACTAGGCAGCTCACTGTTCAGATCTATTCATTGAGGATTAGGGTTCTTCCCTTCCCTTTCCTGTTAAGGCACTCTTCACCACCTCTGTGGGTGCCTCTTGGGCTTTTCAGGACCAGGCACCTCTTTTTTAAAATTGCTAGGCTGCCACTTGGTCCTCTGTTCACACATTTGCAAGCTTGCTAGGTAGATGTTCAGGTCTATACTGATGCTTCAGTTGCATATTTGACTTATCTGTAAAATCTTTTTCTTGGAGTACCGTACAGGACCCTCCCACCCTGGCTATGGATCCTTTTATTGCTTACTAAAAAAATAAATAAAAAAAATAGTGGGAGTAGGAGGGGGTCCTTACAGCTCTCATTTTCCAGTGTCCAATCCTATGAAATTAGCTGCATATAACCCAGTTGTCTTGGACTATGCCCGTGTCCTGTAGTGCAGTGGTCATCAACCCTGTCCTCGGGGCCCACTAACAGGCCAGGCTTTATATATTACCTTGGGGAGATGCAGACTAGAATACTGCAATCACTGAGCAGCAAATGATATCACCTGTGATGTATTTCAGTTATCTTACAAACCTGGCCTGTTAGTGGGCCCTGAGGACAGGGTTGATGACCACTGCTGTAGTGTACTAAGAGAAAAAGATATTACCGGTAGGGTTGAAATGCATACCTTTTCTTTAATCGCTTGAGTCGCAGGTGCAGTTTTTACATTGCACTGGGATAGCCACTTTTTTTTTTTTACCAGTGTTGTTTTAAAGCAGGGGTACCCAACCAGTGGCAACATGTGGCCCACGGAGACCTCTGATGTGGCCTGTGGCCTGCGACCTCCTTCTGTGGGATGGCAGATTGGCAAGCCCAGATCTTGGGTTGCAGACCTGTCATCTCAGAGCATCTGTGTTGTTAATGAAGCCGACAAAGCAAGCAGCTGTGGAGCAGAGCTGTATAAACTGATGCTTCCTGTACAGCGCCATCTCTTGCCACAGGCGGAGTGATACCAAATGCACTCTGCCGGGGACAGCAACAGCAGGTGATACCTGAATGGAAGACTGTTACTAAAGGTCAGTTTATTACTAAAATTGCAGTGTATATATGGGCATATCTGCGCAGTGGTTACTGGGCTGCTTTCAAACTGATGCACAGGTGCAGCGCACCTTCAGGTTACCTGCACTGAGGCATAGACTTCTGTTATTACCTGCGGGTTTGGTGAGCTTTCAGTAAGTACAGCACAGCTGCAGGATATAATAGAAGTATGGCAAAGTGTAGCTAACCTGCAGGAAAAACACAGATGCACTGCGCTGCATTAGTGTGAAAGGCCCCTTTCACACAATCGGTCCAACTCAATTGAACCCTCCATTCACCGCTATGAAACAGCAGATCTAAACAGATTTGTGTAATTTTACACCTGCCTAACTCCAATCTGATTCCCAAAAAACAACCCCCCCAAAACCAGAGGGGGATCAATACCCTTCCGTTAGGGCGGATTGGATCGGTGGACCCATAGTAGAGTGGGCTGTGTCCGTGTCCACTCTGCATGGACCTGTCACCCCCCTGCTCTGCTCATTGTGGCCCGTGACCGGTTATCAAGTCCCTTAAGTGGCCCTTGCTCTTCAAAAGGTTGGGCACCCCTATTTTAAAGCATCAACAGGACTTTGTGGCTGCAGGTTCTGTCAGCTTCAATGGACACTGCCATTCATTTTAATAGCACCCCAACGCACTACCATGCATCATGGAGCACTTTTCTGCAAAATACAACAAAATATAAGTCAGTTTTTTGGATGTTTTGGTGCATTGGCGTCCCATCCATCTGACTGAACACATCATGAACAAAACAAACCAGGATACCATGGTATGAATGGATCCTCAGTGACAGCTTGGATCCAGTGCTAAGCCCAGCAGTTAAAATTAAAAGCTTCTGGATTTCCAATCCTGTTACAAACCACTCCACTGGATAATGAGAACTTGTTTTCTTGATAAACTGACAACACTATGGGACTAAAGGAAGATTCAAATAGAAACACCCACTGAGAAGAACACAGATTACACAACAATAAAATACAGTAAATCCATATTCACATGACTAAAGACATTTTGGGAACTCTATTTTTATGAAAGATGGCTTCAATGTTCCCTAACTACAGTCCTAAATGTGCAAAGGTCCAGGAGTGCTTGTTGTATGGTGTGGATATATACGGTAAACAAATCTGCATCAGTTCTTTCTGGTAGTTGTCCACACCAACTGCTGCTTCGGCTTGCACAGAGCACATCTCTGAAATGCAGAAAGAGTTTAGATGCAGTTTAATGCAAATCAGACTACCTGGCATTTAGCAGAGAATTTGCAGCAGTTTATGCTTATGGTCTCTTGGACAGTTTTGCTCATACAGTATCTATGACATATTTATGATTACACATGCCATAGTTCTCTGCTTCTAAAACATGACCCCAACCACTTCTTAGATGTGTGCATGTTTTTTTTATATAAAATTCTTTTTATTATTTCGTCATAAAACTTATACAATACAAACAGTGAACACCTCAACTGGAGGCATTCATCCGGCCGGCCGCCGTTAACTAACAACGTACAACTAGCTATCCCCCCAAAAACCCCCCACCCCCCCTCCCCCCCTGGTCACAGCTCGATCATCTGACGGATTTATCCGTTGTCTGACATCACCCTAGCAAGGTATCCTCAGTATCATACCTTCAGTTGTCATACTCCCCCAGATGTGATACAGAAGTCACGAAATCACCACCCAGCCATCTCAACAGTAACACGCCCAGCACCCGAGCAACCATGTGAGTTCAGGCCCTCTCATCCCACTGTTGACTCAGCGTTGAACCACGTGTGCCATACTTTGTCGAATTTCTTCATGCACCCCCTAGCCATATAGGTGGCCTTGTAAAAGGGCAGCATCGAGTTGATCAAACCCTTCCAGAAGGAGACCTCAGGAGCCCTGGCTTTCTTCCAATGCAGCAGTATGGCTTTCCTGCCATAAAATAATAACACATTCAGCATTGTGCGCATAGCCCTGGAAGGGACTACCTCCTCCAGATGTGTGCATGTTTAATTAGCGCAGTGCTATTTTTTTGAGGAGCTGAAGGGAGAATGTATGAATTAACCTGCAAGCTTTAGTAAATCTAGCACTTGGCCTGGCTTATTCCTCCTGTTCTACAATATACTTTGCTGTGTAGCAGAGTTGATACGTTTCCACACTATATGTTAAAATCATCTGAATAAAACTAGCAAAAATAAAGACATCGGTTTATTTAATTGATATATATCCTCATGAACAAACAGATTATTTTTCCCAGGCCCTAGGGAATTGAAAACATATTGAGCATTCTTTGAAGAGAAGCACAGACAGAACATTATTACTAAAGTCTCCTGTATGCTATAAAAACTAAACCTTTTCCTACAATATGGTTATAAATCAAACACTAAAACATTTCAGCAGCACATTGTAAGCATCCGGCATCTACCATGCTAGCTTTTCTTGCTCGAAAGCTACTTAATGCAGTTTCTCTTTCATCCTGCTTAGGAAGGCCAGGTCATTAGGACGATTTGGTGACCATGTCAGAACACACAGAAGGAATGCTGCATCAAATCAAGGATAGTAAAGGCTGGGTAGGCAATCAATAATGGACATTGTATAAATTAAAGACTTAGAATTTTCTTTTTGTATGTCTTTAATTATGGAGTACCCAAGGATCACAAGACCTTCAGTAACTGCTATAGGTTAGATGCTACACGGTTCACTATATCCCAAAGACTAACGACATTAAGACTCAGAGGGGCAACTGCATTACAATTTATACAGAATATACAGTTGGTACACATCTCTCTTTCCTTCACATCCCTTGTTTCTTCTCCTAGTTGCTTTTTGAGTTTATGGCAGACTTATGTTTGAAAAGCAGCTTAAATTCAACACCAGGGCCTTGTGGCTTTTGGAAAGTGGGCCACACATTACCCAAATATTACAAGTGATGCAACAAATTTGAGCATCTGTATACAAGAGTAGTATATATGTTCATTTCTGTAAGGAGAAAAAAGGTTGATCATTTGTTGGCAACATTGAAACCTGTTTGTGTAAGGATGATTTAAAGGGGTTCTAAAAGGCAAATGGTTTCACCCCAATGCATTTTCTGCATTAAAGTGGTTTAAATGGTAGAAGATTTTTTTTTAACTTAATACATTCTATGCATTAAGATAAAAAGCCTTCTGTGTGCAGATCTCCGCTTAGCCTCCCAATACTTACCTGAACTCCCATCTAGATCCAGCGATGTAGCAGTAGTATCTCGGCTGTCTGGGACTCCCCTTCTCATTGGCTAACACAGCAACGTGGTGCCATTGGCTCCTGCTGCTGTCAAAGTCAATCAGCTAATCAGGAAAGAAAGGGGGTGCGATAGGGCGGGCGGGGCCACAGCTTTGTGTCTAAATGGACACAGGGAGTTGTGGCTCGGCTCGGGCGCCCCCATAGCAAGCAGCTTGCTGTGGAGGCACTCAACAGGAGGGGAGGGGCCAGAAGCCCGAAGAGGGACCCAAGAAGAGGAGGATCTGGGTTGCCATTACACAGAGCAGGCAAGTATAACACGTTTGTTATTTTTAACAAAAAAACAAAACAAAACTTTAGTATCACTTTAAGGTAAAAAAAACTTATTAAGATCACCCCAACCCCCCTCCATTTCACTTACCTGAGCCAAATCTCAATTCAGTGCTGAGCCCTAGAGCTATGGCTGTCTCTGCTCGCTCTTTCCCGAAGCGACAGTGAGGCAGCAGCAGGAACCATTGGCTCATGCTGCTGTCGATCAAATCCTGTAAAAAGGTGGCGAGGGGTGGAGCTGAGCCAGCTGTCTGTGTTTATGGACACTCGGGGTCAAGCCAGGATGAGCACCTCACAGGAAGCAGCTTCTGATGTCGGCATTAGTTGAAGACAGGAGGTTCGGTAGGGGACCCCACAAGAGGAGGATTGGGGCTGTTTGTGCAAAACCATTGCACAGGGAAGGTACGTATGACATGTATATTATTTAAAAAAAATAAAAAATAAAAAAAGCTTTCGATTTCGCTTAAACCTTCAATGTTTCTTCCAATAATTGTTGCATGCATACATGAGAATTGTTTGCAAAAAGAGTTTCACAAGGAATAATCCATTACTTGTTCATGGGCAATTGCTGACTACAGAATGATTGCTTACCCTTGTCCAGTGGTGATGGACATCTGTGGTCCCTAGCATTACATGTCCGGCTGCATTCATGCCAGTTCGATCTGTAAATATCACTATGCGTCCTAAGCAGAAAAATATGATCATGCAATAGCTACAGCAAGCATTTTAAAAGAAGTCAAACATTATTGTGCAAGATGAAGAGGCACACACATGAGGTATAACTGAAACAACACAAGTTTTTGGTGCACATTCAATGGATCCTTGCCTGCCAAAATAGGTCTGTGAATACATTTGCCTGTAATGGCCCATTAAGCTTCCAAGTGATAAATTGGTAGGTTAGATAAAGAACAAATAGGAATGAATATCCTGTGATAAATTGACTATATTATTGTACTGTATGTGTCGAAATGTGAGGGAAGCTTATTGCTGTACTAAATTACTGACAAAAAAAATCAGGAAAATGCAGTCATAAAAAAGGGTATACATGTTCCACCCATGCCAATTACCTGTTTATCTCCTAAGAAAAGCAGCATGCACACATTATATTCCCCACATTTCTCTCCAAAAACAATAACCAGATGATAGGTCAAACAAAGCTGCAAGAGAATGTAAAGCTTTAGCAACACAACAACAAGATGTGGTGTAGATGGAATATTTACCCTTTGCCATCTTTAAAGACTCACTGCTTTGTTGAGTTAGTCGGCTTAGACTATGAAGTTGCCCACAACGGTGAGCGATACCCCAACTTCTCTGCCACCTGTAAAAGAGGAGAAATGTAATTTCTATCCATGAAGCCAACTTCTTAAAATATCATATAAAAAAAAAAACACAATGCAAAACTAACACCAAAATAACAATTGATACCTGTACAGTTACCTCTTCTGGTTCATAAACATACGATCTTATTAGCAGTAGCAGGATTCGACCTCTGAGCTTTGTTTGTACCCCTTCTCCTGCCTTGTCTTGCGTTGACTAGCAGCAGTTTGCAGTGAAGCGTACACTGCGTACATCTGCACAAATGCTAATGTACCAAAGCACTTAAAGAATGAAAACTTTAACGAACCCAAGCTACCCGAGTTCAAGGCAATAAAGTGTCCTATGTTTTGGCTTAAGATATGTGCTATAAGATTTAATACACACGCAAACTTTTTAATTTTTTTAATTCTTTATCCAAAAAAACTTTTTTTATCTTACAAAAACAAAAACACTTTAGTCACATTCAGAAAAACAGAGGCCTCCATGAACATTACTAATTTACAGTATGAAACACATAGAAAGCATAGTATTGACATAGGAATTTATCAGTTGAAGTAGGTATTGTATAAGAAAGCATCAGCTGATAAACTAGCACTAGTCTGGAAGTCTGTAGTTTTGGCATTTGAGTAACACAAGAGTTTTTTGTTTTTTTATACAGCAGCGTAGTGCCAGATTTTACAGATCAATTTCCTCACAGTAGAGCACAGGTGTTGAATAATATTGGTAATTAGTATGCTTTTACAAGAGTGCTATTTTTGTATATAAATGTTTTAAGTGGGCATGAATAAAGCCTGGCAATTTTATTTATTGTTTTTACTACATATAGCATGCGTCCAAATTATTATACAGCAATAGTGTTTCCACCTCTACTAAGTGATTATCAAGTCATTTATCACATAAATATTGTTAACAATTCTTGGTGAACAATAGCTTACCTGACATCAGACAGCTGAAGTCGGTCGGACAAATCTTTCTTTAAACGTTCTAATTCTTCCCTTAAAGAAATACTGTCTTGCAGCTTCTTTAGGGCTACTTCTCGGTTACTTTCTAACCATGGACTAAAAGAAGAAAAAAAAATTATTTGAGAGCCGGTAAAACTGAAGAAAATAAAAATGAACTTGAGTTAATAGATTCATGAAGAACATTAGGAACACACCATAAAACTGTTAACTGTGCTAATTTAAATTAAGCAGACACAATAGAGTAATACAGATTGAGCTTCAAACAGACATTCTTCACTGTAAGAAAGATCTACACATCTATCAACATTACAACAGGGTCTTACATGGCAGGGAAAAAAAAAGGGGAGTAATTATTGCTTACAAAGCAATACGTCATAAAATGTATTCATTTGATGACAATCCACAACTGTTTTAAAGAAGAAATTCCGTAACAGAATTATGTGCCGATAACCCAGACCTCTTTTGAAAAGGCTAGTTTTCTGGTTGGCTTGATGATTCTCCAACTTCCCTTATTTAATGATTCAATGACCCAGAAAAAAGAATTCAGTGCAGATTAAATGATTTTACCATTGATTTTTATAAAGAAAAAAAATACATCTAGAGTCAAACCCATTCATATTCTAGTGCTAGGTTTGGTCAGTAGGAAGGCGATTTCAAGACCTGCAGTCATTCAAAGCAGACTGCAACTGCTTCATTCAACTCTCATTTGAAAGTATTTTGTGTCTCTAACAAAAATCTTAGTTCAAAGGAACATGCAGTACTTACAATGTTATACTTTGTAATGTACCAACAATAGTTCAAATTATTATTTTGGCTTTTTGCGGTTACCCTTAAATCACAGAAACACTTGAGAAAAGAAAAGGGTAAAACTTTCTTCATATGATGAAGGACATTTTATGAAACGTACCGCAAAGAAAAAAAATCAATGATTCTTTATCTATAAAATCAGTATGAGGGGTGGATTTGCATGAAACACACACACACAAAAACAATGCAGGTCATATCAAGTAATTTTCAAACCATTGCTAATCAACATAAGTATCAGACATTATCATCTAACTTTGTGCCATTTACATTGTAGTGAACCTAGTATCAGATACGTTTGATCATAATAACATCATGCATATTGTAAAGTCAATTGCAAGAAATGTATATGTGTAACGCTAGCAGGATTTTTTTTACATCTGGCAAAGATAACAATACTCCCTCTGACAATGTCTTAAGCCTGGTACACACTAACAGTTTGACGGCCCTGGTCGGAGCAGCTGTACTAACCATCTGACGTTAGTACAGCGATCCGCTGAGCTGCTGTGTTCTGATGGAGGGGGGGGGGTGCTCGCCCGCCAGAACAACATTTCTATCAGGCTCTCGGCCATTGGCTGAGAGCGCTGATCAGGAGTCGGTCAGCTGCTGGTTTTCCAGCATGCTCTTCCGACAGAAGCCAGACAAACCGACCTACACATGGGTGTTTATTTGAATCAGCGAATATCTCCCAACATTCAGCCCATGTGTATCCGGCTTTAGAGATGAAACAATGTATACATATTCTGGTTTCTGTGCAGTTTTTGACTGCTGAAGCCTTTCAGCTTGTGGCTTGATATAAAGTTGCAATGTTGCAGTCTGATGATCAGAGAAAAGGAGACTGAAGTAGTATTTTCTGCTGCCTGCAGCAGGCTAACGATTTCTTCTAAAGCTGCTCATAATAATCAAAATTAATCTGTTTCAGAAGTTTGACTTCTGTTGAATGAGAAGGTTTGAATACTGTTGTCAACTAGTGCCTGCAGCCGCTGATCAGTGTATTCTGACAGCAGAGAGTCCTGCCGTCAGAATATCATGTCCTGGCAAGAAGAGATTCCTCCATCCACCTAACTTGTGTGGATAGAGGAATCTGTCGACTTATTTTGTTCTGTCTGCTTGCTGAACGAAAAAACAAAACAAAATCATGTATAGCCAGGCCAGCCTAAGTTTAAGTAAGGTTACTTGATTGCAGCCTAAGGACTCTTTTTTTTAATCAATAAAAATAAGTACAGTTTTATTTTATCTATGTTGCTGTATATTGTGACGTCAGTAATTTATTCATGCTGAAAGGTCAACTTTAATAATGGTAAGCGAGTAGCTAGCAAAACAAGGTGCACAAAGCGTAGTCCCCATGATAAATAAGGGGCAACGCCTACAAGAAGCAAAGAAACATTACTAATAATGCTTTGGATGTTACTTGCATAATAGTCATTTCTGCTCTATGTGCTTGTGCCATTTCTTCCTCTGGGTCCTTGAATCCAGTGAAGGCATAATAGCTCTTGTCCCACTTGATGGGTCTGTAAAATGTGGTTGCTCCTTTCCTTGGAGATGCCGTACCTTTAACCGAACACTGCACATGGTCTGTGGACAAGCTGCAAGAATTGAGAATACCCAACACCGTGCTGAGCATGTCTCTGCTATCTAAAGTGAAGCTGACCGTTCGGAATCCTGACAAAAAGCAACAAAAAGAAAATGATTACCTTTTTGTTCATATAAGCACATTTATGCTAAGGATGAAAACACAAACCTAATGAGACATAAGCTGGCGTATTTTCTCATCCTACAAATACTTCCTGTTGATATCTATATTTTTGTACAGAACATTTGCAGTAACATAAACAAAGCATAATTCACACTGATATTGTTTAAAAAAAATAGAAAAAAAATGCAGTTATGGCAGTGTTTAATTCTGTAAAAGTGGAGGAACACACATGTGGAGTGTTGTCAACTGCACACCAACATTGTACTTCAACTTAAGTCAATTTGTAGAATGAATATACATATATTACAAAAGTTTTAGGCAGGTGTGAACAATGCTGTAAATTAAGAATGTTTTCAGAAATAGAAGTGTTCATAGTTTATTTTTATCAATTAACAAAATGGAAAGTAAATTAACAGAAGAGAAATCCAAATCAAATCAATATTTTGTGTGACCACCCTTTGCCTTTAAAACATCATTAATTCTTTGATTCTTATAGATACACTTGCACACAGTTTTTAAAGGAACTCAGCAAGTAAGTTGTTCCAAACATCTTGGAAAACTAACCAAAAATGTAGGTGGAAACATAGGAACTGGGGTGCAGAAAATGGCAGCAGGTACTCTGGACTGACAAGTCACAATTCGATATATTTGGCTGTAGCAGGAGGCAATGTGTTCACAAAGGGCTGGAAAGCGGTACAACAATGCATCTAACGGTGAAGCATGGTGGAGGTTCCTTGCAAGTTAAGGGCTGCATTTCTGCAAATGGAATTGGAGATTTGGTCAGGATCAATGGGGTCCTCAATGCTGAGAAATGCAGACAGAAATGTATCCATCATGCCATACAATCAGGGAGGTGTGTGATTGGCCCCAAATTTATTCTGCAGCAAAACAACGACATGCAGCCAATGGCGTTAAGAATGATCTTCAGTGTAAAAAAACAGCAGGGAGTCCTGGAAGTGATGGCTTGGACCGCACAGAGCCCTGATCTTCACATCATTGAGTCTGTCTGGGATTACATGAAAAGACAGAAAGCTTTGAGGCAGCCTACATCCACAGAAGATCTGTGCTTAGTTCTTCAAGATGTTTGGAACAGCCTACCTGCTTCAAAAACTGCATGCAAAGGGTGATCACACCAAATATTGATATTATTTGGATTTCTCTTTTCAATTACATTCCATTTTGTTAACTGAAAAAAAAAAAAAAAAACTAATAGTGCTTCTATTTCTGAAAGCATTGCTAGTTTACAGCATTTTTTTTTCAAACCTGTCTACAATTGTTGCACAGTAAAATTTATATATATATATATATATATATATATATATATACACATATACATATACACACACACATACACACACACACTTTTTTTTCAATAAATGTCTACAATATAAGCACATTTCCTCACATTTTGTCTTCTTAAAAATACTGCACGTTAAGAAATATACCTACTGATTCTGCCAGAAATCCAGTCACTGCCTGTCTTTCTGTGCCAAGCTGACAACACTTTCTCCATTCTCCCCTGTTGGTCTACAGAATGCTTCCTTCTTATATTATGCAGATAAGAAATTGATCTATTCTATAGTCCACCAGGGGAGCGTTTAGGGCTGCTCACACTGCTAGAGATTTTACTGCAGAACAGTCAAAAGTTAGCAGCTCAAACTGTAAGCTAGCTGTATTCTGGATTTTTGTGAGTGGTGCGTGTATTATCCCTATGCCTTGGCTTCATGGGAAATTTTTTTTTTTAGAATTAGAGTAAACCGGAATAAATACATTTTTTACCCAATTAGTGCATCCGAATTAGGAGTGATTATGGGTAAACAGATATTTATAAGATATGGTTAGTAATACTGTTTTCCTGAATCTGGATCTTTGACAGTTTGTGTGTACTGACTGCACTGCTCATTTCATAATAAAGCTTGAATAAAAAAAAAATCTCATGCAATGAAAACATTAGTTATTAAAAACCTTTATAATATGAGATCTCTTTAGAAGTGAAATAAAAGGAAAACATTTTTTCTTCTTGAATAGAGCAGGGGGCGGTTATAACCCTGTCAGTTTGTTTGACATCTGTGTCCCATTGGGAAGAATTCCTTTCACTTCCTGTCCCATAGTCAAAGCAGGAAATGAGAGGAATTTCCTCCATAAAGATGGAATCTCTGGTTGTCCCCATGGTCACTAGATGTAAAGTTCAAATTGGAAGATTTTTCCCTCTATTACGGTTTTAGTGACAACCTAAAATTTGGGAATTTTCTTCCACTTTCACTCTTCGAGATAACTGTAAAAAAGACAAATAGGGAAGGTGAATCTCCTTAGCGGGGACAAGGAGAATGATAAAAACCTGACAGGTGTTCTAATCCATTTTCTCTCTATCCAAAGCAAAAAAACAAATACCTTTTGCCTTTAGTTATACTTTAACATAACATAAATCCTATCTGGAATAAACCATCAGTAATACAATTGCAAAACTTATTATTACACAAGACAAAAATCAATCTTGAAATCAATTAAATAAAATAAACAAATAGATAAAAGTTTACATTTGGTGTAACAGATTTTATTTTAATCAAAATGAAATAAAATAAAATGATTAAACACCACCTAGCATAAAATAGGATAACAGAACAAAGAAATCGTGCAGCAAACTAAACAGGTAAGATAATGAGTTTTACATAATGCGTCAGAGATTTTGTGCATGATTTTACCATGATTGTTGCCTGGCGAATTGCAGCAAAATGGTGAATGGTGATTGCATGGGCGTCCTGCGATTTGCCGCTATTTCGAATCGCAGGCAGAATCACAGTGATTCAGCCTGCAATTTAGAATGCCAAGATATGCACGATGCCTTACTCTTGCTCAAAATGAAAAATTACATACAGTCATGGCTGAAATTGTTAGCACCCCAGAAATTTTTCCAGAAAATCAAGTATTTCTCACAGAAAAGTATTGCAGTGAAACATGTTTTGCTATACACTTTTATTCCCTTTGTGTGTTGGAACAAAAAAAAAAAAAAAAGGAGAAAAGCAAATTGGCCATAATGTCACACAAAATTCCAAAAATGGGCTGGTCAAAATTATTGACACCCTTTCAAAATTGTGGATAAATAAGATTGTTTCAAGCATGTGATGCTCCTTTAAACTCATCTAGGGCAGGTAACAGGTGTGGGCAATATAAAAAAAAATCACACCTGAAAGCAGATAAAAAGGAGAGAAGTTCACTTAGTCTTTGTATTGTGTGTCTGTGTGTGCCACACTAAGCATGGACAACAGAAAGAGGAGAAGATAACTGTCTGAGGACTTGAGAAACAAAATTGTGGAAAAATATCAACAATCTCAAGGTTACAAGTCCATTTCCAGAGATCTAGATTTGCCTTTGTCACAGTGCGCAACGTTATCAAGAAGTTTGCAACCCATGGCACTGTAGCTTATCTCGCTGGGCGTGAACGGAAGAGAAAAATTGAGGAAAGATTGCAATGTAGGATAGTACGGCTGGTGGATAAGCAGCCCCAAACAAGTTCCAAAAACATTCCTGCAGGCTCAGGGGGCATCAGTGTCAGTGCGAACTATCCGTCAACATTTAAATGAAACGCTATGGCAGGAGACCCAGGAGGACCCCACTGCTGACACAGAGACATAAAAAAAGCAAGACTACAGTTTACCAAAATGTACTTGAGTAAGCCAAAATCCTTCTGGGAAAATGTCTTGTGGACAGATCAGACCAAGATAGAGCTTTTTGGTAAAGCACATCATTCTACTGTTTACAGAAAACGGAATGAGGCCTACAAAGAAAAGAACACAGTACCTACAGTGAAATATGGTGGAGGTTCAATGATGTTTTGGGGTTGTTTTTCTGCCTCAGGCACTGGGTGCCTTGAATGTGTGCAAGGTATCATGAAATCTGAGGATTATCAAAGGATTTTGGGTCGCACTGTAGAGACCAGTGTCAGAAAGCTGGGTTTGCGTCCGAGATCTTGGGTCTTCTACAGGACAATGACCCCAAACATATGTCAAAAAGCACCCAGAAATGGATGGCAACAAAGTGCTGGAGAGTTCTAAAGTGGCCAGCAATGAGTCCATCTCTAAATCCCATTGAACACCTGTTGAGAGATCTTAAAATTGCTGTTGGGAAAAGGCGCCCTTTCAATAAGAGAGACCTGAAGCAGTTTGCAAAGGAAGAGTGGTCCAAAATTCAGGGTGAGAGGTGTAAGAAGCTTATTGATGGTTGTAGGAAGAGACTGATTTCAGTTATTTTTTCCAAAGGGTGTGCAACCAAATATTAAGTTAAGGGTGCCAAGAATTTTGACCAGCCCATTTTTGGAGCTGTGTGACATTATGCTTTTTTTCCTCCTTTTTTGTTTTATTCCAATATACACAAAGGAAATAAAAGTGTGTATAGGAAAACATGTGTTACTGCAATACTTTTCTGTGATAAATACTTGATTTTCCAGAAAAATGTCTGGGGTGCCAACAATTTCGGCCATGCCTGTAGCTGGCCGGAAGATTTCCCAGTCTGAAGAGGGCTGCACCCAAAGAGGCATTGTGCACTAAAGCACTGCAAAAGTGAAAACCCCTGGATTTAGTGCTGGATTATTATGAACATACAGGTTCTGTCAACTACTGTACAATGGCACCAAGAATCTTAGGGTCGGCACCAAAATCTAAACTGATGATATATTTGGGTAAAACAAAAGATGGCATATTTTAACAGGTGTACATTAATCACTTGACGCAGAGGAATTGGCTTTGATCGGGTCTCGGATCTAGTAACCCAGACATCACTTCTGGTTAACTGGAGTCTTAAAAGGCTCCAGATTAAAAAAACAAAAAATAATCAGTATTCAAAACAGCCAAACTTGGCGTTTTGAATGCTTTTAAGTGCAAAGGAGGGATTTGGGGTTTTATAGAGTACCTGTCACATGCCTATTACTGTCACAATGGATGTCATAAGGGATGTTTACATTCCTTGTGACAGCAATAAAAGTGATATAAATTTAAAAGGGACAGTGCACCAATAAAATAAATAAGAAAAAAAATAATTAAAGTGCCCCATCCCTTCGTGTTAGCGCGCAGAAGCAAACGCATACGCAAGTCACGTCTGCAAATGTAAGCAGTGTTTAACCATACATGTGAGGTATCGCTGCAATTGTTAGAGCGAGAGCAATAATTATAGCACTAGACCTCCTTAGTAACTCTAAACCGGTAACCATTATGGCATCTTTTACATTATACAAAAAATTGGGCTAACTGTATGGTTTTGCAACAACTTCCATTTTATTCTCTAGGGTCTCTGCTAAAAAATATATATGAATATATAATGTTTGTGGGTTCCGAGTCATTTTCTAGCAAAAAATATAGATTTCAACGAAGCAACAAGTGTCATAAAAAAAATACTTAGGCGTGGAGGGGTTAAGTATTTTAACAGACATAAATATGGGATGCATTAACCTGGTATTTTGGAGGATTCTTGGTCATTCTCGGAAGTCGGCTCAGTTTCTCGAACATAAAATGTGAGCTGGGCTGGCTTGTGTGAAAGATGTCCAGGCTTCTGAAGATTCTCCAGGTATCCATTTAACCTTTTTAGGGAGTTTTCATTGACCTCCTTGAAAAAAACAAGACAATGATTGAAAAATACCTTCAATATTTACACTTATATCTACCATTATTACAATGTAATTTTGTCTTGCTCATCCTGTGATGCCCCTACGCCTAAATATCTCGTGTTCATTTAACTACTTGCCGACCAGTTTTACTGCGGCGGAATGGCACAGCTGGGCAATATGACGTTACCTTACGCTTTGCTGGAGGCATGCAGCGTGTGCCCAGAGCCGATGCGAGTGCCCGCTCCTGAATCGCCCCTGCCCATTGAAATCAATCGAGTAGCGGCACTTTGAGGGCGGTTTTAACCCTTTTTCGGCCGCTAGCGGGGGTTAAAAGTGTCCCACTAGCGGCCAAATAGTGGCGCTTTACCGCCAACGCCTCGGTGTGAAAGCACCCTTAAATTTCCTTGTTCCATTAAAAAACAGGGAGTGATAGGATGTGTCCCCCACTACAATACCACCTTCCACCCACTTTCTATACAATCTGATTGTACAATTTCCTCAAGATTTTTTTTGGACTGGAGTATGGTGGGTTGTCACAGTTTTTGTTGCGTTTGTTGCACTTGGGGAGCCTTTAACATGTAATCACAACACAAGCACAATGCACATATGCAGCATTTCTGAAACGCATGGCAAAGCATGCATTTTGAAACACAGATGTTAATAAAGCTTCATTGTTCTTGTGTAAATGCACCAATTTCACTTTCAGGCCCCATTCACACCTAGTGTTGTAGGCTTATTTTTGGGCTTGTTTTTCCAGATACACACACATAGGGCAGCCCATTGATTTCAATGGGCTGCTCTACACGTTGCAAAGTAGCTCATGGGACATTTTGGCGTGGTGCGAGTTACATGTTTTTACTGCGTTTGTCACTTGTTTTTTTTTTCCATGTGCAAAAATGTGTGCTTGCATCTGTCTTTGGTGTACCGTTAATTAATGACACAGAAAGAGCAACTAGTAATTTTAGGTGTCCAAATGTGGCCATACACTATATAATCTCCTTTAGATTTACCAAAAAACAATATAAATAGGAGGACACACCATCTATCCAATCATTCTGTACCCAATCAGGCAGGCCCTTGCACTACATCAGGGGTGTACAGTTGGCTACATGTGGCCCCAGGGAGTATAGCATGCAACCTGAACCCGTCTGGAGGGACCCTGGAGAGATGCGGGGGGTGCTGTGAAACATAGTTGATGGGTGAACGCTAATGAGGTCAGCAGGTAAGCCGTCAAAGAAATACTGCTAAGGGCTAAGGTAAGGTCTTATTCTCAAAATCAAAGAAGGCTTTTATGTTTCTGCAACCAAGCTACATTCATGGTATATTGGTACATAGGAGAGCTGGATTTTAGAAAAGTAAAAAAAAAAAAAAAAAAAAAGTGAACTTAGCCTTTAAGGGTTTTCTTTTTAAGGGCTCGTTCAGATGAGTTATTAGAGGCACTAGTCAGATTCAAAGATGTGGAGTCCCCAGTTTTCCTGCTTAGACGCCACATAAGATTTTCGAGGTGTCTGCATGCTATTATTCTAAATTAGGGGTGCACCGAATGGGTTTTTTGGTGCCGAAACCGATACAGAAAATGAAAAATACACTAGGTCGAAAACCAAAACCGATACCGAAACATATTTAAAAAAAAAATTTTTTATACAGGAGATGGTCAGAGACTGGAGACGTGGTACAGGAGATGGTCAGAGACTGGGGACGTGGTACAGGAGATGGTCAGAGACTGGGGACGTGGTACAGGAGATGGTCAGAGACTGGGGACGTGGTACAGGAGATGGTCAGAGACTGGGGACGTGGTACAGGAGATGGTCAGAGACTGGGGACGTGGTACAGGAGATGGTCAGAGACTGGGGACGTGGTACAGGAGATGGTCAGAGACTGGGGACGTGGTACAGGAGATGGTCAGAGACTGGGGACGTGGTACAGGAGATGGTCAGAGACTGGGGACGTGGTACAGGAGATGGTCAGAGACAGAGGACGTGGTACAGGAGGTGTCCCCCGTTGCAGCCAGAGTGCCCCATTGCAGCCAGTGTGTCCCATATTGCAGCCAACCTGTGAAGGGAAGAGAGGTGAGCCGCCTCCGCCTGTTTGATCACAGCGCTGGGAACATCACAGCTTTAATTTCAGTAGCTGTGTGTTCCCGGCCGCGCCGCCCCCCTTGTCCGGGCACTTTGATAGACAGATCAACCATCCAATCCTGCGGTTGATCTGTCTATCAAAGTGCCCGGACAAGGGGGACGGCGCGGCCGGGAACACACAGCTACTGAAATGAAAGCTGTGATGTTCCCAGCGCTGTGATCAAACAGGCGGCGGAGGTGGCTCTCCTGCGCTATAGGACACCCCCATGATGGACGGCACCAGGGCCCCGCCCCCACCCAGGCCACGCCCCATTTTCTGCCGTTTTTCAAATTTCGGCAAATTTCCGAAAAGGGCATTTTCGGACGAAATTTCGGTGCATCCCTATTCTAAATGATCAACAAGATGTCTAAACCATACTTTTTTTTTACAATTTCAATGTAAAAACATAATCATGTATAAAATAAGAGATATTCCATGAGGAATATACAATACTCAGGTGTGAAGAAATGCTGTAACATAAGAATGTCTTCAAAAATATATATTTAATTTTTTTTTATTTTTTTTTTATTTACGATGCTCTGTGGGGGCCAAACTATCACTTACAGGACTCCTTGTTCGCCTTTACACTGAAGATACAGTGCTTGAAATATCCCACATTTTGTCATGTTACAACCAAAATCTTACATGTATTTTATTGAGATTTTAGGTGATAGACTAACATAGACCAAGTGGCACATAATTGTAAAGTGGCAAGAAAATGAGAAATGGTTTTCAATTTTTTTTTTTACAAATAAATAGGTGAAAGGTGTGGCATGCATTTGTATTCAGCCCCCCTGAGTAAATACTTTGTAGAACCACATTTCACTTCAATTACAGCTGCAAGTATTTTTGGGGATGTCCCTGCCACCTTGGCACATCTAGGAGAGTGACATTTTTGCCCATTCTTCTTTGCAGAATAGCTCAAGCTCTGTCAGATGGAGAGCATCTGTGAACAGTAATTTTCAAATCTGGCCACAGATTCTCAATTGGATTTAGGTCTGGACTCTTTGAATGGGCCATTTTAACACATGAATATGCTTTGATAAACCATTCCATTGTAGCTCCGGCTGCATGTTTAGGGTTGGTGCCCTGCTGAAAGGTGAACCTCTGCCCCAGTCTCAAGTCTTTTGCAGACTGTAACAGGTTTTCTTCTAAGATTGCCATGTATCTGGCTCCATCCATCTTCCCATCAACTCTGACCAGCTTCCCTGTCCCTGCTGAAGAAAAGCATCCTGACAACATGATGCTGCCATCACCATTTTTCACGGTAGGGATGGTGTGTTCAGGGTGATGTGCAGTGTTAGTGTTTCACCATACATAGCGTTTTTCTTTTGGGCCAAAATGTTTTAATTTTTGTCTCATTTGACCAGAGCACCTTTTTTCTTATGGTGAAGGGCGATCCCCTTCACCATAAGACTGATCATATCGGCTTTTCAGCCGCTTGATCATTCTTACAGGCAGCTGGAGGGGACACCCCGCCCAAGCCGGCCTTCAGTGCTTCTACTGGCTCGCCCCTGCCATCCGCGAACCAGAGTAGGAGAAACCAACCGGCCCCAGATGCTAACCATAGAGATTTCCGGTGGGCCAGATGGTCCCACGGGTTTCTATGATCATTCGGAGGCCTGGCATGATGCTATGACGTCACGCCTGGCTGCTGCATTTAAAAAAATTCCGCCACCTCGGCTGGGAAGCTGAGATTTTTTTTTTTTACCCCAGATCTCAATGTAAAGAGGACCTGTCAAGCACTATTTCTATTACAAGGGATATTTACATTCCTTGTAATAGGAATAAAAGCGAAAAAAAAAAAAAGTGTCAATAAAAGTAAAATTAACAATACAAAAAATAAAATAATTTAATTTAAAGCGCCCCTGCCCCCGCGTGCTCTCTCCCAGAAAAACACAAGTTGCGCCTACATATGTAAACGGTGTTCAAACCACACGTGAGGTATCACCGCAAACGTTAGAGCGAGAGGAATAATTTTAGCACTAGACCTTCTCTTAACTCAAAACACGTAACCTGTAAAAAAATGTAAAGCGTCGCCTATGGGTATTTTTAAAGTACTGAAGTTTGGCACCATTTCACAAGCGTGTGCGATTTTGACGCATGACATGTTAGATATCTATTTACTCAGCGTAGGATCATGTTTCACATTATACTAAAAAATTAGGCTAACTTTACTGTTTTTTTTTTTCTTTAATGCATGAAACGTTTGAAAAATTGCTGTGAAAATACCATGCAAGATAAAAAACGACTGCCAACGTATTCTCTAGGGTCTCTGCTAAAAAAAAAGATAATATTTGGGGGTTCTGTGTAATTTTCTTGCAAGAAAATTACGATTTTTACAGGTAGGAGAGAAATGTCAGAATTGACCAGGGTGGCAAGTGGTTAATGCTCTCCTTGCCCTGCCTGTCAGTTTAAGTGGACGGCCATGTCTTGGTAGGTTTCCAGTTGTGCCATGCTCTATCCATTTTTGGAAGATGGATTCAACAGGGCTCTGTGAGATGTTCAAAGTTTGGGATATTTTTCTTTTACAAAAGATTTATTAAGATATAATCAAACATAACAGGAGAGCTGTTAGATGGTTACATTATGTAGTAAAAAAACAGAGCAAAAAAATAAATTAGTAATAAAAAAGGAGACATAAACAGTGGTTTTACACAAGTTACAAGCATAACGTTTCAGATGACAAAAAGAGAAAAAGGGAAGCCCAAAAATAGCTTTATGAGGTATCATAGGGGTCATGATACCTACCAAACATAAGTGTCCATTTAGAGAAACTTTCTTATCTAAAGGAAAGCATTTGTGGTAAAGAGTCTCTCTAATGAGGAGGATACAACATGAAAAAAAAAAATATATAAAATTAATATAGAAAACATCATCAATATAACCATCTTGACCAGGGCAATATCTGGCGGTCTAATAAACAAACAAAAGAGAAAAAAATAAGAGAAACCCTAAGCCCTTGTACACACGGTCGGACATTCTGACAACCAAATCTGTTGGATTTTGTCTGACGGACTTTGTCTGAAACTGTTGCATACACACGGTCGGACAAAATTGTCCGTTATTTCGTTACGACGGGACTACGTTCAGGCTAGTAGCCAATAGCTTTGGTCTAGGAATTCGATCTGAGCATGCGTGGTACTTTGTCCATCGGGGTAGGCTACACATGATCGGAGTATGTCCGATCGGAGTATTTTGTCGGAAAATTTTACGGACAAGTTGGAAAACTTGGTCCGTCGGAAACAGTCCAAAGGAGACCACACACAGTCGGATTAATCCGACAAAATGGTCCGTTAGGACACATTCCGTCGGAATCTATGGCACTCGGTTGGTTTAGGGGCAAGGGACCTGTGAATGCTATCAAATTCCAAAGGCTCATAGGGAATCTCAGGTACAAGTTCCTGAAAGAAGGCAGTAGCAGTACCTTGCAAGTCAGTAATGACCTCAGGAATTCCACAGATGTGGAGGTTATCTCTGCGGGCCCCGTTTTCTGCATTCTACAGCTTATCCTGCAGATTTAAGTTCAGCATTTAGCCCACCAACCTCCTCCTCATACCCCTCCAACATTGTTGTAGCCAAGTCTATGCGTTGCTCCAATTGGTTAGTGAGGTGAACTAGCCCTTTAATACCCTTTACCAGGTCAGCAGAGAGCTTGCGAGAGGCCATAGTAATTTCATCTCGCACTATAGAGCAAAATTTATTAAGCAGAGCGTCCGAGTCTATGGTCATAGGGCTTACCAGGTCAGTTGGAAAATTGGCGCAGGCTGTCCGTTGGAGAAGCAGGGTCCGATGCGAAGAGCCGCATGGAGTCGTCTGGCTTGGGAGGTTCAGGCGCCATCTTGCCCTTGCCTTTTCCTGTGCAGCAGAGGACTCCGATTGGGATTAGTATCGCTGGCAGATACAGGGTTTGTGGTGTGGTATCTGCAGCCTTGGGAGCCAGTTAGCTTGTGCTGAGGTGAAGCCTGCACTTTATCAGCCGAGGTGGAGTGTTCCGCCGGCATGGAGCGAGGAGATCAGGCGGCCATCTTCCTTGATCGCATGCATGCGCCCAAAGCTTGGCATATTTTTTATAACCTAACCCTGCTTCACACTTTATTCCTGACCTGTCTTGTGTGTTCCTTGGCCTTCATGATGCAGTTTGTTCACCAAGGTTCTCTAACAAACCTCTGAGGCTTCACAGGACAGCTGTATTTATGCTGAGATTAAATTACACACAGGTGTACTCTACTTACTAATTAGGTGACTTCTGAAGGCAATTGGATCCATCAGATGTTAGTTAGGGGTATCAGAGTAAAAGGGGCTAAATACAAATACACACCACACTTTTCAGATACTTATTTGTAAAAAAAAAACACTTCAAACCATTTATAGTTTTCCTGCCACTTCAAAATTATGTGCCACTTTGTGTTGGTCTACCACATAAAAGCCCAATAAAATACATTTAAGTTTTTGGTTGCAACGTGACAAAACGTGGAAAATTTCAATAAGTATGAATACTTTCAAGGCACTGTAGTTCGTAATGACGTTGGCTGTATGTTTTGGGTTGTCCTTCCCTAGAATATACACACACCTCCCTGATGGTATGGCAAGAAGAATACCTGGCATTTGCCTGTATTTCTCAGTTTGGAACAACCTGACAACCTATCTTTAAAAAGAAAATAGTGTGCACAAGCATAAATGCCAACATGTACTGTGAAATACTAAATTAATTGATGCTGGATTGAAGCCAAAGGGTAGTTGCACCAAATGTTCATTTGATTTAGATTTTTCCGCCTTCTCGCTCACTTCGCATTTTGTGAATTGATTAAAAAAGTAATTATATTTTTTAAATCATTTTTACTTGACATACAGTATCTCAAATGTTAGTACACCCCTCACATTTTTGTAAATATTTTATTATATCTTTTCATGTGACGACACTGCAGAAATGACACTTTGCTACAATCTAAAAGTAGTGAGAGTGTACAGCTTGTATAACAGCGTAAATTTGCTGTCCCCTCAAAATATCTCAACACACCACCATCAATGTCTAAACTGCTGGCAACAAAAGCGGGTACACTCCTAAGTGAAAATGTCATAATTGGGCCCAATTAGCCATTTTCCTTCCCTTGTGTCATGTGACTCAGTGTTACAAGGTCTCAGGTGTGAATGGGAAGCAGGTGTGTTAACTTTGGTGTCATCACTCTCACTCTCTCATACTGGTCACTGGAAGTTCAACAAGGCACCACATGGCAAAAAACTCTAAGGATCTAAAAAAAAAAAAAAAAAAAAAAAAAAAAAAAAAGAAGAAGAAGAAGAAGAAGAAGAATTGCTGCTCTACATAAAGATGGCCTAGGCTATAAGAAGATTGCCAAGACCCTGAAACTGAGCTGCAGCATGGTTACCAAGACCATACAGCGGTTTAACAGGACAGGTTTCACTCAGAACAGGCCTTGCCATGTTCAACCAAAGAAGTTGAGTTCACGTGCTCAGCGTCATATGCAGAGATTGCCTTTGGGAAATAGAGGTATGAGTGCTGCCAGCATTGGTGCAGAGGTTGAAGGGGTGGTGGTCAGCCTATCAGTGCTCAGACTATAAGCCGCACACTGCATCAAATTGGTCTGCATGGCTGCCGTCCCATAAGAAAGCCTCTTCTAAAGATGATGCACAGGAAAGCCTGAAAACAGTTTGCTAAAGACAAACAGACTAAGGACATGGATTACTGGAACCATGTCCTGTGGTCTGATGAGACCAAGATAAACTTATTTGGTTCAGATGGTGTCAAGCGTGTGTGGCGGCAACCAGGTGAGGAGTACAAAGACAAGTGAGTCTTAACTACAGTCAAGCATTGTGGTGGGAGTGTCATGGTCTGGGGCTGTACGGGTGCTGTCGGCACTGGGAGCTACAGTTCACTGAGGTAACTATAAATGGCAATATGTACTGTGAAATACTGAAGTAGAGACTATATATATATATATATATATATATATATATACATACATACATACATACATACATACATACATACATACACACACACACACACACAGTGGTGACAAAGTATTCAGACCCCCTTAAAATTTTCACTCTTTGTTATATTGCAGCCATTTGCTAAAATCATTTAAGTTTATTTTTTTCCTCATTAATGTACACACAGCACCCCGTATTGGCATAAAAACACAGAATTGTTGACATTTTTGCAGATTTATTAAAAAAAGAAAAACTGAAACATCACATGGTCCTAAGTATTCAGACCCTTTGCTTGGTATTTAGTAGAAGCACCCTTTTGATCTAATAGAGCCATGAGACATTTTTGGAAAGATGCAACAAGTTTTTCACACCTGGATTTGGGGATCCTCTGCAGTTTTGTCAGGTTGGATGGTAGACATTGGTGGACAGACATTTTTAGGTCTATTCAGAGATGCTCAATTGGGTTTAAGTCAGGGCTCTGGCTGGGCCATTCAAGAACAGTCACGGAGTTGTTGTGAAGCCACTAATTCATTATTTTAGCTGTGTGCTTAGGGTCATTGTCTTGTTGGAAGGTAAACCTTCGGCCCAGTCTGAGGTCCTGAGCACTCGGTTTTTGTCCAGGATATCCCTGTACTTGGCCGCATTCATCTTGCCCTCGATTGCAACCAGTCGTCCTGTCCCTGCAGCTGAAAAACACCCCCACAGCATGATGCTGCCACCACCATGCTTCACTGTTAGGACTGTATTTGACAGGTGATGAGCAGTGCCTGGTTTTCTCCACACATACCGCTTAGAATTAAGGCCAAAATGTTCTATCTTGGTCTCATCAGACCAGAGAATCTTATTTCTCACCATCTTCCTTCAGGTGTTTTTCAGCAAAATCCATGTGGGCTTTCATGTGTCTTGTACTGAGGAGAGGCTTCTGTCAGGCCTCTCTGCCATAAAGCCCCAACTGGTGGAGGGCTGCAGTTATGGTTGACTTTCTACAACTTTCTCCCATCTCCCGACTGCATCTCTGGAGCTCAGCCCCAGTGATCTTTGGGTTCTTTACCTCTCTCACCAAGGCTCTTCTCCCCCGATAGCTTAGTTTGGCCAGCTCTAGGAAGGGTTCTGGTCATGCCAAACGTCTTCCATTTAAGGATTATGGAGACCACAGTGCTCTTAGGAACCATAAGTGCAGAAGACATTTTTTTGTAACCTTGGCCAGATCTGTGCCTTGCCATAATTCTGTCTCTGAACTCTTAAGGCAGTTCCTTTGATTTCATGATTCTCATTTGCTCTGACATGCACTGTAAGGTCTTATATAGACAGGTGTGTGGCTTTCCTAATCAAGTCCAATCAGTATAATCAAACACAGCTGGACTCAAATGAAGATGTAGAACCATCTCAAGGATGATCAGAAGAAATGGACAGCACCTGAATTGAATATATGAGTGCCACAGCAAAGGATCTGAATACTTAGGACCATGTGATATTTCAGTTTTTCTTTTTTTAATAAATCTGCAAAAATGTCAACAAGTTTGTGTTTCTCTGTCAATATGGGGTGCTGTGTGTACGTTAATGAGGAAAAAAAAAGAACTTAAAATGATTTTAGCAAATGGCTGCAATATAACAAAGAGTGAAAAATTTAAGGGGCTCTGAATACTTTCTGTCTCCACTGTATTATATATATATATATATATATATATATATATATATATATATATATATATATATATATATATATATATATATATATATATACACACACACACACACACACACATATATACACACATACATTATATATTTATATTTTTTTAACCTGGAGGACAGGTAACGGTACAAAGCTCCTTGGGATGAGCCGTCTTTCAGGCACAGATACCAAATCCAGTAAAGTAGTGACAAACAGTGCGGTGTTTATATGTGATATATACAAGTCTATATACAGGTGCTGTACAGTGTTCCAAAAACAAACAGGAACTAAAATAGCCAAACAAAAACAAAAGTGTCTCGGTACTAACTATACAATATTTACAGACCCTAAATACCAGGCTGAGTAAGCCTACAGCTTGTCAGCTTCCCCACAGCTTAATAGCTTTTACCAACCTTTTGCTCTCCTAGACAGAAGTTGTCTGAGGTTTCCAGGCCAAGAGCACTGGCTGTCTATCTCAGGTGAGTTTAAATTAGCCTGGGGGTAGAGGATCAAGATCCGAACTGGACCATGGATCAGAGATTCCTGAACGTGTATGAGAGGAGCCTGGGAGACATATAAACCCTGAACAGTACTGTTCCCGGCCCTCTCTGGAACGCTATATATATATATATATATATATATATATATATATATATATATATATATATATATATATTTATTTATTTTTTTTTTATATACACATTTACAAACACACACCATAAACCATCTTTCTGGTGGTGCTAAACGATTAACTACTGAAGACTTCTATTGTAGATTATGGTTTCCATTTTTGTCCGAAGAAACAGAGCTTATCTGTGAAATGTGCAACAGCTTTAGCAAGAGATGTTAGTGTAGTCTGTTGTAGATATTCTTCCTGTTCTAAAACACTGCTTTAATCAGAGAGAGCCACACTTGCTCCCTGAGAATCAAGCCCCTTGTTAGATTAGTAATCACACATCTATTCAATTTGAATGGGTGAACAGAAACCACATGCAGTTCACTTGTTTTAGGCGGAAAATGAAAATGAAACACACAGAGGCTACAGAAGTCATTGCTTTGTCCCATTTGGTAAGATTTATTGGGTAAAAGCGTTTGTAGTGAATATCAACATCATGTTGATTGTCACATACACATGGGGCACAGGTCACATCAATAAGCATCTGATGAGACAGAACTCATATTATGACCCGATTGGTCTATGCCCCATATGCCTAACCGTTCAGGTTTACCAATAAAAGGTAAGCAGCACAGCTGCAGTAACAAGTGGCCAAGTCAAACAGATACATATTCAATAGTTTGTGCTTAAGAGTCCTTAATCTGTGTACAATGTTCAAAATGTGGGGAGAGTGGATGTTGGTGTACTTACTCTTTCTCTTGGATGCTGACCAAAGAAATCAGGATGCACAGCAAAATAGAAAGGTCTTAGAGCATTGACTGCATCTGCACCTGAGAGGTTCCTGGTTTGGAGTAGATATGCAAAAAGCATCTTACCCCAACACAGCCTGAAAGAAAAAGACATGCTTTAAAACACGTAAGTATGAGGAGAGTGTTAAGATTCATAGTTTCTGTCAAATTTAAAGTGGATCTAAACCCAACAGACATAAAATAGCAAGAATAACATTTACATTACCATAGCAGAACTTAATATAATTACCCAAAAATAATGGAGAAGAGATCTTGGTTACCTGGGATGTAAATAGTTTATATACTGTACATCCCTACCCAAAAGGAATGGGTTTTGCAGTGGCCATGAAATTAAGCCAATCATTAAGCCGACTAGCCAAATAATATACACTGGCTCAAGTTTTTTTATTTGAAAAATCATTGGATTTTATTTTGACTTACAATTTTTATCTTTTTCAGGACAACTACTACAGCTGCAAGGCGTTGTGATGGGTTTCAACAACGCTTCATCATTTGCGTGTGCATATATGCAGGATTTTGCAAACAAATAAACCTTTTTGGATGATATATGCAAGAAGTATTGTAACATGGTTGCGCTATATAGATGACGTGTTTGCTATTTGGTGGGGTGACGTTGTAAACCTTCATCTTTTTGGAGGAGGTATTAAATTGTTTCAGTCAAGATATACAGTTTAAATTTTGTGTTGGAGGGTCTGGGGTTGCATTCTTGTACACTGTGATTTACAGTAGATATAGAAAATAATCACCTCCCTTAAAAATAAATCACATTTTGCTGCTTTGCAGCCTGAAATGAAGGCGGACACCTTTACTTTTATCCAGCTGTATGTACTCAGTGCAACTTATAACATCCAAGTGAAGAGATAGAACACCAACGTGACAAAAAATAAATAAAAAATTCATATAAAAAAAAAAAAATGTAAAAACAGAATCACAGAGTTGGAAAAAGGACCACCCCTCCTAAAAATGACTTGTACACTCTATCAAATGTAGCTAATCACCTTTGCCATGTCACACATTAGCTGTGGTCATTTTGATTAGCTCAGCATGATAAGCTGAGCTAATCAATTTCCTGGAGCATTTCAGTCCCTGGTAGTGCAACTGAAGCAAACAATTAACTATGGGTGGCAGGGCACTGTCAAAAGACCTCCAGGATAAAGTTGTGCAAAAGGTACAGTCAGGAGATGGATACAAAAAAGAAATAAATAAATCAAAGATTTTACTAATGCCTAGAAGCACAGCGAAGTTTATTAATAAGAAGTGGAAGGTATGTGGTACAACACAGATCCTCTGTGGATCAGGACATTGCTCAAAACTGGATGAAAGAGCCAGGAGGAAACTGGTCAGAGGATACCAAAAGGTCTACAGTAACTCTGAAGCAGTTGAAGGAATTTATGACAAAGAACGGTCATTGTGTGCCTGTGACACCAATATCACAAATTCTCCACAAATGTGGCTTTTATGAGAAGGTTGCAAGAAAATAGCCACTCCTCAATTAAGGCCACATGCAGTCACTACTGAGCTTTGCCAAAAACACACCTTGAAGTTTCTAAGGCCACATGGAATAAGGTGTTATGGTTAGATAAAACTAAAATTGAATTATTTGGCCTGGCAGAAATCCAATACAGCTCATCATCCAAATGACACCATTTCTAAAGTAAAGCATGGAGGTGATAAAATCCTGTTATGGGGGTATTTATCTGCAGCAGGCACTTGAAAAATAGATGGGGCAAAATACCATTAAATGCTTGAGGAAAATCTGCTGCTAGAAAGTTGTCAATGGGAAGAAGTTTTACCTTTCAAGATGACAACGGCCCAAAGCACACAGCAAAAATGACCACACAGTGGTTGAAAGAGAAAAAAGGTAAATGTCCTCGTTAGCGCCCAGACTTAAAGCCCATTGAAAATCTGTGGAATGACATGAAGACTGCAGTCCAGAAATGGTCACCTTAAAATTTAACGGTACTGGAGCAGTTCTGTAAAGAAAAGTGGGCAAACATTGCAAATTCTAGATGTGCAATGTTAGCAGAGACATATCCTAACAGACTAAAGGCTGTAATTAAAGCAAAAAATGGTTCAACAAAATACGGACACAAGGAGCGATCCTTTTTCCAACTCAGTGATTAGGTTTTTTTATTTTGTTTTTCTGGCATGTTGGTGTTAAATCATTCACTTGGATGTTATAAGCTGTACTGAGAAAATACAGCTGGATAAATCAAAAACGGTGTCTGTCTTCAATTCAGACTGCAAAGCAACACAAAGTGATTATTTTAAAGGGGGGTGAATTATTTTCTATACCCACTCTACATGAAAGGAGGGCAAATTGAATCCAATCTCTATGTGAAACCCACTGACAGGAATCGGCTCCTGCTATTTGACAGCTTTCACTTACCACGTTTTTAGGTCCATCATTAGAAGTCGGTTATGCAGAGTGACAAGGATTGCAAGTAATAAATGAAAATGTGCCCAGTAGTTGGATGAAATGTGTAAAAAAAAAAAAAAAAAAAAAAAGTGAAATGTGTAAAAAAAAATTCAGAGATCGGGATTATCCGGAAATAATTATACAACAGGAATTAAAGAAAATGGATCAGTCCAACGATCGAGGAGTGTCACGTAGAGACAGAGTGTGTCTCTATGTGACAGTGTGGAGATCTTTAGGATCATAAAAAAATACACTGGCCCTTGCTGCAGCATTCTTATCCAGAGATTGAGGACTTTCAAGTAGTGCCCTTAAAAGCTTACCTTAGAAATAAACTTCACCTGACATGCGAGTACATATGGATTTTTAGGTTCAGGAGAGTGAGGTAAAAAGAACCTTTTTAGATAGCAGAAATGGGTGCTTTCCATGTCTCAACTGCATACAACGTCATTTAATTAAGAAAGGAGAACTTGCTATACAACCAGTTAGTTTGGATATACCTTTCTTTCATTTGTAATTATTGATGTTTGGTTTGTATAATTAGTCAAATGGGAGACACCTGTCAAGCCATTTTCTTGTATCTATTTCAATGGTTTTGCTCAACAGTGGTTCACACATGCCTTGAGAAAGAGCATAGTATTGCTCCAAACTGTACAGGTGCATGAACTTTTTTTGTATGTATACACATGGATGTTTAAAGTAAAAGATTTTTGCATTTCGTGGATCTCGCATCAAATCCATTTCTTGTACGATATTGGCAGAACGATAGTAGCCCACTATTTATGAGATTATCCAGTTGGATATTTCAAATTTTAGAAGTCGACAGACAGAAGTGACTCACTCGGTTTCATTCATAACTATTACCATAACCACTACCAGAACAGAACATAACGCAGCCATCACCAAAACATAACGCAGCCATCACCAAAACATAACGCAGCCATCACCAAAACATAACGCAGCCATCACCAAAACATAACGCAGCCATCACCAAAACATAACGCAGCCATCACCAAAACATAACGCAGCCATCACCAGAACATAACGCAGCCATCACCAGAACATAACGCAGCCATCACCAGAACATAACACAGCCATCACCAGAACATAACACAGCCATCACCAGAACATAACACAGCCATCACCAGAACATAACACAGCCATCACCAGAACATAACACAGCCATCACCAGAACATAACACAGCCATCACCAGAACATAACACAGCCATCACCAGAACATAACACAGCCATCACCAGAACATAACACAGCCATCACCAGAACATAACACAGCCATCACCAGAACATAACACAGCCATCACCAGAACATAACACAGCCATCACCAGAACATAACACAGCCATCACTAGAACATAACGCATAACACAGCCATCACCAGAATATAACACAGCCATCACCAGAGTACAACATAACACATCACAACATACCAGAACCATTATTACAACATAACATGAACATAACCATCATCATAACATAACCATTACAGAACCAAAGCAATGCCATAACTATACCCATAGCATAACCATAACATACCATTACCACAAACCAACCCATTACCATAAACCAGGGATATGCAATTAGCCGACCTCCAGCTGTTGCAGAACTACAAGTCCCATGAGGCATAGCAAGACTCTGACAGCCACAAGCATGACACCCAGAGGCAGAGGCATGATGGGACTTTTAGTTTTACAACAGCTGGAGGTCCGCTAATTGCATATCCCTGCCATAAACATAACACAACGATAACCATAAACAACCATTATCAGAACCACAAACATAACCATTACCACAACCATAATCATTTTCTCTCTACTTCTGCTAACTAATACAACCAGGTCTTTTCCCTCCCCAGCTCATGATTGAGCAGTGAAGGAAAAGCTGTGGACTGATGAGCCCATCTTTCTGTCGCTTTTTCCTCCTGTCAGCATGTTACTTGTTAGCACATGGGCACTGCAAAACTACTGATTGGCTCCTTTTGTGGCTTCTGTCTCCCAGTCTGAGTTCTACAATACAGGAGGATTGCAAGAGGCCTATACCAAGTCAAATAGGGGTTCTTACACAAGTTGCTTTTAAAATAACATTAAATGAATTTTAATTAAAGACAAAGTAAACTGCAGGGTTCATTTTTTTTCCTTACAGGCAAGGTAAAGCCATAGTGTGCTAGTATGCATCGCATACTAGCAAATTATGTGAAACTTGCCTGCAAACAAAGCCCTCCACCGATGTGTTGTCATGGCTGGAGGCTGCATACAGCTTCACCCATCTTCCTTCTGGGTCCGCTGTCTCCAGCTGTGCGACTGGCCAAAGCCAAGCCACATGACCTCACTCCCACGCATGCATGGGGGAGCTTCCGCTTACGGCACAGGAATCTGAAGGAAAGGCACGGTGGCCGTTCCTTCAGAGTGAATGTGGCAATTATGTAATTGGCTGCATATACAGCAGATATCTCCTAAACAGTACACGTTTATTATAGGCTTGCCTATAGGAACAATTAATGGATCGGAGTTTACAACCACTTTAACCTACAGCTGCAGGAATTTGTTCAGCTTTTAGCATCAGTGACATTGGTCCACTGAAGAGCTGTAGGAGGTTGGGAACACTCCTTTTTATTCCCCAGTCCAGGAATTTCTATTTTCTTGAGAATTCCCTGTACAATGAAGCCACAAGATAATGTCATTGTGTATTTAGAGATCAGAATACAGTGAGTGTATAGTTAACACGGTTTATTTCTAGTCACCTTCAGGTCAGCAATGTGTCACTCTATGTGATTTTCAAGACAGGCCTCTATGAAATATGAATGATTGAGGTCAGCTTTGAGTTCTTACCTCTTTGTGGCTGTGCAACCACCAAACATGTCAGTTTCACAGTGTAACTCAGCATGCAGAAATCAAAGAAGAACCTTAAACAAAAGAAAATAGAAAATGTGAGCAAGCATCTGGAGAGACAGCAGCTTTTTGTACACAGCAGCTCTATACATTGCACTGCGGTGGGTGGCAATTCTTCAGCACTGCTGAAACTAATGTAGAAAGCCTAGCATAAAATGACTTCCCTGGGGATAAAGGATAACTGCACACAGAATATCTCCTTACTCCGGCTGAATTTTTAACAGGACAACCTGAAAAACCAAATATATCTACGATGTTATGTCTGGTGAGGTTTTAAAGATAATGACTATTTTTGTTTACATTTTTTTGCATCAGGTACACTCATTGGGTGTTGAATGCCGGGTCCCACACCCTGTGCTGTGGTTAAAGCATTTGTTTCCCCAACATTTCATATTTCTGATATGTGCCTGCTGTACCATGTACTTGTATGAAAACACATCCTGTTGTCTTTGTATAAATTAGATGGACTTATGCCTTTTTTCATCCAGACTAACTATGTATTGCTTCCTTTGTGTGAAATCCCTGGTGTTCCTGCCAGTCCCCTCTGCATTCTTATTAAAACTGACCACACTAGGCATGAAAGCACAACTCAGTCAGTTCTCTAGATATTCTGGGAACTCAGTGTGCTTTGCTCCAATGATCAGACTTCTCCTGATGCCCCCCTGCACAGCATTTGACTGGGAAGATCCATGTATTGTTGTTTTCCCTGCCACAGCTCTTATGCAGCTAGGAACAGGGGGAACGTGATCACTTACAAAAAAAAGGGAACTAAAAAGGTATTTATGTTTTTTATACCTATACAAAAATGTTTTGCCTCTCATTTCTTTTTTAAACAGAATAAGTCGTTTCAGAAGGTGATCATTTACAATCACTTTAAAGCAGGTGGTCTCATGTCACAACACTGAACAAAACAACAATGGGTAGCAGCACAGATTTCAGTATAATGATAAGCAATGCAAGTCTGTTTTGATAGGGCAGCCTTGTGAAGGGAGTTGAAGCCACTCCAAATATGTAATGAGAAAAAACAAAGCAACAGGTGCCTCTTAGTAAGACTGTTTAAAATTTAATAGCAAAATGCATTAAAACACTCACATATAGGTATCTGTTATCAGGCACAGAGGAGTCCAGTGTAGTCACATTCAGTCTCTGCAATCAGGAGGGTGGTGTGCTCGGTTTGTCCATGCAGCCGGAGTCCTGTTCCACAGGAGACTTCCGGTATTCCGGCAGAATCCAAAACGAGGCTTGGAGTGCAGCCGGACGGTCACAGGGCTGCAGTGCAGAGTTCAGTGAAGTGACTGTACTGCCATAAAGCAAAGCGTTTCTGAGCATGCGCACCAAGGGAATACACGAGGTGCGCGCTCCTTTCTCAAGCTCTTGAAACACGTCGCTTTCCGGCAGTACAGTCACTTCACTCAACTCTGCTGCACTCCAGCCCCCTCTGTGACCGTCTAGCTGCACTCCAAGCCTTGCTTTGGATTCCGCCCAAATACCGTAAGTCTCCCGTGGAACAGAACGCCGGCTGCATGGACAAACAGAGGACACTAGAGGTCGACCGATATGGGTTTTTCTCTGGCCGATGCTGATATTTAGAAATCACGGTGGCCGATATATGATGTCAATTTTTTTGGGCCGATATGTTAGGCCGTTTTTTTTTTTCACTTTTTTTTTTCCCCCCACCCTTCATCTCATAAAATCTAACAGACACCTTTCCCACTGGGGCGTTTTTCAGGCGCTTTTGGGCTACAAATAGCGCCTGTAAAATGCCTGCAAAACGGCTCCCCTGCAGTCTGTGTGAAAGACCGAGTGCTTTCACACTGAGGTAATGCGCTGTATGTGAAAGAAAAGTCCAGCAAGCAGCACGCTTGGAGCTCCTCCACCACTCCTGCCAATTGATATGAATGGGCACCACTGCCGAAGCCATGCAATGCGATTTGGCATCCGCGCTTCACGAGCGCATTTAACCTCTTCCTCGGCCGCTAGCTGGGTTATATGTGCCCCACTAGCAGCCGAATAGCACCGCTAAAATGACGGTAAAGCGCTGCTAAAACTAGCAGCGTTTTACCGTCAATGCCTGTCTGCTCAAGTCTGAAAGCAGCCTTAATAAGTGATACAGAAAATTTCTTACATTTAAACATTTATTAAACAAAACAAACCTCCAATCAGTTTACTTGTATGTATAATTTAGATAAAAAAAACACTATATATAAAAAAAAAAAAAAAACAGGTACCGTATTTATCGGCGTATAACACGCACAGGTGTATAACACACACATTCATTTTAAGAGGGACGTTTCAGGGAAAAAAACTTACATTTTTGTATTGGTGTATAACACGCACACGCTATTTGCACCCGATTTTCATGGTGAAAAAGTGAGTGCCAATAAATACAGTAATCAAAACTTTTGGATGAAAAAAATAATAATTCACTGTTTTGGTATTTTTTTTTTTCAAAAAAAACAAACAAACTGCGTTTGAAAGACCTCTGCGCAAATGCCGTGGTACATAAAATATTGCAACAACTGCTATTTTATTCCCCAAGATCTCTGCTAAAAATATATATATAATTTTTGGGGGTTCCAAGTGATTTTATGGCAGAAAATACAGGATTTTTACTCATAAGCAACAAGTGTCAGAAAAGATTTAGTCTTTAAATGGTTACACTGAGAACTCCTACACAGGGAGTTCAATTCATTCATAAGTGGAAACATTGTATCTCTTTACTCTTTTCTTGGCAGACTGCCCAGAGGAGGAAAGACGCTTCGCTGAAGACTCAGGCAACTTGCATTGACTTCTATTACAGAAGTCATTTGCAAATCGCACTGTAGTTATAAATCGGTCTTTTTATCAGCTCAATCGGCCAATTAAAAAACTGTAAATATTGGCCGATATATCGGTCAACCTCTAGAGGACACCACCATCCTGATTGCAGAGACTAAATGTGACTACACTGGACTCCCCTGTGCCTGATAACAGATACCTACAAGTGAGCCTTTGTAATGCATTTTGCTATTACATTTTAAACAGTCTTACTAAGTGGTGCCTGTTGCTTTGTTTTTTCTCTTTTCATATCACAACACTGACCTGGGCAGGGGATAGGGGATGGAACCAAAGCACATAGAAGGGGACCGGGAGTTTGACACTGCCAGTAGTGTCTAGTCAAGACACAGAGGTTGGTGGAGTGGGCAGGGAGAAGTATATATGAGGGCAAGATAAGGGCAAGTATTACCCCCTTTTTTTATTTGCAGTAGACGTTAATTGCCTGCTAGTACCAGTTTGCACACTGGCAGTGCTGTGCACCTGAACCTCAGCTTTCCTGCCTCCAGCCGAATTCTCAGCTCAGCAGCCCCATTGCTGAGCTGCCTGAGCAACAGCTTTAGCTCCAAGCAGTCCAGGCATCCAACCCACAGTTCCTGAGCCTTCAGCACCACAGGCTGCAGAAAAACCTGGAGCTTTAGCCCTAGGCAGCCCACAGCAAGTGCCTGTGCAGGTGAGTTAGGGGCTGAGCAATTGAAGCAGTTTAGATTGTAAATTGATTGCTCAAAAAAAAAAAAAAAAAAAATCTAATTGTAGATTCGTCAGTAGTTAGTAAGGAGCCAGTTTGGACTGTGATAATTGTGGGACAAAAGTACAGTGAGTGGGACAGAAGAATCTAGGCAGTTAATGGTTAAAAATGCACTAATTTGAGCCAAGCCTTTTTGAGAATTGAAAGAATACTGTAGGGATGTTTTAGTTAAGCTGTTAACATAAAAAAGGCCTTTACTTAACCACTTGGGATCCGCGCTATTGCAAAATGACGGCAATAGCGCGGACCCACATTTCCGGGACTACGTCTATTGACGTAGTCCTGGTTACGAGCGGCCTGCGCGCCCCCTGAGGGGCGCGCGCGGCGCGCTCTGTGATCGGCGAGTCCGTGAGACTCGCCTGATCACCGATCCGTGTAAGGGGTCGATCCCGACCCCTTATCACGTGATCAGCTGTCAGCCAATGACAGCTGATCATGTGATAAAACGGAGCCGGTAATCGGCTAGTATTCCTCCTCGCGCTGACAGCGCGAGGAGAAAAAAAAAAAGCCGATCGCCGGCGGCCGTGTTCGGGACATCAGTCCCGATCACGGCCAGCAATATAAAAGGACACCTGCCCCCTGCCAGTGCCCACCTGCCACCCGCAGTGCCATCCTGAATAAAGTAAGTGCCCCCCTGTCAGTGCCACCCAGCAGTGCCCATAGTGCCCACAGTGCCACCCAGCAGTGCCCACAGTGCCACCCAGCAGTGCCCACAGTGCCACCCAGCAGTGCCACCCACAGTGCCACCCACAGTGCCACCCAAAATCTGCCTCAGGTGCTGCACCCCAGTGCCGCCCATCAGTGCCCAGCAGTGCCGCCCATCAGTGCCCAGCAGTGCCGCCCATCAGTGCCCAGCAGTGCCACCTATCAGAGCCACCTATCAGTGCCACCTATCAGTGCCCATCAGTCCCATCTATCTGTGGTACCTATCAGTGCCCATCCGTGCCACCCATCCGTGCCACTTATCCGTGCCACCCATCCGTGCCATCTTATCTGTGCCCATCTTTGCCCATCAGTGCCGCCTTATCTGTGCCCATCGGTGCCGCCTTATCTGTGCCTATTAGTGCCGCCTTAACTATGCCTATCAGTGCCCACCAGTGCAGCCTATCAGTGCCCACCAATGCAGCCCATCAGTGCCCACCAATGCAGCCCATCAGTGCCCACCAATGCAGCCTATCAGTGCCGCCTAATCAGCGCACTTCAATGAAGGAGAAAAATGACCCGTTTGCAAAATTTTATAACAAACTATTAAAACATGATTTTTTTTTTTTTTTTTTTGCATCTTTTTTTGTTTGTTTAGCAAAAAATAAAACTCCGAGCTGTAACTAAATACCACCAAAAGAAAGCTCTATTTGTGGGAAAAAAATGATAAAAATTTCATTTGGGTACAGTGTTGTATGCCCGCGCAATTGTCACTCAAAGTGCATCAGCGCTGAAAGCTGAAAATTGGTCTGGGACTGAGGGGGGTTTAAGTGCCCAGTAAGCAAGTGGTTAAAGAGGGATTCCACCTAAAAAAAAAAATATTAAAAGCCAGCAGCTATAAATACTACAGCTGCTGACTTTTAATAAATGGACACTCACCTGTCCCGGGTTCCAGCGATGCCGGCAGCCGAGGCCGATCGATCGCTCGGCCCTCGGCTGCTGCCGCCACCATTCTAGGTGAGGGAATCAGGAAGTGAAGCGAATCGGCTTCACTTCCCGGTTCCCTACTGCACATGCGCGAGTCGCGCAGCGCAATAGGAAATCTCCGCGCTGTCACTGGGACCCGTGTGTGTCCCAGCAGACAGCGCGGCAGGACAGGAAATGACAGACTCCCATGGGAGTCTATGCCCGGAAGTGGGTGTAAATACCTGTCTTTAACAGGTATCTCCACCCCCCACCCCCCTCCCCCCTGTAAGGTGCCAATTGTGACACCGGAGGGGGGGGGGAGGGTTCCGATCAGCGGAAGTTCCACTTTAGGGTGGAACCCCGCTTTAACCACTTGCTTACTGGGCACTCAAACCCCCCTCCTGCCCAGACCAATTTTCAGCTTTCAGCGCTGATGCACTTTGAATGACAAAAATGATGCAAAATAAAATAAAAATAAAAAATCATGTTTAATAGTTTGTTATAAAATTTAGCAAACAGGTCATTTTCTCCTTCATTGAAGTGCGCTGATGAGGCGGCACTGGTGGGCACTGATAGGCATAGTTAAGGCGGCACTAATAGGCACAGATAAGGTGGCACCGATAGGCACAGATAAGGCAGTACTGATGGGCACAGATAAGATGGCACAGAAGGGTGGCACGGATGGGTGGCACTAAGGGGCACTGATAGATGGGACTGATGGGCACTGATAGGTGGCACTGCTGGGCACTGGTAGATGACACTGATGGGCACGGATATGTGGCACTGGGGTGCAGCACCGTTGTTGAGGCAGATTGTGGGCACTGATGGGGGGCACTTTTTTTTTTTATTACTGAGGTTGCACTGGCAGGGGGCAGGTGGGCACTGGTAAGCTGGCCGTGATTGGGACTGATGTCCCGATCACGGCCGCCGGTGATCTGCTTTATTTTTTCTCCTCGCGCTGACAGCGCGAGGAGGAAAAGTAGCCGATTACCAGCTCCGTTGTGTCACATGATCAGCTGTCATTGGCTGACAGCTGATCACGTGGTAAGGGTTGGGGATCGACCCCTTGCTTCGATCCGTGATCAGGCGAGTCTCATAGACTCGCTGATCACAGAGCGCACCGCGCGCGCCCCTCAGGGGGCGTGCAGGCCTCTCGTGCACGGGACGACGTCAATAGACGTAGTCCCAGCAAAGTAGGTACGCGCTGTAGCCGTCATTCGGCTATAGCGCGGATCCCTAGTGGTTAAATTAGCCATGTCCCTTAGTCAAAATAGCCACACCAATTTTTTTTTTTTTTTTTGCCATGCCACGCTACACACTAGTGCTACATTAACCTGGTAAACGTCTCCCCGGGTTGAAACCTCTGCACACTCCCTACTAAGACCTTGGTAATCTCGATTTATACTTCCATTCTCTGCATTCGCGGTATGTGTTTATTACTATGTACTACCCTGGGGGCCCCTACTATTTTCTTTCTTCCCTATCTACAGTGCCTTGCAAAAGTATTCACCCCCCTTGGCTTTTTATTTATTTTGTTACATTACAGCATTTAGTTCAATGTTTTTTTTAATCAGAATTATATGTGAAGGATCAGAACACAATAGTCTAAGTTGGTGAAGTAAAATTAGAAAATATATACATAAAACAATTTTTCACAAATAAAAAAAAAAAAAACGATAATTGGCATGTCCCTATGTATTCACCCACTTTGTTATAAAGCCCATAAAAAGCACTAGTGCAACCAATTGCCTTCAGAAGTCACATAATTAGTGAAATTATTTCTACCTGTGTGCAATCTAAGTGTCACATGATCTGTCATTACATATATACACCTTTTTCAAAGGCCCCAGAGGTTGCAACACCTAAGCAAGAGGAACCACTAACCAAACACTGCCATGAAGACCAAGAAGCTCTCCAAACAAGTAAGGGACAATATTGAGAAATACTAGTCAGGGTTAGGTTATAAAAAAAAATATCCAAATCTTTGATGATCCCTAGGAGCACCATCAAATCTATTCAAACCAAATTGAAAGAACATGGCACAACAGCAAACCTGCCACACATCAAAACTCACAGACCGGGCAAGGAGGGCATTAATCAGAGAGGCAGCACAGAGACCTAAGGTAACCCTGGAGGAGCTGAAGAGTACCACAGCAGAGACTGGAGTATCTACAATAAGCTGTACACTCCATAGAATTGGGCTTTATGGCAGAGTGGCCAGAAGAAAGCCATTACTTTCAGCAAAAAACAAAATGGCATGTATTGGGTTTGCAAAAAGGCATGTGGGAGACTCCCAAAATGTATGGAGGAAGGTGCTCTGGTCTGATGAGACTTAAATTGAACATTTTGGCCATCAAAGAAAACGCTATGTCTGGTGCAAACCCAAACACATCACATCAACCAAAGAACACCATCCTCACAGTGAAACATGGTGGTGGCACATCATGCTGTGGGATGTTTTTCGGCAGTCGGGACTGGGAAACTGGTCAGTTTAGGGAAAGATGGATGGTGCTAAATACAGGGATATTCTTGAGCAAAACCTGTACCACTGTGTTTGTGATTTGAGGCTAGGACAGAGGTTCACCTTCCAGCAGGACAATGGCCCCATACACACTGCGAAAGCAACACTGGAGTGGTTTAAGGAGAAACATGTAAATGTGTTGGAATGGCCTAGTCAAAGCCCAGACCTCAATCCAATAGAAAATCCGTGGTCAGACTTAAAGATTGCTGTTCACAAGTGCAGCCCATCCAACTTGAAGGAGCTGGAGCAGTTTTGCAAGGAGGAATGGGCAAAAATCCCAGTGGTAAGATATGGCAAGCTCATATAGACTTATCCAAAGTGACTTGGAGTTGTGATATACAAAGTATTGACTTTAGGGGGTGAATTGTTATGCACATTGACTTTTTCTGTTATTTTGTCCTATTTGGTGTTTGCTTCACAATAAAATAAAAACATATATATACAAAAAAAACTTCAAAGTTGTGCGCATGATCTGTAAATTAAATGATGCAAATCCTCAAACAATCCATGTTAATTCCAGGTTGTGAGGCAACAAAAACATGAAAAATGCCAAGAGGGGTGAATACTTTTGCAAGACACTGTATTTTTTTTTCTCATACCTAAGATTACATTTTCTTTTATCTTCTCTCTCTCTCCTCTTTCAGTTTACTCTTTATATAGCTCTGGTAGCAGAACTTTATTTCATTGGTTATCATTATACCAATGGTACATAGTTCCAATATGTAGTAGGAATTTTAGATTCTATAAGAATTTTTTTGTTATTATTATTTAAAAACTATACTCGATAATAATGATTATTAGCATGCATGCTAATTGTTAAAATTCAATAAACAAATCTGACAAGAAATCTCTGCACATGTGTGGGCTGAAAATATATAAAATGAGGAGCCACTGGGTGGCAGTGTGGACACTCGTTAACCCCAATATTACAACCGTGCCACGTCCCAAGATAATCCAAATATATGACCGACAAAATTCACCACAGTTCATGAACTTTATAGGCACAACCAAACAAAGTACAATAAAATTTACAAAGCTTTATTGATGTACAAAAAGGATGTTTAAAAAAACTTTTTAAAATATAATAGCATTTTGCACCTTAAGCCCACATTCACACGGTGCCATTTGAATTAGGTCACCACCCTTAATAGTTTAGGGAGCAAAATGCTACTATATATTTTATATGTTTTTAAACTACTTTCTGAGCATCATTAAAGCGTTGTAATTTTTTTTTTGTACTTTAGTTGTGCCTAAAAAAATCCATTAACTGTGTTCATTTTGTCATCATATATTCTGCACAGGTGTGGCTGGAGACATGCTTTAGGAGACAGACTAGAAACCGTAATATGAGACTGCCAGAGATCAGGTGCTTTACAAATCAATGCCTGCACCCCTACTACTGGCTCCTGGAGTCCAAGAGCCACACAGCAAGGATAAAAAGGACCACTTGCTGGGCATTAGAACATTAAAGCAAGCAGTGGAACTATTCCAGTGGCTTAGGCCAGCTATACACGGTCTGAAACCTGCTGAAATGGCCGAGATTCAATCTGTTAATGGGCAGGCTGACTGTATTAAGTTAATCAATCAGCTTGGGTGCAACCAGCCTGCCGGATTATCTTGCAATTATTGCTAGCAGCTGCAATAGCTGCTAGCAATAATCACGGTCTTCTCCCGGCATTGACAGCTTCCCCCACTCACCACCGCTAGGAGAGTACAATTGCGGATTCCCCTGTTAACATTGTCTGTGACAGAAATACCCCTTAAGTGGAAGTAAACACTCCGATAGTTTTCAGCCAAGGAAGCTGCCATCTT
Source organism: Lithobates pipiens (assembly GCF_037356315.1). Lineage (NCBI taxonomy): Eukaryota > Metazoa > Chordata > Amphibia > Anura > Ranidae > Lithobates > Lithobates pipiens. The sequence goes on from NW_027507764.1 coordinate 171,145,517, forward strand.
GGCCTCTGTTTAACCACTTTAATACGGGGAAATTTCACCCCTTCATGGCCAGGCCAATTTTCAGCTCTTTGTTGCACTTTGACAATTGCGCGGCCATGCAAAACTGTACCCATATGAAAATTTTACCATTTTATTTCCCACAGATAGAGCTTTTTTTTGGTGCTATTTTATCACCACTGGGTTTTTTTTTATTTGTTGCTGAACAAAAAAAGAAAAGACTGAAAATTTTGAAAAAAATAAATAAAAAATAGAGTTTCTTTATTTTGGTTATAAAATTTTGTAAATAAAATGTTTCCTTCACTGATAGGCACTGATGAGGTGGCACTAATGGGCACTGATAAGCAGCATGGATGGGCACTGATAGGTGGCACTGATGGGCATCCCTGGTGGGTACTGCTGATGGGTCTGCACTGATAATCAATGTGCTGATTATCAGCGCAAACCCCCCTATCAGGAGAGTCGCTGATCGTCTCTCCTCTACAGTTTTGGCCATACTTCTATTTAAAATGTTTACATGGCTGTAAGGGCTCATTCACACTTGAGTTGCTCTCCGAAGAGCGATCTGTGTTTTATAACCACCCCCCCCCCCCAAACACACACACACACACACACACACCTCCCCTCCAACTGCTAGTATGAACAAGCCCTAGGAAATTTTAAACATTTTAGGGCTATATGTCATGTCACTAGAACACTTTTTTTTTTCAAATACAGATTCTAAAACACCTACTCTCTGTTACTATGCAGATGGTGCCCCTTTACCCTCTTCAATGATATGTATTGCCACATGCTTTATCAACGTCTGTTTCCATCTATCCATATTAAACTTTACTGCAAAAGTCTCAACTCCAGAAAAATACAATACAGCATGTTAATTAAATGAAAAATAAAAAAAAATATGCCTCAGTGGTTTTTTTTTTTCTTTTATAAAAACTACTAATCTAAAACACAGGACAACAAGGAAACCACCAATAAATATAATTTTATAGTATGCAACTAAAGCTTGCACCTACAAAGTCCCAGAAACCAATGAGTCACAGATGATTTGCACGAGGAAGAAAAAAAAAAAAAAGCATTGTTTGAAGACAATATAGATTGTAAGTATCATACAAATGATATTAGGATGGTTAGAGATTAACCCATTCGCTGCCAGAGCTATTTTTTCCCACACATGTAAAAAAATAAAAAAATAATTTAGGCCTGAAGATTACATAAAACTACCCAACATTATACCTTTTGTGAATGCAGACCCCCTAGAAAATAAAATAATGGTACTTCCAATTTTTTATGTCATACGAAATTACCGCAAAGGTCTAGGAAATGCAAAGTTTCAGTAAAAACAAACTAAAGTGAATTTTAGGATGAACAAATGCAATAAACTACCCAAATGATTAAAAATATAAAGGACAAGGTTGTATAGAGTAAAAAGATACTCAACATGTCAAACCTTAAATTTGCATGCGCCTGTGAAATGGCAAACTTTAGTACCTCATAGTTAGTATGGGCGACACTTTGAAAGCCCTCTATAGGTCATCAGTTTAGTGTTACAGAGGTGAGTGTGTGTGTGTGTGTGTCACTTTATGTGCTTGGGTGTAACTTTATTTTTTTGCAGTTTAACCACTTAAAGTCTAAATCTTTTTCTGACACTTCTTAAGTTAAAATCAATATTTTTTGCTAGAAAATTATTTGGAACCCCCAAACAATATATATATATATAAAATCAGAGACCCTAGGGAATAAAATGGCAATTGCTGCAATATTTTATGTCACACTGTATTTGCTCAGCAGTCTTTCAAATGCAATTTTTTGGGAAAAAAATACACTTCAATAAATAAAAAAATAAAAAATGAAACAGTAAAGTTAGCACAATTTTTTTGTTTTAATGTGAAAGATGATACGCTGCGAGAATCGTGATCTATCTTCTAAGCAAAAAAATTGTGATTCTCATTTTAGCCAGAATTGTGCAGCTCTAGTGTGGAGGCAATGGAGTGTGTGAAGACAGGAGTCTGCCTGTCAGTTTTAGCCCTTGTTCACATTGATGCGATTTGGCATGCATTTGCGGCACTGCACCAATTCCCAAAAGTAGATTCTGTGCTACTTTTGGCAATTTCGGAAATTTCAGAAACCTGAACAGATGTCTGTGAACTCGCTCCCGAAGTCGGGACTGACATGTGGAAATGAAATCGTGTGAGTTCAGCTGAACTCGCACAATTTAATTCCCACAGTCAGTGTGAATCAGGGCTTACACACAATTCTGGTGGCTGCAGGCACTGGATTGTGTGTGAAACCCCCTTCTGTACATTGTACAGACCTGGCAGCAAAAGGGTTAAGGCTTGGTTCACAACTGTGTGTGTGGCCGTGGGTGCGGGAATCGCAGCGATTCCTGCACTCACAACACATGCAGTGTAAACAAGCTGCTCTGAGAAAATGCGCAGGGCTGTAATTCATTCTCAATGGTACTCCCACACATGTAAAACCATAGTGCGTGTGCAGGAACTGCAGGGAAATCGCATGGTCAAAATGACCATGCAATTTTCCAGCATGCTGTGTTTTGAAAAAGGTGTGTGCATCTTTTTCTGCAGGAAATGCAGGCACGGCAGCCCACTGAAATGAATAGGCTGTCGTGTCTGGGCAAATGCGTCCCACAGAAATGCACAGATGTGACCCTAGGGTCAAGTGTATCTAATGCATAGTCACATTTTGTGGATACAAGGACTGCGGTTTATGCATGGTGTATAACATCAAAAATAAATAAAATTAAAATCAATGGCTTGCATCATGGTGAGAATTAAAAAATGCCAAAAAATTCTGTATAAGCCGAAACATGACTGGTTCTCAATAAAGCTACAACCACAGTTTAACCCCTCCTCCAATTAACTTCTGAATATGCCCTTGGCTCAGACAGACTGGAAAAGGTAATCATAGGCTGCTTTGCACAAGAGATTCGGATAGACATAACATGACCTAATAATGTAATGGAGTGAATAGGAAACCACACCATTTCCACACAGTATTACAGAAACACTCCTTAGTTAGAAATCTTTTTTAGTAGTATTTATCAGTTATATGTGTGAAAATTTGAAGAACTATATACAAAACTTTTGTTTAATTTTGGATATAGAAAGGGAGGGCTATAACCCCTGTAAGGTTGATTTTTGCCATCGGTATCCCATTGCCAAGATTTCACTTCACATTGTATCCCATAGCCAAAACAGGAAGTCAGAGGAAATTCCTTTAAAGTGAGAGAAACTCAGGCGTGTCACCAGAATTTGTGTCCCAATTGGACGATTTCCCCTCTATAAAGCCCTATACAGATTTTATGCCGATTTTTGTCTTCAGATTTACCAAAACCATGTAGTGCAATGGCCTGCCTGATTGCATACAAATTGAAACTCCTAAGGTTTGACCTCATATCATATGGTTTTGGTAAACCTAAAGAAAAAAAAAATCAGCAGAAGAAGATCTGATAGTGTGTATGGGGCTTTACTGTTCTGGGGACAACCCAAAATTTGGGCTGTTCTTTCACTTTCAGTGAGAACGGTAACCAGGACAAATAGAGAGGGGGGGGATCAGCGCAAATAGCAATATTATTATTATAATACAGGATTTATATAGCGCCGACAGTTTATGCAGCACTATACAACAACATTAGGGTAGACATTACAATACAATTCAAGACAGGGGGAATCAGAGGGCCCTGTTCGTTAGACCTTATAATCTACAATAAAAAGCTCCGGGGGTTCTAATCCCTCTCCACTATCAAAAAGTTATAAACAAAAAGTTTTGCCTTTAGTTACACTTAAATTGAACATGAAACAAATACATAAAGCTGGCCCATCCTGCTTTTCAGATGACAAATTCAACACATTGGGGGTTATTTAATCCACTTTGCACTACAAGTGCACTTGGAAGCGCAGTCACTGTAAATCTGAGGGGGACAAGCAAGGAAAATAAAAAACAGCATTTTTGCTTGTGCATGATTGTATGATAAAATCAGCAGAGCTTCCAATTATTTCAGATCTTACCCTCAGATCTAAAGTAACTGCACTTCCAAGTGCACTTGTAGTGCAAAGTGGATTTGTCTTTAGTAAATAATCCCCTCTAGTACACCCGACGACGCAAGATAAGTGAGATTATAGCCAGTGTCGCTAGCAGGAAGAAGACCATGCACACTTCAGCTCTGCTCCTTGCTGTCACATTTGTTTCTTCACACAGAGCGCATGCCACAGCCAAGGACACTGCAATGTTTAACAGAGCAACACGTCCTACTCAGAAATGAAGGACACAAAGATTTAATAGCTAACAGCAGTCACATCCAAGCATAAAGTGGTTGTAAGGTCTTATATAAAAAATATATATATAATAAACAGGTTTATGATTACCTGCTCTGTGAAATAGAACTGCACAGAGTGGCCCCAAATCTCTTCTTCTTGTGTCCCCCACCGGCGATCCTGGCTCCCCCATAGGAATGGGAAAACTTGTGCAGGAGAGGAGAGGAGCGAGGCTTCGGGCAGCAGAGAAGCGAGGCTCCGGGGCGGCCGCATCGCTGGACCATGGGACCGGTGAGTGTCTGTTTATTAAAAGTCAGCAGATACACTTTTTGTAGCTGCAGACTTTTAAATGGGTTGAACTCCACTTTAAGTTCAATTTAAAAAGTAAAATGTTAAAAGGAGTAAATTTTTTTTTTTTTTTTTAATAAATAATAAAAAAAAAAAAAAAATGAAAAGCCCCCATGCCTCTGGTGTGATGCAGTATAGAGCGGGGCTCCTATGGGGATGGAGAGGTCCTGGCGATACAGGGGGAACCTATAGAACGGGGAGTGTATCAGCATGACCGGGGGACCCTTTCAAAAGGAAACACAGAGGGGGAATTATTTTATAGAAAACCAGCAAAGTTATATTGTGTTTTATGAAAAAAATAAATAAATAGACTTATAGTTCCAATTTTGCATTCAATTTTGGGACCCCCCCCCCCCCCAGTTTGTGTTCCCCTTTACACCTCATACATAATCATCATAATAATAGTATTTCATCATCTGTGTACGGTCAGCCCTCCTCTCTGTAAAGCACATTACCTTCAGTCACCATTGTGTGACATCCATGACAGTCCTGGCTCTCCTCCTCAGTGTGTCTCTAATCCACACACGGCTTCCTGCTGCTCTGACAACACGCCCACGTGATCCGGGTCTCCTCCAATCCCGGGGCGCATAGCGGCACGCCTCTTTGTGTACATGTTTCGATAAAACTTTATTTAGATAAAAACAATCACTGCACCACGTACAACGCGTGCATACTTAGGAAAAAAACACAGGCTGTGAATGATGACAGATCCTCTCACTGATCCAACACATTTCATACAAGTTATTGTGAGGATCCTACAGACCTCACCATGTACTGTTAACCTCTTTATGTAATTTGAGGCACAGGCCAATAAAAAACGAAATTAAAGTGGAACTTCAGTCATTTATAAAAAGAAAATTAGGAGTCAGTAGCTATAAATACAGCATAGCTCTCAGCTGTCCCCGATTTCGAGGTACTGTCCCTGATTTGGAACAAAGTCCCGCTGTCCTCTTCATTTGTCCCTAATTTTGGTCTGATCTATATAGTTGTATATAAATCCCACTATTTTCTTTCAAAAAGTCTTTTCCAGTGCTAAAGCTGTCTTTCCAATTTCTAAATTGCTGCATTTATAAACGTGAAAAGCCAATATAAAGGAACAGAAGTGGTAAAAAATAAAATAAAAAAAAAGCACTTGTGGGTTTAACTAATCCATTTTTTCAGATTTCTCCTTTAAGGGGGCGTGGCAGGGGTGTGTCCTATGCCTACATACTTTTGCTAATAGCATACCTCCCAACATTTTGAGATGGGAATGAGGGACACCTACTAGCAAACATATGTAGGCATAGGACACGCCCCCTGCCACACCCCCTCACAGGAGAATTAACTAAAAAAAGTTAATGAAATGTACAAGAGCTTTTTTTTTTACCACTACTATTCCTTTATATTGGCTTTATATTGGCTTTAAACATTTACAAATACAGCAATTTAGAATTTGGATGAAAGGTTTAGCACTGGGAAACACTTTTTGAAAGATAAAAAGTGCATTTTATATAAAACTATATAGATCAGACCAAAATGAGGGACAAATGGGGGGGGGGAACGGGACAGAGGGACATTGCTTCAAATCAGGGACAGTTAGGAGCTATGGTTGCCTATTAGCAAAAGTATGTAGGCATAGGGCACACTCCCTGTCACACACTCCTTAATGCGGAGTTCCACCCAAAAGTGGAAACCTCCGCTTATTTGCTTCATCCCGCACTCCAGTGCCATATTTGGCACCTTTCAGGGCAGGGGAGGGAATGAGGACCTGTTTTTGACAGGTCTCCATCCCCATTTCTGGGAGATGGCCTCACCGCTCAGAAGTTCGGTCCCCTCCTCCTTCCTCCGCCGCCAGGCCAATTATAAAGCGCAGCCTGTTTCACGCATGCGCAGTGGGGAACCGGCCGTGACCGGCCTTGAAGATGACAGCGGCAGCACCCAAAGGCAGACCCAAAAATCGGCTGGGGTGCTGACATCGTGGATTCCCTGGACAGGTAAGTGTCCATATATTAAAAGTCAGCAGCTACAGTATTTGTAGCTGCTGACTTTGAATTTTTTTCCCCCCAACTTCCGCTCATCGGATTCCTCCCCTGGTGCCACAATTGGCACCTTTCAGGGGGGAGGGGGGTGCAGATACCTGTATAATACAGGCGCACCCACTTCCGGGCATAGATAGCCGCAGAATATCAACAGATGCCTGCCCCCCCTCCCCGTTGTTTTCTGGGAAACACACAGTTCCCAGAACACAACGGAGACAAGTGAAGACGCGCATGTGCAGTAGGGAACCGGGCAGTGAAGCCGCAACGCTTTACTTCCCGATTCCCTGACGAGGATGGCGGCGGGGGCAGCCGAGAGACGAGTGATTGCTGGTCATTTGCTGCCAACATCGCGGGCACCCTGGACAGGTAAGAGTTCATTTATTAAAAGTCAGCAGCTGCAGTATTTGTAGATGCTGGCTTTTATTTTATTTTTTTAAGGTGCAGCTCCGCTTTAACCACTACAATACAGGGCACTTTCGCCCCCTTCCTTCCCAGCCCAATTTTCAGCTTTCATCACTCTAGCGCTTTCAGTGACAATTGCGCGGTCATGCTACACTGTACCCAAATTAAATTTTTATCATTTTGTTCGCACAAATAGAGCTTTATTTTGGTGTTATTTATTCACGACTCCGTTTTTTATTTTTTGCGATATAAGTGCAAAAAAAGCGGAAATTTGGAAAAAAAAAACAATATTTTCTTTTTTCTATTTTAAAAGAAATCCAATAAAATCAAATTTTGTCATAAATTTAAGCCAAAATGTATTCTGCTACATGTTTTTGGTAAAAAAAAATTCCGTTAAGTGTATAATAATTGGTTTGTGTGGTCACGGACATATGTACGCAAATGATCATGTACATATGTGTTCAGATAATCATTGGGACATGTGATTTTAGTGGGACATATGTGGGGGACATGTTTTTATTATTAGGAACATGTGTTTTTATTATTTGGGGACATGTATGTTTTGGGGACATGTGTGTTTTGGGGACATATGTGGGGACTGTGTTTATACTGTGTGGTGTGTTGTGTGTTTACACTAGACTGATGATCAGTGAGTAAAAAGCTGTAAAAAACAGCTCATACTCACTGATCATCACCCGGCTGCAGCGATCTGCTCTCCTCTCCTCAGCGATGACTTCTGTGTGAGGAGAGGAGGAGCCCATTGCCTAGCAACCGGCTGTTTGTTTACATCAAATGACGGCCGTGATTGGACACGGCCGTCATGTGATCAGGAGGGCCAATCACAGAGCCCTCCTGCCGATCTGAGATGCGCTGTGTCCAGGTGACACGAGCACATCGGGATTGCGCCGCTGCGTGGGCCACGCGTGCCCGCGATCCCACTCCTTCTGAAGCACGTTCCTGAACATCCTATCAGAAGTAGATGGCTCCCACCCGGCCGTATATGTGCATTGGCCGGGTGGGAAGTGGTTAAGGACTGAAGGATTTACCCCCTTAATGACCAGGCTATTTTTTGTGATACGGCATTTCATTGCACTGACAATTGCGCGGTGGTGCAACATTGTACCCAAACAAAATTAATGTCCTTTTTTCACCACAAATAGAGCTTTCTTTTGGTGGTATTTTATCACCTCTGCAGTTTTTATTTTTTGCGCTATAAACAAAAAAAATACAATTTTGAAAAATTAACAATATTTTTTACTTTTTGCTAAAATAAATATCCCCCCCAAAAAAAGTCAGAAAAAAAATCGCAATAAGTGTATATTTTGATTGGTTTTCACAAAAGTTATTGTCTACAAAATAGGGGATAGATTTATGGCATTTTTATTACTAGTAATGACGTTGATCAGCGATTTTTAGCGGGACTGCGGCAAAAGCGACCTGTGCATCGGCTCCCCCTGCTGTTCAGCAGGCGCACGCGCATGCCCACAGTGACTCATGCATAAAACGATGTAAGGGGACATTGTTTTTGCACAATAGGGCCTCCCTACCACAGTGTACATGCGGTGGGTGGTCCTTAAGTGGTTAAAGAAGAATTATACAAAAATATGATTCATTGGACCCACAAGTGTTTTTTTTTACTACTACTATTCCTTTATATATTGGCTTTTGGAATTTTTCAAATGCAGCAATTTAGAAATTGGATGAAAGGTTTAGCACTGGGAAACACTTTTTGAAAGATAAAAAGTGCATTTTATATACAACTATATAGATCAGAGACAAATGAGGAGGAAAGAAGGACAGAGGGACTTTATTAAAAATCTGGGACAGCTCCTCAAAATCAGGGACAGTTGGGAGCTATGTAATGAGGTTAGCAGCTACAATATCATACCTCCCAACCTTTTGAGATGGGAATCAGGTGTCCCTCATTCCCATCTCAAAAGATTGGGAGGTATGATACTGTAGCTGCTAACTTCTAATATACAGATACTTAGCAGTTCAGGGATCCAGAGCGGTCTTCACCCAGGCTGGTTCTTCACCAGTCTTGGGGTCCCCGGCACCACCATCTTGACTTCCCACTGTGAATGTGGAAGACACGTTGCGATTTTGGAAAGGTCCCACAGTCTTCTGAGTACCTACCAGGGTCTCTTACAGTTTTAGGTGAAGTTCTGCCTTAGGGCTGGTACACACCACATGCAGTGTAGTGCTTTTTTTTCATGGAAAGTAGGTAATATTGGTTCCCATTGCATAGTTCACATCAAACAGTTAGGGCAGGACTTAGGGTGGTGGGGGGCCCTGGGTTTGAGTCACTTTCGGGCCCTACCTTCTATACATTACTTTAAATAGAACAAAATGATATGCGACACTGATGACAGATGGCAATAATAGGTGGCACTGATGACACGTGACACTGATGTGGCACTTATGACAGATGGCACTAATACTTGGCACTGATGACACTTATACATGGCACTGGGGACAGATGGCACTGTGAGCACTTTATTCCCCCCCCCCTTTTTTTTTTGTAGCGGATGACATTTTGGACAAAGTGTCATTCATGTGTAAATTTAGTTTTTGCCTCAGAACAGTAGTGGGGTTCTGAGGGTTAATTACGTAGGTTAAAGCGGAGGTCCACCCTAAAATGGACCTCCGCTCATCGGAATCCCCCCCCCCTCCGGCGCCACAATCGGCACCTTTCAGGGGGGAGGGGGGTGCAGTTACCTGGATAATCCAGGTAACTGCACCCACTTCCGGGCTAGCTCTCTGCGGAAAGGGGCGTACGTTACACCCCTTTCCGCAAGCGCCCGCCCCCTTCAGCAAGTGCCCCGCTGCCTGCTGGGAAACACACAGCTCCCAGAGGCAGCGGGGACCGTCCGGATTGCGTGGCTCGCGCATGCGCAGTAGGGAACCGGGAAATGAAGCCGAAAGGCTCCATTTCCTGATTCCCATACCCAAGATGGCGGCGGCAGGACCCGCCAGACGAGCGATCGGCTTCGGGTGCCGACATCGCGGGCGCGCTGGACAGGTAAGTGTCACTATTTAAAAGTCAGCAGCTGCAGTATTTGTAGCTGCTGGCTTTTAAAAAAAAAATAAAAAAAAAAAAACGCGGAGTCCCGGTGGACTCCCGCTTTAACTTTAACATCAGTTTGGCTGGGCTGTGTTAGAAGTTCTGCTTGGTCAGGTGTGCAGTGAGGTACACATGACAGGCCAGAACCAGGCCTGGTTGGACGTTTTGGGTATCAGCCTTCTCGGAGCCAATCAGTGGGTGTGCCGGGCCCCGCTGAGGAGCCTGGGAAGGGGTACTTAAGATGTTGAAGTCACATGTTCAGTAGGAGTTTGTGAGGCCTGAGCGGTCTGTTCTCGTTTCCTGGACCGGGGTAGCCCCGTGAGGGGTCCCGGTCATGGGGTGTTCGACATCCCACAAGTGGACTGGCAATTGACGGAAAAATTAGGTTTATACCTGCGGCCATTTGGTAGGATAATAGACCTTGCTGCATAGATGTATCTGCAGAAATTGCATCTTACTCCAGAGTCCCATTCGGGTTTGGTTTTCACTTTATGTAGCAGGGTATGTCTCTGTTGATTTCTGGCCCTAGAATATGCTTTTTTGAGGCAATTATGACTATATCCACGTTGCAATAACCGTTGATATAGTAATTGGGCTTCTCTTTCAAAATCCTCAGTGGAACTATAATTCCTTTTCAATCGTAAGTATTGTCCATACGGGACACTTGTTACCAAGGGTACCGGATGTAATGAAGTTGCATGTAATAGGGTGTTCCCTGATGAAGGTTTGCGATAGAGGGTGGTGCCAATGCTCCCATCCTCATTGACAAAAATCTGGACATCCAAAAAGGTCAGCCTATATTGGCTGAACTCGTAAGTAAACCTCAAATTGAAGTTATTGATTTTCATACTTTCAAGAAAGTCCATTTATATGTCATCTATAAATATATATGTCGCCATACCGGTAAAAATTCCATAAAGGCCTGCATATCATCTCGAAAGAACAAACTGCGTTCCCACCCCCCCAGGTATAGGTTGGTATAAGAGGGAGCACATTTGGTCCCCATAGCCACACCCTGCACCTTGTGGAAGTGGAAATCGCCAAATAGAAAAATATTGTTGGTCAAAATGAAGCCCAACAATTCCAAAATGAATGTGTTGTACTGATGGGAAATTTCTGTATTCTCCCTAATGAAGCCCTCAACAACTGCCAACCCCCAATCAAAGAGGGGGATGGAGTTGTAGAGGGACTCGACATCCAACGAGACTAGCCAAGAGCCCCGCTGGACAACAATACCATCTAGGGCCCTGAGTAGGTCCCTGGTGTCCTGTAAATACGATGCCAGCCCTTCCACATGAGGTCTAAGAAAGTCATCCACTAGTTGACTGGCCTTTTCAGTTAGGGATCCATTACCCGACACAATCGGGCATCCTGGAGGTTTAATGGAATTCTTATGTATTTTCGGGAGTGCGTATAAAGTAGGTGTACGCGGGGATGTAACATTTAAAAATTCCCACGTCTTCTTAGTAATTAGGCCTGACCGATATGCTGATCCAATTAGATGTGAATATCTAGTGGAAGTTAGCGTAAGATGACATTGAACATTGTCTAACAGAGCATTTGCTGATATTTCTCTATCAAATTCAGGTATTTCATACTTGTTATACATCTTTTTGGATCTTTATTTTACCCTACCTATATATTTAGACCTTTTATTTTAATTTAGGTCCTATATTTGGCAGCTCTCCTGTGCCCCCCCCCCCCATTGGACTGTCCAGCATCAGGTTTGGGACCTGACTGTGGTCCTAATCTACACCACCCATTGGAGGGGGTTTAAAAATATGTGATGCAAGTTGCACAACAGTGACTGTGCTTAGGTGAGATCACATTTGGACCTATTTTGATTCAACAATGATTGTTTGATGTAGTACTAACATGTCTGATCTTTTTGATATCTTATTGTGTATACAATTTGAGGCATTTTAGATATTTATCTTTAAGATTATCCTTTGAATGTATTTAACACTAGCTGTATTTACATTTGATTTATATCTATATTCATATTTATTTACAGTTTACCCACTAGATATACCGACTACTCCTGAGGAAGCTCATTTTGGAGCGAAACATGTTGAGTGGTATATTCTATAAGCATCATAGGCTATATTCAATTTGCTAAACAACAATGTGAATAATTGGTTTTAAATTAATTGTTTTGTGATTATATTTTTTATATATTGTGAAATAAAAAATCTTTGTGCTTTTTATGATATCTCTTTTTGGGCTACTATTTCTACTATGTCATATCAGCATCTTCAAAGTCTCTGAGGGCTAGATCCCTTGTCCCTGTCTTTGTTTTTTCAACAAACCAAGTTAATTGGCAAGAGGTGCATACAATGTATAAAAGCATGGTGCAGTACAATAAAATAAAAAATGGGATAAAATAAGGGTACAAATCTGGTACAAAACTGGTGTAACTGAACGGTACAAAGTTCTCAAGTGTAACACGTCAGAGGAAATTAGAAAGGTGCTATCACGAACTGTGCAAACTCCGGGGAGTATACAATTTACAAAACTAGTTACTATGAGATAGACTCAACATGAAAAAGGTCCACATATTAGGTCATAAATGTACAATCAGGCATCACAAGTGTCAGACTTCTCCAACCATCTGTCCCAAACTTTGTTCTATTTCAATGGACGCCCCCTATGGAGGCAGATCAATTTTTTGTATGGCAGTGTGACATTTATTTTTGAGATCCAAGCCTGAAAAGCAGGGGAAACCGCCTGCATTCAGTGATTCGCTACAAGCTTGTCAGTGGGCAAATGTACAAAACCAGCAGGGGATCAAATACATTTTTCCCTCACTGTAGATAGGAGGATCTTATGTAAAGGAAATTTTACAATTAAACTGTATAGTGTATAATCAGCTTTGATTGTAAACCTATATATCTATTCACCTTCCATTTGACATCATTTCTAAAAGGTATTGCCACCCCTCATTTTAGTCTAAATGGCTGAATCACTAAAATTGTTAAGACTTTCAGGCCTTGTGCATAGACATTTGCAGGTAAAAAAATATGTCTACCATAAAATTCCTGGCATTTTTCTGTGCTTGAGGTGCGCAGGTAAGTAGACGGGTATATTTCAATGCTTCTGTGCATCTGCATTTTACCCATGCATATGTGTACGGCGTATTTCCTCAGCATGCCCTTCTATGGGCAGCTGTATACCCCACCTGCTGCACCTTGGGTATGGGAGATTGCGGTGAATTTTACGATACGCATTTTTTATGTCTGCACCAAGAGTCAGAATTGTTGTTTTTGAAGAAATGGTCTATAACAAGCCATATTACACTTGTGGATTACAGTGCAGTAAAACGCATTATGTGGGCTAGCACATTGTGGTGCCATTCATATTGAATTGGATGGAACACCAGTGCACTAAGGCAATGCAGCTCCGATGCATGTGTTGCAGAAAACCACAACGCATGATAACGCTTGAAAAAAAAAAAAAGACACATTTATGTTTTTATGTCCGTTCTTGTGCTTAGGGAGCACCTTTAAAATGAATTGACTGTCCTAACACAACACACATTAACATGTGACACAATACATGTTAACATGCCTTAATGCGACACACAAGAATGCCAAAGCATGAATGTGCCCATTTATTTTTAATTGCCTTATTGCTGCTTTTAAAAAAAAAAAAAAGTGCCACATTTATGTAATGTATGTATAACAGTGTGCTTTTCAAAGGTGCGTTCCACTTCACTGGTTTCTGGACTCTCAAGCTATAAAGCCCTTATTCATTTTGTTGAATGAAAAAAAAAAAAATATGTCAGAAGGGGAAGGGTCTAATCATGTGACCTGTCAAAGCTTTGTAACCTAGTTCCCCCTCCTATCGTGAAGGGTTCTAAGCAGCACTATGCAGTCGTACAGACACTGCAGACTCCGAACAGCGTCCTGAAATTTCTGACTGAAATATAAAATACAGGACACACTATGGAATAATCACTTTGACGTTCTACAGAGAGCAGATTGTAAATTTATATTGGAGAGTGGGTCTTACTATGTGTAGGGGGTTGGCTTAGACCAGAGAGAGAGCTTATTAAGGTAAAGTTAACGCTTCATTAATACACTGGATGCTCTCCACTAGCACAGCACACGACTGGCAATGTACTCTATCAGACAGCTTACCCATGCCATCAGTGGACAGATCCCTATTAGGCTACACAAATACCACTGATCCACCAGTGTCTCTTCAGCCGTGGAAAGCAATCAACCACTCATAATATCTAAAAAATACTTTATGCGCCAACAAAAAAAATATATACAACAATAAATAAAACAAAAATGCAGATCTACAGCTAACACAAAATGTCTTTCTACACCAGAATAAGCAATATTAAAAATGTGTTGGGCTGCTCAAGACAACATAAGTATGTGTAATAAACACTCATAAAAAAATAAGATGAAAGTGTTACACTACTTAAAACAACATAAAGAATATATAAAATAATAACAAAACTATACATATGTGTTTACACATGCAAACATAAAAACAAACTATGATGTTAATCACTATATATACACTGCTCAAAAAAAATGAAAGAAACGCTTTGAAAACACATCAGATCTCAAACAGGGAAAAATATCATGTTGGATATCTATACTGATATGGACTGGGTAATGTTAGGGACAAAAGGATGCCACAGCGTTTCATGGAAATGAAAACTATCAAACTACAGAGGGCTGAATTTAAAGACACCTCAAAAATCTAAGTGAAAAGATGATGCAGCAGTAGTACATTCTGCTGAAATTTAAGCAACTCAAAATGGTACTCAATAGTTTGTATGCATGCCTGACAATGTCGGGACACGCTCCTAATGAGGCGACAAATGGTGTCCTGCGGTATTTCCTCCCAGATCTGGACCAGGGCATCACTGAGCTCCTGAACAGACTGAGGTGCAACCTGGCAGCGCTGGATGTACCAAAACATAATGTCCCAGAAGTGTTCTATTAGATTTAGGTCAGGCGAGCGTGGGGTCCATTCAGTGGTATCAATTCCTTCATTCTCCAGGAACTGGCTACATACTTTTTCTACATGAGGCCAGGCATTGTCATGCACTGGGAGGAACCCGGAACCCAGAACCCACTGCACCAGCATAGGGTCTGACAATGGGTGAAAGGATTTCATTCTGATACCCAATGACAGTCGGGGTGCCCTTGTCTAGCCCAGTGTTTCTCAACTCCAGTCCTCATGGCACCCCAACAGGTCATGTTTTCAGGCTTTCCACTATTTTGCAGGTGATTTGATCAGTTTCACTGTCTTAGTAATTACCAAAGCTGTTTCATCTGAGCAATATCCTGAAAACATGACCTGTTGGGGCCCCTTGAGGACTAGAGTTGAGAAACACTGGTCTAGCCTGTAGAGAGGTCTGTGTGTCCCTTCATGAATATGCCTCCCCAGACCATCACTGACCCACCACCAAACCGGCCATGCTGAACGATGCATAACAGGCATAACATTCTCTATGGCTTCTCCAGACCCTTTCATGTCTGTTACATGTGCTCAGGTTGAACCTGCTCTCATCTGTGAAAAGCACAGGGTGCTAGTGGTGAACCTGCTAATTCTGATGTTCAATGGCAAATGCCAATCGAGCTCCACTGTGTCAGGCAGTGAGCACATGGTCCACTAGAGGATGTCTGGCCCTCAGGCTACCCTCATTAAGTTCGTTTCTGATTGTTTAGTCAGACATTCACACCAGTGGCCTGCTGGAGGTCATTTTGTAGGGCTCTGGCAGTGCTCATCCTGTACCATAAACATGGTAATGGGCCCAACCATAAACAAACTGGGCACTGCCAGTGGATCAAAAAATTGCTTGAAGGACCTTACACCCAAAGATGGCATCAGATAAGGCCTAAACATGCATCTGGAACAACGTATAGAACGTATAAACAGAAGACCGGGTGGCAGCCTTGGAAATCTGGAGAACAGGTCCTTATTGCTGTAAAGCCCATCCTACACTAGTAGAGTGTGCCTTGAAAGGAAAGGGTGGAAAACGAACATTAAGGCAATAAGCTTGAATAAAGATTTGTCTAAGCCCCCTTGAAATGGTGGAACTCAAAGAAGGTTACCGTTTATGGGGACCATCAGGGATGACAGAGTAAATTTTTCCAACAGAGGCAGTGGCTGCAAGGTAAGATAGGCACAGCTCAAACTACATCCTGACGATGATGGGAAATCTGATGTACTGACACTGGACAGGGAGATGGAAGCCCAATGTTCTGATTAAGGTTAAAGATCAACATCTCCTTGGGAAGGAAGGGGGATCCAAGCCGTAATACTATCTTGTTCTTGTGCAAGACCAGAAAGGTTTTTTTTTCATGTAGAGATGATCGTGACAAAGAACACAACCTTGTGACTAAAGGGGTATACCTCTGATAGTACTTCATAAACCACCCTTTGAAACTGAGAGAACCAAATTTAAATCCCATGCAAACATAGGTGGATGTACAAGCATATTAATCATAGAATGATTTAGCGTTCTTTGCAACAAGATCACAAGCACTGAGATTAAACCTTTGACAGTACTCTTGATTTAATCCCGAGTGTAAACATGTCAGGCTTCGCTCCACCTAGTATTTTTCTGGATGTATGTTTCTTTCCTCACACCAAGCAAAGAAAAACTATGGCTTAGGCTATATCCAGTATCAGATCCAGATACTCCAAAAGTCTGGGTTGGAGCCTACTAACGGATTAAAGGTTCAGGATCCAACCAAACCTTTATAAAGTCTGAACCATCTGTCTCACATTGTTGGTTAGGATCTATGCCAAAGTCGTCTATGTGTCCCCACAATAGGGATGTCCTGAGAATGTAACAAGCCAAGCACAAGGGCTGTGTCAGAAACCATGAAACAGACTGAGACAGAAGTACAATAAAATCACACTTGTTTATTAATAAAAATAAAAAGGTAAATAGAAAAAAACTTAGTCAAGCATAGCCAGAGTCCAGTAGCCAGATCGGGGAGTCAGCCAGTCCAAAGTTCATTAACCAGATCGGGTAATCAGCCAGGCCAGAAGTCAGGGAACCAAGGAGAGCAACTGCAAGCAGGATAAGAAGCCAGTAGGGATGTCATCAAGCAAGTCTTGAAACAAACAGCAGGAGATGGTTCCTTGTGATGTGACCAACGTGAAGGCAAAGGAAAGAGTAAGCTGGAAGGCTTTAAATAGGCAGGTCAGACGAGCATCATCGGGAACAGCTGGTAACTGTGGAAAGAGAAGAGAGCTGGCAATTAGCCGACAGCTGAACGGCCAGCCCAGGGGAGGAAGGGCTAAGCCAGCCCCGACAGTACCCCCCCTCAATGACCCCTCTACCTCGGAGGCCCACCGGGCTTGAGGGGAAACCATCTATGGAACTTGCGGAGGAGGACAGGGGCATGTACGTCAGAAGATGAAACCCAGGAGTGTTCCTCCGGACCGTACCCCTTTCAATGCACCAGGTACTGTATGCGCTCATGGAACCTACGGGAGTCAACAATGGATTGTACCTCATACTCCTCATGGTTCTTAACCTGAATAGGGTGAGGATGTGGCACTGAGGTGGTAAAATCGGTTACAGACCAACGGTTTCAATAAGGAGACATGAAACACATTTGAGATGCGCATACTAGGAGGAAGGTCCAACGCGTAAGCTACTGGGTTAATCCTGTGAAGGATACGGAAAGGCCCAATAAACCGAGGTGCAAACCTCAGTGAGGGAACACGAAACCGGAGGTTTGCGAGTTGACAGTCAGACCCTGTCCCCAACCTGGTAGGAAGGTGCAGACAGGCGTCTGCGGTCGGCATGAAGTCTGTACCTATCATTAGCATGACACAAAGCCTCCTGGACTTGTACCCAAGTGGAACGAAGACCACGGAGATGCTCCTCTAACGCAGGAATACTCTGCGGAACAAACGATTCAGGCAACATGGAAGGTTGGAAACCATAATTCGCCATAAATGGAGACAATCGGGAGGCAGAATTCAAGGCACAGTTGTGAGCAAACTCCGACCAAGGTAATAGGTCAGACCGGTTGTTATGATGGACAGAAATATAGCAACGTAGGAATTGCTCCAAGGACTGATTGGCACGTTCTGCGGCCTCATTAGACTGCGGGTGATACGCAGAAGAGAACGCAAGCTGGATTCCCAACTGTGCACAAAAGGCTCGCCAGAACCAGGAGACAAACTGACTGCCCCTGTCCGAGACAATCACCTTGGGTATCTCATGTAAGCGAAAGATCTCCCGAGCAAAAATGGAAGCCAGTTCCTTAGAGGTGGGCAACTTCTTAAGTGGAATACAATGACACATCTTTGAGAACTGGTCAACCACCATAAGGATAACAGTGTTGCCTTGGGAGTTGGGCAATTCCACAATGAAATCCATAGACAGGTGAGTCCAGGGCCTCTCTCCATTGGGTATGGGTTGTAGGAGGCCCACTGGAAGGTGTCGTGGAGTCTTACTCTGAGCACACACAGGACAGGCAGCTACGAAGGCAGTAACACTAGGCCACCAGAATTGTTGGGAGATGGCCCAAATGAGTTGATTCTTCCCAGGATGGCCAGCTGCCTTGGGAGAATGGTAGGTCCGGAGCACTGCAGTATGGAGACTCTCTGGGACAAAGCAGTCACAAGGATTATCAGGAGGAGCATGGACCTGAGCAGCAAGAATTTTGTCACCCAAAGGAGAAGACTGGTGCGAACCGTAGCCAAGATACGATCAGGAGGAATCCTAGGAACCGGAACCGACTCCGACTTGGAAGTGGAGGAAAATTGTCGTGACAAGGCATCAGCCCTTACATTCTTAGTAAGAATGAGACAATGTAATTAAAGCTCGACAAGAAAAGAGCCCATCGCGCCCTTCTGGGAGAGAGTTGATTGGCCTCAGACAAGAATGTAAGATTCTTATGGTCAGTCAGAATAAGAACTGGCACAGTGGTACCGTCAAGGTGATGTCTCCATTCTTTCAGGGCTAAAATGATCGCCAACAGCTCTCTGTCACCAATCTCATAATTGCACTCAGCAGGTGAAAATTTCTTGGAAAAGTAGCCACACGGATGCATAGCACTCTCAGAGTTAGGACGTTGAGACAGAAGGGCGCCAACTCCAGTCTCAGAAGCATCAACTTCTAGGATAAAAGGCAACGTAGGATCAGGATGTGCCAACACAGGAGCAGAAACAAAGGCAGCTTTGAGAGTCTCAAAGGCCTTAATGGACTCCAGAGACCAACTCTATGGGTTACCGTCCTTTCTGGTCATATCAGTCAGAGGCTTGACCAGAGAGACGAGAAGTTACGAATAAACTTCCGATAGTAGTTGGCAAAGCCCAGGAAACACTGAAGAGGACGTAAACCCACGGGTCAAGGCCACTGTAGGACTGCTGACAGTTTCTCTGGGTCCATCGAAAAACCAGCAGTGGAAATGACAGCCCAGGAATGTAACCTGTTCATGATGGAACTCGCACTTCTCCAGTTTACAATAG
Source organism: Lithobates pipiens (assembly GCF_037356315.1). NCBI lineage: Eukaryota > Metazoa > Chordata > Amphibia > Anura > Ranidae > Lithobates > Lithobates pipiens. The sequence goes on from NW_027507764.1 coordinate 171,165,085, forward strand.
AGATTGTTCTCTCTTAGTTTCTGAAGTACACGACAGACATCTGTGTGGTGGCTCTCCAGGGACTTGGAAAATATGAGGATATCATCGAGATAAACCACCACACACAATTGCAACAAATCTCGGAGGACATCGTTAATAAATTCCTGGAAAACTGCCGGGGCGTTACAAAGGCCAAAAGGCATTACCAGGTATTCATAATGGCCTGTTCTGGTATTAAACGCAGTTTTCCACTCGTCGCCCTCCTTAATGCGCACGAGATTGTATGCCCCTCTCAGGTCAAGCTTTGTGAAAACCGTTGCTCCCTTGAAGCGGTCAAATAACTCTGTAATCATACTGTGTTATGTTACTTTTATTACTATATATTATTTTTTTTTTGTTTTGTAACCCTTGTTGTAACTAACTCTGCTAAAAATCTCAATAAAAACATTTGAAAAAAAAATAAAAAATAAAAAAATAACTCTGTAATCAATGGAATCGGGTAGGCATTCTTAATCATGACACGATTGAGACCCCTATAATCTATACAAGGTCTCAGTTCACTGCTCTTTTTCACAAAGAAGAAACCAGCACCAGCAGGAGACGAGGACTTGTGGATGAAACCTCGAGAAAGTGCGTCAGCAAAATACTCCTCCATGGCCTTATCCTCCAAGACCGACAAAGGGTAAACCCGGCCACGAGGAGGTATGGCACCAGGTTGAAGGTCAATTGCGCAATCATAAGGCCGGTGTGGAGGAAAACTACCGGCTTGACCTTTATCAAAGACCAAAATCACAGTACTCCTCTGGCAGGGAGGGGAGTGAAGCAGTGCACAGGACCTTGGATACCTTCATTGTGGTGACCAGGAGAGAACCTCAGCACGGAGCCAATCAACAGAGGGGTTGTGCCAAGGATAACCAATCTGGGTGAGGAAATAACTTGGAATTGGATTATCTCATGGTGAAGAGCCCCTACGGCCATGGACAATGGAACCATCTCATGAGTCCCTTGCGCAGGCTGTAAAGGTCTCCTGTCAAGAGCCTCAATGGCAAGTGGAGTGTCACACAGCTGCAGCAGAATCGAGTGCTGCAAAACAAATGCAGCATCAATGAACAGGCCTGCAGCCCCAGAGTCGATTAGAGCCTGTATCTCGATGGACGACTCAGCCCAAGAAAGGGTGACCAAAACCAGGGGCTTATCCTTCTGGATAACTGGGGACGAAACAACGCCACCTAAGGTCTGTCCATGACAGGACCTCAAGGTTCGGGCGTTCCCTGGAAGGGTAGGACAAGACTTCAAAAAGTGACCTGCCTGGCCACAATAAAGGCACAATCTCTCCCTCCTCCTAAAGGCTCTCCGCAGAGAGACGCGTGAAGCCCAGGTGCATGGGTTCATCTTCACTGACCAACTCCGTACCAGGAGGCATGGGAGGTGAGGGAGGCATGGGTGGGACTACAAAGCTTGGAGGCAAACATACAGGAGGCTTCTGCAAGCGCTCCTTAAGAGAAAGTCTTTCTCTGAGTCTGGAGTCAATGAGGATGGCAAACGAGATCAAGCTCTCCAGCTCAGTGGGTATATCTCGGGCTGCTATCTCATCCTTGATGGAATCCGAGAGACCATGAGAAAAAGCAGCCACGAGGGCCTCATTGTTCCAAGCAACCTCTGCTGCCAGAGTACGGAATTCAATGGCGTAGTCGGCAACAGTTTTCGTACTCTGTTTGATGGACATGAGGCACTTGGCAGCAGAAGTGGAGCGCGCGGGAACGTCAAAAACCCTTTTAAAGGAGGCCACAAACTGAGGGTAACTCAAGACAACAGGTTTTTGCGTCTCCCATAGAGGGTTAGCCCAGGCCAAGGCTCTCTCAGAAAGCAAAGATATCACAAAACCTACTTTGCTTCTGTCCATGGGAAACGCCTGGGGCAGCATTTCGAAGTATATCTCAACCTGATTGAAAAAACCTTCTGCATTGAACTGGATCGCCCCCAAATCGCTGGGGAAGCGGAGCAGAACCAGACATACCTCTTATAGAGGTAATACTCGAGAAGGGTGCCTGCACAGAGACTAGCACAGCAGCAGGGCCGGCCTGCGGCTCAGGTTGTACCGGAGCAGCCACCGTGGGGGATTCCAGGTGAGCGGTGCGATTCAGGAGCGTTTGTAATGCCAATGCAAACTGATCCATGTGGTGATCTTGCTCATCCAATCTGGAAAAAAATATTACCAACAAGTGCATTGACTGTATCTTCTGAATTCATGGCCTTCGCATACTGTCAGAAACCATGAAACAGACTGAGACAGAAGTACAATCAAATCACACTTGTTTATTAATAAAAATAAAAAGGTAAATTAAAAAAAAGCATAGTCAAGCATAGCCAGAGTCCAGTAGCCAGATCGGGTAATCAGCCAGGCCGGAAGTCAGGGAACCAAGGAGAGCAACTGCAAGCAGGATAAGAAGCCAGGAGGGATGTCAGCAAGCCAGTCTTGAAACAAACCGCAGGAGATGGTTCATTGTGATGTGACCAATGCGAAGGCAAAGGAAATAGTGAGCTGGAAGGCTTTAAATAGGCAGGTCAGACGAGCATCATCGGGAACAGCTGGTAACTGTGGAAAGAGAAGAGAGCTGGCAATTAGCCGACAGCTGAGTGGCCAGCCCAGGGGAGGAAGGGCTAAGCCAGCCCTGACAGGCTGGAGCCTTGGTGAATATAGACAGAATGGCAAGGACACAAAAGTGCTGGAGACCCACAGCAAAGTGAAGAAATTACTCATGTCCTTGACAAATGGGTACTGCAAATACACATCCATGATGTCTACAAAGGCTAGAAAGTCTCCCTGATGAAGAGACCTAGTGGATTCCATATAGAACCTGTGGGTCCGAATGAAGGCATTCAGGAAGTTGTGATACAAGATTGGGTGGATGCCAACTTTCAGTTTTGGATTTGAGAAAAGGTTGGAATAACATCCTTGATACTTTCAGATACAGGAATTGGGGAAATTATACCTTGCTTCAGAAGAAAAGCAAGGCATGCTATGAGCAGTGACATCAGAAGGTTGGAAGATAGAAAGCTAGGAGGGAGATGGGAGCAGCACGCTTCTGTAATGCTTTGAAACCACCTCCTGGACCCAGGTGTCTGAGAAGCTGCTCAAACGAATGTCTGCAAAGGGTGACACATTCCTCCCTCCCACACTTTGGGAAGTGGTAGTGCCCCTTCATTTTGAAAACTTGTCTGCAGGTTTGAGGGATTTAGTGGCCCAGGGTTTGCAGTAAAACTGGGCTCTTGGCTTGTATTTGCCTTTGGAGGTTGGAAATAACAAAATAAGTTTTCTTTGCCTAAGCAGAAGAGTGATTTTTTTTTTACAGCTTGACAGCCTTTTTTTCTTTTTTGTTGGCTCGGGTAGGCGAGTGCTTTTAAGCCCAATAACATCCATGATATGGGTGTTTAAAGGAGCTCATGAAAGATATTCACCTTTGAAGAGCATGCACAGACCAACATTCCCAAGATTTCTCCTCATAGTCACAGGTAGGAGACTCATATGAGAAATAGGATAGGAGACATCCATTAACCCATCTACACAGTTGCAATGGGGCTGTTGATGAGAACTTTTAGCACTCCACAAATAGAGAAGTAGTGTGGAGCAAAGCTGGTTCCCTTACCATGAGTTTATTAAAATTTCCCCAGTATTTGATAGACTAACGTCATGGCATGTTGCAATTCAGGGCCAGGCAAGGAACACAAGGTTTTGTAGTGTCTCTAGCCAATAATCTATAGGACCCTTAAACGCTAGCGCATTCTTTACAAGGATCATTACAGTTTCATTAGGATGGGACACTGCCAGACTAGCTGCATGAAAAGCCCACTTTTTAATAAAGGCCTGCTCAAACAAGTTTTGGACCCCAAAATGTTTCGGAGATGTAAACAATTTACCAGTTTTCCAGTAAGGATACAGAACATCTGGAAATAGTGTTTATATAGGAAGTTTTAGTACTCTTAGGGCCTCACAGGGATTCTAGACTGGTAGATGCACTTGTAGAAGCTGGGGCCGCCTGTGCATTAACGCTAAAGCTCATTATAGCAGTGCTTTAGCGCTGTAGAAGCTGCGCTTTTCAGCCGCTAGTGGGGAGCTTTTAACCCCAAAGAAGGGGTTAAAAATGCAAGTGTTGCGGCGCTTCCGAAACGCTTTTCAGGTGCTTTGGAAATGCTGCCCATTCATTTCAATGGCCAGGGTGTTTTGGGAGCACTGTATACAAAACATCTCCCAAACATATCCCAAACTGCTCCAAAGATGTTGCTTGCATGACTTTTCCTAACGTCTCGCAAGCGCACCATCCCAGTGTGAAAAGACACTGAAATGAATAAGAGGCAGTTTTTAGGCTCTATTTCTAGTGCTAAAACGCCTGAAAATCACCTCAGTGTGAAATAGGTCTTAAAGTAGTTGTAAAGGCAGAAGGTTTATCATCTTACTGCATTCTATCAATCACAGCCAGTGACGAGGCAGGGCTGAGCCCTGCTTTGTTTTATGTTCCCATAGCAAGCCGCTTGCTATGGGGCCACTCTTGGGGGGGGGGGGGGGCACGCCAGGAGCGCCGGCGTGAGGCCCAAGGAGAGTATTGGGGCTGCTCTGTGCAAAACTACTACACAGAGCAGGTAAGTATAACATTTGTTATTTTAGAAAAGACAAAGATTTACAATCAATCACTTTAAGCTGGCACCCACATCAATAAGAGCCAAGTTATGTCTGCTGCCTGCAATGCCAGGCAAGGATTATAAATAAGGTACTAGTGCGCACAACCCGAAATAAACAACGCTAACAGATCTGACTAAAATATTACGGGAAGCTGCCAACATAAATAATGATCTCCACACTATCTATTAAATATAAGAAAGTTATGTAGCGCTACCTTTTTAAAACGAGAATAAATCTAATAAAAATGTGAACCACCTAATCAATAAATCAGTGAAAAAATCTATAAATTGTGCATAAATTAATAAATGTGCAATCACCGTAAATAGTGCAAAAATAGTAATACAATGACTAAAGTGCAAAATCACATATAACATGCGATATTAATCCACAGTCATGGAATGTGCAAATTACGCAAAAAAAAAAAAAAAGTGACACAATCAAAGTGCAAATAACAAACAAAGAAAGTCCATCAAAAACTCCAGTGTTCCAGAATATCCAGTGCTGTTCAATAAATTGATACCCAATAGTGACAGTTCAAAATTAATCATGCAGTGTTTGAAAAGTGCAAGCAGGCTCCACAATTATATCGCTCCACCTTCAGTGCTCTAGTAGTGCACCCCCCGTTTCCCCCAGCCTCTCACCTTAATTCAAGACCCCTCAGAGTCAAAAGCGCTTGTAAGGAAAAAGATGCTGGCTTTTCTTCAAATGACCCGCTTATCCATAAACTCACAGCGTAGTGTAACAGATCATTGGGAATGAAAGGGGGACTCTCATGTGTAGTAATCCAAAATATTTAATAAAAATATAAAATCCACACTTACATTTAAATATAATATCTCGCGCTTGTAAACACAAAATCTTCAGGTCTGGGCCGCGACCGGAAGTGACGAACAAGACACCTGGCTCCTCCCTGACGCGTTGCGTCACAGACACGTGACTTTTTCAAAGGGTCAAGGAGTCAGGAGTCGAAAAAGTTTATATAGAGCATGCGGTGCTGTCATGACAACTTAAAACAACAACCGCCACATAGCGTGATGATGATGACTTCCTAATATGGCTTAAAATTAGAATATATTGAACCTACTTCGAAATCTACTTTGACAATTAGCATATAAACATTAAAATCAACATAACATTTTTTCCACATTTAAAATAAATCCAAAGATATAATCAATATATAGCGCCTCACATACAATGACATCTTGTGGTTAAATCAAATATTACATCTCTCTAATATAAATAAAAGGCACTTAATGAAGGATTGCCCACTGTGGCCTTCTAGTGATTAAAATAAATAACATCATTATGGAGAAGTGCTCAGCAAAACACTAGCTTTTATTTTAGCCATCTCATAAATAACTATGATGTTAATTTTCGCTGGACTACCTTTAGAGTTGCTGATAAAGAAAAAAGGAGGGGAAGAGGAGAAAACCCCTAATCAATAAGATAAAAATAATCAAACCCAGAAAATATAAGACAATAAATTAAAAATGAAATAAAATACCAGATTAATACAATTAATTTACATTAATAATTAGAAATAAAACAATTAAGGTCAAATTCTACGTTATGACCAGAGGGTGTTAAAGTGCATAATTCATGGATCCATCGGGATTCAGCTTGACTAATCCTAATAATCTTATTGTCACCTCTCCAATGGGGCTTATATTTTTGGATCCCACAGATTAATAATGATGAAGGGTCCTTTTTATGAAACTTTGCATAATGTCTTGATAAGCTATGCTTATCAAAACCCTTTTTAATATTTTGAACATGCTCTCTTAGTCTCTTCCAGAGTTCTCTTTTTGTTCTTCCCACATATTGGATGTGGCAAGGACATTCTAGAAGATACACTACACCCTCACTACGACATGTAATGAAACCCTCTATTTCATACTCTTTTTTTTGTTTAGTCACCGTCAAAGAAAAACTGGATTTTTTCTTTTTATTTTCTTTTGTATGTCGACACGCATAGCATTTTTTACAGGCATAAAATCCTTTTCCCTCAAAAAAGGAAACCGGTTTCTTTGGAGGATCTATTAAATTTTTCGCTAAATTATCTCTAAGGGTGGGAGATCTTCTATATACAAATTTGGGTTTCTCAGGTAAATAATTCCCAAGCACTCGGTCTGTTTTGATGATCTCCCAATGCTTCTTTATAATTTTTTCTATTTGTTTGTGTTGGATATTATAATCCATAATAATGGAAACCAAATCTTGTTTTTCAGCATTTTTCTTCTTTTCCTGTATTAGTATATCCCTGTCTATCTGTGCTACACTATTTATTTTATCATTAATGAAATCGACCTGATATCCTTTTTGTATAAATCTATCTCCAACTAGTCTGGCCTGTTGGAGAAATGTTGCATCATTCAAACAGTTGCGCCTTAATCTGATAAGCTGACCTCTCGGTATATTTTCCAACCATCTATGGTGATGACAGCTATCAAGAGGCAAGTAACTGTTCCTATCCACTGTTTTAAAATGAGTAAAAGTATTCAATTTATTATCTTCCGTCTCAATAACTAAATCTAGGAAACTTATTTTCTCTGTACTGATTTCCCATTTAATTTAATATTCTTTTCATTCATATTTAGGTTAAAACAAAAATCTTCCAAACTTTCTCTATCTCCTACCCAAACTAGAATCAATTCATCAATATAGCGTTTGTATAATTTTAGTTGCTGAGGCCAGTTAGTTTACAATAATTCCTCCTCCCACTTTGCCATATATAAATTAGCGACACTGGGAGCATATTTTGCTCCCATGGTAATACCACAAATGTGTTTATAGTAGTTATTATTGAACCAGAAATAATTGGAATCTAATCCAAATCGTAAACAATCCAAAAGGAATCTTCTCTGCTTACATTTCAAGCCACTCAGATTTCTTAACCCCCACTTAGTAGCCTGAATCGCTTCTTCATGATTAATAATAGTATAAAGTGAGGCCACATCGGCCGTAGCTAAATAAATGGGTCTTTCATCCAAAGTGATCCCCTTCAGAAGTTGAATGAGATGTTTTGTATCTCTCAGGTAAGATTTTGTTTCCTTTACTATAGGTTGTAAAAAGAAATCCACATATTCTTCTATTCTAGCACACACAGAATTAATCGCATTTACTATGGGCTTACCGGGTGGTTTCTTATCATCCTTATTTTTGGTATAGTGCAAATTACTGGCACTCTGCAGGTATTAGGTACTAGGTATTTTGCTTCTTTTTTAGCCAGCGAACCTTTTTCAGATCCCTTCTGAATAATATTAGCTAATTCTTTCTTATATCTTATAGTGGGGTTATTTGGCAGTTTTTGATATGTAGTTTCATCATTCAACTGTCTATTCAGTTGTCACGTACCTGGTGGTTGAGCCCACGGATGCTGGGAGCGGCTACTCGTATTCCTCCGGCTCAGGAACTCCTGGTAGAGGAGACAGAGGTTCAAGAGCGCAGAAGGGGCACAAGTGCCAAGCAGGACACAGGTGTCAGGACTGATCTGGCTCCGGGTACTGGAGAGGAGCAGATGCAGCAGGAACAGCGACCAGCAGAAGGTGAGAGCAGTGGAAGATGCACACGCTGAAGCAGCGGGGAAGGTGTCCTGTAGTACGGTTTCTCACAGCAGACCCACAAGCAGGTAGGGCAGGATACTGGAAGGCTGGCACCGTAGAGGGACAGCAGACTGGACGAAGTCGTGGACAAGCCGGGTCAGGAACAGACAGGCCGATAGGTACCGAATCAGCAGGCAGAAGAATCGTCAGACAAGCTGGGGTCGTGGGCAGGCAGCAAACAAGTGGTCGTCAGGGTAAGCCGGGTCACAGGAGTAACAAGTATCAAGCAGGTGCAAAGGGATCACAACAGGAACGCTGTAGACTGGACAGCAAGGAGGCAAGGCAACAGGTCCCTTTAAGTAACCCCTTTGGCGCCAAGAGCCGTCACGGCGCGCTCCAGCGTGCACGCAAGCGCACACACCAATCTCTCCGCGCACCCGCGTGCGCTCAACACCAGCGCGCACCCACATGTGCCCATCTGCGTTAACGCGCACCCACGTGCACCCATCAGGACATCCGCGCACCCGCGGTCGCCCACCTACGTTAGCGCGCACTCCCACCTGCGTTAGCGTGCACCCGCGTGCGCCGACAGACACTCTCAACAGGGGCTTTGCGGCCCGAACCTTCAGGAGCAGTCGGATGACTGGGCTGACCTTCTTGACACAGTTCTTCATTATAATCTTCTTTAGACTGAATCACGATAGCGCCTCCTTTATCTGCTTGCCTTATAACTATATCTTTCCTCGATTCTAGTTTGCGAATCCCTTTCCTAATATCAATAGGGTCTACTACTTTCCTTATCTTCAAATCTTGTAGATCTTTTAATAGATGATTCTATAGGGGAAGAGTTTGAGGTACGCTTGTGTCCCTCAGGCCAGATTCAGCAATTAAAGTTGCAATTTGACAAATAAAATCTTGTATGACACTGGTGAAAGCCTCATGGGTTAAAACCAATGACGACTCTAAAGACTGTATGATCTCCAACAGGACACGTTTCAGGATGTTGGTGTCAAGTACATAAGAATGAACATTGATGCTTCAGCTCAGCAGACAGGATGTCCCCACACTGTAAGTAGATATACTGTATACTGTAAGTAGATAAAGTTACACTTTGTACAGCACTGGCAGCAGCTACATTTCTTAGTATTGGAAATAGTTTGTTTGGGGCAGCAAGTAACTAAAACCTGGAATCACTTTATTTTCTTTACATTTTGCTATGTGAATGAGAACATGTAACAAATATAAAATATATGTTATTCAAATCTGGCTGCAAAAGTGGATATACACGTTAAGGGTTCATGCACATGGGGTAAATTCTGATTGCTTTCCAGTATGTTGAGTCGCACAGGCCACATATATCCAGCCATACAAGTTCATTTCTGTATGTGGCTGTGCACTAGTAAACACCAATGCTTCTTCGCATCAATGTTTATTTGTGCAAGCACATATTTTGCTGAAAGCAGGCATTTCGTATTAAAAAAAAATATGTTGGACGAGCATGCATGGGCAGAAGCTGATGCAAATAAGCATTGGATTTTTACTTGTATGGTAAGCTGCACATTTCACATGCTGCTCCTTGGGTGTAGGAAGGTAAGCCAGGCATTTAAATTGCCTGTGTACACCCCATGAATGTGAAATCTAGAGATAAATAAATAAGGATGCTGGGCATTTGTGAGCTCCTGAATATCCTAGTTACATAGCTGTCTCTGGCTTCATTAATTTTTACGTTATTTACACAGAATAAGCCTGAAACAAGTTCAGCTAGAACTGCTGATCTGTTTACCCATTCCAGTTCAGGAAATAAAAATATTTAAGCCACTGGATCAGATGCCTCAGAATAGATTTACTTCAAGAAGGCAAAACAGATTTTAAGAAATGATTTAGTCCATACTGTTATTGTTGACCCATTTCTGAAAATGCTGGTTGCCTATCTGTTTTAATACTGGCTAAATCACTGAACTAGGACAAGCATGCATTAGAACTCCTAATCTGCATACTTGCTCAGGTCTGTAGTTTAACCACTTCCCACCAGGCCACTGCACATAAACAGCTGGGTGGGAGCTCTCTTCTTCTGAGTGGACGTTCCCGAACATCCTTCAGAAGGAGCGGGATCGCGCACCCGCGCGATCCTGATACGCATGTGTCCCCCGGACACACCGCATCTCAAACAGCAGGAGGGCACTGTGATTTGTCCTCCTGATCCGCACGATGGCTGTGTCTAATCACAGCCATCATAATATAAACACAGGGGGAGGGGTGACATCTGACAGGGGATCGCAGCGGCGCGATCCCGATCTGCCTGTGCCCCCCCGAGACAGGAGAGGTGTTAAAGACAGGAGGGCTCTGTGATTAGCCCTCCTGATCACATGATGACTGTGTCCAATCACAGTCATCATGTAATGTAAATAGAGAGCGGTTGTAACTGCTCTCATCTCTTCCTCTCCTTACAGAGAGCCCGTCAGTGAGGAGAGGAAGAGAGATCTGTGCTGCAGCCGGGAGGATAAGTGAGTTTTTATCTGTTCGTCTGCCGTTTACCCACTGATCACCCAGCTAGTGTTCCCAAAACAGTGAAAACACCTGTCATACAGTGAACATCTGCTCAACTGGTACATCTGTCCGCCAACAGCTGGCACATCAGCTGCCCGCCATCAGGCACAGCCACCCAACATCTGGAAATCTGCCACCTGCCATCTGACACATCTGCCGCCCGCCATCTGACACATCTGCCCGCCAACATAACCAAAAGATTCTACAACCCCGAGGAGGATCTCCAGATATTCCAGAGTATGTCGGACAAGAGTAGCAGGGAACTCTCTCTGTCAGATTTGGATAGCGACTATGAGCCAGTGGAAAGCAGTCACTCAGAGATGGAAACCGAGGAAGATAGAATCCTAACAAGGAGAATTGGGAGATATGAGCAGGCGCAGACATTCACCAACAGTGAAGCACTCCAGAATGATATGCAGGCATCCACTAGCAGTGCAGAATTCCAGGACATCCACCAGCAGCGCAGCACTCCGGGATAGGCAGGCATCCACCAGCAGTTCTGCAACTTTCCTACAAGATAGGCCAGATTCTATCAACGGAGCATCCCATCAACGAGGCAGGGCTCACAATAGCCTCCCTGATGTTCTACTGTATCCAACATGGCTGCCCAATATGTCAGTAGAACCTGTAATTCCCCTTTTCACAGCCCAGCCAGGCCCTCAAATACAGTCGGAAAATGTAACCCTGATTTATTATTTTCACTTATTTTTTACTGATGATCTCCTAAATTACATTGTGGAGCAATGTAATCTATATGCCAGCCAACATATAGCCAACAATCTAAATTCTTCATATGTTTGTCCTTTTGTTTGGAAACCCCTCACTGTGGAAACATTTTTAATTTTCCTTGGCCTAACCCTCAACATGGGGCTGATAAAAAAAAAAAAACGAACTCCATGCCTACTGGTCTACCAAACCTATCCACCACATGCCGGTCTATTCGTCATTGATGCCCAGAACATGTTATGAGATGATTATGAGATTTTTCCATTTCAACAACAATGCCCAATGCCCCCCTCAAAATCATCCCAGTTATAAGTTATTCAAAATTCGGCCCCTAATCAATTATTTTGCGCCAGCTTTAAGCAGATGTTTACCCCCAATATAAATATTTTTGTAGGATGAATCCCTAGTACACTTTACCGAAAGAATTAAAGCAAATAAAGCTATACCTCCTTAGTAAAAGAGCCAGACGTGGGGTAAAATTTTATAAGGCGTGTGACAGGGCCATGGGTTACACATATGACGTTATCAGTTATGAGGGAAAATACAGACAGCTAAACCCCCCTGGATGCCCTACCTACATAGGAACAAGTGGCAAAATTGTCTGGCAGCTGATCGAACCATTGCTTGGGAAAGGTTATCACCTATACGTAGACAATTTCTACACAAGTCTCCCACTTTTCTGCCATTTGTACCAAAAGAAGACTGTTGCCTGTGGGAAAGCACGGACCAACGGCAAAGGCTTCCCACAGAGATTTGTTACCAAGAAATTGAAGGGTACTAGCGCTGAAGTGGAGAGATGAAAAAAGAGATGTCTCCTTTCCACAATGCAGGATGACACCTTGGTGGAACTGCAGAGAAGAAAAGGCCCCATCCAGAAGCCAAAATGTGTACAAGGGTATAACCTATACATGGGAGGTGGATACGAACAACCAGATGATGCAGCCCTACTTGGTCCCCAGGAAATCACTGTTTTGGTACAAGAAAGCTGCCATTTATTTGATTAAACTACCCCTGTTCAATTAATATATTATTTTTTCTAAGTGCACCCAAAGTTCCCTAATCTAAAATTCCAAGATGTTATCACAGCCCTTCTCTATCCCTATGGCCAAGCCCCTCAACTAATTTGCTACGATACATTAGCCAGACTCCATGAAAGGCACTTTCCCAAAATCCTCCCTCTTACCCAAACAGGTTGCCAACCCCCCAAAAAATGTTGTGTGTGTTCAAGTAGAGGAATTCACCATTACACCCGATACTACTGTCCCCAATGTCCCTCCCAGCCAGGCCTCTGTATTGGAGAGTGCTATCGGAGCTACCATACTTCACTACACTATCAGTAAAGTGAAGATGATTTTTTTTCCAGATTCCACTATCTGCCATTTCTGGGAATGACCTGGACAGATAACGACTATGCCTCTGCCAAATATGTTTCTGCCTTCAATGTGAATTGACCTCGGCCTGTTAAATGACCATACTTTTTGCCTGCCTCCTGAACTGATGATTTTCCCTGTCACTGTACAGCACAGGGGTCTTGCATATGTGAGGGGCTCCAGAAAAGGTTTTCCAAGTGGAGAAAACTTTTTTCTCCGGGTTTTAAGTTTTCTTGGATTAGGGTCTGGAAACTCAGAGGCTTCCTAAAGATTTGGGTGGGAAGAAGCCTCTACCCCTGTCCTCAGGTATTACCTGACCAAGGCCCAATGTTATAGTGCTGCCTGTTGCCACCTGAATTGGTCATGCCTCTGCCTTCCACCTGAACTGGCCATGCCTCTGCCCACCACCTGAACTGGCCATGCCTCTGCCTGTTACCAGAACTTAAATGAAAAAATGTGTATCTGTCACAGGGTGGTGTCTGTGGATACACTAGAAAGATTAAACAAAATGCCACGTCCTGGTTATCACTTTATAAATATAAACATTAACAGGGAATAGGGAATTGGGGAGAAAAATAAAAAATATGAATAAAAGAACCTTCACATAAAAGACCTCAAAAGAAAAATTGTGGGTTCAGTTGGACTTTTTAGGCATAAAAAAAGTTGTGAACACAAACAATATATTCAAGAGGAATTATTTCTATTTATTATTAAAACAAAAAATAATAATAAATAAAAATTCTTTTTACAAACACAAAAAAATTATTTCCTCCTTATAACTACACATTTGAGACCTAATTGACATCCTATCAAAGGTAGTAAAGTCCACTCAAAATTTCCAAAGAGGAAAAACAAAGTGCATATTTATATAAATATAGAATCAAGGATATCAACCATACAGTCAACAGTTACATATATTCTGGTTCTCTACATGTTTCGCGTCTATTAGATGACGCTTCTTCAGGAGCTGATAACAGTGTTCTATATTGTAAGGAGAAAGAATAAATAAATGAAAAGAAAACATATATGTATATAAAATACTAAAAGCATATACAAACATAAATATAAACTATATGTATCCAAATAAACATAACATATTTCATTATACCACCTGTCAAAATGCTAAGGTGTTTCATAGGATTAGGGAATGGGAAAAGAGGGGGGGACATGGGGGGGAGGGGGGGGCACAGTGTGGGGGCGGATACAACATTCTTATTTCATATCTTATAATATTAAGCCATAAATACTTACATTCCTTCATAAAATGTGTCCCAGATAGGGAACCACCGTTCCCGGAGGAGGGTAGAAAAGTTGACACAATTTTCAAACACCCATTTTTCCAAAAAGGAAAAGGGGGGGGGAGAAGAATAGAAATTGGACAATAAATACAAATATGGGTTTAAAGTTCCCAACTATGTTGAGGCTGCAGAAATCTTCTTCACGGAAGATATTTCGTACCTGGAAGGCCTATATCCTCCATGTGTGAGGAGAAAGGGTGGCATCCGCCCTCCTTTTCTATATCCAGGATCCTGCTGTTTCTTTAGCAAGGTGTAGACCAGAAGTTGGCGTTGAGCACCATTAAGGGGAAAATTTCAGCTATGGCTGTCATTTTTTCAGCGACCCCTGGCGTCTCATTCATTAGTGAGTACCTTTGTTCAGGGGGTACGACATGTAGTCCCTCCGGTGCGTCCACCATTACCTCCGTGGGATTTGAACCTGGTGTTGTCAGCGCTTCAAAAGCCGCCGTTTGAGAATATCAGGGAGATTCCCTTGTTGACCCTTTCACAGAAGGTGGTTTTTCTAGTGGCCATAACATCGGCCAGGAGAGTTTTAGAATGGGCTGCCTTGTCCTGCAAGTCGCCTTATCTGGTCATCCACAGGGATAAGGTGGTGTTGCGTCCGCAACCCTCCTTTCTACCTAAGGTGGTCTCGGCCTTTCATATCAATGAGGACATTGTATTGCCATCGTTGTATCCTAAGCTGAAGCACCCCAAAGAGGTGGCCCTTCACGTTTTCAATGTGGTCAGGGCTCTAAAAGTTTATTTGTCTGCCACAGCTCCCTTTTCAGAAGTCAGACTCGCTGTTTGTTTCGGTGGCTGGTCCAAAGAAGGATATGGCGGTCTCGTCTGCCACCATTTCTAGGTGGATCAGACAGATTGTAGTACAAGCCTACGCCTTGCAGGGGCAGGTGCCCCCCTTTCCGGTCACGGCCCATTCTACAAGGGCAATAGGAATGTCTTGGGCCTTCCCACACCAAGCGTCGGTCGCTCAGGTGTGTAAGGCGGCGACCTGGTCGTCTGTCCATACGTTTACCAAGTTTTACAAGGTAGACATCAGTGCATTGGCTGATGCCTTTTTTGGCCGCAAAGTTTTGCAGGCGGCCGTGTAGTTGCAATTGAGATTTTTTCCTGGTTTTTCGATAAAAACGCAGTACTGTTTGTTAATGCACTGTTGCATTACTTCCGCAAAAAGGTTGCAGTGTTGGGGATCTCTCCTGTTGAGAATACCCGATTATATGGCGGTGTGTTTTTCCGTACACTGCTGTTTTTTCGTGGGCTTAGTTTCACTAGTTCCCACTTGCCATGGTGGATGAAGTTTAATGCTGTTTTTTCCCACCCCTCGTTTGGCACTGCTTGGGGACGTCCCATTTAGTTACAGAGAGGAGCTGTGTCGGTCGGTGAATATAAGAGAAAATAGGATTTTTGTACTCACAGTAAAATCCTTTTCTCTGTAATTCACGACCGACACAGCACCCACCCCTCCTTTCTCTACGTTATACTGCTTGTTGACGTACTGAGTCTGCTGGGGCAGCAGGGACGGTTCTTTGCACAGGGTCCGCCCCCTGGGCGGTACTGACAATTCCGTGTGTATTGTGTTACAATTTTGCCTAGTTCTCCTAGTGGCAGGCTAACAAACCCATTTAGTTACAGAGAGGAGCTGTGTCGGTCTGTGAATTACAGAGAAAAGGATTTTACAGTGAGTACAAAAATCCTATTTTTTTCTCACAAAGTTGTCAATTTTATAAGATCTTTCTAACACATAGCATGTACATAGTAAAAATGACACCCCAAACTACATTCTGCTACTCGTCCTGAGTATGGCGATACCCCATGTGTGAGACATTTCCACTACTTGGCCACATACATTATCCCAAAATGCAAGTAGCACCTTCAGGCTTCTAACACATAGCATGTGTACACCATGAATTACACCCCAAAATACATTCTGCTGAGCAAAGGGTAAAAAAATGTAAAAAAAAAGTCTCAACTGTGGTTTTAGCAGGCTGGAATACCGTTCCAGAGCAGTCAAAGCATTTGTCCAGACAGCCAAAGGAAATGTCCAGGAAATGTCCAGGAATTGTCCAGGCAGAAGACAGATATGGAAAAGTATGAACATGTTTCAGTACAGTTCAAGGTTTAGCAGGCAGTTCTGGTAACAGTAACAGGGAATGGGGAATTGGGGAGAAAAATAAAAAATATGAATAAAAGAACCTTCACATAAAAGACCTCAAAAGAAAAATTGTGGGTTCAGTTGGACTTTTTAGGCATAAAAAAAGTTGTGAACACAACCAATATATTCAAGAGGAATTATTTCTATTTATTATTAAAACAAAAATATAAACAAAAAAATAATAATAAATAAAAATTATTTTTACTAACACAAAAAAATGATTTCCTCCTTATAACTACACATTTGAGACCTAATTGACATCCTATCAAAGGTAGTAAAGTCCACTCAAAATTTCCAAAGAGGAAAAACAAAGTGCATATTTATATAAATATAGAATCAAGGATATCAACCATACAGTCGACAGTTACATATATTCTGGTGCTCTACATGTTTCGCGTCTATTAGATGACGCTTCTTCAGGAGCTGATAACAGTGTTCTATATTGTAAGGAGAAAGAATAAATTAATGAAAAGAAAACATATATGTATATAAAATACTAAAAGCATATACAAACAAATATAAACTATATGTATCCAAATAAACATAACATATTTAATTATACCACCTGTCAAAATGCTAAGGTGTTTCATAGGATTAGGGAATGGGAAAAGAGGGGGGGACATGGGGGGAAGGGGGGGGGCACAGTGTGGGGGCGGATACAACATTCTTATTTCATATCTTATAATATTAAGCCATAAATACTTACATTCCTTCATAAAATGTGTCCCAGATAAGGAACCACTGTTCCCGGATGAGGGTAGAAAAGTTGACACAATTTTCAAACACCCATTTTTCCAAAAAGGAAAAGGGGGGGAGAAGAATAGAAATTGGACAATAAATACAAATATGGGTTTAAAGTTGGTGGGATCACTTCAACAATGTGTTGAGCCCGTGGGCCTTCGAACCTTTAGTTTTAGTAGGTGTTCTTAATATGTGGGTAGCCAGGAGTTAAATGGTGATGGGTACTCTGGGTATCCCCTGAGCTGTATGAAAAAGCATAATAAAAAAGGGTGTTTTAGAATTTGGTACAAAAAAATGTCCAAACATAAAGTGTGTCCCTCAGGGTGAGATAGATTAGAACCCATTGGTCAGGTGAAACACCAATTGTTTAAGCAACACCAAAGAAGATGAGAAACAGAGCCAGCAGAAAATATTATACAATAGAAACTAAAAGTAGAATATTACCAGTGCTCTAGGGGAAACCCGCCGTGATAGTTTGGAGGGATTTAAAAAAGTACATCCAGTAAGAGTAAAGAAAGGAAAGGAAACATACAATTATACAGACCAATTACCTTTAAGTGCAGTGATCCCCTCCACAGATATAGCGAACCAAGTTCCCACTGGGTAAAGGGGGAAGGCAGAGGGGGAACCAAGCAGGCAGACTTATTCAGCCCGTTCACCCCTATCGTGTTTATTATTTGTAAAAAATATGGCCGCTGTTCATGGACACCAGCCATGTGTGTCCTTTTATGTGTATCCGTCCCGGTAGTGACGTCACTCCGCAATGGGCGGAAATGACGTTCAGCTGCCCGACCAGCGTCTCCTACGATGCGTCCGACCGGCCAAGACGCCGCACCCGGAAGTGCGGCGTCCTCGCACATGGCACATGTGTTTGACCGTAGACCAGACAACCGTCCGGCCACAGTCACAAACAACATGCACCAGATAAGGGAGGAGCATCACAGATGTTCCTCCCCGATCTGCGGAACTGAAAGAAGGGCCCTAATTCGGATGCATCGGACGGGGACAATACCAGAGGGGACTGTAATAGATCAAACAGGCCCTCATGGTAGAGCGCCAAACCCCACATCCCAATTGGAAATCCCATGGGATCATCGGGGGTCGCGCTCACGTGGTCGCACACTGTGATTCCTAAAAATAAAAATAAAAAAAAAGGGGGAGGACCGTATTGTTGGTAATAGGAACACCTGAACATTAATAAGGTAGTGGTTACAATAAACATGCGATAGTTATTACAAATAAAATTAAATCATTACAAAAACGAATCCTATTTGAGTTAACAAGCCATTGATCAATTAAATAATTTATTGCTAATTACATCCTGATGAGGTATAAATAAAATTCAAAATACAGGAGAATAAACATCCATATATTAAAAAATGTCTAAATTTCACATCAGGTTATTATATATATAAGCGAGAGATACAAAAAAAGAAAAAAAAAAAAGAGAGAGAAAAAGAAGGAGGAGTGGGTATACTCTATAGGAACGATTTGTATGATTGAGTCTCATTTAAGCCAGGAGCTTGGGTAGCATTGAGTTTCTCAATCCAAATCGTTTCACGTTGTAGAATGCGTTTATCCCAATTTCCTCCACGTGGGTCCTTTGGGATAATCTCCAAGATGCTAAAAAGGACACAGGTTGCATCGAAAGCATGGCATAAGTCGATGTGTCTACTCACTGTTGTTAACATTTTCCCATTGGAGGATACATACACATGATCCTTAATGCGTTGCCAAAAGCATCTCAGTCTTTCCGACATAAAAAGCTCTGCATACGCATGTCATTAAATAAATAACGCCTTGTGTTTTACAATCTGCTTTAGACTTTAGATAGACAAACTCGCCATTTGGAAGTGCGACCTCTGCACCCTGTTTAACCCAGGGGCAGAAGTCACAGGTTCCACATTTGTATAGACCACTACAATTTTTGGTCTCTTGCCCTTTAGGTGAGTAGAAACTCGATACTAAATGGTCTCTCAGTGAGGTAGTACTTCTAAATGTTAACTGGGGTCTTTTCCCTATATGTTTCTTGATTACCGAATCTTGGTGTAGGATATGCCAGTGATTTGTGAGAATATTGCGGACCTCTTCATGTTAGGATGAAAAGCGTGTTACCAATCTTATGTTAGTTTGTATTTCAGAGTTACATTTTTTTCTTTGAATATAGTAGGGTTTCCTAGGTTTTCTGTATGCACGATTGTACGCCCTTCATAGTTGAGATTTACTATACCCTCTGGCTAGCAAGCGTGTGCGGAGGAGATCCGCCTCTCTGTGAAAATCGTTATCATGAGTACAGTTTCTACGTAATCTGACATATTGTGCATAGGGGATGTTTTTTACCAGTGAGCTAGGGTGAACACTTGCTGCATGGAGCAAGGTATTACCTGCAGTTTCCTTGCGATACAATTTGGTGGCCAGGCAGTTGTTCTTGTCTTTAAAAATTGTTAGATCTAGGAACGTTATTTTTTGAGGATCCATATTCAAGGTGAACTTTAAATCGTATGTATTAATATTAAGGGATTCGATTAAGTCTGTCAGACTCCTAATCGTTCCCATCCATATTATAAAGATATCGTCGATATAACGCATCCACGACATCACACAATCGGTAAATATTGATAGAGATTCATTTGAAAAAATTTCCCGCTCCCACCCCCCCAGGTACAGGTTCGCATAGGACGGTGCACAGCACGTACCCATGGCGACACCCTGTACCTGGAGGTAGTGGGATCCGTTGAAACTAAACCAATTATGTGTCAGGACAAAATCAAGAAGGGTCAGAATGAAATCATTATATTTCCAATTGGTATGTGGTTCCTCATGGAGGAAGGTGCGTATCGTCTTGACGCCCTTCTCGTGAGGGATGCTGGAATATAAAGCTTCCACATCGAGAGTCACGAGAAGGGCGTCGGGAGGAACCACCAAACCCTCCAGTTTCTTCAGAAGATCAAGAGTGTCCCTAGTGTATGAGGAAAGGCTTATAACATGTGGCATTAGTGTAGCATCTATGAGTCTGCTAGTATTTTCAGTTAGGGACCCAATCCCTGAAATGATGGGGCATCCAGGGGGGGGTGTAACCCCTTTATGTACTTTCGGGAGAGCATAAAAAGTTGCTTCTCGTGGATGTACATTATTTAGGTATTTGTATGTATCCTGGTCTATCAGGCCTTGTTCGTATCCTTTATTAAGGATGTTAAGAAATTGAGTTTTGTAACGAGTTATGTTTAGAGATGAGATCTTTTTGTACCAATTCTCATTAGTCAGTATGTCATAACACATTTTTTCATATTGTGATTTCGTCAAAAGGACGATATTTCCTCCTTTGTCTGATGCTTTGATGACTAGGTCAGGATGTTTCTTCAAGTTTTTTATAGCTCGTTTTTGAGAGTTGTTTATATTAGACCCATGTGGTACAATTTGCATTTGTTTGATGTCACTTACTACGCTAATTAAAAAGGTCCAAATGAATGCATTCGTAGTTAGATCAGGGAAGTTTTGAGATTTAGGCCTGAGGATGCCCCTTCCTCTATCTGGTATTGAGCAGAGTTGTTTTTCAAAAGTTGCTTGTGTAGCCTCAGCACCAATTTCCTTTCCTTCATTTTCTTCCAGGAGTAAAATTAAATCGCGGAGGGCTCTAAACTCAGCCATTGAGTAATGTTTAATACTTTCAGAAAGTTCACGTTCCTGTCTATTTCTAATGACTTCTGAGTCATAGATGTATCTATAGGTGAGGCTTCGTGCAAATAAATAGATATCTTTAATAAGCTCATACTTATCCAGATTAGTGGAAGGGCAAAAGCCCAGGCCCAAACCCAAAACCTCTAATTCAGTGTTAGAGAACTGATAGGGGGTTAAGTTTATTATATCAAGCTTTAAGTTGGATATATCACTGGTTCGGCTAACTGAAAATTTGATGCCATAGATCCTGTCTGTGTTAAGTGGGGGTCTAGTGTTGTTTGTTTAGTGCCCATTTGGGTCACATTAGTGGAAGTATACAATGGGCCCAAAGGGGCATATTGTCCATTTTGAACACCAGTTAAAGCTGGATTTATAGGGGGAAACCCTGTTGGTAGTGATGTCGGGGGAGGGAATCGTGTTCGTCCATTTATCATGGCTTGTTTACTGGTTCCAGGGGACATTTTTTCAAGTCTAGAGGGTGATGTCCTTCGAGGTGTGGGTTGACTGTTCATGATCTGTACTGCTTGTTGTGCCAATCCCCCCATGTAGGTACTGTGTGGTTTCGTCCCTTCATAACTTTCATTATGGGGTGCATTGTGATTTTGAGATCTCTGTTTATTTTCATCATTGGTTGAGCGTTTTGCATATGGTGTGTGATGTCCCCCACCATGACCCCGCTTACGTGGTCCTGAGTTGGTATTGGTATATGTTGGTGTTGGTCGTTTCATATTAGGTAGTGATGGAGTAATCGATGCTGATGAATCGGATTCGGTATCTTCCTCTGTAAAATCAAAATCATTAGTAACATTTCTAAAACGTGGGTTCGGCCTAGAACCTCTCGTTTGCTGGGAGGTCTGCCATTTATATGCAAACCCCTCTAGAAAAGCTAACCTGTCCTTTGACATTTTATTTTGTTTCTTAAAGATTATATCTTTAGTAATTTTTGTAATATATTCTTTTAACTCTTGCCATCGTTTTGTATACTGAGCATGATTTTTGATTGCTTCATTTGTTGACTGTAACATTAGTATGTCTTGATCCAAGCTATTCAGTTCTGCTTGGTATTGTGCAATAAGTAATTTCATAAGTTCCACACTACATTGTGTGAGAATTTTCTCCCATGTTTTTTTAAATTCCATCGTAGGGTTTTGAAAAGATGGATATACATGGGTTCGAAGACCAATTGGACTAATGTTTTCTCTTATATATTGTTGCAAAAAATCAACATGCCAGTATAGGTTAGATTTCTTTTTTAAAAGCCTTTTCATTTTATTCATGTATTGATTGATGTTAATCTCGGGTTCTGTATCTACATTTACATTGGTTTGAATTTCATTCATATACCCTGTCCATGCTGTTCCTATAAAGTCCATAGTGGACTAAGATCAAAAAAAAAAAAAAAAAAAAAAAAAAAAAAAAAAAAAATGTTTTTCCTATATATAAGTAATCTCTCGCTTACTTATTTATCAACTTTGTAGATGGTTAACTTACTACAGACAATATTAATTAAAAAAATTCAAGGAAACAATGCCTTAAACTTTTTTTGTATATAGAAAAAACTCCACCTAGAGGTCTTTTTGTGTATATATACACGGGGTGCTTCCACCTTAAAATCATTAATATTTAAATGAAAAAATGTGTATCTGTCACAGGGTGGTGTCTGTGGATACACTAGAAAGATTAAACAAAATGCCACGTCCTGGTTATCACTTTATAAATATAAACATTAACAGGGAATGGGGAATTGGGGAGAAAAATAAAAAATATGAATAAAAGAACCTTCACATAAAAGACCTCAAAAGAAAAATTGTGGGTTCAGTTGGACTTTTTAGGCATAAAAAAAGTTGTGAACACAACCAATATATTCAAGAGGAATTATTTCTATTTATTATTAAAACAAAAATATAAACAAAAAATAATAATAAATAAAAATTCTTTTTACAAACACAAAAAAATTATTACTACACATTTGAGACCTAATTGACATCCTATCAAAGGTAGTAAAGTCCACTCAAAATTTCCAAAGAGGAAAAACAAAGTGCATATTTATATAAATATAGAATCAAGGATATCAACCATACAGTCGACAGTTACATATATTCTGGTGCTCTACATGTTTTGCATCTATTAGATGATGCTTCTTAAGGTGCTGATAACAGTGTTCTATATTGTAAGGAGAAAGAATAAATAAATGAAAAGAAAACATATATGTATATAAAATACTAAAAGCATATACAAACATAAATATAAACTATATGTATCCAAATAAACATAACATATTTCATTATACCATCTGTCAAAATGCTAAGGTGTTTCATAGGATTAGGGAATGGGAAAAGAGGGGGGGGACATGGGGGGGAGGGGAAAAAAAAAAAAAAGGGGGGGGGGCACAGTGTGGGGGCGGATACAACATTCTTATTTCATATCTTATAATATTAAGCCATAAATACTTACATTCCTTCATAAAATGTGTCCCAGATAGGGAACCACAAGTCTGCCTGCTTGGTTCCCCCTCTGCCTTCCCCCTTTACCCAGTGGGAACTTGGTTCGCTATATCTGTGGAGGGGATCACTGCACTTAAAGGTAATTGGTCTGTATAATTGTATGTTTCCTTTCCTTTCTTTACTCTTACTGGATGTACTTTTTTAAATCCCTCCAAACTATCACGGCGGGTTTCCCCTAGAGCACTGGTAATATTCTACTTTTAGTTTCTATTGTATAATATTTTCTGCTGGCTCTGTTTCTCATCTTCTTTGGTGTTGCTTAAACAATTGGTGTTTCACCTGACCAATGGGTTCTAATCTATCTCACCCTGAGGGACACACTTTATGTTTGGACATTTTTTTGTACCAAATTCTAAAACACCCTTTTTATTATGCTTTTTCATACAGCTCAGGGGATACCCAGAGTACCCATCACCATTTAACTCCTGGCTACCCACATATTAAGAACACCTACTAAAACTAAATGTTCGAAGCCCCACGGGCTCAACACATTGTTGAAGTGATCCCACCAACTTCAAACCCATATTTGTATTTATTGTCCAATTTCTATTCTTCTCCCCCCCTTTTCCTTTTTGGAAAAATGGGTGTTTGAAAATTGTGCCAACTTTTCTACCCTCCTCCAGGAACGGTGGTTCCCTATCTGGGACACATTTTATGAAGGAATGTAAGTATTTATGGCTTAATATTATAAGATATGAAATAAGAATGTTGTATCCGCCCCCACACTGTGCCCCCCCCTTCCCCCCATGCCCCCCCCTCTTTCCCCATTCCCTAATCCTATGAAACACCTTAGCATTTTGACAGGTGGTATAATGAAATATGTTATGTTTATTTGGATACATATAGTTTATATTTATGTTTGTATATGCTTTTAGTATTTTATATACATATATGTTTTCTTTTCATTTATTTATTCTTTCTCCTTACAATATAGAACACTGTTATCAGCTCCTGAAGAAGCGTCATCTAATAGACGCAAAACATGTAGAGCACCAGAATATATGTAACTGTCGACTGTATGGTTGATATCCTTGATTCTATATTTATATAAATATGCACTTTGTTTTTCCTCTTTGGAAATTTTGAGTGGACTTTACTACCTTTGATAGGATGTCAATCAGGTCTCAAATGTGTAGTTATAAGGAGGAAATAATTTTTTTGTGTTTGTAAAAAGAATTTTTATTTATTATTATTTTTTTGTTTATATTTTTGTTTTAATAATAAATAGAAATAATTCCTCTTGAATATATTGGTTGTGTTCACAACTTTTTTTATGCCTAAAAAGTCCAACTGAACCCACAATTTTTCTTTTGAGGTCTTATGTGAAGGTTCTTTTATTCATATTTTTTTATTTTTCTCCCCAATTCCCCATTCCCTGTTACTGTTACCAGAACTGCCTGCTAAACCTTGGACTGTACTGAAACATGTTCATACTTTTCCATATCTGTCTTCTGCCTGGACATTTCCTTTGGCTGTCTGGACAAATGCTTTGACTGCTCTGGAACGGTATTCCAGCCTGCTAAAACCACAGTTGAGACTTTTTTTTTTACATTTTTTTACCCTTTGCTCAGCAGAATGTATTTTGGGGTGTAATTCATGGTGTACACATGCTATGTGTTAGAAGCCTGAAGGTGCTACTTGCATTTTGGGATAATGTATGTGGCCAAGTAGTGGAAATGTCTCACACATGGGGTATCGCCATACTCAGGACGAGTAGCAGAATGTAGTTTGGGGTGTCATTTTTACTATGTACATGCTATGTGTTAGAAAGATCTTATAAAATTGACAACTTTGTGAGAAAAAAATAGGATTTTTGTACTCACCGTAAAAACCGTTTTCTCTGTAATTCACAGACCGACACAGCTCCTCTCTGTAACTAAATGGGTTAGCCTGCCACTAGGAGAACTAGGCAAAATTGTAACACAATACACACGGAATTGTCAGTACCGCCCAGGGGGCGGACCCTGTGCAAAGAACCGTCCCTGCTGCCCCAGCAGACTCAGTACGTCAACAAGCAGTATAACGTAGAGAAAGGAGGGGTGGGTGCTGTGTCGGTCGTGAATTACAGAGAAAAGGATTTTACTGTGAGTACAAAAATCCTATTTTCTCTTATATTCACCGACCGACACAGCTCCTCTCTGTAACTAAATGGGACGTCCCCAAGCAGTGCCAAATGAGGGGTGGGAAAAAACAGCATTAAACTTCATCCACCATGGCAAGTGGGAACTAGTGAAACTAAGCCCACGAAAAAACAGCAGTGTACGGAAAAACACACCGCCATATAATCGGGTATTCTCAACAGGAGAGATCCCCAACACTGCAACCTTTTTGCGGAAGTAATGCAACAGTGCATTAACAAACAGTACTGCGTTTTTATCGAAAAACCAGGAAAAAATCTCAATTGCAACTACACGGCCGCCTGCAAAACTTTGCGGCCAAAACAGGCATCAGCCAATGCACTGATGTCTACCTTGTAAAACTTGGTAAACGTATGGACAGACGACCAGGTCGCCGCCTTACACACCTGAGCGACCGACGCTTGGTGTGGGAAGGCCCAAGACATTCCTATTGCCCTTGTAGAATGAGCCGTGACCGGAAAGGGGGGCACCTGCTCCTGCAAGGCGTAGGCTTGTACTACAATCTGTCTGATCCACCTAGAAATGGTGGCAGACGAGACCGCCATATCCTTCTTTGGACCAGCCACCGAAACAAACAGCGAGTCTGACTTCCGAAAAGGGAGCTGTGGCAGACAAAAACGTTTAGAGCCCTGACAACATTGAAAACGTGAAGGGCCACCTCTTTGGGGTGCTTCAGCTTAGGATACAACGATGGCAATACAATGTCCTCATTGATATAAAAGACCGATGCCACCTTAGGTAGAAAGGAGGGTTGCGGACGCAACACCACCTTAACCCTGTGGATGACCAGATAAGGCGACTTGCAGGACAAGGCAGCCCATTCTAAAACTCTCCTGGCCGATGTTATGGCCACTAGGAAAACCACCTTCTGTGAAAGGGTCAACAAGGGAATCTCCCTGATATTCTCAAACGGCGGCTTTTGAAGCGCTGACAACACCAGGTTCAAATCCCACGGAGGTAATGGTGGACGCACCGGAGGGACTACATGTCGTACCCCCTGAACAAAGGTACTCACTAATGAATGAGACGCCAGAGGTCGCTGAAAAAAAGACAGCCATAGCTGAAATTTTCCCCTTAATGGTGCTCAATGCCAACTTCTGGTCTACACCTTGCTAAAGAAACAGCAGGATCCTGGATATAAAAAAGGAGGGCGGATGCCACCCTTTCTCCTCACACATGGAGGATATAGGCCTTCCAGGTACGAAATATCTTCCGTGAAGAAGATTTCTGCAGCCTCAACATAGTTGGGATCACCGAGTCTGACAGACCCCGGTTCCTCAGCACCTGGCTCTCAATAGCCATGCTGTTAAAACCAGCGATGTAAAGGCAGGGTGAAAGATTGGACCTTGAGATAGGAGGTCCTCTCGCAGCGGCAGCCGCCAGGAAGAGTCTGCGCCAGACGCACCAGGTCTGCGTACCAGGGCCGCTGAGGCCAATCTGGGGCCACTAGGATTACTGGGATCCCCTCGGCTTCCAATCTGCGCAGCAGGCGTGGCAACAGTTTCAGTGGAGGAAAGGCGTAGATCAGCTGGTACTGATCCCACGGAGCCACCAGCGTGTCTGATGCGTCTGCCCACAGATCTCTTGTCCTGGACACAAATCTTGGCACCTTCCGATTGAGGTGGGAGGCCAATAGATCCACATCTGGTATGCCCCATTTCAGGCACAACCGTCTGAATATCTTCGGATGCAATGCCCATTCTCCTGGGTCCAGCATCTGTCGACTCAGATAGTCTGCCTGACAATTTTCCACCCCCGGGATGTAAATAGCCGACAGGGCCGAAACGTGTTGCTCTGCCCACCGATGTATGTGAGCGACCTCCCGAGCAGCGGCTGAGCTTCTTGTTCCCCCTTGGTGATTTATGTACTCCACAGCCGTGGCGTTGTCTGACTTTATCCTGGTCAGACGTCCCTGAAGACACATTGACCATGTGTGGAGACACAGCCTGATCTCTCTCAATTCGAGCAGATTGATCGGCAACTTGGATTCTTCCGTCGACCAGAGGCCCTCAGCCGACTGAATCCCCATCACTCCACCCCAGCCGGAAAAGACTCGCGTCCATAGTGATCACCGTCCATGTCAGAGGAAGGAACGATTTTCCGGACTGAATCACTGGAGACCTCAACCACCAGATAAGGGAGTCCCTGACTGGCTGGTTCACCTGGGTCTGCCGATCCAGGGACAACGGAGATTTGTCCCATTTTGTCAAGATCTCCTTTTGCAGGACTCTGGTGTGGAACTGGGCATAAGGTACTGCCTAGGAGGAGGCTACCAAGAGCCCCAGTACTCGCATGCACAAGTGGAGTGACGACCACTTGAGGTTCATCAGTAGTTTGACCACAGATCTGAGAGTCTGCAATTTGTCTGAAGGGAGAAACACCCTCGCTTCCCTGGAGTCCAATAGTAAACCTATGTACTCCAGACGCTGGGTCGGTACAATCACCGACTTCTTTAGGTTCAACAGCCACCCAAATTCTCGCAGGGTCTGATGCTCTCAGGAGGAGATTGTCTAGGTAACCCACGACCGCCCTCCCGCGTTGTCGCAACAACGCCAATACTGGAGCCAGTACTTTGGGAAAGACTCGGGGGGCTGATGCCAGGCCAAAAGGGAGAGCCACAAATTGGTAGTAGGCGTCCCCGACTGCCAAACGCAGACATTTTTGATGCCCAAGGCAAATGGGTATGTGCAGGTACGCATCCTGGATGTCCAAGGACACCAGGAAGTCCCCTTGATGGAGTGCAGCGACTACTGAGCGAACTGATTCCATTCGAAACCTCTGCACCTTTACAAAGTGATTGAGGGCTTTTAAGTCCTTCTTGGGAACCACAAACAGATTTGAGTAGAACCCTTGGAAGCATTCCGATTCCGGAACTGGTACAATCACCCCGATTCAGCAAGTCCCTCACTGCCCCTTACAGGGCCTCCCAGCAAACCGGGGATGCGGGTATGCTGGAGGGGAAGAATCCGGCAGCCAAGAGAGAAACTCTATCTTGTAACCTGTGGAAATAAGGTCGCAGACCCATTGGTCAGATAACCGGGAGGTCCACCGGGCTGCAAACTCCCGAAGGTGACCCCCCACCCGAGATGTGGGTGGGGGCAAACCTTCATGCGGCAGCACTTTTGTTCGCAGGCTTGCGGTTCCAGGGTCGCTTCTGACCGCTTGTGGACATCTTGTCGGGCTAGGAACATTTTGTCGAAGCACCGGGCGGACGAAAAAGCCGATTGTGAGCGGAAAAAGAGGGCCCTTGCCTGCGACGTGGCTCCTTAGCCTTCCTGGCCCGTGGGAGTAGTGTACTCTTACCACCCGTGGCATTTTTAATAATGTCATCCAACGAAGCTCCAAAGAGCCGGTCGCCAAGGAAGGGAAGATCCGTCAGGGCTTTCTTGGATGCCTGGTCAGCAGACCAGCATTTTAACCAAATCAGACGCCTCAGCACCACAGCTGACACTGAAGCCCTGGATAACAGAGGGAGAGTATCCATGGCTGCGTCACAAACTTACTTAAGGCCTTGTACTAGTTGATCTGCTAGTTCCACGCAGACAGGGGAGGCCTGTTGCTCTCCCAATTCGCGGTGCAAAAGTTTTGTCCACTCAGTTAGGGTCTGCGACACCAGTGCGGATGCCAGAACAGGTCGCACGGCTGACCCCACAACCGTAAACAAGGAATGAGCCACCGCCTCGGCCTTCCTGTCCGTTGGAGTCTTGAATGCAGGAGTCCCCTCACCCGGGATCATGGTTACTTTATTTAACCTAGATACAGGGGGTCCACGACCGGAGGAGCCGACCACTTCTTGAGAAGGCTTTCCTCAAAGGGGTAACGTACCGCCATGTTTTTGGGGACCAAAAAGGTCCTTTGCGGCCGACCCCATTCCCTGTAGATGAACTTGTCAAAATAAGTCAAATACGGGAACACCTTAGGTGAACGTGCTGGCTTGCGGGACCCAAAAGGGACCAATACATCAGCAGAGGGATCCGCTGGCTCCTGGATGTTCAGGGTATCCCGCACAGCTGTGATATTTTCGGTGAAACGATCTGCAGAACTTGCACCAGCATTCAGGGAATGGCCATCTAGCGTCCTGTATACACAGTGGACACAGGAAACAGCATGTTATAGCACATGGCATGATGTCACAAGAGAACTGCGGTGAAAAGAGCGCTTGGGCTTCAAAAAAAACGTCTGCCAATGCAACTAATAGGAAAATCCCATAGAAAATGGCCGCTGAGGCTCACAAGGGGAACCTGCTCTGCCCTCAGCCAAAATGGCTGCCGAACAGCGCCATGTAGTGACAAGAAAAATCCCAGAACAGCACTGCCTTCAACCAGCAAAAATACTTCCACAGACACCTTTTGGGACCCCCACACCGGGGACCAGGACCATCGCTAGCCGCAAAGACCCCCTACAGGTGAGAGACTCAGCGATCCCCATACACACACCGCCCGCAGCACATGCAGCCGCCCCCGCGGGGGTGAATTAGGGAAGATAGGGACTTGGGAGAGAAGAGAAGGATGTGAGGTAGCCCCCGAATCAACCTCCCAGGGAATGCCCAGCTGCTCAACCCCCCGAGGGAGGGAGAGCCATACTTGCCAGTCCTGAAGAGCTGGGAGACTTTCCATCACAGACCCACTCCTGCGCAGTTACAGGGTGGCTGCTGGCCTGGTATACTGTGATCCAGACATCAGTAGCCCGGTCATATGTATACCCTGGAGCAGGGGTCTCAAACTGGCGGCCCTCCAGCTGTTGCTAAACTACAAGTCCCATGAGGCATTGCAAGGCTGACATTTACAAGCATGACTCCCACAAGCAGAGGCATGATGGGACTTGTAGTTTCTCAACAGCTGGAGGGCCGCCAGTTTGAGACCCCTGCCCTGGAGCATTGAAGCTCACCGACCACCTCTGGAGCTGAGGTATGTCGTGGCCTGCCGAGTCTTAGCTGAGAACTGCACACGCTCGATGGCCAGACTGGGGGGACTACAAGGATAGCTCAACCAGCCTGTCACCCAGCCGGCAGTTGATAGAAGATCCCAGGATCTTTCATCCTGCGCAAAAGTATAAATCCTGCATCAAAAAAATGGACCAAAGGTCCTGCAGGGTTCCTAGGTCATTCTCCTTCACTAGGCAAAATAAAACTGAGTCTGCTGGGGCAGCAGGGAGGGTTGTTAGCACAGGGTCCACCCCCTGGGCGGTACAGACAATTCTGTGTATTGTGTTACAATTTTGCCTAGTTCTCCTAGTGGCAGGCTAACCAACCCATTTAGTTACAGAGAGGCGCTGTGTCGGTCAGTGAATATAAGAGAAGATAAGTTTTCACTTTCTTTCCACATTTTCCAAAAACGTTTGGAAAAAAAAATGACATGTTCAAAAGACTCATTATGCATAATAGAATATACATTGGGGTGTTTTCTTTCCAAAATGGGGTCATTTTTTGGGTAATTCCATTGTCCTGGTGCTCCAGGGCCTTCAAAAATGTGATAGGTACTCAGGAAATTAAATGCGTAATTTATGCCTCTGCATGTGGCTAGGCTGTAGAAAAGTCTCACACATGGGGTATCGCCATACTCAGGATGAATACTCACGCCTGCACTGTGTGCGAGAAAGAACTTGTAAATCTGACAATTTAGTGAAGAAGGAAAAAAAAAAAAAATATATATATATATATATTTCTTAATTTTCCAAAGCATTGTGGGGAAAAAAATGCAACTTCCAAAAATTCACTATGCCTCTTATTAAATACCTCAGACTGTCTTTTTTCCAAAAAGGGGTAATTTGGGGGGTTGTTTTACTTTCCTGACACTTGAGGGCCTCAAGAAATGAACAAGTGATAGCTTATCAGCTGATATATCAGCTTTATGAAAGAAAGATGGCAGCAGCAAGCCATGTGCTCACATCTGTAAACCAAAGGTTTCCCTTTGGTTTACAGATGTGAGCACATGGCCTGCTGCTGCCATCTTTCTTTCATAAAGCTGATATATCAGCTGATAAGCTATCACTTGTTCGGCTGAGAAATCTTGGATCCCTTCCTGGAGAATCACGTTGGATTATTGTGGTGATTAGTGAGTTTGCATGTCCATCTCTCAGTGCACCGCCCACCGCTGTTCGTGTCCCCTCGTTCACTTCCGGATTTATTCAGCGGAGTTTGTGTTCACAGAAGTTCCAGTTGTCCCAGCAGAGGGCTGTGTCTGCCTGCCTAGTTGACTCCGCTCACACGGGAGTCCAAACGATCCGGTAAGGACCCTTAAATACTATCGGAAGGATTTGTTTTCTGCTGAATACCGCTGCCGGGGTTCATCTGAATATCTCTCTCATCTGCAGTATTCTTATCAAGGACATTAGAATCACAATTTTTTGTGTTTTATTACACATGAACCAGAAAGGACAATTCATTTGATGGGTTTAATTAGATTTTTTGTTGTGAGGGTTTATTTAATTTTTTTCCACTGTGATCTTCACTCTCATTTCACATCTTGCAGCGCAACTTTATTTTTATATTATTTTACGTTAGCCATAAGGATATTTGATGGTGTTTAGTTGCAGCTTTGTTTAATACTTTTTCTACATTTGTTTCTAGCGTGGTAATTTTTCTTTTTTAGGGGATTAACATCACAGCCTGGCAAATAGCATGCTCAGAAAAAGGGGTCATTAATGGCAGTCTATTTTTCTCAGCACAACTTTTCTTTACAAACACTCCCCATTTTGAATTCTGCTGAGGTACACATACAAAACGCATGCATCTTTTTGACAAGACAGAGAAAGTAAAAGACATTAAATCCTTTTCAGAAAGCATTTCTAGCTTTGTTTTCAGGTCAGAATCATGTTCAGCGATGTGTGGATACGCCTGCCAGGTTCCCTGATGTATGTGAAGTCATGTGTGGACAGGTGCAGAGGTTGTGCTCTTTTTGCTACTGGGGAAAATGATCTACTGCTATACTAAAAAGTCAGACATCAGATTCTTCCATCAATAATTGCTGATCGGCAGATTAAGCAGAAGGTTTCATAACTGGCACAGATATTCTAAATTGGCAAATTTCAGCTCTATATAAAATATGTGAACGATATGTTACAGCAAAGTAATATAGCTTGAAAAAGTTGCAATCCCAGCAGCCCTGGTATGTTATGCATGCATATTCTCGTTTGTGCAGGAGATTATACTTTGCTAAGCCTAAGAAACCAATTTACCATAAAAGGTTTAGTCATTGTGCTCTTTTTGCCAACTGCCTTAGTTGGCACACATGGCAGTAGCTTAGAGCAGTAAATCTAGAATCATTTAATGGCTTTAGGGCCACTTAAATTAGTTTCATGCTATTTTTAACTGCTATTACCAAGATATCTTTCTAAATTAACCACTTCACCTCCGGAAGATTTACCGCCTTTCCCACCAGGCCATTTTCTTTTGCGATACGGCACTGCGTTACTTTAACTGACAATTGCGCCGTAGTGCGACACTGTACTCAAATAAAATTGATGTTTTTTTCACACAAATAGGAGCTTTCTTTTGGTGGTATTTGATCACCTCTGCATTCTTTATTTTTTGCGCTATAAACAAAAAGCGACCGATAATTTAAAACACATCCAATAAAAGAAAAATGGAAAAAAATTGAATTTGTTCATCAATATAGGCCACTATATGTATTCTGCTACATATTTTTGGTAAAAAAAAAATCACAATAAGCATTTATTGATTGGCTTGAACAAAAGTTATAGCCTCTACAAACTATGAGATATATTAATGTAATTTTTATTTTTTTACTAGTAATGGTGGGGATCAGCAACTTCTAGCAGGACTGTGCTATTACGGCGAACAAATCAGACACCTGACACTTTTTTGGGGACCAGTCACATTATTACAGTGATCAGTGCTAAAAATATGCACTGTCACTGTATTGACACAGGCTGAAAAGGGGTAAACATCATGGGCGATTAAAGGGTTAAATGTGTGCCTGATTCAATGTAGTGGGGAGATGCTTTTACTAGTGGAAGGCATGGATTGGTTTTCGTGCTTTACAGGAACACACAATCCATGCCTTCTGTACCGATAGAACGGCAATCTGTTTTGTTTACATAGGCAGACTGCCGTTCTGCCTGTGTGCAAAACGATCAGCGAGTGCCAGCGGACGTTGGATCTGCTGATCAGCTCTCGCTCTGTAAAATCACAGCTGAAGCAAGCAGCCGGTGGTGCGCACTTGCGCCTGATCATATATATATATATATATATACACACACACACACACGATCCTGCGCAGATCGGTTGCCCTGTAGCAGTAAATGTGCTATAGGGTGGTCGGCAAGTGGTTAAGTATTAACATTCTTGATCAGTAATTGTCATGTACAAAACCTTCAAATTCAAAAGGTAATTCCAGGCACCAAGTGTAGAAATTTCATACAATACACATTGATATGATTCAAAATAAAAGCAAAAAAAAGAAAAGTACATAACAGGTGCAGTTATACATTACTTTTTTATTGTTTTGCATAAATCTTCCATGGCAAATAAAAGCCTACGAAAACAAAATAAAAAATACAAATATATATATTATATATATATATATATATACCCCAAAACAGTTATATTTGGCTATTATTTTTTCACTTTTTTATTGCATCACATAAACCTTTAAACTAGTCATGAACATTACAATTAAAGCCTATTAAAAACAAGTAAAAATAAAACGAAACATATAACCATTAAACGGAATGTTCTTGTCCTTTTATTTTATTAGATTCAAAATATTTAACAATGATTACAGTTCTGACAAAAAAATATATGCATAATATATTTGCTTGTTCAGATGGAGCTAATGATAACTCCAGACTTTCACAGCCCAATTCCTGTTCCCGTTCAGCCACTTAACACAACAGTTGTGGTCTAGAGTGTAAACCTGCTCATTGCGGTTATTTACAGTCAAGTGCTTTATGAAAAGTCTGGGACTTGAAAGCCTGCTGGCTTCCAATAATCTTTCCGATGCTGCATGGTAGTTGTCTTTATCTTTAGAACTGTCCTCTTCCTTGCTGCAGGAAAAAAAGATTGGGAAAACTAGAAATTTATATATATACAAATACAAAGCACATTATACAGATATCAAACAAAATGCTAGCTATAGAGAAACTGGTTAATAAAAAGAAATACAGGTAAAGTTTCTAGTTAATTTGCATATTCCATGAATTTGTTTTTCATTTGTGAACTGCAGCATGTGCTAAAGTTAAAGCAATTCCCAGAAATTGTGTAAACTGCCAATTAGAGCATGACCTGAATGAGCCAATGTTTGGTCAAACTGCATTACATGTGGCTAGTTAGCTGTCCACAACAAAGAGAAACAAGGCAATTTACAAGATCAACCACATTTTAGTTCAATCTTGCTTTATTAAAGTTTTATAACAGATGTTACATATACAAAGAATATGGAAAATACAGAGGTGGTACATTTCAAATCATCCACAAGTGGTAGAATGTACATATAAAATAAAAAAAATAAAAAATGATATTGCTTTGGCACTTAGTTACTGGTGATACAAGACAGATGGTACTGTACTAGAGTTGAAGTACTGCCATTACAGGTCACCTAGGGAGTAGCTAGGAGGACAGTCCAGCCAAATTGGTTAAACACTGCCCACATCGGAAAACCAGTGAAAAGTAATACTATTCTGTTGTTAGGTGCAACCTTAAATAGAAAAGGGGTAGTCGAGTATGCAAAACTAGGTTCCAGTAGTGGGTAGTGAGGTGACAGGGAACATAGCCATTCAAAAAAAAAAAAAAAGTAAGGTGGAAAGAGGATAGCCAGGCTTTAACCATTTTAGGTCTGGGCCATAGCCGAATGACAGCTACAGCGCGGACCTCAATTTCCGGGAGGCCGTCCTCCACTGTGTACGAGCCCTGCCCTGCATGGCGTGCGGGGAGCATGCTGTGATCACCGAGACACTGAGACTCGGGTGATCACCGATCCGAGTAAGGGGCTGATCCTGGCCCCTTACCATGTGATCAGCTGTCAGCCAATGACAGCCGATCACATGATGTAAACAAAAGCTCAGTGTTCGCTTTTTTTTTCTCCTCGCGCTATAGAAAAAAAAGCCGATCACCGGCTTATATAAAAGGGACATCGATCCCGAAGAGAAAGGAGGCACATCTGCCGCCTCTCTGCCACTCAGTACCCCCTGCCAGTGCCCCCTGTCATTGTCACCTGCCAGCGCCACCTATCAATGCCCATGAGTGCCAACTATCAACGCCCACAAGTGCCACCTATCAATGCCCACCAGTGGTGCCAATCAGTGCCACCTAGCAGTGCTGCCTATCAGTGTAAGCAATCAGTGACCATCACTGCTGCCTCATCAGCATACAACAATGAAGGAGAAAAATTACCTGTTTGCAAAATTTTATATATTAATTAATTGTTTAAAATTTGGTCTTTCAATTTTTTTTTAACAAAAGATAAAAAATGTAGAGTGATCAAATAGCACCAAAAGAAAGCTCTATTTGTGGGGAAAAAAATGATAGAAATGTCATTTGGGTACAGTGTTGTATGACCGCGCATTTTTCATTCAAAGTGCAACAGCGCTGAAAGCTGAAAATTGGTTATGGGTTTAAGCGCCCAGTAAGAAAGTGGTTAAACTGAAGGAAGAGCCCTTGATGAAGGAGTGGTGTCACCATATAAATCTAAGAGTGGGATGTAGGAGTTGATCCACACCACCATGGATTAAATCTCCTAATTTTCAGCTATATGGGATACCTGGACAATTTTTTGCGACTCCCGGTTATACCAGGAGCTTGTGCAGGATGCAAACTGAGATATAGAGAGTAGATTCTGAATTGAAGTCTCACAAACACTAATCTCCTACCATGCAAATGGCATGGTGGCTGTAGCTACTATATTGCAGTAAGAGCAGGAGAGGACAGATGGCGGCATTCTCACCCCCTCTCCCTATTTAACCTCCCTCCTTGATCTCACCCCCCGTTCTTTTGTTTACCATCCCCTGATCCCTTCCCCCTCATTCTCCCCCACCTTGATATTGGGGTAATTTCCCCTTTCCTTATATACCCTTGGCCGGCTATTGAATGCCTTAACAAGAAAGGACTGAGATAGGTTTTCGATAGACACAGAGGTTCCCCAGTTGTGGGATTTTGTAGGCACTTCAAACCCATAACAGATAAATTGATGAAGACAGATAGAAACAGGAAATATACATGATAGGAACTACTGAAAATACAACAACTGAAACAGCAAGCTGATGATACAATCTGGTATCCTCCACCCAACGTGTTTCAGAGACTATGTGGCTCCTTCATCAGAGGTATAAGAGGTAACTTTGTAGTTGTTCCATGGTGCATCAAAGAACCTTCCCATTTTTGGTTTAAAAACAGAGTCTCAGAACTTTCCGCCCAACCTTGGGGGTAACGTATGTTGTACTGGATAGAAGAGCCAATTGTAAAGAAGAGCATCAAAAAGGTGCTACACCCAACCTGGAAACACTGGGGGACACTGAGGCCTGGCAAACGGCTTCCTGCACCTATGGACCCATTATGGAATGGCAGACCTCAAATTGAGTAGTAATAGGAGTATGGACTGAATGGATGAAAGGTGTGCAGCAGAATCTGCATGAGGCTCCAGTTTTTTTTTTTTTTTGTTTAGCAAGCAGTAAGGAGATCACAGAGGAGCAGGGGAGGGGCTGCCCCCTGTACTCCTCCAAAATGGAATATACAGTCACAACAAAATTTTGATCATAATTGTACAGTACAGGACACAGAAGTTGATTCTTAGACTGTAGGACATGCCCAAGAAATAAATTGAGGGGTAGCAACAAGCCACATAGGAACAAGAAGGGTCAGCAGATCCAAACAGGCAAACAGCAGAGGCATTGTGTAGTTGAAGCAGAGATCAGCAGAGGCTTAAACAGTAAAACTGCCAAAAAAAAATTTGAAAACGTGAACTGAAAAACGGACAGTGGGGCCCTGTGACCATTGAAAAGGAACGATGCTAGATGCCGTCAGGAACACAAAAACCCCAACCTCTCGTGGGAATGGGTTCAGGTAGGAATAGAGCGACCCATTCCTTGAGACCAGAGGCCCTGCAAGGAAACCAAAACAAACACCTAGCCAGGTACAGAGGAGGGAGGAATCACATAGAAAGACCACCTTGAATAAGAGAGGGGGCAGTTGGCAAGGGAATTCATCACAGGCAGTCATAAATGAGTCGTGAGCCCACCCATAAGGTGAATCATATGTGTTCAACATGCCTTCAAGGTAGGACATAGGGAGGGAAAATGACATTCCTAGACAAAAGAGATAAAAAGAGCCCCAGGGAAGCAAAAGAGAGCTGGCTTCCAGGGTAATTTGTGCCCATGTAGCATAAGAAAAAGAGGGGGCCACCAGGAAGAACACAGGGCAAGCCAATGCAAAACTGTGACTGTTTCAGGGCTGGGCTCAGCCCTCCCTTGTCAGTGCTCAGCTGTCAGTTAATTGGTAGCACTCATCATTCCTCAGTGCCTCACCTGGTGATCATTTTCTGCTCGTCAGCCAGCCCCTTCTGGCTATTTAAACTGCCTGGTTCAAATCTCCCATGTTTTCGCCTTGGTCAACACATCTGAATATTCTCTGCTGTGCTCCTGCCAAAGACTTGCCTGGCTGACATCCCTTCTGGTTCCTGATCCTTTCTCTGTCTATGCTGATCTCTGGCTTCCTGATTTACTGGCTTGCACAGAGTACCGACTTTGATTATCGAATCCTGGCAATGTTTTGACTATGTTTACTATTAGCACTATTTTTAGCACTATATTAAAAGGTGGGATTATTTACGGCATTTTCTGTCTCCGTCTGATTCATGGTTCCCGATAGTAGGCAAAGGCCATGAATTCAGAAAATGCATGCAATCCACCTAGTGGTAAAAAAAATTCCGGATTGAATGAGCAGGATCACTACATCGATCAGTTTGCCATAGTGTTATAGACTCTCCTGATTCGCACTGCTCACCCGGATCGTTCCACAGTGGCTGTTCCAGTACAACCAGTGTTGCAGGCCATCCCTGCTGCTGCTCCAGTCTCTGTGCAGGTACCCCCTTAAATATAACCTCTATAATGGGTATGTCTGGTTCCGCTCCACTTCCCGAGCGATTTGGGGGCAATCCAGTTCAACGCAGAAGGTTTTTCAACCAGATTGGGATATACTTCGAGATGCTACCCCAGGCGTTCCCCACGGACAGAAGCAAAGTAGGCCTCTCATAATTTCTTTGCTTTATGATAGAGACTTGGCTTGGGCAAACCCTCTATGGGAGACGCAAAAACCCATTGTCCTGAGTACCCAGAGTTTGTGGCTTCCTTTAAAAGGGTATTTGATGTTGCCGCTCGCTCCACTTCTGCTGCCAAGAGCCTCATGTCCATCAGAGTACGAAAACTGTTACTGATTATGCCATTGAATTATGTACTCTAGCAGCAGAAGTCACTTGGACCAATGAGGCCCTGTGGCTGCTTTTTCTCATGGTCTCTCAGATAGCATCAAAGATGAGATAGTAGCCCGAGACATACCTACAGATCTGGAGAAGTTGATCACATTTGCTATTCTGATTGGCTCCAGACTCAGAGAGACCTTCCTTTCAGGAGCTCTTTTAGACGCCTCCTGTACGTCTTGGCTCTGAGCTTTGCAGTCCCACCCTTGCCTCCCTCCTCACCTTCCATGCCTCCTGGTACCGAGTCTGATAGTGAAGTAGAACCCATGCAGTTGGGCCTCACTCATCTCTGTGGAGAGGGCCTTTAGGAGGAGGGAGAGATTTTGCCTTTATTGTGGCCAGGTGGGTCACTTGTTGAAGTCCTGTCCTACCTGTCCAGGAAACACTTGCACCCGAGGTCCCTATAGGACAGACCTTCGGTGGTGTTGATACATCCCCAGTTATTCTAAAGGATAAGCCTTTTATTCCGGTTATCCTTTCTTGGTCTGAATCATCCATCGAAACACAGGCTCTAATAGACTCCAGGGCTGCAGGCCTGTTCATAGATCGTGCCTTTGTGTCTAAGCACTCGATTCTGCTGCAGCTTCGGCGCCACTTGCCATTGAGGCTATTGATGAAGACCTCTACAGCCTGCCCATGTGACTCATGAGATTTATCCGTTGATAATGGCTATAGGGGCACTTCACCATGTGATAATCCAATTTCAAGTTATTTTATCACCTCGTTATCCATGGTTACAGAGGCACAGCCTCTCTTTTGATTGGTTTCGGGCTGAGGTTCTTTCCTGGTCACCACAATGCAGTAAGACATGTTTTTGGAAAGGGGCCAAGGTCTTGTGCACCTTTTCACTCACCTCCCTGCCAGAAGAGCACCGCGAATTTCGCGATGTTTTTGACGAAGGTCAAGATGGTAGTTTGCCTTCACACCGGTCGTATGATTGCAAAATTGACCTTCAATCTGGTACCATGACTCCTCATGGCCGGGTACCCTTTGGCGGTCTCGCAGGATAAAGCCATGGAGGATTATATTGCCAACGCACTTATCGAGGGTTCATCCGCAAATCCTCATCTCCTGCTCATTCTGGCTTCTTTTTTGTAAAAAAAAGACGAGTGGAGAACTGAGACCTTGTATCAGTTATAGGGGTCACGATTAAGAATGCGTATCCGATTCTGTTGATTACTTAAATTATTTGCCCACCTCATGGGAGCAATGATTTTCATGAAGCTCAATCTGAGAGGGGCATACAATCTCGTGAGGATTAAGGAGGGTGACGAACAGAAAATGGCATTTAATACTAGGACAGGACATTACAAATTCGAATTCCCTAGAGAGCCACCACACGTGTGCTACAGAGGCTGAGAAATAATAACCTGTAGGGCTGCAACTAACGATTATTTTCATAATATATTAGTTGGCCAATTATTGCTTTGATTAATCGATTAATTGGTTAATAACCTTAAAAAAAAATGGGTTAAATTGACATTCATTTTCAACCACAGTGATGGGAAAATTTCGAAATAGAAAACTTCTTAGTCAAAGGAATTTTCAGACAGTGTATGTGGTTTTCGTTCAGAAATTACATTCATTTTAAAGTGGTTGTAAACCCTTACAACACACTTTGACCTACAGGTAAGCCTAGATTAAGGCTTACCTGTAGGTCCACGAAATATCTCCTAAACCTACACGGTTTAGGAGATATTTGCCGAAAGACAGGCACCGCTGTCTACAGCGCGCAGGCGCACTGAGCGCGGCACCGTCAACTGTGAATATGCCACGCGTGGCGGCTCCCGGGCGCATGCACGGGAGTGACGTCATCGCGGCTTCGCCGAATGACAGCGGCGGAGCACCGAGACCCACCGAGAAGATGGATGCGCCGGACTACAGGGGACAGTGGTGATATCGCTGGCTCCTGTGTCAGGTAAGTGACACATAATGGACTACTATGCAATAATAGTCTATTATGCTTTACCTTTGCAGGGAATCAAAGAGGAAGTAAACCCATCAGGGTTTACTTGCTCTTTAAAAACAATGTTAAAAACCAAGTGAAAATTTCTAACAAAATTCTTTCATTCAGCGAATGTACAAAGATTTTTCGTCTGAATATTCTCGTCTGAAAATTGATCTGTGTGGCCGGCGTAAGGCTCGGTACACAACTATGCAGTTTGCTTTTGATCTGTTTCTGCAGTGCTTTTTGCGCACGTGATTTTACTGCAATTTGCATTTTTTTGGGCAGATTAAAAAACACTAATTGCTGCAAAAACGCATTACATGCTTTTCTGCAGCTTCTCCATTGAAGAATATTCAACCAATAAAGCATCATTCAGCGTTTAAAAGACCCTGACCCTTTCAGATGTGAACGTGTCCCATAGGAAACCATGTAAATGAACTGTAGTGCATTTCTGCAAAAAGAACCAATAAACACATAGATGTGAACCAGGTGTAAGACGTTTAGTAACATAATGAGGTTAAAAAAACTAAAATGAGCCCTTTATCCACTTTCAGACCGGACCATTTTGCTGGTAAATGACCAGAGGTCTTTTTACACTTTGGCACTGCGCTGCTTTAACTGGTAATTGCGCAGTCATGCAATGTTGTACCCAAACGAAATTTGCGTCCTTTTCTTCCCACAAATAGAGCTTTCTTTTAAAGGTATTTGACTGACTCTGCGATTTTTATTTTTTGCGATATAAACGTAAAAAGACCGCAAATTTTGAAAAAAAATGATATTTTCTACTTTTTGTTATTAGAAAAATCCAATAAACTCAATTTTAGTCATACATTTAGGCCAAAATGTATTCAGCCACATGTCTTTGGGAAAAAAAAAGTCAATAACTGTATATTTATTGGTTTGCGCAAAAGTTGTCACATCTACAAACTAAGGTACGTTTTCTGGAATTTACGCAGCTTTTAGTTTACGACTGCCTATCTCATTTCTTGAGGTGCTAAAATGGCAGGGCAGTACAAAACCCCCCCAAATGACCCCATTTTGGAAAGTAGACCCCCTAAGGAAATTGATAAGTGGCATGTTGAGCCCATTGAATATTTTATTTTTTTGCCTCAAGCGATTGAATAATGACAAAAAAAAATTTTTTTTTATTTTTTTTTCACAAAGTTGTCACTAAATTATATATTGCTCACGCATGCCATGGGCATATGTGAAATGACACCCCAAAATAAATTCTGCTGCTTCTCCTGAGTACGGGGATACCACATGTGTGGGATTTTTTGGGAGCCTAGCCGCGTACGGGGCCCCGAAAGCCAAGAACCGCCTTCAGGTTTTCTAAGGGCGTAAATATTTGACTTCACTCCTCACTACCTATTACAGTTTTGAAGGCCATAAAATGCCAAGATGGCACAAAACCCCCACAAATGACCCCATTTTAGAAAGTAGACACCCCAAGCTATTTGCTGAGAGGCATGTTGAGTCCATGGAATATTTTATATTTTGCCACAAGTTGCGGGAAAATTACAAACTTTTTTTTTTTTTTTTCACAAAGTTGTCACTAAATGATATATTGCTCACGCATGCCATGGGCATATGTGAAATGACACCCCAAAATAAATTCTGCTGCTTCTCCTGAGTACGGGGATACCACATATGTGGGACTTTTTGGGAGCCTAGCCGCGTACGGGGCCCCGAAAACCAAGCACCGCCTTCAGGCTTTCTAAGGGCGTTACAGTTTTGAAGGCCATAAAATGCCAAGATGGCACAAACCCCCCCCAAATGACCCCATTTTGGAAAGTAGACACCCCTAAATTTAGGGGTACACTAGTGAGACTAGGTAATAAATGGCGGGTGCCCTGAAACTATAAAAAAATAACTAACCAACCAGCGTCACCTGTAACAGTTATATGGTGATCACTGGTGAAAGGGTTAACTAGGGGGCAATCAGGGGGCTTTATGCGGTAGTATATGGGGGTCCCTGGCGCTATAAAAAGCTGCGGCAAACCTAAATACCTACCTGCCTAACTAGCGTCACCTGTGACACTAATACAGCGATCAGAAAAACGATCGCTTATTAGGCTGGGTTCACACTGGAGCGATGCGGGAACGCCACGAATCCGCGGCGGGTTCCCGCATCGCATGCCTCCCGGCGGCAGTTCACACTGCCCTATGCGAACTGCTGGGAGTGTCAGTGAAATGTTAATGACACCCCCAGATCAGTTCGCATATCGCAGTGCGATCTGCAAACTCGGATCGCATGGTGTGAACACCCATGCGATCCGATTCTGCTGCGGACCAAAAAAAGGGTCCCGTGCGAGTTTGCGGCAGGTGCAACGCGAATTCAGCCATACTATCTGCATGGCTGAACTCGAATCGCACAGAGATCGGATGTGATTTGCACTGCGGTGCGAATCACATCCGTTCTCATAAACCGCTGCAATGTGAACCCAGCCTTAGTGACACTGGCGACGGGGGGTCATCACGGGGTTAAACCTTTATTGGGGGGGTTAGGGGGGTACCTTAGAACTAAAGGGGGCTAACCCTAACTGCCCTAACAGTTATTACAGTCACAAATGACACCCGCCGGGTGATCAGGGGGTTAAACCTTTATTATTAGGTAATAAATGGCGGGTGCCCTGAAAGTATAAAAAAATAACTAACCAACCAGCGTCACCTGTAACAGTTATATGGTGATCACTGGTGAAAGGGTTAACTAGGGGGCAATCAGGGGGCTTTATGCGGTAGTATATGGGGGTCCCTGGCGCTATAAAAAGTTGCGGCGAACCTAAATACCTACCTGCCTAACTAGCGTCACCTGTGACACTAATACAGCGATCAGAAAAACGATCGCTTATTAGGCTGGGTTCACACTGGAGCGATGCGGGAACGCCACGAATCCGCGGCGGGTTCCCGCATCGCATGCCTCTCGGCGGCAGTTCACACTGCCCTATGCGAACTGCTGGGAGTGTCAGTGAAATGTTAATGACACCCCCAGATCAGTTCGCATATCGCAGTGCGATCTGCAAACTCGGATCGCATGGTGTGAACACCCATGCGATCCGATTCTGCTGCGGACCAAAAAAGGGTCCCGTGCGAATTTGCGGCGGGTGCGGCGAATGGCTGAACTCGAATCGCACAGAGATCGGATGTGATTTGCACTGCAGTTCGGTGTGAATCACATTCGTTCTCATAAACCGCTGCAATGTGAA
This sequence comes from Lithobates pipiens, assembly GCF_037356315.1. NCBI lineage: Eukaryota > Metazoa > Chordata > Amphibia > Anura > Ranidae > Lithobates > Lithobates pipiens. The sequence goes on from NW_027507764.1 coordinate 171,209,019, forward strand.
CCCAGCCTTAGTGACACTGGCGACGGGGGGTGATCACGGGGTTAAACCTTTATTGGGGGGTTAGGGGGGCACATTAGAACTAAAGGGGGCTAACCCTAACTGCCCTAACAGTTATTACAGTCACAAATGACACCAATGCAAAAAAAAAAAAATGCAATTGGTGTCACTGTGACTGGGGGGGGGGCAGGGGTAATTGGGGGTGATCGGGGGGTAAAGGGGGGGTGTGAGTGTGCCTGGCATGTTCCACTGTACGTGTGGTGTGTTGGTGCAACTCACCGATCCTCTCTCCTCGGTGCCGGAACGAAAAATACCGACACTGAGGAGAGATTACATCACTTCCTCTCCTGTGAGGAGAGGAAGTGATGTCGTGGAGCATTTCTATTCGTCGGGAGCGATCGCGAGGGGGTGGCCATGAATGAATGGCTGCCCCCTCATCCCGGATCGCTCCCGAACGAATGCCGACCGCCGCAGGCACCGGGGGGGGGGGGCCCCCCCACCCGCGGGAAGGCAGGGACTTATATATACGCCCATATGCCTGCCCGTGCCATTCTGCCGACCTATATCGTCGTGCGGCGGTCGGCAAGTGGTTATAGTAGAAAAAAGCAGATACTCACTACTGTAAAGGGGTTAATTTTAATTTTTTTACTGTAGAACAGAGAAAGTAATATTTACAGTAGCGATTTACTCTTTTTGTACTATACAGGGCTAATTTTAGTTTTTTTTTTTAACCCCATTATGTTACTGGCCGATTAATAGATTATGAAAATAGTAATTTAATTTTTTATCTCATAATCGGTTATCGATTAGTTGTTTCAGCCCTAATAACCTGTATTGTAAGTTGGAAAAGTGCGAGTTCCATTGTGAACAGGTTCAATTTCTGGGTTATGTAATTTCTACTGCTGGTTTTTTGATGGACCCAGAGAAACTATTTGCAGTCCTACAGTGGCCTCGACCCGTAGGTCTATGTCCGCTAAGTTTTCTTGACTTTGCTAATTATCTGAAGTTTACTCGTAATTTCTCTTCTATGGCTAAACCCCTGACTGATATGACCAAAAAGGACGGTTACTCACAGAATTGGTCTCCTGATTACATTACAGCTTTTGAGTCTCTCAAGGTTACCTTTACTTCAGCTCCCGTGTTGGCACATCCTGATCCCATGTTACCCTTCATTCTCGAGGTTGATGTATCCGAGACTGGAGTTGGTCCCTTCTGTCTCAAAATCCAACCTCTCATTGCGCTATGTATCCTTGTGGCTAATTTTCCAAGAAATTGTCTCCTGGGGAATGCAATTACGAAATTGGGGGCAGTGTGTTGTTAGCGATCATTTTAGCTCTTAAAGAATAGAGGCATCCTCTCAAAAGGTGACGGTTCTCATTTTGACTGATCACAAGAAGAGGCAAAACATTTATCTACCAGAAGGGCACGATGGGCTCTTTTTCTGTCAAGCTTCAATTACATAGTCTCGTTCGGTACCAAGAATGTAAGGGCCGATGCATTGTCTCAACAGTTTTCCTCCACTTCCAAGATGGAATCGGTTCCCGTTTCTGTGATACCTCCTGATCGTATTCTGGCAACTGTTCGTACTAAGTCTCACTTCACCCTTGGGTAAAAAAATTCTTGCCGCTAAGATCCACTCTTCTCTCGAGCAACCTTGTGATCGCTGCTTTGTCCCTGAGAGTCTCCATACTGCTTTGCTCCAAACTTACCATTCTCCCAAGGCAGCTGTCCACCCAGAGAAGAATCAACTAATTTGGGCTCGTTTCCCAACAATTCTGGTGGCCTAGTCTCCGTGCGGATGTAGTCACCTTCATAGCCGCTTGTTCCGTGTGCTCAGTGTAAGACACCATGACACATTCCAGTGGGTCTCCTACAACCCAAACCCAATGAAGATAGGCTTTGGACCCACCTGTCAATGTATTTTATTGTGGAGTTACCCAACTCCCAGGGCAACATTATTCTTATGGTGGTTGACGGGTTCTCGAGAATATCATATAGTATTCCATTTAAGAAGTTGCCCTCATCCAAAGAACTGGCTTACATGTTTGCTAGGTAGATTTTAGATTACATGGGCTATCCAAGGTTATCATCTCGAACAGGGGTAGCCAGTTTATCTCCAGGTTTTGGCGAGCCTTTTGTGCACAGTTGGGAATTCAGCTTTCTTCTCCTCTGCCTATCACCCTCAGTACAATGGGGCCACAGAACGAGCCAACCAAGCCTTGGAGCAGTTTCTAAGCTGCTATATTTCTGACCACCATAACTGGTCAGATCTTTACTTTTGGTGGAGTTTGCTCACAATAGTGCAGTCAATACAGCTTCCTGATTGTCTCAGTTTTTGGTGAATTATGAAAAAAAAGAATTCCTGTGTTAGAGGAGCATCTCTGTGGTCTTCGTACCACCTGGGTACAGGTCCAAGAGTCCATGCAACGTGCTAGTGATAGGTACAGACTCCATGCTGACTGCACAACCCTGCCCGCACCTTCGTAATAGGCTGGGGAGAGGGTCTGGCTGTCATCTTGCAACCTCCAACCCCATGCTCCCTCACAGAAACTGGCACCACGGTTTATTGGGCCTTTTCCGTATTCTACCTAAGATCAACCCAGTGGCTTACGCATTAGACCTTCCTTTTAACATGCGTATTTCGAATGTATTTCATGTCTCCTTATTAAAGTCCTTGGTGTGCAACCATTTCAACACTTCGATACCACGTCCTCGCTCAATTCAGGTTGAGAACCATGAGTATGAGATACAATCTAGAAGTTTTTTTGATAAATATAAAACTGTGATAAATATATTGTGATTCAAATTTTGCTGCAGCAGCTGTCACTAGTGTGCTCCCACAAAAAAACAATATAAAAATATATAAGTGTGACAGTGCTGCAATAATAACATAGCAAAATACAACTTTGCAGTGATAGTACAAAAAAAATGTATATATGTATGTATATATATATATATGTATATATATATATATATACATATATATATATATATATATATATATATATATATATTAATGCAAGAAAGTCCCACAAAAAACAGTATGGAAAAAATGAGATAACACTGCAATAATAGATATTATACCAAGAACAAACTTTCCAGTGATAATGCAGTATGTGAAAAAAATATAAAAATAAATTAATGCAAAAAAATCCAATAATGAGAAATCCTCCACAGTGATGATTCTTCTAACAAAAACTTTATCCTGCAGTTAGCGTTCAAAGACGCCCGCACATGCGCAGTAGCGTTTCCTCGTGTCAGTGGGACACAATGTAAACATACGGCATGCCGTTTAAAGAGGAAGTAAACCCCTTCAAACCATTTTGACCTACAGGTAAGCCTAGATTAAGGCTTACCTGTAGGTCCAAGCAATATCTCCTAAACCTATATGGTTTAGGAGATATTTGCCCGAAAATGGGCACCGCTGTCTACGGCGCATGCGCCGTAGACAGCGGCGCGCAGGCGCACTAAATGCGGCAAGTCCAAGAATGGATTTGCCTAATTTGTCGACTCCCGTGCGCAAGCGCGGGAGTGACGGCATCCCGGCTTCGCCGAATGGCAGCGGCGGAGCTGCGAGACGCGACTCCCGTGCGCATGCACGAGTCGAGTGACGTCATCGCGGCTTCGCCGCTGTCATTGGTCGGAGCTGCGAGACGCCACCAGCAAGATGGATGCGGCGGACTACAGGGATCAGCGGCGACTTCGCTGGCTCCTGTGTCAGGTAAGTGACACATAATGAGCTACTATGCGATGCATAGTAGTCCATTATGCTTTACCTTTGCAGGGAAAAAAAGAGGAAGTAAACCCATCAGGGTTTACTTCCTCTTTAAGACGCACTTCCGGTTTAAACAGACGGAAGGCGCTGCTTTGTGACCACTTTCAGTCACGGACTCTATAGATGTAATAGGCTTCAAGAACATGGCCAGCTAGGGCATTCAAAGACGCCCGCACGTGCGCAATAGCGCTTCTTTGTGTCCGTATTGGTGCAACCCTAGTATATACGTTATGTCTCACATTTCCTCCATGAGAGTAAAAAAAAAAAAAAGCATACTTCGTACAATATTTTGGGACAGGACTACAAAATGTTATGATAAGATAGAGAAAAAACGTTTCAATACATATTTTAAATTTTATCCTTACCAAAGAAGCGCAAATGTGCATTAGGTACAGAGTGCAGAGCTCAGGGTTCAGGGATGTGCTCAGTGTCAGATTGACAACTCATGAGGCGCCCGGGCAATAAAAGATTATGGGGCCCCTCATGCTTACAGGTGGCCGCCACGCCAGGAGCCATTACAAAAACAACATATAGAGTACAACAGTCAGAATGAGCGCCACGCTCACAGAGTCCTGCCTTACATGAAAGTCGCAACATTCTCCCTATACATCACAGTCTGCAGAGTGCCACCTTATGGCAGAGCCCCCAGTGTGCTACCCTACGGTAGAGTCCCCAATTGTGCCACCCTACGGCAGCGCCCCCCCCCCCAGCGTGCCACCCTACGGAAGAGCCCCCCCCCCAGCATGCCACCCTACGGCAGATACCCATCGTTTCACCTTCTCTCAGTGTTCCCTTAAACACACCTTTGCACTTTAGTGCTTGGTGTGGCAGGCAACTGGTGGGAGAAGGCTTTTAATTAGAAAAAAAAATCCACATGTTGCAGGCTCTAAACTGCGCAAGTCGTAGAGCCAGCAGAATATAGTGAACTGCTGTGGTTGGCCTCAGTCGGGCATGTGAATAAAAGCCCTGCTTGTTGTGTGCCATTATGTCACTACACAGGTATGCACCCAGACCAGGGGCGGATCCAGAGTCTAATCTCGGGAGGGGCACTGCCAGATAATTTTGCAGGCAATTGCTGGTGTTGGCACTCCAATCATCATGGCACCACGTTTGATATTGTGTTAAGATAATTGAAGCACATTATTTCTATTATTACATTGTAATATAAAAGGTAATAGTTCAACTCACCATAATGCCCCCCCGGTGTGTCACTTGTCACCGTTGCCTGCCACCAGATGCAGATTGTCACTTGACAATCAACATCTGGTGCCAGGGGATGTGGCACTTGCCAATGTAGCATGCCACAAGATGCGGATTGTCACTTGCCAGTGGCTGTGTCCCAGAATGAGGGCAGGCATTAATAGATGATGTAATCTCTCTGCTGCCTGCGCCTGCACAGTGATAGCGGTGTTCTGTCAGAAGCTGAGCTGCGGGGATGCAGGGCGGGCAGTGAGAGATGTCAGAAAGTCGCTACCCATCAGAATATGCAAACAAAGTGAAGTTGTATTGTGGCTATCTTGGTACACCTGACCTGCCCTGCTGCCTGATCTGAGGTTGAACTCAGCAGTGCACCATCCAGCTGCCTCTGAAAGGCAAGTGGATTTTTCACGGCCATGGGATTTAAATCGACTTCTGTTGAGCGGCAGTAGGCACACATGGATCAAACAGTATACACACATGCAACTGCCCCATTGAAGCGCCCCCCCCCCCCAGACCTGCTGCCTGATCTGAGGCCACACACAGTTACACACACAGTATACACACACCAGCACTTTCTCAGCCTGATGGAAGACTGCTGCTGTCCCCATCTCCTGGCATGCTGGGACTTGTAGTGCCCCAGCAGCACACAGGCAGCAGTAATGCAGGAGAGGAGGGGGACTGTGCCTGTGTATTAGTGGGCAGGTAATGAGTAGGTGTAGCAGAGATTGGGGGAGAAGTTCCGAACATGTCTTTCCTCCAGGAGCAGTGCACTTCTCCCCACAGGAAATCCATCTAACTGCTTCAGAGACAGGAGGAGCCATGCTAGAGGAAACAGCCTTCCCCCTCCCCCTGCTCACCAGGGTAAGCACTGACAAAAATGCACTCAGTTCAGCAAGCTTACCTTCCAGCAGACTGCAGTCCATCCCACACTGTAAGCTATAAACTCCTCCAGCTGTCGGCATCTCCTGCTCTGAAATCAAATAAGCCGCGATAGGGAAGTGGGCAAGTACACTGTGTTCCCATTGGCTGAGGAGGCAGTAGAGGCGGGGCAGCTATAGCCTCAGGATTTTCACAGCAAAATTATGTTGGCAAGGGAAATTTCAGGGACAGATGTTAAAGAGCACAGATTTTTACATACTGTCCCTGGTTTTAGTGAGGGTGGCAACCCTGAAGGGGCCCCCTATTGGCCCGGCCCTTGCCCGAATGGTCAGTCTGCCCTGGGTGCGCTATGTACAGAGTTCAGTGGTGAACAACATTAAAGAATGCAGAGTATACAGAGGTGCAGTGTACAGCCCATCACTGACATGAATAGTTGTACGCTGCTTTACTCATGTTTATGATCACTGTATAGAGTAATACAGCAGCACACTCATGGAGGAACTACATGAGTATCTACAGGGGGTAGAGTTGTCACACTTGTCCCGAAATCCAGAGCTGCTTATTGGAAGCTCCCATAACTATTGAGGAGATCCACTTGGCGGCTAACTCCTTCCTTAATTTCAAGGCCCCTTGGGACAATAGCATTCCAAATGAGATATATAAATCATATGGGGGCACCATTCTACCACATTTACTTAAAACACTCAATGCAGCTAGGGAGTGCCAGTGTCTGCCTGACTCAATGACGCAAGCCCACATATTCCTACTACTAAAACCTGGGAAAGACTCCCTGGATCTGGGCTCTTACACGCTGATCTCTCTTTTACAGACAGATACAAATTCTGGTGAAGGTGTTAGCCCTAAGACTTAATAAGGTGATATTGTCCATTATTATACACCCAGATGAATCTTGATTTATTCCAGAACGCGCTACAGCCATTAATCTATGCTGCCTGGTCCTGAACATGCAGTCCCAGGCCAACAATGCGGGAGACAGGGCTTTGTTGTCATTGGATGCCCGCCCACAAGGCCTTCGATAGTGACATGGACATTCACTGTACTGTTCATTTAAGCACAAGAGACTCAATTTCTCACTGTTCAAAATGGAGTTTCTTGCGCTTAAATGAACAGTACAGTGAATGTCCATGTCAATAGCATAGAGTGGCGGTACTTGTGGGCAAAAATGCACAAGTTTGGGTTTGGACCCGTGTTTTTGTCATGGGTACAACTGATCTATAGCTTCCCAAAAGTGGTAATCAGAAAAGCAGGACATATATCTATGCCTTTCCCCGCTATATAGGGGAACCAGACAGGGATGCCCTTTATCCCCCCTGCTATTTGCCATAGAACCCATGGCTGCACTGATTTGTTGGAAACCCCTGATAATCGGGTTTAAATATGGCCAGATTCCCGAAAAATGTATGCTCTATGCAGACGACACCATGCTGCTACTAGGGTATGCTGTAGGATCCCTGCAGGAGGAAATGACAATCTTTAGATGGCTTGGTACATTTTAAGGACTGGTGATCAACATAATATATTAACATAACATATTTATGTTTATAGCTTATACTCTTTATGGACTAACAAGGTTTCTAGGGATACATCACTACACACACACACACACACACACACACACACACACACACACACTCGCAGTTCACCTCTTTCCCCTCTTTTCTTGCCTATTTTGTCACCTGTTGTTAGTATCCCTCTGCTATCCTACGTTTCTAACCATCTTCATGTCAATTTCATTTCATTCATACATACATATCTTTATGCTAATACTTATTGATTCTACTTTACTACTTTAGATGCCAAACATACTTATGTTCACAGCCTATACTTTTTATGGACTAACGAGGTCTCTAGGGATACATCATTACACCTAAGCCATGCCTGCTCTCCGTTTGGCCACTGGTGGGGTCCCATCTGACTCTGCCTCCTCAACTCCCTGGGGAGACACCTGCTGCTGCTATCTTGAGGCTGCACACCTGGAGCCATGGTCAAGCTCAGTGGTGAGTATGGGGACCCATAACCCCTCCTACCCTGTGCCTTTATAACTAATACTGTGCTATATTGCCAAACATATTTTTTTCATCCTTGGTACATTGTTGCACACATCCACCCATGAAGAGCGAGCTGGATCTCGTGAAACTAGTCGGGTAGTATGATGCCCGTGTACTATGACTACTACCACATTTATGTACCAATATTACTTGTTTATGTATCTTTTTTAATTGGCAACTGTTGGTGTTATCTATGCATGTAAACAATTGTACTTGAATAAACCATATACTATATTTACTACTGTTATGTTTACTGGCGGAAATGGCACCCACTTAATTTAAAGTCCCCGGGCGATTCCTTCGTTTTTATATGTTACAGGGATGGAAGTGTGTCACTGGGGACACCAGACCTTTTCCTTTTCTCTAAGTTTAAATACTTGGGAGTTTTTGTTACCCCGCAACCTTGTCACTATATATCCCTTAATCTTTCCCCATTATTGGGACGGATTCGGGACAAGATTAAAATATGGTCTAAACTAAAGATGTCATTAGTCGGCAGGGTAAACCTCACCAAAATGATTTTTATGCCACAACTTTTGTGTATTTTGCATAATACACCCATGATGATCCCACTTAAAATAGTCTGCATTATCAACTCCATGCTTAGGTCCTTTACCAAACCCCCGAGGATCAGGCTGGAACAATGGCAAAAACCTAAGGAGGCAGGGTGGCTGGCCCTCCCTAATCCCTGGATTTATTATCCAGTAGCCCAGTTACAGCACATTGCCCGTTCTATCACAGAAGAGAATAATAGTGAGGGGGATAACGAGGACCCAACCACGGCCCTCTTGCGACATGGGACGGGGACATATAATGTAGCCATGGGATTAGAGGCTCTGGCCTTTACAAAGCCTAACAAACTCTTTCCTACCTATGCTATGATGCAAAAAATCTGGAACAAAGTCAGGCAGCTACAGTATATGAATGGTTTTACTGGGTATAGCCCTATATGGGACAATAAGTACTATGAGGAATTACAATCCCTCACATGTGCAGAAAAATAGAAGTCAAATGGTGTTACACACTTAGTGCGCATCTTTCTAATGGTGAACTATGCTCATTCTCAGACTTGCAGACTAGATTTGGGTTACCCCAATCAATGTACTTCGCCTATATGCAGCTGAGTCATGCGATTAGGGTGCAAACTGGTGGTTCCTTATGGACACAGTCCCACGCCATGGTTCATTACGTGACAGAAGTTACCCATTTTAAGGGATTTATCTCCAGGGCTTACTCTATGTTATTGTCTATATTCCTGGACGGCTTCCCGTCCAGAGCTGCATCCATGTGGGAGAATGATGTGGGCACTTTCGAGGAGGCGCAATGGGAGGAGGTTAGGGCTGAAACAACTAATCAATTAACTGACAACTAATCGATTATGAAATTAATTGATTACCATTTTCAAAATCGATTAATTGGCCAGTAACGTAACGGGGTTAAACAAAATAAAATGAGCCCTTTACAGTGCCTTGCGAAAGTATTCGGCCCCCTTGAACTTTTCAACCTTTTGCCACATTTCAGGCTTCAAACAAAGATATAAAATTTTAATTTTTTGTGAAGAATCACCAACAAGTGGGACACAATTGTGAAGTGGAACGAAATCTATTGGATAATTTAAACTTTTTTAGCAATTAAAAAACTGAAAAGTGGAGCGTGCAAAATTATTCGGCCCCTTTACTTTCAGTGCAGTAAACTCACTCCAGAAGTTCAGCGAGGATCTCTGAATGATCCAATGTTGTCCTAAATGACTGATGGTGATAAATAGAATCCACCTGTGTGTAATCAAGTCTCTGTATAAATGCACCTGGCTCTGTGATAGTCTCAGGGTTCTGTTGAAAGCGCAGAGAGCATCATGAAGACCAAGGAACACACCAGGCAGGTCCGTAATACTGTTGTGGAGAAATTTAAAGCCGGATTTGGATACAAAAAGATTTCCCAAGCTTTAAACATCCCAAGGAGCACTGTGCAAGCGATCATTTTAAAATGGGAGTATCAGACCACTGCAAATATACCAAGACCTGGCCGTCCCTCTAAACTTTCAGCTCAGACAAGGAGAAGACTGATCAGAGATGCAGCCAAGAGGCCCATGATCACTCTGGATGAACTGCAGAGAACTACAGCTGAGGTGGGAGAGTCTGTCCATGGGACAACAATCAGTCGTACACTGCACAAATCTGGCCTTTATGGAAGAGTGGCAAGAAGAAAGCCATTTCTCAAAGATATCCATAAAAAGTCTCGTCTAAAGTTTGCCACAAGCCACCTGGGAGACACACCAAACATGTGGAAGAAGGTGCTCTGGTCAGATGAAACCAAAATCGAACTTTTTGGCCACAATGCAAAACGATATGTTTGGCGTAAAAGCAACACAGCTCATCACCCTCAACACACCATCCCCACTGTCAAACATGGTGGTGGCAGCATCATGGTTTGGGCCTGCTTTTCTTCAGCAGGGACAGGGAAGATGGTTAAAATTGAGGGGAAGATGGATGCAGCCAAATACAGGACCATTCTGGATGAAAACCTGTTGGAGTCTGCAAAACACCTGAAACTGGGACGGAGATTTATCTTCCAACAAGACAATGATCCCAAACATACAGCAAAATCTACAAAGGAATGGTTCACAAATAAACGTATCCAGGTGTTAGAATGGCCAAGTCAAAGTCCAGACCTGAATCCAATCGAGAATCTGTGGAAAGAGCTGAAAACTGCTGTTCACAAACGCTCTCCATCCAACCTCACTGAGCTCACTGAGCTCGAGCTGTTTTGCAAGGAAGAATGGGCAAGAATTTCAGTCTCTCGATGTGCAAAACTGATAGAGACATACCCCAAGCGACTTGCAGCTGTAATCGCAGCAAAAGGTGGCTCTACAAAGTATTAACGCAAGGGGGCCGAATAATTTGCATGCCCCACTTTTCATTTTTTTATTAGTTAAAAAAGTTTCAAAAATCCAATAGATTTCGTTCCACTTCACAATTGTGTCCCACTTGTTGGTGATTCTTCACAAAAAATAAAAATGTTATATCTTTATGTTTGAAGCCTGAAATGTGGCAAAAGGTTGAAAAGTTCAAGGGGGCCGAATACTTTCGCAAGGCACTGTATAGTACAAAAAGAGCAAATAATCTCTACTGTAAATATTCGTTTCACAGTTCTACAGTAAAAAATTTAACCCCCTTAAAGTAGTGATTATCTGCTTTTTTTGTACTATAAAGGGCCAATTTTAGTTTTTTTAACCCCATTATGTTACTAAACGTCTTAGACCTGGTTCACATCTATGCGTTTGTTGGTGCTTTTTGCAGAAACGCACTACAGTACATTTACATGGTTTCCTATGGGACACGTTCACATCTATGCTTTTTTCAGGCGCTGCGTATTTGAAAAGTGTCAGGGACTTTTTTGGTTCGATATACTTCAATGGAGAAGCTGCAGAAAAAATGCGTTTTTGCAGCAATTTGTGTTTTTTAATCTGCCCAACAACAAATTGGGCAAAAAAATGCAAAAAGGCAAATTGCAGCAAAATCATGTGTGCGAAAAATCAAAAAGCACAGCAAAAAGCGCTGCAGAAACAGATCAAAAGCAAACTGCATAGGTGTGTACCGAGCCTTATGCTGACCACACGGATCAAGTTTCAGATGAGAATATTCAGACAAAAAAATCTTTGTAAATTCGCTGAATGAAAGAATGTTGTTTGAAATTTTCACTTGTTTTTAACATTTAGTTTTAAAAATGAATGTAATTTTCTGAATGAAAACCACATACACTGTCTGAAAATTCCTTTGACCAAGAAGTTTTCTATTATTTCCAAATTTTTCCATCACTGTGGTTGGCAATTAACGTCGATTTGACCCCACTAACGATTAGAAAATAGAACAAATCTTCTTAAAATTACATATTTTTTTTTGAAGGAAGACATTTTTTAAATAAAAAAAAAAAATGATCTCTGAGTCTAATGATATTTACCAGATTCACCCATTAATAGTATGTATAGTATATCTCTTCTAATGGTATATACAGTATCTCTCTTCTGTCTGTTATTCTCAGAGTGGATTAGATATTTTGTTTCCTAACTATATAGTTGGTTATTTAGATTTACCACTGCATAAAGATATTTAAGAATAAATTGTCTTTTTTTAAAACATTACATATTAACTAAATTATACACCACACTTTTTTTAAGGTTATTAACAGATTGTGGGGTGGGGTATCTGCCTGGAGTTGTAGTCTGTGGGTAATGTGATATTGACGATTTGTACATGACACTGTTCTAATTGGAACCTGTTGAGTTGATGTATTTCCTGTGTGTTATTTCAATAAAATCCTTTTTTGAGAACAAAAAAAAAGATTGTTGGCATATGTGGATGGAGCAACTGTATCCCTCCAGAGGAAAAGGAGTCCCAGCCTTTTAGCATCAATAGAGGACGTGCAGGTACAAAAAGATAATAAAATTGTGACATATACAAGTAGTGGCATCTGAATTTTGGAGTGCTATGGAGGTTGCTTAAATTATTTAGTTCTCAATGTATTCTAAATCCAAGAATACAAGATAGTCTGGGTCAATGACGTGCGTAAAACGTAAGGCCCAAGACAATAAGCAACAAAAATGACAGGAAACTACTGGAGTCTCTATCCTAAATAATGAGAACGTCATCAATGTATCTGCCATAGAAATCAAATGTGTCTCATGAATGGACAATTTGTCCAGATCGAACATTTCTCCCAAAACCTCAATGTTATATTAGCATAGCAGGGTGCAAAACTCATGGCCATCGCTGTGCAGCTTATTGTAGATAAAATTTATCCAGGAAAAAAAAAAAAAGTGTGTTCCAGGGAAAACTTCGTCCCCTCCAAAACAAAAATTGAGCCTGTCCCGAATTATATTGTAGATCTTTAAACAAAAAGTGAGAAAGGGCTTTAATATCTACCTCATGAGGGATGGAGGTGTAAAGGGAGCAGACATCCAAAGATACCCACAGATAGTCACTCTCCCATTTATGTTCTTGTAGAATATTGATGATGTGACCAAGCTGTTGCACCATAGGTTGAAGAAAACAGTCAATATATTGCGAGAGGCCACCGGTAAAACTATTGGTACCAGCAACTATAGGTCTACAAGGTGGGCTTGGTCAGTGACTTGTGCGCCTTGGGGAGATGACAAAAATATGGGATGCTACAGATGGTAGGTAACAAGAACTGGTCTTTCTGTTTGCCGAGTACAGCATCATGAATCACCTCCTGTACCATATTTTTGAGGGTTTGCTGAAATTCACAGAGGGGATTGTTAGGCAAAACTAAATAAGTACTGGTATCGGAATGCAAACTGAAAGACTCCTGGAGATAATCAGTACAGTTCTGGATGACTATGCTGCCACCCTGTCCGCTTGTTTGATGGTGATATTGAAATTGGACTCAAGGGCCTTCAGGGCTTGCTGTTCTGTGGGAAGCAAGTTAAACTTCCAATGGGATGTGTTCTCACATGTTAATCAGATCTTTATAGACTACTTGGTAGTAAGCTTCAAGTAACTGGCCTCTAGATCGAGAAGGATAAAAAGTGGAATGTGGACAGAAAGAGGTGTGTGAAACAGGTGGATTAAAGCAATATTCTAGCGGTCGGCGGACAACGTGGCCCTCCTCCAATAAGTTGGTTAACACATAGGAGTCATGATCACCAACTGAGGGGGTCATACTAGAACCTGAGAGATTGTGTGGGACATGTCCTGATTGATGTAATGATGTTGTACCATGACATTCTGTTTAAACCGGTTGTCTTTAAAAAGACTAAATTTGTTAGCCGTGATGTGAGGTGCACAGCTAAGACCCTTTCTTAGTAGAGAATGTTCAGCCTCACTCAGAGTGTAGGTAGAAAGATTATAGCGTTTAATGGTGCTGCTCTTGTCTTTTTTGTTCCTGTTTCTTTAATCTCCATCCCCCACGTCTACCTCTTGGTACTCTTTTTCCCTTCTGTCAGGCTGGTGGGGGGAGAATTCTAAAACAGAGTAATCTAAATTGGATGGTTTATCCAAGGAATCTGGGACTGGAAGGGAAGGAGGAGCATTAAGACTGGGATCAACTGGATCAGGGTAGTCAGACAGGGGACTAAATCTATTAGATAGGGGGATGGGAGCTAAGTGGTTGATCTGGCAGAGAGTGGGGCCACTGGTACAATGATTGGCATCCATAATGTGGTTAGTGGGTGGGGTATCTCCAGTGGCATCATCATCGGGACACAGCCTTGTCAACTGCAGAGGTGGAAGGAAAACCAGCTGTGGGGGTAGACTGTTCGCTATTATGCGACTGTTAGAATTGTTGTTGGATATTTTCTGGACCCTATTAATCCCTGTACCCTCTGGGATGGGTGATGACGCTGTGGAGGCACTACTACTGTTATATTTCGTCTTATCCTTTTTATTTTTATTATTAGTGTACAACCTTTTTATCTTTATTTTTGCTTTTTATTATTATGGGTCATGTTTGAAGAATGGTGTGGGGGATAGGGAATGCGTGGCGGCCATTTCCAATTAAAAAACGTCCCTTTTTGTAATCCTTTAAATCACATTCAACTTTACCTATTTTTTTGCGTACTATACCATCCTCAAATTTCTTCATGTTCTGTTTGAGAACCTGGAGCCATTTGTCAAAGAGAGTGGAAGTGGAGAAGCGATTGATCACGGTCTCATGGTCCGTGACAATCTTCTTCGCTCTATCTTTGCTGACTGAGAAGTAAAATCCATTTAGCCACACAGATCCTCTGTCAGCCCAGCTGATCAATCTTAACATTAGGAGCCAACCTGTCACTCGTGCAGCTCCCACCTCCAGGTACTCATACTGTGTTGACAACGCTATTTGTCAGCCACCTCTGGTCTCTGCAAGCCCCTGTTCATTCAATAAACTTTTATACCTTTAGCAAGGAATGGTATATTTATTGCTTCTTCTGTGGAAGAAAAATTTTTCCCCCTATTTTTGTTATCAGTGTTGGGTTAGCAGCAACCTCAGATTATGTACTATTCCATGTTGGACTAGTGGCTGATGCGCCTGGACTTGTCTGTGCACATAAATAGATACAGTAGATTATTTAGTGCAGGAATTATTGGGTCGCCAGTGGGAATAGTCTTTCTTTTTAAACTCCATTTCCATAGGGTACAAGGCAACCAAATTACCAGCAAGCATGACTTTTCTGAGTTGGGTTTATCACTATAGCAGGCTTTATCAAGAATAAAAAAAGGCTTTCTAGGAATAAACTTTTTTTCGTGCTCAGAACAATATGTGGGTGATGAGCAGCACTAGTTTTGTCAACTCAGAGACTAGAACGCACTGCTTAAACCAATGGGTCCACAGCAGTCAACAAATGGCAAGAAGATGAAATCGTAATTTCATGAAACTGGTGAAAAATCTGAAATATTGTAGATCAGACATAGCTGAAGAGCATTCGCCTTTAGACAGACAGCTGCATGTTGTGTGCCTATAGGGAGCCCATTGGGGGCTGGAGTAGTGTCAGTGTAAGACCTTGTGGACAGGCAAAAAACGCTTATGGATGTTAATAATTGCCGATTCTAGAAGTGGCGATAGCCTTTGGAGTAGGTCAGACATAGTTGAAGAGAATTCTATTTTAGTCAGACATGAGACGTTATGAGTTTGAGAGGGAGCCCGATTTAGGGGGCTGGAGCAGTATTATGCAAGACATCACTCCAAAACAAAGGAATTGCTATCAAGAGAAATTTCCTCAGGCCCTGCAGCAGTATCTCCACCATTTGTCCCATGTGCTCCTGAGTGCCTCTAATCCATCTATTGCTAATAGAGGATCTTCTCCTGCAAGGTAATCAGGAAATGGATATGGGCAGAGGGGGCTCAGTGTGCTCATTATGAAAGAATTGCAATAATGCACGCTCTAACCAAGTTCCTGTGGCTGTGTCTCTGAGGTATCAGGCAACAGATGAGACGGCAAACAATCAGCTTGCATCACCAGCAGCCATGGAGGCCATTAAGTCCGCAATTTTGAATATTTGAATAGGTAAATGTTATGATGTTACCTATGAAGCTGAGCGAGTAAAAAACAGTAGTCATATAGTGTAGGATCTAATATATATGTAGGGAATAACCCAACAAGACATGTATGACCAGGAACAGGTATGTAAAAGGTACAGGGAAACCCTGTCTTACCTTGCTGTTGGTCCTATTCAGGGTCTACCCCAAAGGGATCTTCAGTGTCTGGGTGCCATAGGACCACGGCCCTTGACCTGTGCAGCACCCTGTGGCTAATTCACTCCCTGCACCATGTACCAAGTTCAGTGCCAAAAACAGAAGGAACTAGCACCCAAAGCAAACATTACACACCAGCTCTGCTGTTGTGTGTTCCGTGTATGGTTCCCAAGACGTACTTCAAGGCCAGCTGATCCAAAAACTGCTATTGAGCCATAAGGTGATAAGCAATCAGATCTTGGTAGAAGTTTCAGTCAAAGAAAGGTTAACTGGTGAAAAATAGAAAATAAATCTTCTCCAACAGGAGAAAGGGTGCATCACCGACGGACACTCTAAACAAAATGGAGCCTTCCAGAATGTGCAGTGTTTTCCTGTTACATTGGGGGGCGGTTCCCAGCAAAGCTTTTGCCAGTGTCCAATTACCTGAAGGTACCAGCACATAACTTATAGTCTAAAATCAGCTTCTGTGCTCTTGAATGTATGATTAAGTTATGGGATTTTTGTACTTTTAGTACAATCTATTTCCTAAAGTCCACTGAGGGACAAAGGAATTCAGAGACTGTCAAGTTACACTACAGTCTATTGGAGGATTAGACACTGACAAATTAAAGTGTGGCCAGCTCAGTATAACCCCTCCTATTCTTATCATGCCTTACATAAAAACAGTACCAAGAGAATGATCATAAAAACACAGGAGTGGCATATGTGTCCCTCAATGGATTCCAAAAAATGGGTTTTACAGCAAGTGCAAAAAAAAACCAAAAAACAAGGCATCCAACTGAGGAGTGGGCAACAGCAACAAAACACTAACAGGCCCACACAAAAAACAACAGAACTGGGCACCTGCCTGCAGTTCAAAGACCCACATGAAAAACCTTACACCTTAAGATGACATTTGAAAAGGCCTGAACATCAACCTGGTAAAAATTATGAGAATGCGTGAACAGAAGACCAGTTAGCAGCCTTGTAAATTTGGAAAACAGTTGCTAGATGCAAAAAAGCTCAATAAGTACTCACAGATATAGTGAAGTGCCCCTTTACAGGAAAGAGTGGAACCCGATTAATGAGACTGTAAGACTAGATAAAGGTCTGTTTGTGCCACTCAGAAATGGTGGAGTGATAAGCAGGTTCCCCTTCACAGGCACCATCAGCAATGTCAAAGGAAGAGTCAGTCATTCTAATGGAAGCAAGAGTTATGAAATAGACACACACACAGTAAAAACTAAATCCAATGGGGGGCAGAACTCTTTCTGATAAACTGGAGCTAGACAAAAGGGACAGAAGGACAAAGTCTCACCTCACAGAGGCAATGGCAACAAGAAATTTAACTTTATGCATTAAAGGGGAGAGGGAAAAATCATGATTGGTTCAATGGCAGTTTCTGAAGTGCTGAGAAAACAAAACCTGACATTCTACAGAGTCATGGGGGAGTTTACAATTGGAGCCACATTGTAGACACCATACACAAAAAGTCTTCACCAAGAAGTAGAAACCAACAGCCTCTGGAACAAGAACCCTGAGCCTTGATGGTGCTAAGGGCCAAAAGCTGGTCCAGGCTATCTATAAAAAAAGCCTGGATTCATTTGATGGGGTATTTCCTGGGGGGAATTTCCCAGTCTTGCACCAAGCGAAGTATGCTTTCCATGTGCAGTAATAGGCTTTGTGGGAAGTAAGACTTCCTAGTGTTCATGGTGAACACCGATTTAGAGATGCCTCTATAACTCAGTCCCTAGGCGTCAACTGACATGGTGTTAAAGCCGGCGATCAAGAAGCAAGTTGGGAAATCAGCCAGTGAGAAAGAAGATCTGGATGAACCTACAGAGTGTCTGCCAGAAATCTGATCATGTCACATATTACATATGCCTGGGCAAGGTCGGAGCTATGAGGATTGCTGAAATGCCATCCATCTCATTCCTGCAGCAGACAAGGAAGGAATTTCATGGGAGGAAAGGTGTAAATCAGAGTGTATTGATCCCACACAACCACCAGAGCATTGACTGCTTTTGCTAGAAGCAGTGCCTAGGACTCCTTTCCAGCCTGAAAGGCTGTATCCATAGTGAGGACATTCCAAAAGATTGGAAGGAAGGACTTCCCTGACTTTAAAGCAGGATTTCTGAGCCACTAGGCCAGAGACAACCTGGTCTTCAGTGCCAGATGAACCAAATGATCCCACAATGACAGAATGTTGTGTTGTAGTGGTCTAGATGAAACTGGAAAAATTTACTTTGTAACCCCTGTGTTTTTACAGTCATCCTGTTAAAGCCAGACACTGAGAAGCCTGAGAGAATTTAGGGCATTGAGATACCTGATCTGGTCTGCTGGGAAGAGCACACGGGTTGTCTGCTTGAATGAAAAGTGTAGATTAGCCTGAAGTGAGACCAGGGAACTATCACGGCATCAGAGGCTAGAAGATCTCTGGTTTATGGCAACAGAGGTAATTGTTGTTGAACCTGGAAGATAGGATGCCCACATCTGGAATCACCCATTTTGAGCAAATCAGATTAAAAAGACATCTGAAGGAAGAGCATTCCCCTTGATCCAAGCGATGGCGGCTGAAATAAACACACTTTCCATTTGTTTTAAGGGATTGAACCACCGAGAAAACTGTCCATTATAATAAACTTTTCACTTTTAGCGCTGGGGTGGTGATCCACCAAAATAGGGAGTTCCTTTCTCCCTATGCTCACAGGAGAATTGGCAAATGGAGAAGGAGCCAATTCCCTAATGTCATCTGTGACAAAAAGAGTAGGGTGGTGTATATCTCGGAATACAGACCGCTGACTCACTCTCTTTTGTCTCACAGCAAGCATGGTCAAATAAGGTCTATCTGTGTATTGTATTTTCACTACTTTCCCTTGTTATATGTAACTTTTTCTGTCCTGTATGTTGTCCTAATACACTGATAGCATACAACACTCATTTTTGTATTACTGTACTTTCTGGCGTATAAGACTACCTTTTACACTTTAAAAAAATGCCCAAAAATCAGGGGTCGTCTTATACGCCGGGTATACAATGCTGCCGATGGATGTCAGCCCCCAAATGTCTGCTAATACTGTATGTGGCTTCAGCTACAAACAGTATACGCCGTTGAGCCAATCTCGGCAAGCGATGTATTCTATTAATGAATACAGAGCCTGCTTGGATTGGAGTAACAACCTCTGCCAATCCGAGCAGGCTACATAGAGTAGCCTGCTCAGATTGGCTTTGAGAGAGAGAGAGAGAGAGAGAGAGAGAGAGAGAGAGAGAGAGGCTGATGATGCTACAGCCTCTGCCAATCCAAGCAGGCGTTATATTCATTAAAAAAAATACACCGCTCACCATACTTCCCTGGGTAAATCCATTCACTGATCTCCTACTACTATACATCCTGCTGTTTGCCTTTGAGGTCCCAGGCACCCAAGAGGGACAGGTAAATCTGGGACATATGACAGGGGGGTTATTAAATGCATTTTGGTGGACAATTCCCATAGAATGTAACCCAAACGTGGTATAGGTTTGGTTAGTGAAAAATTCTACTTTCCAGAGTTGTGGCATTCAATAGATCTGTTTGTGTTATTATTGTTTAATTTATTTATGACATATCACAGCATGGCAGATGAGTAGTTGGCATTCTTGCTTTGTGTTTTTTAATGGTTCTAATGTTTTTTTTAAATGGTGTTGCCTCAGAAGGGGGGTAGTCTTATACCGCGAGTATTGCCCAAAACCTATGTTTTCACTTGAAAAATAGGGGGTCGTCTTATACGCCCAGTCGCCTTATACGCCGGCAAATACGGTACTTACTGTGTATCTTATTGGTAACATCATTGCTTTTAAAGGTTTACCAGCTATGTCATATTTGGTAATATCTGATTAATACAAGTTTATTTTCTGTAGAATAGTAAGTTTAAATAAATTAGATCTTTGTATTTTAGCACTGTTATATCCTTATTGATTTTGATTGGTTATAGCTGCAAACGTATTGGCTAGACTCTATAGACAAAAGGTTGTAATCACCTATGGTATATATAGTTAAGCGAATAAGTAAGGTAGGTAGAAATCGTCAAAACAGTTACCGACAATCGGCCACCCTGGATTTGTCTGCCTGGTTGGAGTACATTGAGTGGTACAGAGGATGTTACTTTGTGATCGCACATTTTATTACTTTTAATAAAGCAGATTGTCTTTAACCACTTCCCGACCAGCGCATGACGATGTACGTCGACAGAATGGCACGGGCAGGCATATTGGCGTACAGGTACGTCCAATATTCAATGCCGCCCTGCCATCGGGAGCGCGCTGGTCGGGACCCCCGTGAGTCCGGTCGCGGGACCCGCGGACTCGATCGCCGCGGGCATCCCAGCGATCGTCTCACGGAGCGGCCGAATGGAGGAAATGCCGAGTAAACAGCATTTCTCCATTCTGCCTAGCAACTAGTGACGCTGATCTCTGCTCCATGTGATTGGAGCAGAGATCAGTGTTCACTAAATGAAAGCCCAACCCCCCCCACAGTTAGTAACACACCCCTAGGAACACTTAACCCCTACACTGCCACCCACTGGTTAACCCCTTCACTGCCAGTGTCATTTACACAGGAATCACTGCATTTATATAGCAGTGATTACTGTATAAATGACAATGGTCCCAAAAATGTGTCAAAAATGTCCGATGGGTCCCCCACAATGTCGCAGTCACAATAAAAATCGCTGATCGCCACCATTACTAGTAAAAAATAATAAAAAATTATTAATAAAAATGCTATAAAACCAATCAATAATCGCTTATTGCGATTTTTTTTTACCAAAAATATGTAGAAGAATACATATCGGCCTAAACTGAGGGAAAAATTTTTTTTTTAATATATTTTTGGGGGATATTTATTATAACAAAAAGTAAAAAATAATGCGTTTTTTTCAAAATTGTCGCTCTATTGTTGTTTATAGCGCAAAAAATAAAAACCGCAGGGGTGATCAAATACCACCAAAAGAAAGCTCTATTTGTGGGAAAAAAAGGACGTCAATTTTGTTTGGGAGCCACGTCGCACGACCGCGCAATTGTCAGTTAAAGCGACGCAGTGCCGAATCGCAAAAAGTGGTCTGGTCTTTGACCAGCAAATTGGTCCGGTCTGAAAGTGGTTAATGTATTACAGTATGGGAAGAGTATTTTGTCTTCTGTTCTAATCTATATTGGGCAATGCCTAAACTGTGAGTTGGAGTGGATTACAGCTTGGATTGAAGGCATTACACTGATGAGCGCTTTAGACCATTTTATGGCCATAGTGATTCGGTAAGAGACTTGGTGTGTTGGACACAAGAGTGGAAGGCTCCGGAGAATCATCACAGTGTGGAGTTAAGCAGCTTCTCTTTAAATGAGTTTATTTGAAAAGAAAAATTAAAGAAAAACAGTGGTACATTGCCTGGTGTATGGGAAATCTGCACTAAAGGATTGTGTGTTTTGTCATATGTAAAATTTTTGCAGGATATGGTTTGTAAAACAATTCGTGATTATATAGTGAGCAATAAGTACTTTGTTGGTGGGTTGTTGTATGTATTTTAGATATTTGTACATCTTAGGGCTAGGACAAGTGCTAGCAGGTTTATTGAAGTTTTTTTGACCTGATTTTTTATTCTTATAATCAAGAGAAGAAGCCTACAGGATATTGTTGGTGTGTTTTTCAAAGCATTTGGGTAAATGGTACTGCTTCTAAGGAGGCTACCATTATGCCTAGAACTCTCAATGTGGAATGTCTTCTGAATCTCAAATGTTGAGCATGTGCTCTTAGAGAAAGCTTTATTTTCTGGTAGAAAGGCTTTTGCTTGGTATGTGTCCAGGAACAGACCCAAGTATTCCAGTTTAAGGGAAGGCTGGAAAGTAGATTTGTGAAACTCATAAAGCCAATTGAAATATTATACAGCACAGCGTTTAATGTGTTAGTCCCTCGTATGTGCTCAAACAACTCACACAACAAAAGTCTCCATGGATGGATGATTTTTGAGTCTGCCCTATTTATTTTGTTACATGTGAGCGGATTTGCTTGGTTTATTTATTAAACGCTTGATGCAACAAACTACACAATATGATTTTTTTCTTTTTTGACCTGTGGATTATTCATCCTTCATGGAGTTCTGCACAGCAGCATACACAGACAGATGAGGATTGTTTTGGAATCATTGTGACTATTTTCAGAGACATAGGCATTACTGTCTGGCGAGTGCAGATCTGTTTAACTGGTGAAGGCAATCACCTGTGGATTGGATTTCACACACAGGAACTGAACACAGGGTGGAACAATATTTTGCTATTGGGAATAGAGAGACGCACTGAAGGAGTGAAATCGAAACTGAATTTTTCTTTTGATTGAGCACATTTGCAGATTTTTAATTTTTTGGGGGAAAACCAACTTTATTGAGCATATGCAATTACAATCTCATTTTGCATCCAAAATTTGTACATAACAAACATATCAATGGTACAGCAGATACATATTTGACATTCCAAACCATTCATTTTACCCAAACAGCCCATCATTCTGCGATTAAACATGGGATGGTGTGACCGTTATTCCGTTCCCTCTTTCCTGCAGTGGAGTCACTATGGAATTTCCCGGGTTGTCCCCTACCAGGGCTCGATACCGAAGTGCCTCCGTTGTGTTAAAATAGTGTAGATGGGACAGCTGCGCTGCAAGATAGTATTCCTTCAGATCAGGAAGCGAGGCTCCCCCCATGGTGGTAGGGTTTTAAAGAGTGAGCCATGCTAATTTATGTCGTCCATGTCCCCAAACAAAGGTGTTAAGTATACTTTCCATTTTTTTTAAAATACTCTAAGAGGAATACACAGGGGGGCGTGCCAAACCATGTAGAGAATTTTGGGCAAGAGAACCATTTTTCACTAGATTAATTCTGCTCATAACCCCGAGTGGCAATTTGGCCCAGGCCTGCGTCTTGATTTTAAGCAGCGTAAATAGAGGCTCTATATTAAGTGAACAGTAGTCCCTCAGATCCCTAGTGACCTGCACCCCCAGGTATTTGACCACTCCCACCCTGATCAGAGGAAGCTCCGGGGTAACCTGTGGCGGAGGAAATTGGTCCACCGGCAGGATTTGGGGCTTGTCCCAGTTCATGCGTAGTCCCGAGTAATCTCCCATTCGTTCAATAATTTTCAGTGCCGTCTGGAGAGACGGCCCCTGATCTGCCAAATACAGTAGCGTGGCGTCTGCGTATAGTCCTATTTTATCCAGGGTGTTACCTATGCCTCTATGTCCAGGGATACCCTGATTACCATTGCTAGGGGCTCAGCCGCCAAGGCATACAGAAGAGGGGACAGGGGGCACCCTTGTCTGGTTCCCCTCTCTAGTGGAAACTGTTCCGATAGCCATCCATTGACAAGAACTCTGGCTTTCGGCGATTGGTAATAGATGCGTATCCACTTTCGGAAGTTTGGCCCAAGCCCAAAGCTCCGAGGCACTCCCTTAGGTAGGGCCATTCCACCGAATCAAATCCATCGGCATGAACCCGTTTTGGTCGGGGTGAATGAGAGATAATATAACGCGATTTAGTCTAGTGACCAAGATCTTAGCCAGGATCTTGATATCCACTTGTAAGAGGGAGATAGGTCTGTATGACTCTGGGAAACCCGGATCCTTCCCTGGTTTAGGGAGTACTATAATTTGCGCCTCCTGCATGGACGGGGAAGGGCCCATTCACTAAATATATTGTGGTAGAGTTTTGTCAAGGTAGGGATAAGGGCTTCAGAAAAAGTTGAGTAGAATTCTAGGGGTAAACCGTCTAATCCCCGAGCCTTGGACTTAGCCAGCTGTGATACCGCCTCTGCTACCTCCTCGTCAGTTATAGGGGCTTCTAACATTTTAATTTGATCAGTATTAAGCCTTGGGAAATCTATTGTATGTAGTTCCTCCTGTATGTCCCGTTGGGTGTGCGTGAGGTGGGTTTTATATAGCTCCCGGTAGAAGTTTCTAAACATATCCGCGACCATCTCACCCTGTGAGTTTTTTTTAAGGACACAACTACCGGGGGTCTATCATTCAGGTTTGTAAGGTATGCCAGTAATTTTCCAGCCCTCTCCCCATGTTCATACACCCATTGTTTACTGAAGAATATGTGTTGCTTAGCTTTCTCTATAAGCAGCTGGGAGACCAGTCTAGACTGTAACTTAACCTTACATAAATTATCAGTGCTAGGGTAGGTATTGTAGGCCGATTCCAGCTCCTGCAATTTGGTTGTTGAGAGCTGCATAGCGGGGCCAGACGACCGGTTTAAACGGTCGATTTTCCGTGACAGTAACCCACAGGCGTGGTTTTTAAACCCATCCCACTCCGATGGGTTAGTGTAGTTAGCCCCGGACTCCTATAGTACATGGCGCAGTTCTCCCGCTATGGCCTCTATATCAGGCAGACTAGAGAGCCAGAATGGGTTTAGCCTCCAGACCTGTTTGGAACCCGACCCCGGGACCGAGATAGTCACCCAACACAGGGAATGATCTGACAGGGCCCTCGGCGCAATCCCCGAACCCCTCACTCTGGGCAGTAATATGTCCGAAATTAAAATAAGGTCTATCCTAGACATCGTGTTGTGGCTGGTAGAGTGACAGGTGTACGCTCTCGTGGTCGGGTGCTGTTGTCGCCATACGTCATTTTGTTGTGGCTCCCCTCCCGGTCTGTCCAGTACCGGGTTCATGGTCATGTTGAAATCCTCCATCCACACCACCGGGACCGAGGGGTTCTGTGCCATAAACGCCAACCCCCTTGTAACCACATCAAATGTGAATGGGGGAGGAACATAGCATGCCAGGATAAGAAGCGGGCTCTCCCCCACCAGAGCGAGCATAAACAGAAACCTGCCCTGCTGATCCGACTCCATCGCTATCAATTCAAAAGGGGGTCCTCTTAGCTATCAGCACCGAGACACCCCTGGATTGGTTGGTATGGGTGCTGTGAAACACCCATCCCACCCATGGCCGTCTCAGGGCCGCTTGGAGGTGACCAGTAATACGAGTCTCCACCAGAGCTATAACATCAGCTTTTTGGGTCTTGAGGAAGTTCAGGGCTGCGGTTCTCTTAATCTTGTTACACATCCCCCTGATATTCCAAGTTAGGAACTTCACAGATGCCATACCCTTCTCTAACATATACATGAGGGACTGGAGTGGCACCGTGGTGGCCAGCCCGGGAGTAGTGCAAAACGCTCGTCACTCCCCGGTTGTACACACCAGTGGCCCAGCCCCACTCCCATAAATTGTTCACACGTTAGCCAGCATACACTAAATTGGTATTTCCCTTGAAAACTACAGCATAACTGTTGAACTTCCACCCAGCTCTACACCTCCCCAACATGGTGAAAGCATATCATCCCCAACCATAACCCCAGCACTCATCATCCAGTTTAGAAACATAATTGAACATTCCTCTGGAGGCAACTCTTCACACTGTCAATCAGTGGAGCTCCACGGTGCGGCAGGGTCTGGTAATACCCATGATCCCACCGTGTGAGCTCCCTGCGCCTGTCACAAATAGCGGTTGCAAGGCAGTTGAGGGTCCAACTGCTCTACCCAGCCTTGTATATCCCCAACCCCAGCGGCAGTTATCAATAAGCGGGGCCAGGGAGCATTGCCAAGCAGATTAGATATCTGAGTGGTGCCGCCTTCCGAGCTATAGAGCATCCCAGATCAGGCATTGTTCAGAGAGTCTCTGGTCCAGTAATACTTCATCTGTGCACACCCTATCCCCTGCTCTTCGGGTCTCCCACAAAATGGAAGGACGGAACCTCCCCCATCCAAGAGGCATCCATCGGAGGAGGGCCCCCCCCCAAAATCATTACGGTATCCAAGCGTGAGAGAGCAGTGAAAACCGACTTTATAACATTCCCCCCCAGGAAAATCCCCCCCCGAAAAACAGAACAAGTTTGTAGTGCATGTCCCATGGAAGCATGTTGCATAGCGTGGTAGTCCCTTTAAACCCCTCCGACCGTCCAGGTGCAGGATGTGGCGTATCACTAAGGTTAAAAGCGGGAGGGGGGATACCACCAGAGCAAAGTCCTCTCTCCCCACCCCCTGCCCCGCGGGGTGAAGCAATAAAGTGTCAGCGGCTAATGTTCCAGTGCCAAACTCCTCCACGGGAGAGAGGATGCCACAATTGTCACCCTAAACCCGTGGGGGGGGGGGACTCCCCGGATCCCAACAATAAAAGTTTTGGCTTGCACATTAGAGAATACATGCAGTCATAGGGCAGGCATACTCACGAGTATTAGGCAGGTCCAGCCAGGCCGTCACCACCGCTGGATCCTCAAAAAAAATGGGCACGGCCGTCGTCCTCCACCCGCAATCTGGCAGGGAACAGCATGGCATACTTGAGATGTTGTGCTCGGAGACGTCGCTTGACTTCCTGGAAGAGGGATCGCTTCCTTTGCACCTCGCTGGAGAAATCCGGGAATACTGCTACTCTGGTATTTTCCACTTGAATGTTGCCTTTTTCTCTGGTGAGCCTCAGAATTTTATCCCGGTCGTGAAAATGTAAGAACTTCGCTATAAATGTGCGGGGAGGCGCTCCGGGTGCTGCAGGCTTCATGGAGATGCTGCGCGCACGTTCCACCGCGAACATCACAGAGAACTCTTCTCTTCCATAAGTTTGGACAAGGAGGGACTCCAGGTATTCGGCAGGATTTGTCCCCTCTATTTTTTCCAGGAGTCCGATAAACCTGAGGTTGCACCTCCTCAGACGGTTCTCCATGTCGTCCTGATGAGAATGCAGCACGTGTATCTGCCTCTGCATGTCTTCCGTGGCGTGTCTCAGCGGGTGGAGGATGTCTTCCGCCGTCCCTATCCTTGTTTCTGCCTCAGTGACTCTGTCCCGTAGCTTTGAGAGATCCTGCCTGAGTAGGGATATATCGGTTTGACTTCATCTATTTTGGCCGTCAGTGTCCCCTGGAGTCCCGCTATTGCGTCCAACACTTTGGCCGTGTCTGGTGCATGGCGCTCTGTGCTCGCGCACGCATCCGCGCCATCTTCGGCCTGCTTGTCTGTACCCGGCCGGCGGAACTGAGCCAGCTTGTCCGCGGCCCCAGGGTGGCATTTGGATGGCGACATCTCTCTCAGGCACTCCGCTAAGGTACGAGCAGTCTTCAGTGATTTCTGGCTAGGAATCTGTGTGCAGGATAGGAATAGGAGTATCGGCGCTCGGGAGCTCACATACACCGCTTCTTACTCTATTGTTTGCCAAGCCACACCCCCCACTTTTGCAGATTTAATCGCAGGTTGTTGGAGCACTGGACACATTTGTATACACATGGTTTATGTTTATGTAGGAGCACTTGATTTATATAGATGTCATTATTTTTTCATTGTGTGAATTGTTATGAGGGGATAACACGTAAGAGCTGTGCTATATCCAGTTGGGCTCCAGAGCAATTTATTTTATTTTCTGCATACATGTAAAAAATCTTAATTTTTGGCAATAAAATTAAACCTCCAGAACATTATATATTTTCTGAAAGCAGAGGCCTTGTAGCATAAAAAAAAAAAAAGATGATGGTTGCAAATTTTTGTTTCATATGACATTTTGCGCAACTGTTTATTAACCACTTAAGCCCCGGAAGATTTTACCCCCTTCCTGACCATAGCACTTTTTGCGATTTGGCACTGTGTCACTTTAACTGACAACTGCGCGGCCGTGCGACGTTACACCGAAACAAAATTTACGTCCTTTTTTTCCCACAAATGGAGCTGTCTTTTGCTGGTATTTGGAAAAATAGAGAAGAAACTGTGCTACGGTATACAAATATGCTCACGCTGCAAATACAGCTAAGGGAAAAAGAATTAATCCCTATGTAAACCTATTGGAAGCTGCAACCTTACTATAAAACATAATTATAGTGCAAAAAATGGGAAAGAAATTAAAAAAGTTGCTCTACACCAATGACACCCCAATGTCCCAAATGTGTGTGTGATATTATTAGTCAGAAACACACTGCCTGACTCAAAAGGAGCAGCGTGCATCTGATGTATAAAACTCAATGTGCTAATATTAAATGATCAAACATAAATAATATACCATGTATATACCAGTGATAGTATTGAAATTCGATAATAGGAGTCCCCACAAAATTCATAGTATAGGACAAATTAATATATAGCAAAATACCTAAAAATTAAAACCTAAAAATAAATACAAATACGTGGATAAAAACATATAGCCTACACCCATGCAAACTATACACAATAAATGATATATCAAAGTCCATCAGTGAAGGAAAAACAAATCCAATCTTTCAACAGTGAAACGTGTTCAATCCACCACCGATATGTGAAGATTCACTTCTTACAGGAACTATTATGACCCCCCCCAACCCCCCCCCCCCATTACAGAGGGTCACAGAAGGCATGTACCGATATATATCTCCTGGGCCCTCAAATGCTCCTACTGGTCTCCTTAAGGTACGCTTCCCAAGCCTAAGATGGTATACACAGCGCTCTTCATATCATCCCATATGGACCAAAACTCGTTGGCATTATAGTTGGCATAAAAAAGATAAATGCTCCAATAGTGTAAAAACCCCCAATTTATTCCACAGATAAAAGCAGCAATTGCACTTACAAAATTGAAGATGTTAGAAGCCCAAAGTCCGGTGCGCCAGCCGTTACACACTCTGACAACCCGCGCTTCCTGGATCTCCAACCACATACACGAGGTGACGTCAGCGTGACGCTCTGCTCTACATGTTTTGTAATAGAGTTACATCGTCCAGGGGCACGGGTGGCGTGCTGCGTCACCTCCCTTTATGCGGCCACCGTCAAACCAAGCCACACTCTGAGTTAAACCATAGCTATGTCTATTCAGCAGGACTATAACGGTAATGGCTCCCCGCATATATTAACCATACATAAAAACTGACTCAAAATTCTGTTTAGAAAACGAAAATTTTATAAAAAAAGAGAGGAAGATATAGGTAAAACTGTGAGCCCATCTCACGTCAGACTAACCAAGTCACAACACAAGGAAAAATGGGCTCAAAGTACGTCCCAGAGTTGCAACCTATGTGTACCCAGGACTGTCCCGTTCCCACAGGCAACCTCCAATAAACTGCACCAAAAACAAATTTTTTTTTTTTTTTACGGTTTAACTCAGAGCAAGGCTTGGTTTGACGGTGGCCGCATAAAGGGAGGTGACACAGCATGCCGCCCATGCCCTTGGACGACGTAACTATTAAGAAACGCGTAGGGCGGAGGGACGCGCTGAAGTCACCTTATGTATGTGGTTGGAGATCCAGGAAGTGCGGGTTGTTCGAGTGTGTACCGGCTGGCGCACCGGACTTTGGGTTTCTAACATCGTCAGTTTTGTAAGTGCAATTGCTACTTTTATCTGTGGAATAAATTGGAGGTTTTTACACTATTGGAGCAACAAATTTTGGTCCATATAGGATGATATGAGGAGCGATGTGTATACCATCTAAGGCTTGGGAAGCGTGCATTAAGGAGACCAGTAGGAGCATTTGAGGGCCCAGGAGATATATAACCGGTACATGCCTTTTGTGACACAAAAAGACCAAAGGCTGTAAAACATGGTCAATGTATTTAAGTCCCAAGGGTTCAGGGGTGACCTGACTGGAGGATTAATCCGTGTTATCCCCTGAATAAAGTTTTGAACCAGAGAATGTGAAGCAAGAGGTAGTTGGAAAAAAAACAAAACAAAACAGATAAAGCCAACATCTGGCCTTGATGGTACTCAAGGCCAGCTTAATTTCTAATCCTATCTGTAGGATTTCAAGGATGCTACTTATGACATATTTCATGGGGTGCCAACCCCTGGATTCACACCAGGAGACATATGCCTTCCATATTCTATAGTATATGAATCCAGAGGCTGGCTTCCTAGTATTAACCAAGTAGAAACTACTGAAGCTAACAGCCCACTATCTTTTAGAATGTGGGTCTCAATAGACAAACCGCTAAATTTCGCGTTTGTAAGGTAGGATGGAATACTAGACCTTGCGAGAGAAGGTCTGGCCATAGCTGTAGGTTCAAAGGATCCCCTACCTCCATTTTTACGATCTCGGCAAACCAAGATCTCCTGGGCCACAAGAATTGCCTCCTTCCCTTCTTGCTTGATCCTGCGAGAAGGCGCGGAAGCAGCAGAACTGGAGGGAATGCATAGATCAGTGAAAAACTGATCCCACAGAAAAACCAAGGCATCTGTTCCGTGCGCCATCAGATTCCTTGTTCTTGACACAAAGTTGTCGATCTTGTTGTTAAACCTGGACTCAAACAGATCCACGTCTGGAAAGCCCCATTATTGGCATAATGACAGAAAGATGTTGAGGTGAAGGGACAATTCTCCCGGTAACAATTGTTGGCGACTCAAGTAGTTTGCCTACCAATTCCCTATCCCTGGAATGAAAATTGCAGATAGGCAAGGAATGTTGTTTTCCCAAGACAGAATATGATTCACCTCTCTTTGGGCTGCACAACTTCTCATGCCCCCACAGCTGTGGCATTGTCAGATTGGATCCTGACAGGACAATTCCGTAGTCTGAATGTCCAGGCCTCCAGGGCCAGACGTACTGCCCGAATCTCTAGAATATTGATAGGCAAGGTCGTCTCTGATTTGGACCATTTCCCTTGGACGGACGCTTCTTCCAGGACTGCTCCCCAGCTCAGAAGGCTGGTATCGGGTTGTTACCACCTTCAAGGTAACTAGCAGGATTTTCCTTTTTGAAGATTCTTGGATATCAACCACCAATTAAGGCGCTAACGCAATTTTGGGTAGATAAAGGCATTGGGAAGTCCAGGGCTTGGACCTTCTTGTTCCAAGTTGACAGGATACTATTTTGCAGCAGTCTTGAATGAAACTGCGCATAAGGAACGGCCTTGAAAGAAGCCACCATCTTTCCCAACCATTTCATGCAAAATCGAATAGAAGGATTCTTCTTTGTTTTGATCAACTGAATCAGTTTCCTTATGGAACTAATCCTTTCCTGGAGCAAAAACACCCTCTTCTGAGATGTATCTATGATCAGCCCCAAGTACTGCAATCTCCTTGATGGTTTTAAGGAGGATTTTTCTAGGTTGAGAATCCAACCTAGGTATTCCAGTTAGCTGACTGTGGTCACCAAACTTTGGTTTTAAGCGGGCTACCGATTGATCTATCAAGAGTAGATCATCTAAGTAGGCTAATATTGTTATACCTTGAGCCCCTAACCTAGTTAAAAGGAGGATCAGAACGAGGCTTGGTTACGACACAGGACAGATGCTAATATGAGGCCTGGCCTCATAATCAGAGCGAGGCTTGGTTTTCAGAACGAGGCTTGGCTATGCTGCATGCTGGTGTTTGGTTGGCCAGGCCTCGTGATCAGAACGAGGCTTGGTTATGACACAGGATGGATACTAATTTATGCCCAAGATGTGGAAAATGTTTCATATCCAAATATTCACAGTTTCGTTTATATTTTGGATATTTGGCGGACATCCAAGTGCTTCCGGGCTCATTGGTTATTTTGGGGTCATTTTGTACTTATAAGCGATGCTGTTTGGGGGGGGGGGGGTCCAAACCCCAGAGGATGACTGTTTAGTTGAAACGCGTCGGGTGGACCCCCTTACAGACATCGCTATTTTCTGACTATGTTATTACGATTGAACCAAATGTGAGTGTAATTTTATTATTATTTTTTAAATAAATTGGATGTTAAAACGGTATCACGCTATGCTAGTTTTCTACTTCCATGGTCTTTGATACCTGAGCCCCCTATTTTCATGGGATGAGCACTATAGGAGGATCGCTACGGATGATTTCATGACCTGAAGACTTGCGGGAGATTACACACTAGATGTATGATTATCTGGTTTGCTAACCTACAGGCCCATATGACTCGAGAGGCGTAAGCCTTCCTCTGAGTCCACGTCATTTGCTAAGCCTCCTCTCCCCTTATTTATCACGGTGGTGGTGGTATTATTCTACACATCAGAAGTTGAATTTCACCTTTTTTACGTCACCTCAAGTTTGGAATTGTGATTGATATTACACATTTCAAGGACTGTTAGACGTTCACTTGATGGACTATATATGTTAAATTAATTTTATTTACTTTAACCTTTTGTGTGCATGAGGTTCATGCACTCTTCCACTTGGGAGTAAGATCTCTTGATATATAACAGAATTTACACATATTTTCTTTTTTTTGAAGTGTATGTAATTTTCTTTGCTTGAATTAGTGCCTTACTGGTTCATGTGGTTTGTTGCCACCTAAGCGCCACACTTTTTTGTTTTAATTTTTGCATCTTACTGTGTAGTCTTCAGTAGTGTAGAGCACATCTTTTCACAGCGCATTATTTTTTTACACTTTTATTCTTTGGTAAAAAGGAGGAGCCAGGACCTTTGTAAACACTCTAGGTGCAGTAGCTAGACCGAAGGCAGAACTATAAACTGGAAATTAAGATTTTCTACCTCGAAGCATAGAAATTTCTGGTGAGTGGGGAAAATCGGCACATGGAGAAAAGCATCCTTGATGTCGATTGACGCCAGAAGTTCTACCCCTTGTAGGATGGAGACTACTAATTGAATTGACTTAATGCGAAAAGAACGGTATTCAAAAAACAGTTTAGATCTTTAAGATCTAAAATGGGTCTGACATGTCCATTTTTGGCATCGAGAAAAGGTTTGAATAAAAACCCTAATCCTTGCTCTTCCAAGGGGACCACTGATATCACTCTTTGAGACAAGGGATGATCCAAAGCTAGAAAGAGAGACTTCTTTTTCAATGGATCTCTGGGAACATTTGATCTGAGAAAACAAGGAGATGGAAACCCTCGGAAATGATAGTTTGTAACCTAGAGAAATTGAGGAAGCCACCCATCTGTCTTGACATTGTTCTTGCCAGACTTTTGAAAACTGTAGAAGCTTTCCCCCCACTCGATCGAGCTGGGGTGCCCCTTCATAAAGAGGCTTTAGTATTTTGTTTTGTGGGTTTCCTCCCTCAGGTCCTATTTTGGCTCTGGGACTAAGCCTGACGTTTACCTCTTGAACCTGATGGTGGAGTCTGTCTTGGCTGCATGGAAGCTGATGCTCCTGGCACCGGAGAAGAAGCACGTTTTAAAAGAAAAAATGCTTAAACTTCTTTTTAACCGGTAAAAGGGAACTTTTCCCATTAGAAATTCTTTGGATATACCTATCCAGATTGTCTCCAATAACCGTTCACTATGAAATGAGAAAAAGTCCAAGAGCTTTTGCATGGCACTTTGGCTGACCAATTTCTCAACCATAAGATTCTATGCACATGTACCAGCCCTAGAATGAGCCGTGAGGCCTGGAGAACAGAAACTTTCATAGTGTCTACTGTAAAACACAACACTTCTGATATCCTTAGCAAATCTTGGGCCTGCTGATCAGGAATAATCTTGAGTACCTCCATAAACTGGTCTTTTAAGGACTCAGATACTCTGATCACTGCCAACTCAGGCTGAACCTGCGAGCAAAATATAGCTTTTCAAAAGGAATTCCAACTTTTCTGTGGGATCCTTTAGCATATGAACATTGTCTACTGGAAAAGTCAGGATATAGCAATGTCAACTGCTGGAAACCCCCAATTCTTATAGAACTTTTCCTCCATAGGATAAAGTATTGAAAACTTTGGTTGGAGGAAAAAACTGTTTATCTGGGTGCTCCCACTCAGAATACAAAAGTGTTTTTATCCATGTATGGATAGGAAAAGCATGAACAGATTAAAGAGGCTTTAGTGAACCCAAACCAAAAGTGGGCTCATCGATTGACTGTGCTTATTGTCAGTAAAAATGTGGAGCAGACCAATTCAGTAAGACACTTTACCAACACCTTTCCTGCAAACCGGATCCTTTCGTATTAGGTTCTTTGGAAATCAGCCTCTTCCTGGTCCCTTGAGAGAAATTCGTAATTTTCTCGCCCCTTATTCCTCAGCATGAAGGTCCTGAGCAATGGACGGGGACCTGTTTATGCTTAGTCCCACTCTGGGATGCAATTAAAGCATCAATTTTTTTTGCTTAGAATGGTTGGAGAAAAAAACCTCCTTAGTTATATATACAGGGGCTGTAATGCTAAAAGCAGCTGCAACCCTTGCCCCTCCTGATGGCTCACTCTGACCAGCCATATCACTCTCAGGGGAGTTTTTTTTTAGATAGATCTAGGCTCCGTAATGACTATAGTCTTTCTGGAGCCCTTTTTTGAGGCGATTTTAACTTCCCTTACAACCATAGCCGATGCAGAAAGCAGAGGTACTACTAGAAGGAATGCATGCATTGCTTGAGCAATAGTCCAGCTCTGCTGCTGCTATTAATGCTCAGCCTGATGCAGTAGCAAATGTGTCAAAGGAATGCCTGTGTCACCCAACCTCATATATACCTTCACTCTTGTGTCCCTCCGCAGCTTGAAACAGCAAAAATGTTGCCTTTAAAAACACACACTGGAGGATATCAACGACGCGCTAAGCCCTGCCCCCTCGCTACGGCCCTTCCTCCTTCCTTTCAAAAGAAAGCTTTTTCCGTGTGCTGCGATCCTATGGGATCAACAGAGAGAAATGGCGGAGGGGGAGCTCTCTTTCCCTGAAGAAAAAACAGCACAGGGGGGCGTCTGGTGGGGAGGCAAAACCCCCCCAGCCTTACCGGAGGTCTGCTGCCAGATGGAGGAAGAAAAAACTGCTGTTTCCTGGACACATTGTGGGCTCTCTGAGAAGCATGAGACGTAAGTGCTCTATACAGCCTCCAGTGGTGAGACTAAATTAAAGGAAACATTCATAAGAAAATTTTGAAAACTTCTTAGAAAAACTCTACTTACCTTTCCCGCTGCAGGGTTTTCTGTGGTAAACCAACAGACCCAATCTTCACCTTTCCCGGTGGGTTCCGTTAAACCTTCAGTAGCTGGGGATCCTTGAGGAAACCCACAATCCTGGACCTGTAATAGCACCTCTGCCAGTAAAACTTTATGGCATTAATACCAAAAAGTACTGGATCCCAGGATCCAGCTCTCTAAAAAGAGAAGTGTTACAGGCAAGACCTCGATTCTTCGGCAAGACCATTCAATTTGGCCAAAAAGACACTTTGAATGGATCCAGCTGCATGGCTAGCCCCAGTAAGGATTGCTCCAGTGGAGCTCAGCACAGCACAGCACATCTTTACTCGTGACCAACACCTTAGACACTGGCGAAAAAACTGAGGTATTCCCACCAGCGGGAGGGGTTATATAGGGAGTGCACTTTTTCATTTAGGGCGTGCCAGTGTCCATCACCTGAAGGTGGCCTATAACCCAAATAGTAACTACAATGGCTGTGTCCTATGATGTATAATAATTGTATAATGTATGGCCAGCCTAAAACTGATTGTCTGCCAATGCAAAGTGCAGAAAGCATCTAGAGAGAGGTAAACAGATGCCCCCTTCTTCCTACACTGTTAGCAGGGAGGCAGTGGTGTCGCTATTGGGGGTGCACACCGCACCCAGGTGACACCCACCAGACAGTGTGCTGCTGGCTGCCTGCCAGGCTGAGGAAATTAGATCAAGAGGAGAGCTGGCAAGTATTCTCAGAGAGGGGGGCGACTCTCCATATGGGCTCCACATAACACGGCAGCCTGATGTCAGTGTGGCTGGCCCTCAAAGTGCAGAGAGACCACACACCCGCCTTTCCTCCTGGCCTAATGGGACACAGGAGAGACCAGACAGACTAATGAGGCAGAGATGCCGGGAACACACAGACATCTCCACCAATCACTACCCTAGGACAAAGGTGAAGTTATCAGTGCACAACCAAGCACAACCCATGTGTGAAGAAAGGGTGGAGTGATAACATGTGAAAGGCGGATGAGGGGGCAATGTCATCAGAGAGGGTGGTCTGGAGGATGACTGAAGGTAGAGAGAGCTGTTTGTGCAGTGTGATATCAGGGTCAGTGAGGAGAGAAGGGGCACTCGGTACACTGTACATCTATACAGTGACAAATCATTGAATGCATGTAACATACACCGATTTTACACACCATACACTGATTATATACAATGCTCACTAAACTGACTGTGCATACCACTCACTGACTGCAAAGCACTGTGGCAGGCTAGGCTAGACAGGAGAGAGCTGAATGTGCTAGCCTGCCCAGTGTCTACTGCTCCTTCCTGCTGTCACTCTGCAGCAGCAGGACAGAGCACTGTGGCAGGATGTGGGGGGGAGGGGGACCACAACTCATGTTTTACTGCACCAAATGACACCAATCATAGTGACAGGACTGGAGGGAGAGCTCCCATTCATTGTGAAGAGGGCTTTGAGATACGTTTGGTGGTCTTAGAATGCCAAACCTTGTGCCAAAAAGAAAGGCAACTGCTGTGTTAAAAGCACAATCCTGAAATACAGGGTCATGTTGGTCAGGGTTTACAGAATTTTAGAAGGACAATCTTTAATAGAAACAGTGAAATGTTTGTTTGTGACAGAGACAGCAGGAGCAAATACAGAAACAGCCAAATTATTTGTGAACTCTTTTTCCACTGGATAGAGCTCCAGACGACATCCAATGACAAAACGCGTAGGGCGTGGCCTAAGGTGAACACTCTCTCTTTACGGCGGCAAATTCAAATGCTGTGATCAGCATATACACTGAGGCGCTTTTTCATCCTTCGTTTTTGTGAGTAGCATTTCATGCACCTAATAAAATTTGGTTTTAAACTGGATTACACTATGTATGCTTCATTTTGTTTTTAATGAGGAAAATTACTGGATGGTAACCGGAGCAGCTCTATATAGCGACACAGGGGCTCACACTGTGGAGGCGCATTAACCCCTTAAGGGGCAGGGGAGCTGGTGAGCGCGGAATATTGTCTCTATGCACGGAAATCGCACCGGTTGCAATCCAGGAACCCCCTAAGCACTGAAGCACACTGTCACTTTTTTTCCAGAAGGGACTTTCTGATATTAATTTTCCGCTGCTGGACTTGTGTGTTAACTTATATTTGTATTCTTCTATTTAGAGACTTTACAAAATGTAAAGTACCGTATTTACATATTGCAGCACTTATAGAAGCACGTAGCATTTTTTAATTTTTTACAGTATATATTGAAATTGTGGCACTTTCATAAGCACTTAGCACTTTTTTCATGATGTGATTTGCATAAATGCACATATGCACTTTTTAATATTGTAGAAAGTATATTGAAGTTTTTGCACTAATATATAGTAATTTTGTGATAATTTAAACCAGCATTTCTTTAACACCTTCATGCATGTTTCATATTGTCATTTGTTAGCACATGTGGAATTTTTATTTTTGTTTATTTTTATATTAAAATTTTTATTTATGTGTAGAATTACCAGTAAGTAATTTAACAATAAGAAATTCACTGTAGTCACACTGTTTGATCTCAAATAGACTAGGTACAATTAATAGCAGGTGAGTTCCCTGCAGATACTAGGTACAATCAACAGCAGGTGAGCGCCGAAGCTACCCCTTTAGTATTTGTCAGAGTTCAGTAAAGGGTTTGGGGGAGTAAAAATCCTTACAGGAGTCACCCTTTAGGGTCCTTTCACACGGGGCAGATCAGTTCTGATCCGCCCCGTGGATATCCGTTTGCTCAGCGGGGATCACTCCGTCGATCCCCGCTTAGCAGGGAGAAGACAGGTCCGTCTCTGCACACTGCGCAGGGACAGACCTGTCACAGCGCCGCTCTCCCCTATGGGAGATCGGATGACGACGGACCGCAGTTCCCGTCGTCACCCGATCCGATGACACTTTTTCGGATCGGAGCGGGTCGGATGTCAGCGGACATGTCACCGCTGACATCCGACGCTCCATAGAGCTCTATGGAGCACCCATTCAGGTCCGCCTGAAAAACTGACAGGGGGGCCTGAACGGGACGTCAGTGTGAAAGGGGCCTTAGTCAGACTGCTTCTATGCTGGAATTAGAAGACAATGAGGCTCTATGATAAAATAATAAATTAGTAAAGCTACGGATTCTCAGTGAAGCAGAAAAGGTCCATCACCTTTAAACCCCTTTCACACTGCCAGCGTTTTTCAGGTGCTACAGCGCTAACAATAGCGCCTGTATAGCGCCTGAAAAAAAGCGGCTCCTTTCACTTCAGCGTGAAAGCCCGAGAGCTGTCACACTGGAGCAGTGCCTGGCAGGGCATCACAAAAAGTCCTGCCAGCAGCTTCTTTGGAGCGGTGAACTCAACGCTCTTCCACCGATGCTCCCCATTGAAATCAATGGGGCAGCGCTGTGATACCGGCGGCATTTTGCGGGCGGATTTAACCCCTTTTCGCCCGCTAGCGGAGGGTTAAAACTGCCCCGCTAGTGGCCGAACAGCACCGCTAAGACAACGGTAAAGCGGCGCTAAAAATAGCGCAGCTTTAACGCCGAGGCCCCCCGCGGCTCAGTGTGAAAGGGCTCTTAGACACTAGCACAACACTGCGATCTTATGGAATGAGGTAGGGTTATAGGGGAGACGTCCAAGAGCCTGTCCTCTAAAGCTCTGCCAGTGTCATTTGAAGGTACATGTCTTTAACCCATGGTGTATGAATATTCTCCTGTGTCTAGTACTTTATGGTTAGGATAAATATTCAAGAAAACTTTTGGGCTCAACATACTTGGTAAAATGGCCCCAACAGAACCTGTACTAAGACAACAAGGAGGCCATTATTGTGGACCTCCCCTTAGTAGGTATCTGGTTGTCATGTTGATGGTTTTCGTAATTTCTGAGTAACTACCTTAACAATTATGCAGAAAAGGAAGTCTTTCATCCTGACTTTCTAATCAACATACTTGTTCTAGGTCAGTGACCCAGAATTCACTAATGTCAGAGACAGCCTGGAAGCTAGAATTCTTATAAGGTTCTTAAAGTCGTGTTGCCACCAAAAAAATAAAAAATTGTTTAAAATTCTTAAAAAAAAAATAAAAAAAATAATTGGAATTTTTTTTTTTACTCACCTCTAAATACCTGTTGCTAGGGAGTCCCTCGTAGTCTGCATTCTTCTTTGCCCGGGCTGGTGACATCACTTCCCCTTGAACCGCAGTCATCTGGGACCTGTCGCGCAGTGGGAGCCTGGCTGTGAAGCCACAGCTGGGTGCCCCCAGTATGAATGACGGCGCTGCGAGAGGAGCGGAGAACGAGGGGGGGCTTTGTTCCCCCGCATCGCTGGACCCTGGGACAGGTAAGTGTCCGATTATTAAAAGTCAGCAGCTGCAGTATTTGTAGCTGCTGACTTTTAATTTTTTTTTTTTTTTTAGGGGCACTCCACTTTAAAAATGGCAACCTCCGTATTTCTCTCAAACAGTTTCCTTTAAAGCTGAACTTCCAGGGACTATGAGCATCTAAAGGAGCTCTAATGTGCACTCAGATTCCAGAATTGGCTCACCTTCCTACTGTCCTTTTACACAGGCCACGATTGTTGGGGGAAAAAAAAAAAAAAAGAGGAGGTAGTCCAGACCATTCTAGCTCTGATGACCATTTGATTATTAGAGTACCCCAGTCGTTGATGATCTTAGGTTGCTCTGGAAGTAATCTGTGAATGCCTTCAAGCACCTGAATGTGCCTGCTTTAAGGACCTGAGACCAGTTTACCAGCAAAGGGGAGCCAAAGCGTTCACATTAAACAAATTACAAACTAAAATCTGGCCAAACCATGAACATAAGCAATGGTGTTTGGCTATAAGCAACCCTTGCCACTTGTGCCCCTTTATCAGTCCCAAAACCCATATACCCAACCCAATTCTGTCACTATAGAAAGTGGACATGGAATTGTCAGCCAAATAACCAGACCAGAAGAGACAAAAACTCTAATCAGACCAGGCAGGAATAAATCTGGTTGTCTATAGAGATAAAGTAAGAGGATTACAAGCATATAAGTAAAACTTTTCAACTTACGAGATTTTTCTTAAAATAATCTGCAGATTTTGGCTGCATCCACCTGGGAGCTGAATGATGCTAGAATTTGATACCATGAACCGTTCAATTGTTAAAAGCATCTCTATTGCTGACATAAAAGAGGGAATGTAAAGGATTGTACTATTCACGTGTTCATCCAAAGGAGGGTAGAAGCCCAATGATAACGCACCTAAGCAAAAAACAGAAAGTTATTTTAACAAGAACATTTTACATAAAGTACACACACATTCACTATTAGTCATTCTTGCTATAGTAATAAATGATGTTGCCTAGAAGGCAGCCAAGTGTATTGTCCATTCCACCTGCAACTGCTCCAAGTCATGTGGACTGAAAAGATAAGAAAAAGAGCTTAGAGGGAACTGAAACAGAAGCATGTTCAGTAGAGAAAAGCTGGTCTACACAAGCTCAACCTACTGTGTGGACATAGAGGAGATGGGAGGGACAGCTGAAGGCAGGAACAACCAGGTATACTTTACTCTACACAAAAAGAATGCTTTAGTGGCTTTGAGTATGAACATTCTATTATATATCATGTAATGAACGTTTTTCATACACTGGGTTTAATGAAACTTTGCTATTGTAACAAGAGGGCTGCCATGCTACATGTAATAATACAGATTTGTGTAGACAGGTTTTGTTTATGGAGGCATCTGAGGTCTGAATAGACCCACTGTGCAGTATCTCACAAAAGTGAGTACACCCCTCACATTTTTGTAAATATTTTATTATATAATTTCATGTGACAACATTGAAGAAATAACACTTTGCTACAATGTAAAGTAGTGAGTGTACAGCTTGTATAACAGTGCACATTTGCTGTTCATTCAAAATAACTCAACACGCAGCCATTAATGTCTAAACCGCTGGCAACAAAAGTAAGTACACCTCTAAGTGAAAATGTGCAAGTTGAGCCCAATTAGTAATTTTCCCTCCCCGGTGTCATGTGATTCATTAGTGTTACAACGTCTCAGGTGTGAATCAGGAGCAGGTGTGTAATATTTGAGTTATCGCTCTCACCCTCTCATACTGGTCACTGGAAGTTCAACATGGCAACTCATGGCAAAGAACTCTCTGAGGATCTGAAAAAAACAATTGTTGCTCTACATAAAGATGGCCTAGACAATAAGAAGATTTCCAAGACCCTGAAACTGAGCTGCAGCACGGTGGCCAAGACCATACAGCGGTTTAACAGGACAGGTTCCACTCAGAACAGGCCTCGGCATGGTCGACCAAAGAAGTTGAGTGCACGTGCTCAGTGTCATATCCAGAGGTTGTCTTTGGGAAATAGACATATGAGTGCTGCCAGCATTGCTGCAGAGGTTGAAGAGGCGGGGGGCAGCCTGTCAGTGCTTAGACCATACGCCGCACACTGCATGATGATAATGCTCAAGAAAGCCAGCAAAAAGTTTGCTGGAGACAAGCAGACTAAGGACATGGATTACTGGAACCAGGTCCTGTGGTCTGATGAGACTAACAAACTTATTTGGTTTAGATGGTGTCAAGCGTGTGTGGCGGCAATCAGGTGAGGAGTACAAAGACAAATCTGTCATGCCTACAGTCAAGCACGGTGGTGGGAGTGTCACGGTCTGGGGCTGCATGAGTGCTGCCAGCACAGAGGAGCTACAGTTCATTGAGGGAACCATGAATGCCAACATGTACAAGCAGAGCATGATCCCCTCCTTTTTGGAGACTGGGCCACAGCGCAGTATTCCAACATGATAACGACCCCAAACACACCTCCAAGACGACCACTGCCTTGCTAAAGAAACTCAGGGTAAAGGTGATGGATTGGCCAAGCATGTCTCCAGGCCCCCTAAACCCCATTGAACATCTGTGGGGCATCCTCAAATGGAAGGGCAAGGTCTCTAACATCCACCAGCTCTGTGATGTTGTCATAGAGGAGTGGAAGAGGACTCCAGTGGCAAGCTGTGAAGCTCCGGTGAACTCCAGGGGGTTAAAGCAGTGCTGGATAAAAATGGTGGCCACACAAAATATTGACATTTTGGGCCCAATTTAAACATTTGCACTTAGGGGTGTACTCACTTTTTTGCTAGCGGTTTAGACATGAATGGTTGTGTGTAGAGTTTTTTTGAGGGGACAGCAAATTTACATGGTTATACAAGCTGTGCACTCACTACTTTACATTGTAGAAAAGTTTCATTTCTTCAGTGTTGTCACATGAGTAGATATAATAAAATATTTACAAAAATATGAGGGGTGTACTCACTTTTGTGAGATACTGTATAATAATCTGTGTAGAACCTGATACTTCAGCATTTTGTGAGGCTGGAGTTTCATCTGATATGTTGTCCCTCTCCATCGTGGTCCTCCTTTAAATGATGGAGTCCTACTCTTTTGGTAATTGTATTGGTTAGTTTTGTATATTTGGTAGAATGGTGCTAACAGGCCCTTTGGGCTGATGTACTATACATCAAT
The DNA here is from genome assembly GCF_037356315.1 of Lithobates pipiens. NCBI lineage: Eukaryota > Metazoa > Chordata > Amphibia > Anura > Ranidae > Lithobates > Lithobates pipiens. The sequence continues at coordinate 171,251,429 of NW_027507764.1, forward strand.
TTGAACAAATGTCCTTTTAGCTGTTTTTGGTCTGTCTGTGTCTTCCATACCTTCTGGGAAGAGGATTTAGCATCCCGGTGTATTGCCCTGGATTGGACTATTCATTTCCCAGCCTTGGGTGAGTCCTGAAGCCCTGACCCAGTGGTTGGTCTGCATGATCTTTGTTACCCTTGATAAACTTGTAGGTTGTATTTTGTGCTGTTTTTCTCCTTTTAGATGCTGTGACACCCACTTTTTCAGCAGCCTACTGCTGGAAAACATGTAGAAATCTACCAACTATAGAACTGTTTTCTATGCATTTCATGGGTATCAATACTGCTCTAGTGTCTACTGAGCATCACTGTTGCATTGGAGAATTTCTATGGTCATCTATTTTATGCATGGGTACAGTATTATAGCCATGTGGGAGCCTCTTTGGGCATTCTTAACTACCGTATATACTCGAGTATAGGTCGATCCGAATATAAGCCGAGGCCCCTAATTTACCACAAAAAAACTGGGAAAACGTATTGACTCGTGTATAAGCCGAGGGTGAGACATGCGTCCATCCCTGTGTCCCGTCCATCCCTGTGTCCCGTCCATCCCTGTGTCACGTCCATCCGTGTCCATTGCAGCCTACCTGTCTCTTTGCCTTCTGCAGCCTCTGTGTGCCGAGCCGTGCCGTGCCATGCCGCGCCTCCGTCTGTGATAGGCGGAACACTCAATTTCGCAGCAGTCAGTGTTCCGCCTATCACGGACATCCTCGTCCATAGTATGAGAATGAGCGGATGTCCGTGATAGGCGGAACACTGACTGCTGGGAAATTGAGTGTTCCGCCTATCACAGACAGGGAGGCGCAGCTTTTAATTAGTGGAATGGCCGCCGTCTGTCTGCACGACACGTTGATCGTGTAGGCAGACGGCGGTGACCCGAGTATAAGCCGAGGGGGGGCACTTTCAGCCTAAAAAAAGAGGCTGAAAATCTCGGCTTATACTCGAGTATATACGGTATATATTGTTTTTAATGTATATATTGCAATAAAACACTCTTTTACATACAGTGCCTTGAAAAAGTATTCAAACCACTTGAAATTTTACACTTTCTTTTATTTTACAACCAAAAATGTAAATGTATTTTATTGTGATTTTATGTGATAGACAAATACAGAGTGGCACACAATTGTAAAGTGAAAGGAAAATGATAACTAAAAATCTGAAAAGTGTGACGTACACATTTGTATTCAAGCACCCTTTACTCTGACACCCCTAACTAAAATCTAGTGGAACCAATATGCCATCAAATGTCACCTAATAACCTAAAAGTCCACCTGTGTGCAATTTAATCTCAGTATAAATACAGCTGTTCTGTAAAGCCCTCAGAGGTTCATTAGAGAACCTTAATGAACAAGCAGCATCATGAAGGCCAAGGAACACAACAGACAGGTCAGGGATAAAGTTGTGGAAAAGTTTAAAGTGGGGTTAGGTTATAAAAAATTATCCCAAGCTTTGAATATCTCATGAAGCACTTTTGAACCTATCATCCAAAAATGGAGCAAACCTACCAAGACATGGCCATCCAGCTAAACTGACAGGCTGGGCAAGGAGAGCATTAATCAGAGAAGCAGCCAAGAGGCCGATGGTAACGCTGGAGGAGCTGCAGAGATCCACAGCTCAGGTGGGGGAATCTGTCCACAGGATAACGTTTTACACTCCACAAATCTGTCCTTTATGGAAGAATGGCAAGAAAAAAGCCATGAGAAATCCCATTTGCAGTGTGCAAGAAGCCATGTGGATGACACAGCAAACATGTGAAAGAAGGTGCTCTAGTCAGAGGAGACCAAAATTTTACTTTTTGGCTTAAAAGCAAAACGCTATGTGTGGCAGAAAACAAACAATGCACATCACCCTGAACACACCACCCCCACCGTGAAATATGGTAGTGGCAGCATCATGTTATAGGGATGCTTTTCTTCAGCAGCGATAGGGAAGCTAGTCAGAGTTGATGGGAATATGGATAAAGCCAAATACAGGGCAATCTTGAGACTAGGGCGGAGGTTCACCTTCCAGCAGAACAACGACCCTAAATATACAGCCAGAACTACATTGGAATTGCTTAGATCAAAGCATATTCATGTGTTATTTTTTTGCCGTGCTTTACCGTTGTTTTAGTGGCACTATTCAGCCGCTAGCGGGGCGCTTTTAACCCCTGCTAGTGGCTGGAAAAGGGTTCAAATCGACTGCAAAGCGTCGCTTTGCAGGCGGTTTGGTGGCGCTACCCAACTGATTTCAATAGGCAGGGGCACTTTAGGAGTGGTGTATACACCACTGCAAAGATGCTGCTTGCAGAACTTTTTTTTACCATCCTGCAAGTGCACCGCTCCAATGTGAAAGCACTCAGGCTTTCATACTGGAGAGACAGGAGATGCTCTTTATAGGCGCTATTTTTAGCTCTGTAGCACCTATAAAGCACCTCAGTGTGAAAGCAGCCTTAGAATGGCCCAAAGTCGAGACCTAAATCCAATCGGGAATCCGTGAAAAGACTTGAAAAATACTGTTCACAGACGCTCTCCTTCCAATCTGACAGAGCTTGGAAAAAGTATTCAAACCCCTTTTCCACATTTTGTCATGTTACAACCAAAAACCAAAAAGTATTTTATTGGGATTTTATGTGACAGACCAACATGAAGTAGCATGAAAATGATGAACGGTTTTCAATTTCTTTTTACAAATATCTGAAAAGTGTGGTGTGCATTTGTATTTCGCCCCCTTGAGTAAATAATTTGTAGAACCACCTTTCGCTGCAATTACAGCTTCAAGTCTCTTTGGGTATGTCTCTACCAGCTTTGCACATCTGGGGAGTGAAATTTGTGGGGGTTAAAAGCATTCGCTAGCGGCCGGAAAAGGTTTGGCGGCGCTGCCCCACTGATTTCAATAGGCAGGGGCGCTTTAGGAGTGGTGTATACAACGCTGCAAAGATGCTGCTTTTACCATCCTGCAAGTGCACCGCTCCAGTGTGAAAGCACTCAGGCTTTCATACTGGAGAGACAGGAAAGGCTCTTTATAGGTGCCATTTTTAGCGCTGTGGCACCTATAAAGCGCCTCAGTGTGAAAGCAGCTTTAGAATGGCCCAAAGTCCAGACCTAAATCCAACTGAGCATCCGTCACAAGACTTGAAAAATGCTGTTCACAGATGCTCTCCATCCAATCTGACAGAGCTTGGACTATTTTGTCCAAAGAATGGCCACAAATTTACAGGGCTTATTGATAGTTTTTATGATGTGGGTTTAGTGACACTTTACAGCAAAGAATGACAGCAAAAGATTGACATTTAGATATACAATGCAAAAAAAATAGTAAATATAGAATGATTAAAAAAATAAATAAAATCAACCACCTAAAATTGACACTTCACCTACAGATGAGCTCAACTGGGCTAAATCACTGTCTTTTTATATTTTCTGGTTAATTCAGCCACTTTGTACCGTCTGTAGTTTCTGACTCCATTCCTATCCATCTAGGATTTTTGGGCGTTTTCATTGCTTCTGTGGAATTGACCATAATAAAATCAATATAAAAGCGAACACCTAAACTGGTGCTACGTTTGTAGTGGCATTGGCTGTGGTTCAGACCTGAGAACTCAAGGGCAGAGATCTCACCACTGGAGCATCAGAGGATTTAACAAACTGATTCTTTAACTCTCAGGAAACTAACAAAAACTGTCATTTAGTCTAATGCCGCGTACACACGGTCAAACTGTATGATGTACTTAGTCTGGTGGCCCGGCAGAAGAACCGAAGAGGGGGACAAGACCCCCGAAGTCGGGAGAAGAGGCCTGCGGCGAGGAAGAAAGCCGGACTCCTCCGCTAGCAAAAGAGCTACAAGAAGATAGCGGAGGAGTCCGGCGAGAAGACCCCCGAAGACGGAAGACCCCCGGAGCTGTGCAATAAAGTATTTTATTTCGTGTGTTGTGTTTTTTTGTACTTTTTTTTTTACAGGTGAATGGGTAGAGGTACATTGTACCCCATACTCATTCACATAGGGTGGGGGGCCGGTATCCGGGGGCCCCCTTATTAAAGGGGGCTCCCGGATTCCGATAAGCCCCCCGCCCGCAGACCCCGACAACCAACGGCCAGGGTTGTCGGGAAGAGGCCCTTGTCCTCATCAACATGGGGCCCCCCCCTTCCCCAAGGCACCCCCTCATGTTGAGGGCACGCGGCCTGGTATGGCTCAGGAGGGGGGGCGCTCGCTCGCCCCCCTTTCCTGGCCGGCCGGGTAGCGTGCTCGGACAAGGGTCTGTTGTGGACTTGGGGGGGACCCCCACGCCAATTTTTTTCGGCGTTGGGGTTCCCCTTTAAGTCCATACCAGGCGGCGGGGCCAGCGACGTCTCCTTCGCGGGCCCCGCCTACCTGGAGACGCGCTCGAAATGAGCGGACTTTCCTCCGGGCGGGAAAAGTCCGCTCATTTCAAAAGTACGGCGGACTGGCATACACACGGCCGGATTGCCCGACGAAATGCAAGTACGACGGACAGAATTTCGAAAAAAACGAAATTCTTAGTACGCCGGACTGCACGCTGAAAAAGTCCGCTGAAGCCCACACATGAGCGGATTGTCCGCTGAAATGTGTTTCAACAGACTAAGTATGCCATACAGTCCGCTTGTGTGTACGCAGCATTAGGATGACTGACCCTTTAAAAATGAAATTAACCATTTCCCGCCCATAGGACGTCGTATGACATCCTGGACTTTTACCACTTCAGCCCCGGACCAATTGTCAGCCTAAGGACCAGAGGTCTTTTTACAATTTCGCACTGCACTGCTTTAACTGGTAATTGCGCGGTCATGCAATGTTGTACCCAAACGAAATTTGCGTCCTTTTCTTCCCACATATAGAGCTTTCTTTTGATGGTATTTGATTGCCTCTGCGGTTTTTATTTTTTGAGATATAAATGGAAAAAGACAGAAAATTTTGAGAAAAAAATATATTTTCTACTTTTTGTTATAAGAAAAATCGAATAAACTCAATTTTAGTCATACATTTAGGGCAAAATTTATTCAGCCACATGTCTTTAGTAAAAAAAATGTCACAAAAAGCGTATATTTATTGGTTTGCGCAAAAGTTATAGCGTCTACAAACTAGAGTACATTTTCTGGAATTTACACAGCTTTTAATTTATGACTGCCTATCTCATTTCTTGAGGTGCTAAAATGGCAGGGCAGTACAAACCCTCCCAAATGACCCCATTTTGGAAAGTAGACACCCCAAGGAAATTGCTGAGGGGCATGTTGAGCCCATTGAATAATTTTTTTTGTCCCAAGTGATTGAATAATGACACAAAAAAAAAGTTTACAAAAAGTTGTCACTAAATGATATATTGCTCACACATGCCATAGTTATATGTGGAATTGCACCCCAAAATATATTCTGCTGCTTCTCCTGAGTACGAGGATACCACATATAAGGGACTTTTTGGGAGTCTAGCTGCGTACGGCACCCCGAAAACCAATCACTGCCTTCAGGGTTTCTAAGGGCGCAAATTTTTGATTTCACTCCTCACTACCTATCACGATTTCGAAGGCCATAAAATGCCAACATAGCACAAACCCCCCCAAATGACCCCATTTTGGAAAGTAGACACCCCAAGCTATTTATTGAGAGGCATGTTGAGTCCATGAAATATTTTATATTTTGCCACAAGTTGCAGGAATATTACAATTTTTATTTTATTTTTTGCACAAAGTTGTCACTAAATGATATATTGCTCACACATGCTATGGGCATAAGTGAAATTACACCCCAAAATAAATTCTGCAGCTTCTCCCGAGTACGGGGATACCACATGTGGGGGACTTTTTGCGAGCCTAGCCACGTACGGGACCCCGAAAACCAAGCACTGCCTTCCGGATTTAAATATAAAACGCTACCAAAAAAACTGTTAGCGATCGCAGGGATCAGGCCTGACTCTGCGAACGCTGCAGTTATGTGTTTTGTAAGCGACAGTGATCGATCGATACTGCACTTGGGTGGGCTGGGTGGAGGGACAAAACGCAGGTGCTAGCAGGTATCTGGGCTGATCCTGCTAACAATGCGTTTTTTTGGAACCCTAAACTGCTGGGGACGCTAGTATAGATCTGATCAGATCAGATATTGATCTGTTCAGATTCTATACCACTACGGGAGGTTTATGCTTTGCACGTGGGTGTTAGCGGTACTGGCACTAACCTAGCGCTGCCTGGGGCGACGCAGAGCCTGACCCTAAAACCTAATTGATATCACCCGCCGGGTGATCAGGGGGTTAAACCTTTATTAGATAATAAATGGTGGGTGCCCTGATGCTATAAAAAGCAAACTAACCAGAGTCACCCGTAACACTTATACGGTGAATTTTTATTAGGTAGTATATGGGCGTCCCTGGTGCTATATAAAAACCTGACGGGGAACCTAAATAACTAACTGGCTAACCAGCGTCACCAGTGACACTTATACAGTGATTGCTGGTGAAAGGGTTAACTAGGGGCAATCAGGGGGTTAAAACCATTATTGGGTAGTATATAGGGGTACCTAGCGCTATAAAAACCTGGCGGTGAACCTAAAAAAATAACTAGCTACCTAGCGACACTAATGCAGCGATCAGAAAAATGATTGCTTAGTGACACTGGCAAAAGGGGGTGAAAGGGTTAACTAGGGGCAATCAGGGGGTTAAAACCATTATTGGGTAGTATATCGGGGTACCTAGCGTTATAAAAACCTGGCGGTTAACCTAAAAAAATAACTAGCTACCTAGCGGCATCAGTGACACTAATGCAGCGATCAGAAAAATTATCGCTTAGTGACACTGGCAAAAGGGCACCGTAAGAACAATCAAAGCGGCAGTTCAGGCCCCCCCACTGCTTTTCCGGGTTCACACCTGCGATCAGCAAGCCGGAGAACGATTCGGTCGCTGACGGAAGTTTATTATAGAGATATCTGTGACCAGATGGTCCCCAGTCATCTCTATGACCCTCGGAGGCCTGGGCGCGACGTTATGGGCCAGCTGCAGTAAACAAAGCCGAGGACGCGGCTGGAAAGGCCAAGAGAGTTTATTTTTTTATCGCAGCCTTTCCAGCCGGAAGGATAAATGTGGGGTCTTATTGACCATACATCTCTCCATAAAGAGGATCCTTTCACGACCCTTACATACCTTGTAATAGGAATAAAAGTTATCAAACTTTTTTTTTTTTTAAAGAGAAAGTGTAAGTGTAAAAATAAAAAAATAAAGTAAAATAAAGAATAAAAAACTAAAATAAAAATTAAAGCCCCCCCCGTGCTCATGTACAGAAGCAATCGCATACGAAAGTCACGCCCACATATGTAAACTGCTTTCAAATCTCACATGTGAGCTATCGTCCTGAACGTTAGAGTGAGAGCAACAATTCTAGATCAAGATCTGCTCTGTGGCTCTGAACATGTAAACTATAAAAAAAATTAAAATGTCGTCTATGGAGATTAAATATCGAAGTTTAGCGCCATTCCAAAGTGTGACATGTTGGGTATCTATTTACTCAGCGTAACATCTTTCACAATATACAAAAAAATGGCTAACTCTACTGTTTTCTTTTTAAGTTTTCTTTAAAAAATAAAATAAAAAATGCATTAAAAAAATCGCTGCGCAAATACCGTGTGCCATAAAAAGTTTCAACAACTGCCATTTTATTCCCTAGGGTCTCTTCTAAAGAAGATATATAAAGTTTGGGGGTCCTGAGTTATATTCTAGAAAAAAAAAAATGATTTTTACATGTAGGAGTGAAGTGCCAGAATTGGCACCGGATGGGAAGTGATTAACCCCCCTGACGGTATTCCCGAGTCTGGCTCGGGGTGGAATTTTTATACCAAAAGCGGTATCCCCGAGCCAGATTCGGGACTGCATTGCTGGATCCAGGAGGAGGTTTACTTACCTTCTCCCTTGGATCCAGCGTTGTCTCCCCGCTGTACGAGCGAGCCGTGTCTCGCTCGATCTATCACGGACCCGATCTCCGTTCCCTGCGAGTGTTGCGACGCACGGGGACGGAGATCGGCGCCAAATTCAAAAAGTGAAACACACAGTTTACATACAGTATAATGTAATCTTACAGATTGCATTGCTGTATGTAAATATTTCACCTCCCCTTTGTCCCTAGTGGTCTGCCCAGTGTCCTGCATGCAGTTTTATATTATAAAAACTGTTCTTTATGCCTGGAAACTGGAGATTGTCCATAGCAACCAAACCGTCACTTTACATCAAAAATGGTTTTAGACCAGCTAGAAAACAGCGATAATAAATTGTAATCACTCGCAGAATTGAGCGATAGCGATTTGTGGGGAGATCCGTCATCAAATACTGAAAAGTAATGATAGTGACAATTGTGCAACTGAGAAAATTTCTGTGTTTTTGATTTGCTTACATTATTGAATAATTTTTATTATTGTTATATTATTATTTGGTACAATTATTTATAGTTGTTTATTATATTATAATTTATGATTTCATTTTTCAAACTTTATCATACCCGGGATGTCTGCTAGACTCTGGTTTGGACAGATTTAAGAGAGTTATTAATAAGAATTACAGGACTACAATATAAAACGCCAAATTTTCATGCAAAATAATGGTACCGCTTTTAGCACCTAAAATCCAAAATAATCGTACCGCCAGGGAGGGTAAAGATTAAAACAACACAGCTGTTACTTACGCTTATATTGATCCCTTGCTTTACGCCAAAGACCACTGTGTCCAAGTGCTGTGATTAATTCATGCAGATTGATATAATCTATTGGTATTTTCTTTAAAACCATGAAGTCTACAATGGAGGAAGATATGCTCAGACTCCGGTTTGACACAGCACAAGCCAACACTTTGTTAAACAGCAAACTGTATTGGGAAACATTGAATTCAGCTGAAACACAAGAAGAAACCAATTAAAATGTACAATTCCTGACCCCAGTGTATTTTTGAGGATTCAGAGCTACAAAAAAAGAAACACACAGAAACAGTGCTATGACAGGAAATTTGAACAAGAGATATTGAACTTTCCAGTCAAGGTTTTTTTTACTTAACGCACACAAAAACAACATACTTATGAAAGAGCACTATACTATCAAGGCCTGCTCAGATTTAAAGGATAAGTTCACCTTTGGGAACATGATACATGCGACATGTTCCCAGTGCTGCAGCCCCCACCTGCTGACCCAATGGCAGCAGTACAGCAAGAAACTCCCCATACCAGCTGTCACTGTTTCAAAACGGCTCCACCCACGTCATATATATATATATACACACACAGCTCTGTGTGTATGTATGAACTACAATCTCAGACATCATTAGCAGCTGTCGGCTTGTAGTTCTCAATAATGTGGAGCATTGTGGTAATTCATTGAGTCTTCCTGTCAGGGAGTATTGGCTTACCCGTACGATATGTACAGTCAAGCAGATACACTGATAGCGTGCAGGAGACTTGCATGGCACACCAGTGATCTGCTGATCGCTGGTGCAATGCTTTACAGGCTCCTACTACAAAAAATTATAAATGCACATTTTTTTACCTGCAAAAAGATGTGCATTTATTATTTTTTGTAGAAAGGTAAACGAAGGAGAATAAAAAAAAAAAAAAAATCAATCCTAAAAAAAAAAAAAAAAAAAAAAATCAATCCTAAAAAAAAATTGCAGCCATGATAATCATAATCCAGAATCACAGGATAAACTATTGCTTACAATGTTAGCTGTAACTTTCAGTTACCTATTCATACTTTTCTGAAACATAGGCTTAACACCCCTTTTACACAAGGGCGTTTTGCAGGCGCTATAGCGTTAGAAATAGCGCCTGCAATCCGCCCTAAAGAAGCTACACCATTGTGGGCTTTCACACTACAGCGGTGCGCTGGCAGGACGTAATAAAAAAGTCCTGCCAGCAGCTTCTTTGGAGCGGTGTGTTTACCGCTCCTCCACCGCTGCTCCCCATTGAAATCAATGGGGCAGCGCTGTAATGGCACTGGCAAAACGCAGCTATTGCCGGCGGTTTTAACCCTTTCGCGGCCGCTAGCAGGGGTAAGAGCACCCCGCTAGCGGCCGAAATGCGCCGCAAATCCGGCGGTAAAACGCCACTAAAAATAGCGGCATTTTACCACCGACGCAAAGGGCGGTGTGGTGTGAAAGGGGTCTAAGAGTATTCAGAAATACATTCACATTCAGAAACAGAAGCGTGGTAATTCTCTACAACTATAAAAGGAAGGCCATAAATACCATCAACTTGTGACTTGAACACAAGGTATATATAGTATCTCACAAAAGTACACCCCTCACAGTTCTGTATACATTTTATCTTTTCATGTGACAACACTGAAGAAATTACACTTTGCTACAATGTAAAGTAATGAGTGTACAGCTTGTATAACAGTGTAAAGTTGCTGTCCCCTCAAAATAACTCAACACCCAGCCATTAATGTCTAAACCACTGGCAACAAAAGTCAGTACACTCCTAAGTGAAAATGTTCAAATTGAGCCCAAAGTGTCAATATTTTGTGTGGCCACCATTATTTTCCAGCACTGCCTTAACCCTTTTGGGAGTGGAGTTCACAGGTTGCCACTGCAGTCCTCTTCCACTCCTCCATGACAAAATCACAGAGCTAGTGGATGTTGGAGACCTTGTGCTCCTCTACTTTCTGTTTGAGGATGCCCCACAGATGCTCAATAGTGTTTAGGTCTGGAGACATGCTTGACCAATCCATCACCTTTACCCTCAGCTTATTTAGCAAGGCATTAGTAATCTTGGAAATGTGTTTGAGAACAGAAGGTTTTGGGGTATTAAGAAACTAAAAGACACCACTTCTCGATATGCAAGAAAAGTTCATAAGATAGAGGAAATTGGACTTTTAAGGTGCAAATAGAAAAAAATAAGTACCTTTTAATTACAAATAATTTTATTAATTTAAATATATTTAAAAAAAATTGCATTCAGTATTTAGTTATAAATTCATACACTGTTACAGTCACTTTTAGCCAACATGTTTCGCTCTGCAAGAGCTTCTTCAGGAGATTTATAGTGCTGCATGAAGTTTAAAACTATAAAAATATATACATATTAACAATCATGGGTAACATTAAAACATCATTACAAATTCAGTTTCAGTAATAAAAATAAAATGATAAATGGCACTTTTTACATTTCAAAAAATCATTGGCAGGCCGATAAAAAAATCTTGTGTATATATATATATATATATATATATATATATATATATATATATATATATATATATATATATATATATATATATATATACACACACACACACACGTGGTAGTCTAAAAATAGTTATCAAAATAACTAGATCAATCTTCCAAAATCTAGGCCAAGGCACTCTATTACAACCCTAGTGAGAGAAGACTTCCAATAAATTGTATAGAAATCAAAATGAATTCAGTTGAATAAGAATTTCAAAATATTTACTAATCTGCTGTTTAATTTCTGCATAGTATTCAGGAATTTACCTTATTTATTGGAATATAGGAATCTGACCACAAAAATTCCCTCTTTTCATTAGAAAAGAGAAATGGATGTGGAAAGTGAGGCACCAGTTAGCAGAGTGAATTCTCCTAATAGGGAGCTAGCCTCCTATAGAGGAAAAATATATCCTGCAGCGAAATGGCTGTAAAACAGTATTTTAACAGTGTCCTACAAAGAAATGGAAAGACATAAAGAAGAGGGAAAATAGGATTTTTGTACTCAATGTAAAATCCTTTTCTCTGGAGTTCAGTGACAGACACAGCTCCTTTAATTCTTGACCTTGGGCTTATCACGCCACCTTTAGGAGAGGACTAGGCAGAACATGTAAAGCATGTAAAAACAGCAAGTCTGCACAGCACTGCCCAGGGGGCAGTCCTACTGTCTATAACCCCTCACCCTGCTTCCTGCAGCCCAGTTAGTCAAAAAAGCAGTACAAACATAAATAGGAGGGGTGGGTGCTGTCAGTCAATGAACTCCAGAGAAAGGGATTTTACGGTGAGTACAAAAATCGTATTTTGTCTTTCGCTTATTGACGGACACAGACAGCCGAAGCCGATTACTTCCCCTTAATGGTGTTTAAGGCAAGTTTCTGATCCACTCCTTGCTGCAAAAACAGGATCATGGAAACTGAGTATGTGCATGGACGCCACCCCATCTCCTCAAACATGGAGATGTAAGCCTTCCATGTACGATGGTAAATCTGAGAAGAAGACTTCCATGCGCTCAGCATAGTGGAAATGACCAAGTCTGACAGAAATCGGTCCCTTAGTACCTGGCTTTCAAGAGCCATGCTGTTAAAAAAACAGTGATGCTAAAGCAGGATGAAGTATTGGACCTTGTGATAGAAGGTCGTCTCGTATTGGCAGCTGACCAGGAACATCTGCCACCAGCTGTACTAGGTCGGCGTACTAAGGACGCCGAGGCCAATCTGGGGCAATCAGAATTACTGGAATCCCCTTGGCCTCCACTCTGCGTAGCAGACGTGGCAGGAGCTTTAGTGGGGGGAGGCATAAATCAGGCAATAATGCTCCTATGGAGCCACCAACTCATCCGCCCAGGGGTCTCTTGTCCTGGACACAAACCTCTGCACCTTCTGATTGAGCCAAGAGAGCAACATCTAGTGTGCCCCACTTTAGGCAAAGGAGCCAGAATATATCCGGACGCAATGACCATTCCCCTGGGTCCAGCATCTGACGACTTAGGTAGTCCGCCTGCCAGTTTGCTACGCCCGGAATGTATATGGCCGACCGGGCCGGGACGTGCTTCTCTGCCCACTAGAGGATGTGAGCAACCTCCCGTGCTGCAGCCAAGCTCCTTGTTCCTACTTGATGGTTGACGTACGCCACAGCCGTGGGGTTGTCCGACTGGATCCTGACCGGACGCCCCTGTAGCCTCCTGGACCATGTGGAAAGGAACCGCCTGATCACCCGAAGCTCGAGCACATTGATCTGCAGTTGGGATTCTTCCCACGACCAAAGGCCCTGGGCGTACGGTACCGCCTCGAAGGAGGTTACCATGAGGCCCAGAACCCGATAGAAGCACAGCGATGACCACCTGCAGTTCATCAACAACTGCACCGTGGCTCGGAAAGTCTGCAGCTTGTCCACGGAGTCCGGCAATAAGCCCAGGTACGCCAGGTGTTGAGTCAGCACGAGCAACGACTTTTTTAGGTTCAGCACCCAACCAAACTCCTGCATGGTGATCGCCACATCCTCCCTTAATTCTGAGGTGAAAGCTGCTCTCAGAAGGAGGTCGTCCAAGTAACCCACAATTGCGATCCCACGTTGCCTTAACAGCACTGGAATTGGAGCTAACACTTTGGTAAAAACTCGGGGTGCTGACGCCAGGCCAAAAGGGAGAGCTACAAATTGGTAGTGCTCTTCCCCAACTGAAAATCACAGAAACCTCTGATGCCTGAGGCATATGGGTATAGGCAAGTACGAGTCCTGGATATCCAGAGACGCCAGGAAGTCCCCCTGATGGAGCGCAGCGATCATGGAGTGAACTGATTCCATTCTAAACCTTTGTACTTTCACAAAGCAGTTGAGGGCTTTCAGGTCCAGGATTGGACATACCCCTTCCTTCTTGGGGACTACAAACACATTGAAGTAGAATCCCTGAAACTGTTCCAGCTTCGGAACAAGCACCATCACCCAGCGTATGAACAGGTCCTTTACTGCCCCTAACAGGGCTTCCCGATGAGTCGGGAGTAAAGGTATGCTGGAGGGAAAAAAAAATCTGTTGGGTGGAAAAGAAAAACTATCTTGTATCCCGATGAAACCAGTTCGCAGACCCATTGGTCGGACAATAGGGAGGTCCACCGAGCTGCAAACTCCCAAAGGCAACCCCCCACTCGAGTCGGGCGGGGGAAAAACTTCATGCGGTAACATTTTTGCTCGCAGACTTGTTTGGCTTGCGAAACAAGGGACGCTTTTGTCCTTTAGCAGACGCACTGTCGGACTGGGAGAGCCTGTCTTCCCGGGCGGGCGAAAAAGCTGTTTCTGAGCGGAAAAGGAGGGCCCTTGCCTACAGCGTGGCTCCTTACCCTTCCTGGACTGTGGGAGTAACGTGCTCTTCCCACCTGTAACATTCTTATTAATGTCGTCCAGCAAAGCTCCAAATAGCCTCTCACCAAGGAAGGGAAAATCCGCCAGAGCTTTTTTAGATGCTTGTTCCGCAGGCCAACATTTCAGCCAAATCAGGGGCCGTAGCACCACTGCCGATACCGATGCTCTAGAGAGCAGGGGGACTGTATCCAGGGCAACATCACAGACATACTTAAGGCAATGCACCGACTGGTCTGCCAGTTCTATGCAGACTCGGGGGAGACTGTTGCTTCTCCAATTCACGGTCCAATAACTTTGCCCACTCAGTAAGCGTCTGCGACACCAAGGCCGTGGCCAGTACAGGTCGTAATGCTGACCCCACTACCGTAAACATGGACCGGGCCACTGCTTCGGCTCTCCTGTCGGTAGGGTCCTTGAATGCAGGAGTCCCTTCTACCAGGATACCAGGGGGGTCAACGACCGGAGGCGCCTTCCATTTTTTAAGGAGGCTCTCCTCAAAGGGGTAACGCACAGATTCTTCTTGGGACTGAAATGGCCCATTGCAGACTTCCCCATTCCTTGTAGGTGAACTTATCAAAATAAGTCAAATACGGCAACACCTTAGATGTACGGGCCCCAAAAGCGACCGACACCTCAGCAGAAGATCCTGCTGCATCCTGTATTTTCAGGGTATAGTATTGAACTAGGCCATCCTCACTGTCTGAACGGTCCTGGTCTGCATCCTCTGACATGTCAGAACAGGGGCCACCAGACACAGCGGGGCCCCGAGTCCGAATCAGAGCTTTCCCAAGAGGACAGGGGATGTTTTTACACACCACCTTCACCCTGGCAACAAACGTTTCCAGAACCGCTGACAAAGCGTCCATAGGCACTGCATTATTTGCAGGTGAGCTGGCTGCAATTACAGGGATGTCTGGGGAAGAGGCGCCAGCTTCTGACGCCATGCTGAACCACCTCGTCTGCCACACTTGAGGACTTAGGACAAGGTACACAATCCCACCCTCCTAGCTGCTCACAGACTGGTGCCCCACCGGTGGTGAGTCCTGCTGCCCCACCACAGGACTCACCACCCTGACCGAGTGCTGCCGCTGACTGCTGTGTTCTGTGTCTAGTCACAGGCACCCAGAGAAAAAAAAACGCGCTGTTCTGATGTGAAATGACCCAGCACTGGAGGTAAAACCGCTCTGAGGCTACAAGAAAATCGCTGCCGGCCATTCTTGTATACAAAAAACACTAGGAAAATGATCACTGGACCTCTTGAAAATGGTTGACAGCCATGCTCTGCAAAGAAACTAAGGGACAATGGCGGCCGCAGGAAAATGGCGCCAGCACATGCTGAGGAAAAGTTTACACAGGCAACCCAGACACAGAGAATAAAAGGGCAGAAAAAACAAACGGACCCAAACAGCCAGCGCAGCCCCTGTCAAGGTACAGAGCCCCCCCGGCCTAGCTACAGACACCGCACCTCATGCACAGTCATGCAGCATTCCCCGCAGGGAGAGGGGGGAAAACAGGGATCGGGCGAGTGGAATGGGAGAGCGAGAGACCCCCTAATCGACCTCCTAGGGAATGTCCAGCTGCTCTATCCTGCCAAGGCGGAGACAGCTGTACTTACCCGTCCGGTTAGAACAGCTGGAGGCATTCCACCACAGACCCATCACTTGAGCAGTACAGTGTGGCTGCTGGCCACGGCACACTGTGACACAGACAGCAGTAGCCCAGTCCTATGTGTGCCCCGGAGCATATAGCTCACTGGCCGCCCCTGGAGCAGAAGGGCCATGTCGTGGCCGACCCAGCGCGTAGCTAGGGCCTCCTCATGCTCGATGGCCAGGCTGGGGAGACTACAAGGATCTACATTATCCAGCCTGTCACCCAGGGGGCTGATAGAAGTTCACAGGATCAAAATCTTGCGGAAAAATCCAAAAATCCCCAGGACCAATGGTCCCTTTTCACTAGACAGAAAAAAAAAAAACCTGATCTGCAGGAAGCAGGCTGAGGGGTTATAGCCAGAGGGACCGCCCCCCGGGCGGAGCTATGCAGTTCTGCTGTTTTTACATGTATTACATGTTCTACCTAGTCCTATTCTGAAGGTGGCATGATAACCCTACGGTCAAGAGTTAAAGAAGCTGTGTCTGTCAATGAACGAAAGAGAAAAGAGTGCCTTTGCCTATGGCGTGGCTCCTTACCCTTCCTGGACTGTGGGAGCAACGTTCTCTTCCCACCGGTAACATTTTTAATAATCTCATCCAAAGCAGCACCAAATAGCATCCACCTTGGAAGGGCAAATCCGCCAGTGCTTTTTAAGATGCCTGGTTTGCAGACCAGCTGTCACGTACCTTACAGCGGAGTCAGACTGCTGGGGGTGGCCTCTTGCACGGTTCCGGTCTCAACACCCCTGGAAGTGGGGACAGGAAGTGTTGAGGCAGCGAAAGGGTGCAGGTGCCTGCGGATTTGATGAAAGCTTGAAGACACTGGATTCTCACGGAGGAAGAGGCGTAGGGATTCAGCGGAAGCCAAGCAGGTATGAGGAAAACACTGCACGTCAGGAACAAGCAAGGTTGGCAACTGGCTGGCCACGAGGTACAGGAACGAGAGGCAGGTACGTAGTCAAGGACGAGCAGGGGTCTGGTAACGTGCTGGCAGTGAGGTACAGAATCTGGAAGCAAGCCGAAGTAGGAAGTCAAAGCCGAGGTCAGTAATAGTCCAGAAAATAGTAAGCAGGGATGATCCAAAAGAATAGTCAAGCAAGCCGGGTAATGAGGAACAAGGTCACAGGTACAAACAACGATCAGGAATCTCAGAGACAAGCTGAAGACGATCCAGCACTGGTATCAGGTAAGGATCCTGTTTATATAGGGTGAGAGGTGCCAGGATTGGTGGACGTGGCCGTGCGTGCATACGCACATACATTCGGTTGGCGAGAGTGCGTCCACGTGTTCGTATTGGCGTGCGTCCGTTCGTCCCGGAACTCATACGCCTCCGACGGGGACACCACGCATGGCCCTTGGAACGAAAGTGAACCGCTGCTACACGGGGACGGACATTCACATGGTGAGTTCCCTGACGCCAGCATTTCAGCTAAATCAGGCGCCATAGCACCACTGCTGATACTGATGCTCTAGAGGGCAGGAGGGCCGTATCCAGGGCTGCATCACAGCCATGCACTAACTGATCTGCCAGTTCTACACAGACCGGAGAATGTCTGTTGCTTCCCCAATTGTGCAACAACTTTGCCCATTCAGTAAGTGTCTGTGACACCAAGGCCGTGGCCAGCACAGGTCGTAACGCTGACCCCACCACCGTAAACATGGACCGGCGACTGCCTTGGCCCTCCTGTCAGCAGGGTCCTTGAAAGAAGGAGTCCCTTCTACCAGAATCATGGTTACTTTATTTAACCTGGATACCGGGGGGGGTCAACGACCGGAGGAGACTGGCATTTTTTACTCCCCCTTGCACCCGCACCTGGCTTTCACCCTGGCAACAAAGGTCTCCAGGACCGCCGACTAAGCGTCCATAGGCACCGCATTTTGGGCAGGGGCATAGCAGGGATGTCTGGGGAAGAAGTGACAGCTTCTAACGCCATGCTGACCCTCACTCGCCTGCCACAACTTAGGGACTTAAGACAAGGTACACAAAATCCCAGGCTCCTAGCTGCTCGCAGACTTAGGGCCCCACCCCCGCAGGACTCACCACCCTGACCGAGTACTGTGCTGCCACCATCCGCTCTGCCCTGTGTCAGTCACAAAGTGCTCAGCGTAAAAACCGCGCTGTTCTGAAGTATACAGACACCAGCACTAGAGATAAACCACGCTGAGACTACAAAAAAATGTGCGCTGGCCATCCTAGCAAAAATATCACCAAGAAAATGGCTGCCGAACCATCTAGAAAATGTCTGACAGCATATACACTGCATAAGGCTACAGGAAAATGGCTGTGGCCCACCCTCATGGCAAACAGCCTGAGTACCTCACTGTGAAGAAAAAGCAGGGAAAGAAAGAGCAGACCCCGACAGCCAGCACAGCCCCCCCCCCCCCCTTCGGCCGGGTACATACACCGCACCTTATGCCCATTCACACAGCGGCCCCAGCAGGGGGAGGGAGGGAATGAGGGATAGGGAGAGAGGAAAGGGAGAGTGAGACACCCTAGTCGATCTCCCAGTGAATGCCCAGCTGCTCCATCCTGCCGAGGCAGGGGTAGCTGTACTTACCCCTCCTGTCGGGATTGCTGGATGCATTCCACCACAGACCCATCACCCGAGCAGTACGGGGTGGCTGTTGGCCATGGCACACTGACGCAGACAGCAGTAGCCCAGTCATATGTGTGCCCCAGAGCATATAGCTCACCGGTCGCCCCTGGCCAGCTAGGGTCTGCTCATGCTCGATGGCCAGGCTGGGGAAACTACAAGGATCTATATTATCCAGCCTGTTACCCAGCCCGGCTGTTGATTGTAGATCACAGGATCAAAATTGCATCAAAAATGAAAAAATTCCCAGGACCAGTGGTCCCCTCAGGGAGCCAGGTCCTTCTCCTAAACTAGGCAGAAAAAAAACTGAGCTGCAGGAAGCAAAGTGAAGGGTTATAGCCAGTGGGACTGCCCCCCGTGCGGTGCTGTACAGTCTTGCTGTTTTTACATGTTCTGCCTAGTCCTCTCCTGAAGGTGGCATGATAACCCTAAGGTCAAGAAGCTGTGTCCATCAATGAACGAAAGAGAAAATTTAATTTAAAACTTATGTAAAAGCATATGCATTAAATGCCATGTGTAGCTTTATCACAAATTCACCCTGACCGACGGGTCAGGCAAACAATCTGTCCCCATCAAGAGCTACAGAAAGCTTGTCTGGTGCTGACATGTCAGCCCCATCGCAGTGGTAGTAGTGGTTCATCCACACAGGTTGAGTCAAAGTTATTAAGGTTATTTAATGATACAAGCCTTCATTAGGAAGCAAGGTGCTGGTTGGTAAGGAGGGAGAGAGGAGGCTTACGTCTCTCTCACAAATCCTCTCTCAGAAATGGATGGCTGAACGCCATGCATTTCATCTTTCCCTGTCTCGCTGGCGTCTGACATCAGCGGGGCGTGGATGTGTAGTGCATGTAAATGCTCGTGCGTGACTCCGGCACAGCAGATGTGATGTCCAACGCTGGTTGTAGCAGGGCACATCACCATTTTGGAAAATCCACTGCCCTTTCTGCGCTTGGGGCACCACACGAAAACTTTCAGAATGCCTCCCAGCGTCACTGGGCTAATGAAGGTGAGTGCAAAAACACGAAGGGCAAATGCACTTTGCTAGCTGCACTGATGACAATACCCCCTTACACAAGCGCCAGGTGACACTATAGGGCTCCAGTTGTGGGATGATTGGCATTCCACAAACAAGTGCCCAGGGCGTCCATGTAGTTTCCGTTGCCCAGGCAACCACACGACCTTGTCCCCGATTGTTTCGGGAGAGGAAATTTCTTTCATCATGGATGTGTGTTTGGGGTCGTGATCATGTTCAAATACTGCCATGCGGCCAAGTCTCCAAATAGAGAGGATCATGCTCTGCTTCAGTGTGTCACAGTATGTTGGCATTCATGGTTTTCTCAATGAACTGTAGCTCCCCAGTGCCAGCAACACTCATGCAGCCCCAGACCATGACACTCACACCAGGCAACACACATTTGTCTTCATAATCCTCACCTGGTTGCCACCACACATGCTTGATGCCATCTGAACCAAATATGTTTATCTTAGTCTCATCAGACCACTGGACATGGTTCAAGTAATCCATGTCCTTAGTCTGCTTGTCTTCAGAAAACTGTTTGTGGGCTTTCTTTTGCATCATCTTTAGAAGAGGCTTCTTTCTGGAACAGCCGCCACGCAGACCAATTTGATGCAGTATGCGGCGTATGGTCTGAGCACTGACAGGCTGACCCCCCATCCCTTCAACCTCTGCAGCAATGCTGGAAACACTCATAGGTCTATTTCCCAAAGACAACCTCTGGATATGACGCTGAGCATGTGAACTCAACTTCTTTGGTTGACCACGACGAGGCCTGTTCTGAGTGGAACCTGTCATTTAATCCGCTGTTTGGTCTTAGCCACCATACTTCAGCTCAGTTTCAGGGTCTTGGCAATATTCTTAAAGCCTAAGCCAGTGATGGCGAACCTTGGTACCCCAGATGTTTTGGAACTACATTTCCCATGATGCTCGTGCACTGTAGTGTAGTTGAGCATCATGGGAAATGTAGTTCCAAAACATCTGGAGTGCCAAGGTTTGCCATCACTGGTCTAAGCCATCTTATGTCATTTATGTAGAGCAATAATTCTTTTTTTCAGATCCTCAGAGAGCTCTTTGCCATGGGGTGCCATGTTGAACTTCCAGTGACCAGTATGAGAGAGAGAGAGCGATAGCACCAAATTTAACAGACCTGCTCCTCATTCACACCTGAGAGGGAGAATGGGGAGTGTGAATAGCAAAGTGTCATTTCTTCAGTGTTGTCACATGAAAAGCTATAATAAAATATTTACAAAAATGTGAGGGGTTTACTAAATTTTGTGGGATACTGTAATGCCCTGTACACATGGTCGGATTTTCCGACAACAAAATCCGTCTGATTTTTTCCGATGTATTGTGGCCCAAACTTGTCTAGCATACACAAGTTGTTGGAAAATCCGATCGTTCAGAATGCGGTGACGTAGAACACATACGACGGGACTATAAAGAGGCCAGTAGCCAATAGCTTTCAGCCTCTAATTTACTCTGAGCATGCGTGGCACTTTGTCAGTCGGAACTGTCTACACACGATCGGAATTTAAAACGATCGGATTTTGTTGTCGTAAAATTTTAGATCCTGCTCTCAAACTTTGCGTGTCGGGAATTCTGATGGAAAAAGTCAGATGGAGCCCACACATGATCGGATTTTCCGACAACACAGTCCGTTCGCACATTTTCCATCAGAAAGTCCCACCGTGTGCATAGGGCATTAGAACAATAAAAAAACATGCAATATGCAAAGATGTGTCAATTTGACCATATGGGGCAGCTGGGCTTATAACAAAGAAAAATTCCTCAGTGATAAACATGACCACATCCATTCAACACTTGGATTATACAGGTCAACATGTTAGGAAAAAAACCCCCCATAAAATGCATGTATATGGTATTATAATTACATAGATATAGTCATAATCAATAACTGGGTACTTAAAGAAGTATGGCCAAAGCTCTTTTGGCTATACTTCCCCTGTTGGTCACAGGAGTGCACTCTGTTCTATATGACCCAGATTCAGCGGCCTTTACAGTGAATACTCTAAATAGCTGGCACATATAGAAACTGGGAGGATTGTGGTGCAATAACAAATAGATGTTTGCATACTGAAGACAGACTTATAGTGATATATGGACATTTATGTTATTTGGGTTTGGAAACTTTGCATTTGTATTATCTTGTATATGTTAACCACTTTCAGACCGGACCATTTTGCTGGTCAATGACCAGAGGTCTTTTTACAAATTGGCACTGCGCTGCTTTAACTGGTAATTGCGCGGTCATGCAATGTTGTACCCAAACAAAATTTGCGTCCTTTTTTCCCCCCAAATAGAGCTTTCTTTTAAAGGTATTTGACTGACTCTGCGATTTTTATTTTTTGCGATATAAACGTAAAAAGACCGCAAATTTTGAAAAAAAATGATATTTTCTACTTTTTGTTGAAAAATCCAATAAACTCAATTTTAGTCATACATTTAGGCCAAAATGTATTCAGCCACATGTCTTTGGTAAAAAAAGTCAATAACTGTATATTTATTGGTTTGCGCAAAAGTTGTCACATCTACAAACTAAGGTATGTTTTCTGGAATTTACGCAGCTTTTAGTTTATGACTGCCTATCTCATTTCTTGAGGTGCTAAAATGGCAGGGCAGTACAAAACCCCCCCAAATGACCCCATTTTGGAAAGTAGACACCCTAAGGAAATTGATAAGAGGCATGTTGAGCCCATTGAATATTTTATTTTTTTGCCTCAAGCGATTGAATAATGACAAAATTTTTTTTTTTTTTACACAAAGTTGTCACTAAATGATATATTGCTCACACATGCCATGGTTATATGTGGAATTGTACCCCAAAATACATTCTGCTGCTTCTCCTGAGTACGGGGATACCACATGTGGTCAACTTTTTGGAAGCCTAGCCGCGTACGGGGCCCCGAAAGCCAAGCACCGCCTTCAGGATTTCTAAGGGCATACATTTGTAATTTCACTCCTCACTACCTATCACAGTTTTGAAGGCCATAAAATGCCAAGATGGCACAAAACCCCCACAAATGACCCAATTTTAGAAAGTAGACACCCCAAGCTATTTGCTGAGAGGCATGTTGAGTCCATGGAATATTTTATATTTTGCCACAAGTTGCGGCAAAATTACAAACTTTTTTTATTTTATTTATTTTTTTCACAAAGTTGTCACTAAATGATATATTGCTCACGCATGCCATGGGCATATGTGAAATGACACCCCAAAATAAATTCTGCTGCTACTCCTGAGTACGGGGATACCACATGTGTGGGATTTTTTTGGGAGCCTAGCCGCGTACGGGGCCCCGAAAGCCAAGAACCGCCTTCAGGCTTTCTAAGGGCGTAAATTTTTGACTTCACTCCTCACTACCTATTACAGTTTTGAAGGCCATAAAATGCCAAGATGGCACAAAACCCCCACAAATGACCCCATTTTAGAAAGTAGACACCCCAAGCTATTTGCTGAGAGGCATGTTGAGTCCATGGAATATTTTATATCTGGCACAAGTTGCGGGAAAATTACAAACTTTTATTTATTTATTTATTTTTTTCACAAAGTTGTCACTAAATGATATATTGCTCACACATGCTATGGGCATATGTGAAATGACACCCCAAAATAAGTTCTGCTGCTTCTCCTGAGTACGGGGATACCACATATGTGGGACTTTTTGGGAGCCTAGCCGCGTACGGGGCCCCGAAAACCAAGCACCGCCTTCAGGCTTTCTAAGGGCGTAAATATTTGACTTCACTCCTCACTACCTATTACAGTTTTGAAGGCCATAAAATGCCAAGATGGCACAAACCCCCCCCCCCAAATGACCCCATTTTGGAAAGTAGACACCCCTAAATTTAGGGGTACACTAGTGAGACTCAAAGGTAAAAAAGCACCTAGGCTGTCAGCGACTGTATCAAAACGCTACAAGAAAAACTGTTAGCGATCGCAGGGATCAGGCCTGACTCTGCAGTTATGTGTGTTGTGTTTTGTAAGTGACAGTGATCGATCGATACTGCACTTGGGTGGGCTGGTCTGGGCTTGGCGGAGGGGCTAAACGCAGGTGCTAGCAGGTATCTGGGCTGATCCCGCTAACAATGCGTTTTGGGAAACCTAAACTGCTGGCGACGCTAATATAGCTCTGATCAGATACTATATTACTAAGGGAGGTGTATGCTGCGTGCGTGGGTGTTAGCGGTACTGGCACTAACCTGACGCTGCCTGGGGCGACGCAGACCTTATCTGACCCTCAAACTTATATCACCCGCCGGGTGATCAGGGGGTTAAACCTTTATTAGGTAATAAATGGCGGGTGCCCTGAAACTATAAAAAAAATAACTAACCAACCAGCGTCACCTGTAACAGTTATATGGTGATCACTGGTGAAAGGGTTAACTAGGGGGCAATCAGAGGGCTTTATGCGGTAGTATATGGGGGTCCCTGGCGCTATAAAAAGCTGCGGCGAACCTAAATACCTACCTGCCTAACTAGCGTCACCTGTGACACTAATACAGCGATCAGAAAAACGATCGCTTATTAGGCTGGGTTCACACTGGAGCGATGTGGGAACGCCACGAATCCGCGGCGGGTTCCCGCATCGCATGCCTCCCGGCGGCAGTTCACACTGTCCTATGCGAACTGCTGGGAGTGTCAGTGAAATGTTAATGACAACCCCAGATCAGTTCGCATATCGCAGTGCGATCTGCAAACTCGGATCGCATGGTGTGAACACCCATGCGATCCGATTCTGCTGCGGACCAAAAAAAGGGTCCCGTGCGAGTTTGCGGCGGGTGCAGCGCGAATTCAGCCATACTATCTGTATGGCTGAACTCGAATCGCACAGAGATCGGATGTGATTTGCACTGCAGTGCGGTGCGAATCACATCCGTTCTCATAAACCGCTGCAATGTGAACCCAGCCTTAGTGACACTGGCGACGGGGGGTGATCACGGGGTTAAACCTTTATTGGAGGGGTTAGGGGGGTACCTTAGAACTAAAGGGGGCTAACCCTAACTGCCCTAACAGTTATTACAGTCACAAATGACACCCGCCGGGTGATCAGGGGGTTAAACCTTT
Source organism: Lithobates pipiens (assembly GCF_037356315.1). Taxonomy (NCBI): domain Eukaryota; kingdom Metazoa; phylum Chordata; class Amphibia; order Anura; family Ranidae; genus Lithobates; species Lithobates pipiens. The sequence goes on from NW_027507764.1 coordinate 171,275,837, forward strand.
ATTAGGTAATAAATGGCGGGTGCCCTGAAACTATAAAAAAATAACTAACCAACCAGCGTCACCTGTAACAGTTATATGGTGATCACTGGTGAAAGGGTTAACTAGGGGGCAATCAGAGGGCTTTATGCGGTAGTATATGGGGGTCCCTGGCGCTATAAAAAGCTGCGGCGAACCTAAATACCTACCTGCCTAACTAGCGTCACCTGTGACACTAATACAGCGATCAGAAAAACGATCGCTTATTAGGCTGGGTTCACACTGGAGCGATGTGGGAACGCCACGAATCCGCGGCGGGGAGTGTCAGTGAAATGTTAATGACACCCCCAGATCAGTTCGCATATCGCAGTGCAATCTGCAAACTCGGATCGCATGGTGTGAACACCCATGCGATCCGATTCTGCTGCGGACCAAAAAAAGGGTCCCGTGCGAGTTTGCGGCGCGAATTCAGCCATACTATCTGTATGGCTGAACTCGAATCGCACAGAGATCGGATGTGATTTGCACTGCAGTGCGGTGCGAATCACATCCGTTCTCATAAACCGCTGCAATGTGAACCCAGCCTTAGTGACACTGGCGACGGGGGGTGATCACGGGGTTAAACCTTTATTGGGGGGGTTAGGGGGGTACCTTAGAACTAAAGGGGGCTAACCCTAATTGCCCTAACAGTTATTACAGTCACAAATGACACCCGCCGGGTGATCAGGGGGTTAAACCTTTATTAGGTAATAAATGGCGGGTGCCCTGAAACTATAAAAAAATAACTAACCAACCAGCGTCACCTGTAACAGTTATATGGTGATCACTGGTGAAAGGGTTAACTAGGGGGCAATCAGGGGGCTTTATGCGGTAGTATATGGGGGTCCCTGGCGCTATAAAAAGCTGCGGCGAACCTAAATACCTACCTGCCTAACTAGCGTCACCTGTGACACTAATACAGCGATCAGAAAAACAATCGCTTATTAGGCTGGGTTCACACTGGAGCGATGCGGGAACGCCACGAATCCGCGGCGGGTTCCCGCATCGCATGCCTCCCGGCAGCAGTTCACACTGCCCTATGCGAACTGCTGGGAGTGTCAGTGAAATGTTAATGACACCCCCAGATCAGTTTGCATATCGCAGTGCGATCTGCAAACTCGGATCGCATGGTGTGAACACTCATGCGATCCGATTCTGCTGCGGACCAAAAAAAGGGTCCCGTGCGAATTTGCGGCGCGAATTCAGCCATACTATCTGTATGGCTGAACTCGAATCGCACAGAGATCGGATGTGATTTGCACTGCAGTGCGGTGCGAATCACATCCGTTCTCATAAACCGCTGCAATGTGAACCCAGCCTTAGTGACACTGGCGACGGGGGGTGATCACGGGGTTAAACCTTTATTGGGGGGGTTAGGGGGGTACCTTAGAACTAAAGGGGGCTAACCCTAACTGCCCTAACAGTTATTACAGTCACAAATGACACCAATGCAACAAAAAAAAAAATGCAATTGGTGTCACTGTGACTGGGGGGGGCAGGGGTGATTGGGGGGGTGATCGGGGGTGAGAGTGTGCCTGACATGTTCTACTGTGTAGTGTCGTGTTGGTGCAACTCACCGATCCTCTCTCCTCGGTGCCGGAACGAAAAATACCGACACGGAGGAGAGATTACATCACTTCCTCTGCCTGTGTTTACATTACAGGAGAGGAAGTGATGTCACGCTTCACTTCCATTCGTCAGGAGCGATCGCGAGGGGGTGGCCATGAATGAATGGCCGCCCCCTCATCCCGGATCGCTCCTGAACGGATACCGACTGCCGCTGGCACCGGGCCCCCCACCCGCGGGAAGGCAGGGACGTACAGGTATGCCCATATGCCTGCCCATGCCATTCTGTCGACGTATATCGTCGTGCGGCGGTCGGCAAGTGGTTAATGTGTATGTGATGATACTTTAAGATATTTTAAGATGAGAACAATGTAAAGGCATCCTTGGAGTATAATGGCAATACATTCAAAATGTTATTCCAATTCTATCCCCAGGGTAACTGTCTCTTGAGGCAACAAAAACTCCAACAGTGAGGCTGAATAGAAGCCAGGTGAGATGTGGTTATGGTAATGGGGGCATGGGGACAGACTGTAGTGAACCAGGAAAGTGCACGTCAAATGTCACTTGACTTGAGTTCCCTTTACGCATATACAGAAAGGGGCCATTGATGAAAACCATATGTATATAATCCAAATAAAGATGCCTTTACATTGTTTTGCATCTGAAGTGCCCAATTACTGATTCTGTGATTATGACTATATTTATGTCATTTTGTTACTCTATGGATGCATTTAAGGCGTTTGCTTACTGCGCTGACATTTATAATCTAAGCATTAAGTGGATGTGGTTACAATCATCGTGGAATATTTCTTTAAGCCCAGCTACCTCATGTGGTCGAATTAACACATATAATATACGTTCTATTAACCACTTAAGCCACAGAAGGCTTTACCCTCTCCATGACCAGAGCACTTTAACTGGTAATTGCGCAGTCATGCACCGTTGTACACAAACGAAGTTTGCATCCCCCTTTCCCACAAATAGAACTTACTTTTGGTGGTATTTGATCACCTCTAGGATTCTTATTTTTTGCGATATAAATGAAAAAAGACCAAAAATTTGGAAAAAAATCCAATATACTCAATTTTAGTTATACATTTAGGCCAAAATGTATTCAGCCACATGTCCTGGGTAAAAAAAAAAAAATTCAATAAGCGTATATTTATTAGTTTTCGCAAAAGTCATAGCATCTACAAACTATGGTGCATTTTCTGGAATTTAGGCAGCTTTTAGTTTATGATTGCCTATTTCTTGAGGGTGCTAGGTGCTTTTTTTCGGGGGGTGGGGGTAGTTATTGTTTTATGTTGTAATGTGTTTTTTTTTGTATATGAGAAAAAAAATCAATAAAAATTGTGCGATTCAAAAAACATATATAAGCATATATTTATTAGTCTGAGAGGCATGCAGAGTCCATGGAATATTTTATTTTGCCACAAGTGACAGGAAAAAAAAATATATATAAAAAAAAAAAATATATATATATATATATATATATATATAAAAAAAAAATGTATATATATATATATTTTATAAAAAGTTCTCACTTAAATGATTTATTGCTCAAACATGCCCTGGGTATGTGTGAAATTACACCCCAAAATACATTCTGCTGCTACTCCTGAGTAAGGGGATACCACATGTGAGATTTTTTGGCAGTTTAGCCGCATCCAGGAACCCCGAAAACCAATCACCGCCTTCAGGCTTTCAAAAGGCGTGAATTGTTGATTTCACACCTCGCTACCCATCACAGTATCAAAGGCCATGAAATGCCAAGATAGAACAACCCCCCCAAATGGCCCCTTTTCAGAAAGTAGACACCCTAACCGATTTGCTGAGAGGCATATTGAGTATTTTGCAGATCTTTCTTTTTGTCACAAAGTTTTGAAATTAAAAAAATAAAATAAAATACATTTTCCCTTTCTTTCTTCATTTTCCAAAACAAATGCTGCAAAATACTCACTATGCCTCTTAGCAAATAGCCTGGGGCGTCCGTTTTCCAAAATGGGGTCATGTGTGGGGGGAGGTGGGAATTTGTGCTATCTTGCAATTTCATGGCCCCTGAAACTGTGATAGGTAGTGAGGATTGAAATCATCAATTTACGCCCTTAGAAAGCCTAAAGGCGGTGATTGGTTTTGGGGTGCTGTATGCGGCTAAACTGCCTAAAAATCTCACACATATGGCATCACCGTACTCAGGAGAAGCAGCAGAATGTATTTTGGGGTTTCATTTCACATATATCCATGGCGCGTTTGAGCAATATATCATTTAAGTCACAATTTTTTTTTGTGTACAAATAAATAAATAAAAAGTTTGTAATTTTCAAAAAACTTGTGGCAAAATATAAACTATTCAATGGGCTTAACAGGCCTCTCAGCAAATAGCTTGGGATGTCTACTTTCCAAAATAGGGTCATTTGGACACCCCAAGCCAGTGATGGCGAACCTTGGCACCCCAGATGTTTTAGAACTACATTTCCCATGATGCTAAAACTGAGTGCCAGAGCATCATGGGAAATGTAGTTCCAAAACATCTGGGGTGCCAAGGTTCGCCATCACGGCCCTAAGCTATTTGCTGAGAGGCATATTGAGTATTTTGCAGATCTTTCTTTTTGTCACAAAGTTTTGAAATTTAAAAAAATAATAATAAAATTTCCCTTTCTTGCTTCATTTTCCAAAACAAATGAGAGCTGCAAAATACTCACTATGCCTTTTAGCAAATATCTTGGGGCATCTATTTTCCAAAATGGGGTCATGTGGGGTGGGGGGAATTTGTGCTATCTTGACATTTCAGGGCCTCCAAAACTGTGGGTAGTGAGGAGTGAAATCAAAAATGTACGCAATAGTTTTCAAAATGGGGTCATTTGAGGGGGGGTTTTGAACTGTCCAGGCATTTTATGCGCAACATTAGAAGCTTATGCCACACATCACCCACTCTTCTAACTACCTGAACCACCAAGTCCTTTTTGACACTTTATTTACGTGAATTGTATTTTTTATTTGTGTTAGAAAATTACTTTGAACCCCCAAACATTATATATTTTTTAAAGCAGAGGCCCTACAGATTAAAATGGTGAGTGTTTTATTTTTTCAAAATGCATTTTTTTGAAAAAATAAAATAAAAAAAGAAGCTTTTTTTGAATTTTAATGAACAGAATAAAAAAACGATTTTACCCAAATGTTGGTTTCAAAAAAATGCTTTAAAATCACGCACACCCATGCAGCGGTGACAAACTACACATAGACTTTGCAAGGTTACCACTTTAGATGTACAGGGGAGCTCTACTGCTAGAATTATTGCCCTTGATCTGACGTTCACAGCGATACCTCACATGCATGTTGCAATTGCTGTTTACATACGACACAAGATCGATGCTTGCGGTTGAATTTGCGCAAAGGGTGGGGGAGTTCAGGGGTGCTTTAAGTTTTTTTTTTTGCTTTTTTATTTTATTTATACACCGTTCCTTTTTTAAAATATTTTTTATATTTATGATAGCAATAGGTAGTGACAGGTACTCTTTTTGAAAAATGTGGGGTCTATTAGACTCTAGATCTATCCTCTTCCCTTAAAGCATCCGACCACACCAAGATCGATGTGATAAGATGCTAAACAGAGCCCAAAGGCGCTGTTTATATCCGGTGAAACCGAAGTCATGAAATGCTCGTAGCTTCTGGTTTCTTAGGCCATAGAGATGATTGGAGCTGTTCTGGTCTCCAATCAACTCTATGGTCAGCTGGCGGAACCACTGGCTGCATTCTTGGGTTCCCCAGTGGGACAGAAGATCCAGAGAAAACCATGAAATATGGCGTGAGGGGGACAGTCCCTCCCACTGCTTGTAAAATCAGTCTAGTGGCTAATTGGCCACTAGGATTGCTTTTACTTGAAAGCCGACTGCCGGCTGAAAAAACAATACCAAGATGAAGCCTAAACCTGCAGGCATCATTGGTATAACCACTAAAAGTCCAGCAACATACCAGTATGTTGCTGGTCCTTGTTGGACATATATTTCAATATTCTTTTTTTTTTAATGCAGCCTGTGGGCTGAACAAAAAAAGAGATCCTAACAGATTTCTCCATTTCACATCGATTGGTGGTATGCCCACCATTAGAATACCGCCCTGCATCCACCCACTTATAATTATGAGCATACATGCACCGTTCTTTTTTTTTCGTTCAGCTTAACAACAAAAAAAAGGACCTAACAGATTCCTCCATTCACATCGATCGATGTGGATGAAGAAATCTCTGCCAAGAAAAGTGAATAAAAATATATGCCGAAACATAAGGGCGATCCACCCCTATATGTCCACCCCTGCACCCCAATGCTTTAGCATATATGCCCTTTTTTTTTTTTTTTTTAACTGTGATGGTGAAATCACCTCCTACAGCACATGAGTAACGGATTTAGGTATTGAGAGAGCAAACCCTGTTGCTGTCAAAATAAATAAATCAGTGCTGCAGCTGAATAGCGTATCTGAAAAGAAAACAATGGTAACTCAATAAAACAACTTTTTTTTAATTGCAATTTGTGGCAAAAAAATTATAATATATATGCAGAAGTATGGGGCAATCTGCCCCTAAGCTTCGGCATATTAATATATATATATATATATATATTAAACTGTGGTGGTGAAATCACCTCCTACAGCACTGGATTTACGTATTGTGAGAGCAAACCCTGTTGCTGTCAAAATAAATAAATCCCTGCAGCAGCTGAATGGCATACCTGCAAAGTAAACAATGGTTAACAATAAAATGCAGTAACAGTATAGTATAAGGCTGCATTCACACCTCAGTGTTTTGTAATTTGAAGCTTCAAAACGCATAGAGGTGAAAAAAAAAATCAATTATTCTCTATGAAGATGGGTCACATCAATCCATGTCGTCTGAAGCTCAAAAAAGGTTCTGGAGCTTTTTTTTTTTTTTTTTTTTTGTAGATCGAATAGGGCAGATTTGAGTGTTTTTCTGCTCAAATGAAAAAAAGTAAAAAACAAAAAAAATAGTAATATACGAATAATTGTAAAATACATAAATAACTAAACATCATCATAAATAAGTAAAATAAATTAATAATATACTAATAATAAAACAATAAACACCCAAACTCAAAAAAACTACTTATTTTGTTTTGGGGTGTTTAGTTATTTATTATTACTTTAAATTTTTTTTAAAAGGGAAGGATTAAATTTAACTGCTCATGCACACGGACGTTTTAAAAAACTGGCTGCAAAGCTAGCTCCGATGCCTGGAAAAATTGTTGTTAAAAACGTGATTTTTAGCGCGTTTTGCATTGGCGTTTTTGCGCGTTTTTTAGCGTTAGCGTTAAGTAGCGTTTTTTTAAGAAACACATCTCTTGGCTATAGCACTCAGAAAACAAAGAAAATATGTTGCGCGTTTATGCGCGTTTTCCCGCGATTCGCGTTTTTACAGCTCTAGCTCCACGCCACGGAACGCACTGGTCCTGGGTTTTTTTTACAGCTTAAAAACGCCTATGCCATTTGCAGCTCAAAAACGCCTAGGTGGGCATGAAGCCATAGACTAACATGGACAGCCGTTTTTAAGCTGCAAAAAAAGCTCAAAAAAGTGGCTGTAAAAACGTCCGTGTGCATGAGGCCTAAGGGCTATTTATTTTTACTTAGTATAAATTTATTGAATACATTTTTTTTTAATTTATGATTTTTATTTACTTGTGTATTTATTTTACATTTATTAATTTGTTATTATTCATATAATAATAAATACTATAAAATAATAAATAACACTAACCCCAAGTCCTAATCTTAACCTAACCTGAACTCCTTACCAGAACGAAAAAACGTAATAAGTGAATAATAATAAAAAAGAAGAAATAAAAGCTATTGGAAAAGCTAAAAAATCTGAAATACCTAACAAATGATGCAACAGACAATAGTTTCCTCAATTGGCTAATAACAAAATGCATAAAAATGCTCCAAAATTGGGCATAAAACCGCAAAAACGCTTAAAGATGCTACGCTCAGATGTGAATGCAGCCTAACAATAGAATGACATACCTGCAAAGCAAACACGATAAAAGACAACAATAAAACATTACAGTATAGCATAAAATACAGTAAAACAGAGCAGAACAATAGAGAGAGAATAATAAAATTACTATTTTTGACTTATTTTTATTTAAATTTTTTTTTTTTATACTTTTATTATAACTTTGAACGTTCCAGCCTAGGGTCCTTTAAAATACGATGGCCATCTCATCTTTCGAGACCCTGTGTGATAGTGTGCCCTAGGACTGTGCTGTACCCTATGCTAATACTCCACTAATGCGTGGTAGTGAAGGAAACAGTCCCTGATGCAGAAACCAGGTTGCTCAGGACAATAATAGTGGGTGCCATACCTATGTCTGTGTTTTCTACAGACAGAGCATATTCTTTGGGGTGCTCTCTGGGAAGGCTCACTGCATTTGGATTGGGAATTTGGGCCTAAGGACATTATCGAAACAGAAGAACTGTGACAATCTCTTCCTGGCATTTTAGGAAGGATCCAGTTTGAACAGATGCTTGATATAGTACATAAGCATGGAACAGAGCCGATTGAAAGTATACAGACACTTTTTTGGACCAGCGCCTGGCCTTACAGGCAACCAACTACAGCGCCATCATCTGGTCACTGAAGTCTACCCCTCCCATTTTAAGGTTGTATCCGTGGACACAGAGGGGCTTCTTAACAACACCAGTCGCAGTTGTAATTTGGACTGTTGTCCTATCTCACTGCAAGCAATTCAGTGGACCACAAGCAGGCTCCCTTCCCCAGTCTAAGTTGGGTATCTACATGCCGTTGTAGGAAGCTCCGGCGATTAGATCGCACTGTGGCACATGCGCCAATTTGTAAGTGAAAGAGGTGTCTAAAAAGTGGCATGCTTGTATAAAGGTTGTCGACGTAAAAATGTCACCCCTTTCTGAACAAGTGTGGCCCCAAGTCCCAAACAGTCTTGCCGCTGCTCTCTATGTAACCTTGGCAGTTAGGGGGGCTTCATGCTTCTATCTTTTCCCTTGCAAACCAGGAAACTATATGTATAGACTGTCGTCCTGTCGCAGAGCTTATACATCTTGACCCCATATCTGGCAGGCTTGCTGGGGAGAAACAGTTTGAACACAAGGCGGCCAGAAAACGTAACCAGGGACTGGTCAATGCAGACATCTTGATCGGGAATAAACCAGGCTGAAAATTGTTGGTTGAAGTGGTTTACGAGGAGCTGAATTTTGTGGAGCCGATCATATTCAGGGACACCCGGAGGACGAGTTCATTGTTGTTAAAGTGCATGAACCGCAAGATTTTTTCTCATCAATTCCTGACCATGGCAGCAGAGAACACAGGTATATGGTGAATTGGGTTAGTGGACCAATATGACCGCAACTCGCCCTTTTTAGTAATGCCCATGAGGAGGGATAGGCCCAGAAAGGTCTTAAATTTGGGAACCGTTCTAGGCTTCTAGCCAAATTCTCTGGCAAGGGTTAAATTTGGACTTGTGTCGATAAATTGACCAGCATATAAATTTCTTTGGTCCACAATAGATCTGTACAGATCTTCCATGAAAAACAGCCCATAAAAGTCAAGGGAAGTAAAAGCCACTGTTTCCACATGAATTCCGGGTTGGCCAGTGAGTGAATGGGGGAAGGATGGGCGCTGCAGAAGTGGTGGGCTGCCAATCAGGATTTGCAAGCGCATCAGGAAGGGAGTAAAGAATGCTCCTTACACTGGTCCCTTTCACAAGGGCTGTCCAATCAGGTCCACCTGTCAGTTTTTCAGGCGATCCCCCACTGAGCAAGTGGAATCTGCTGCACAGAGGCGCTCATGTGAAAGAGGCCTTAAAAGATAACTAAAAAGATCAGAGGTGGTAGTAGCAACTGAGGGGCAGAAATTGCTCAGAATCGCTGGGGAACTCTGGGGTTCCACGACATTGGTTGAGAAAGGCTGCTCACTTTTATGACAGCATTCTAGAGTCATGTTAACACTGTTACTGAGGACACTAATATTCGTACTAATAGTGCACCCAAAGCCACCCCCAGTCGGTTGGGTCAACCACACCCCCCGGGCAGTCGGTTACGAGCCTGGCACTTAACCCATCTATGGTGCTGGCAGCGCTTTCCTCCAGGCAACGGCTTCCACCGTGCGTCTCCTCCCTCCTCCAGGCAAATTGGAACGCTTCTCCTTTCGGTCACTCGGGTATCAGGTCTCAGACCCAATTCCTGATTGACCGGGAGAAGAATCAGTACGACAATAGCGAATATTCATTAGCTATTGTCACACAACTGGGTGGGCTCAGAGAACAGTGTTCTGCTCCCCGAGCCCACCCTTTTCTGAAGCCTATTAGATCCTCTGGCTCTAATCGCATGCTTCAAAAAAAAAAAAAAACCATATTGGAATCCATGTGTCTGGCACCCTCCATGTAGATAAAGTGGTCAGATGTATGGATGGGGGGGGCGGCCCCCCTGCATTATGGGCCGCCACTGTTCAGGCATACGATTTACATGCAGAAGCAGCTGCACAAATGCCTTCTGACTGAAGTGTTCAAACTCAAGACAGGAGAACCTGAAATGTATCATGTGAAGGGGAAACTCAGGCCTGAAACATGTCTAGGACCATACCCAGATACAAAATATAATTTTCTGAAATCAGGCATCCTAGAGAATAAAACAGTGGTAGTTCATCTTACACAATATTAGCGCAAAGGTAAAAAATAAACTAAAGTTGATTTTAAGGCACACAAAGGCAATACCCAATTTTTTTGTAAAATACAAACGATTAGGTTGTGCCGAGTTAATTAATACCCAAAATGTAAAATCTAAAACTTGTGTGCATAATGAAATGGTGACAAATTTCAGTATCCTATTTTTTCCACAGGTGACACTTTAAAGGCCTCTACAAGTAATCAGTTTATAGCTATGCAGGAGCTAAAATTATTGCTCTCATTCTGGTGTACACGTGTTACATTTGTACATGTGTTTATGTAGGGGGCCTCAAAAATGTTATGTGCTTGGGTGTAACGTAAAAAGCATGAGGCACACTGGTAGCTGGAGGGGTTATTCTGAGCTGGTCTACATTTTACCCCATACCCATTCACATAGGGTGGGGGGCTGCTATCCGCGGGCCCCCTTATTAAAGGGGGGTCCCGGATTCTGATAAGCCCCCTGCCCGCAGACCCCGACAAGCAACGGCCAGGGTTGTCGGGAAGAGGCCCTTGTCCTCATCAACATGGGGACAAGGTGCTTTGGGGTGGGGGGCCGCGCGGCCCCCCCTTTCCCAAGGCACCCCCCATGTTGAGGGCACGCGGCCTGGTACGGCTCAGGAGGGGGGCTCGCTCGTCCCCACCCCCTTTCCTGACCGGCCGGGCTGCGTGCTCGGATAGGGGTCTGGTATGGATTTTGGGGGGGACCCCACGCCGTTTTTTTTCGGTGTAGGGGATTCCCCTTAAAATCCCTACCGGACCTAAGGGCCTGGTATGCTCCCGAGAAGGTTACTCATGGTTAGTGTTTTGGTGAAGCTATTTATTATCAATCAACTGTGTTTACTCTTTTTAAATCATAATGACATGCCCTTTGATATTGAGTAGTTTTGGGTGGGACTGTGGGCATGTGTGCGGTGGATCTGTGTGCTGCACAGACTTCAGACTCTGCCCACCCACATCGCTTTACCCTGCTTTGCTCTCATTTTATGTCTGTACACTGTACATTATTTCCCCACAGTGCGGTATGAGGAGTGGATGTGCTAGGGCTTGCATTCTCTGAGCCATGCATATCCTGGTCTGCCAGGGGATGGTCTGGTCATAGGAGGTGGGACAGACCAAGAGTGCAGTGGCCAGATCATCCAATTACACAGCACAGTGGGTGGATCAGACTGGGAGTCCTAGACTACTTCCTTCACCCACTGCAGTGAGCAGCAGTGTGATTATGCGTCCCCTGCCTTTACTAAAAAAAATACATGGGGGATTGAACAAGACTAGTGACTGAGGGGAATAGAAGACATCAGTCATCATTCTTGTAAACAGTCACCATTCTTGTAAGCAGGATAGAAGTGGGGCAAAGGGCTATTCACTGAACAAATAAAGCTGGATTTCTCACAGACAGGTGTCCTTTGCTGTGCAAGACCAACCAATTATTTGAAACGGTATGGAGCACCTGTACACATGTAATCAATTTCTGCCCAGAGTTCTGCTTTAATGGACAGCTTTCCTACTTACCATTTTTTATTTAAAGAACTTAATGCATTACAGAATAAAATTACCTTGGGATTCTTTAAAACCAGGAAGATTTTGAAGGACTTCAAAGCACAGGCTGTACATACTTTTACACAACGCTTCCTGCACAATACTGCAAAGCAAGCTATGACGCTTCAGAACATCCATCTGGTCACAGGGCCACACTGCACTGTGTATATTCCAATCACACTCTAGAACCAGCATTAAACGGGGGAAAAAAAAAAAAAAAGATAAACGCATTAGAAATGTATGTGTGAATCAAAATGTATTTTGAACCTCTCTTTGAACAGGAAAAATGTCTTGCCTTGCCAAAAAGACCCTACAACTCACCCAAGGGAGCCTATTCCTCCCAGACTTTCGGCTGTACTATTGGGCAACAATTTTTGGCACCAGGAGGTGGTGGTTCTCTCAGCCAAAGGACAATCTAGCAGTTACTGTGGAGGCAGCAATCGTAGGGTCTTGTGCTACTCTCAGGAATTTGGTTTTTCATAGTAATCTGCTCATTCTTCGCTCACCTGTCTGATGAAAACCACTATCATAGTCTGGAGTCAGGCAAGAGCATGGTATTGCTCCCCTGTCTCTCCTCACATGCCCCTAAGGGACAATTCTACCTTTCCCCTTGGGTGCCCTGCCAGATCCACAAATCTGGAATACTTGAGGAGCCGCAGCATTGAAACACATTATGTCTGAGGGCAAATTGATGAGTTTTGCAGAGCTTAAAGTGGATGTAAACCTAATTCATGAAATTTGAGCTGGGCACATACAGTTGTGCTCATAAGTTTACATGCCCTGGCAGAATTAATGTTTTCTTGGCCATTTTTCAGAAAATATGAATGATGACACAAAAAACTTTTCTTTTACTCATGGTTAGTGTTTGGCTGAAGCTATTTATTATCAATCAACTGTGTTTACTCTTTTTAAATCATAATGACATCAGAAACTATCCAAATGACCCTGATCAAAAGTTTATATACCCTGGTGATTTTGGCCTGATAACATGCACACAAGTTGACACAAAGGGGTTTGAATGGCTATTAAAAGGTAACCACCCTCCCCTGTGATCTGTTTTCTTGTAATTAGTGTGTGTATAAAGATCAATGAGTTTCTGGACTCCTGACAAACCCTTGCATCTTTCATCCAGTGCTGCACTGACGTTTCTGGATTTTTAGTCATGGGGAAAGCAAAAGAATTGTCAAAAGATCTGCGGGGAAAAAAAAACTGTACAAAACCGGAAAGGGATATAAAAAGATATCTAAGGAATTGAGAATGTCAATCAGCAGCGTTCAAACTCTAATCAAGAATAGGAAAATGAGGGGTTCTGTTGAAACCAAACCAAGGTCAGGTAGACCAACTAAAATTGCAGCCACAACTGCCAGGAAAGTTGTTCGGGATGCAAAGAAAATCCCACAAATAACTTCAGGTGAAATAAAGGACTCTCTGAAAACATGTGGTGTGGCTGTTTCAGAGATGGGCTGCATGGTCGAGTTGCCAGAAGAAAACCATTACTATGCAAATGCCAAAGTATGCCGATTACAATACGCCAAACAGCACAGAGACAAGCCTCAAACCTTCTGTCACAAAGTCATTTGGAGTGATGAGACCAAAATTGAGCTTTTTGGTCACAACCATAAACACTTCATTTAGAGAGGAGTCCACAAGGCATATGATGAAAGGTACACCACTCCTACTGTGACACACAAAGGTGGATCGCTGATGTTTTGGGGATGTGTGAGCTACAAAGGCACAGGAAATTTGGTCAAAATTGATGGCAAGATAATCAAAAAATACTGGAGGGACATTTGAATTCATCAGCCCGGAAGCTGCACATAGGATGTACTTGGGACATGCCAACATGATAATGATCCAAAACACAAGGCCAAGTCAACCTGTCATTAGCTACAGCAGAATAAAGTGCAGGTTCTAGAGTGGCCATCTCAGTCTCCTGACCTCAATATAATTGAGCCACTCTGGGGAGATCTCAAACGTGCAGTTCAAGCAAGATAGTCCAAGAATTTCCAGGAACTGGAGGGTTTTTGCCAAGGGGAATGTGCAGCTTTACCATCTAAGAAGATAAAGAGCCTCATCCACAAATACCATTAAAGACTTCAAGCTGTCATTGATGTTAAAGGGGGCAATGCATGGTATTAAGAACTGGGGTATGTAAACTTGTGATCAGGGTAATTTGGGTAGTTTCTGTTGCCATTATGATTTAAAAAGAGTAAACACAGTTGATTGATAATAAATGGCTTCAGCCAAACACTAACCATGAGTGAAAGAAACGTTTGTGTTATCATTCATATGCTCTGAAAAATGGCCAAGAAATCATAAATTCTACCAGGTTATATAAACTTATGAGCACAACTGTAGAGCTGTAGTATTTTCTTATCTCTCTCCAAAGTGCCAAGTCCTGTGCGTTTCTTCTGCCCCGTAGCTCTTTTATCGGCCTGATAACTTCTGACAAGTTCTTCAACACAGGAAATAAAAGCAGCCTGAAGTTTGTAGAAGCAGCCTGAAGTTTGTGTTGTGAGAGGATGCTATAAATATATTAAGAGTGTTTCTCCATTCAGAGCAGAGCTCTGCACATTCCTTCCTTCCTTTGCCAATGTGGATTGGGAGGTGTATGTCTTTCCTCCAATTAGCTGTCTTGGCTGTATGCCAATAATCCACTCCTAGTGCTGAACAGGAAGAGAAAATCCTGTAACACTGTGCACTTTCTAAAGAATGTATAAAGATGAAGACAGCAGATATGCATGTAAAACTTAGTAGGCAGATTTGTTTCACCCTTGTGTATCATCTGAGGCTGTTCACTTCATTGGGTATAGGAGAGGGTTTACATCCACTGTAAAGTGTTGGTAAAGTCTCGTTTTTGTTTTAAATAACAAACAACTCACCAGAACTTCTGGCCTCTCCCTCCTGTTGAGTGCCCCCAGAGCAAGTAGCTTGCTATGGGGGCACCCAAGTCGAGTTGCAGCTCTGTGTGTCCATTCAGACACAGAGCTGCGGTTCGGCCCCACCTCTCTCTCTCTCGATTGGCTAACTGACTTTGACAGCAGTGGGAGCCAATGGCGCCACTGCTGTGTCTCAGCCAATCAGGAGTGAGAGTCCAGGATGGCCGAGGTATTTGTGTACATCGCTGGATAGAGATGGGGCGTGGGTAAGTGATCTGAGACTCCGCCAATCATTTGGTCAAATTGATGAGACTTTTTTGGAAATGGCAGGCTGATCTGGCAGATTTGTTAGAAGATGACTGGGATGAATGAATAAGCCACTATATTACTAATATGATTTCCGCCAAGGATAAGTTTATACAGAATTCCTCTACAGGGCATATTACACTCCCAACTGCCTAGCTGCTATATACCCTATAAATATCCTACTATGTCATAGGTGTCAGCTTGTCAAAAGCACATTATTTTATGTGGCTTGGACCTGCCCCAGTATCTGTCCTTTTTGGGAAGCAGTACGTGAGGATACTAACGTTGCCTGTGACCTAGCCTTAAATTTGGATCCTAAGGTATTGTTGTTGGGTGTCCTGGATGGTGCAGAACTGTGCCATTATGTGAAATTGTTGTCTTTTAAATTACTTTTTATGCTTTTAAGAAAATCTTTATAAAATGCAAGGCTCCTCTACCTCCTATTATAACTTCCTGACAAGCTGCCATTAAAAATGTTTTCTCTTTCTAAAAATGAACAGACGAAAGCCATAATTGACTCCTGGGGTATAAATAAGGCTATACTTGACTGTGCTGTCCCCAAACAATTTCCACTTTGTCCTCTTTCCCTGTTTTTACCTACACTCCCCTCTCCCCCGCCTTCTTCCAACCCAACCCCCCATTCTGGATTTTTACTCTAAATCACAGGGATTATGATGGTAATGCCTAAATACTGGATTCTACCGGCCTATATATGGTCAAATGTGGATGTATCAACATCGGTTATCACTTCCTAATACTGTGCATGACCTAGTTTACTTCTGTACCGCTGACCCCATTTAGAATTAGAAGGTTTGTGATCCCCTTTAGTCAGTATAAAAAGAGGTTTTAACCACTTCCGACTGGCACACGACGATGTACGTCGGAAGAATGGCACGGACAGGCATATGGGCGTACAGGTATGTCCCTTTAAGAATGCCGCCATGCCATCACATGCGCGCCGGTCGCGAACCCCCGTGAGTCCGGTCGTGGGTCCCGCGGACTCGATCGCCGTGGGGATACACGCAAACGTCTCACGGGGAGGCTGAATGGGGAGATGTGGAAGTAAACAGCATCTCCCCATTCTGCCTAGCAACAAGTGACACTGATCTCTGCTCCCTGTCATTGGAGCAGAGATCAGTGTTCACTAACACACAGCCACGCCCCCACAGTTAGTAACACGCCCCTAAGATACACGTAACCCCTACGCTGCCACCTTCTGGTTAATCCCTTCACTGCCAGTGGCATTTACACATCAGTGCATTTGTATAGCACTGATTGCTGTATAAATGACAATGGTCCCAAAAATGTGTCAAAAATGTTGCGATGTGTCTGCCATAATGTTGCAGTCACAATAAAAAACACTGATCCACCATTACTAGTAAAAAAAATAATAATAATAGTAATAAAAAAAAAAAAAAATATATATATATATATATATATATATATATATTAATAAAAATGCCATAAAACTATCCCCTATTTTGTAAAGGCTATAAATTTTGCGCAAACCAATCAATCGCTTATTGCGATTTTTTTAAACAAAAATATGTAGAATACGTATCGGCCTAAACTGAGGAAAATTTTATTTTTTTTAATATATTATTGGGGGATATTATAATAAAAAGTAAATATATAATGCATTTTTTTTTTAAATTGTCGCTTTTTTTGTTTATAGCGCAAAAAATAAAAAACGCAGGGGTGATCAAATACCACCAAAAGAAAGCTCTATTTGTGGGGGAAAAAAAAAGGACATCAATTTTGTTTGGGAGCCACGTCGCAGGATCGCACAATTGTCAGTTAAATCGACACAGTGCCGAATAGCAAAAAGTGGTCTGGTCTTAAGCCAGCAAAATGGTCCGGTCTGAAAGTGGTTAAGCTGTACTTGCTATGTATATGCTGCAATTTTTTTAAATAATATAAAATATAATTAAAACAAATTTAAATAAAAAAATAAAAAATTGTAATCCTTTTTTTACAAAAATATATATACGCGCACACACACACACACAATCGCATACATACACACAGTATCTCACAAAAGTGAGTACACCCCTCACATTTTTGTAAATATTTTATTATATCTTTTCATGTGACAACACTGAAGAAATTACACTTTGCAATAATGTAAAGTAGTGAGTGTACAGGTTGTATAATTGTGTCAATTTGTTGTCCCCCCAACAAAAGTGAATACACCCCTAAGTGAAAAGGTCCAAATTGGGCACAAAGTGTCAATATTTTCTGTGGCCACCATTATTTTCCAGCACTTCCTTAGCCCTCTTGGGCATGGCATTCAACAGAGCTACACAGGTTGCCATTAGAGTCCTCCTCCAGTCCTCCATGATGACATCACAGAGCTGTTGGATGTTAGAGACCTTGCGCTCCTCTATCTTCCGTGTGAGGATGCCCCGCAGATGATCAAGTGGGTTTAGGTCTGGAGACATGCTTGGCCAGTCAATCACCTTTACCCTCAGATTCTTTAGCAAGACAGTGGTCATATTGGAGGTGTGTTTGGGGGTCATTATAATGTTGGAACACTGCTCTGCGGCCCAGTCTCCGAAGAGAGGGGATCATGCTTTGCCTCAGTAAGTCACAGTACATGTTGGCATTCATGGTTCCCTCAATGAACTGTAGCTCCCCAGTGCCAGCAGCACTCATGTAGCCCCAGACCATGACACTCCCACCACCTTGTTTGACTGTAGGCAAGACGCACTTGTCTTTGTACACACACGCTTGACACCATCGGAACCAAATACGTTTATCTTGGTTTCATCAGATCACAGGACATGGTTCCAGTAATCCATGTGCTTAGTCGGCTTGTCTTCAGCAAACTTTGTGGGCTTTCTTGTACATCATCTTTAGAAGATGCTTCCTTCTGAGATGATAGCCATGCAGACCAATTTGATGCAGTGTATGGTCTGAGCCCCTACCCCTTTCAACCTCTGCAGCACGCGGTATCTGGAAGAAGCTGATTGAGCACAGCTGCTCCTCTGGCCTCGTGGGTACTTTATGTCAGGATGCTGGTGACTGTGTACTATTAGGATAACTGAGCCAAATAGTTTTTCTCCTTAGGGGTCCCTACCTCTGACCCATCCCCCGCCCCCCCCCCCGTGAGAACTGTACTCTTGAAATTGAAAAGAATTGTGGCAGGAGATTGCACCACAGAGAAGAGTGTCCACCTATTTTTACTAGTGGTTCTGAAGTATCCCATACAACCTTATACCTTCTCCAAGTTTATTCAGCAAAATAAACCAAAAAAAAAAAAAAACACCCTACTGTCCCTTGTGTCAGTGTACCTGGACTGTGCTTTGATGTGTGCTGGCAGCCTCTGCACTAATAAGAACTGTCATCAACATTATTTCTGCTGCAGTATCAGGCAACATGCATGGACTGTGCTCTTGTTACATTAAATCATTATCACCATCATCCAGCGGCCCTATCGAGGGTCAGCCTGGCTGCTTCTGCACAAATAAGGAGAATTCCAGTCATTATGATTATCATGTAATGTGCATTGACTGCTCGTTACATTAACCACTTGCAGACCGGACCATTTTGCTGGTCAAAGACCAGACCACTTTTTGCGATTCGGCACTGCATCGCTTTAACTGACAATTGCGCGGTCGTGGGACGTGGCTCCCAAACAAAATTGACGTCCTTTTTTTCCCACAAATAGAGCTTTCTTTTGGTGGTATTTGATCACCCCTGCGGTTTTTATTTTTTGCGCTATAAACAAAAATAGAGCGACAATTTTGAAAAAAAAAAACGCATTATTTTTTACTTTTTGTTATAATAAATATCCCCCAAAAATATATAAAAAAACATTTTTTTCCCTCAGTTTAGGCTGATACGTATTCTTCTACATATTTTTGGTAAAAAAAAAAATCGCAATAAGCGATTATTGATTGCTTTGCGCAAAAGTTATAGCGTTTACAAGATAGGGATAGTTTTATAGCATTTTTATTAATAATTATTTTATTATTATTATTTTTTTTTTTACTAGTAATGGCGGCGATCAGCGATTTTTATTGTGACTGCGACATTGTGGGGGACCCATCGGACATTTTTTCCACATTTTTGGGACCATTGTCATTTATACAGTAATCACTGCTATATAAATACAGTGATTCCTGTGTAAATGACACTGGCAGTGAAAGGGTTAACCAGTGGGTGGCAGTGTAGGGGTTAAGTGTTCCTAGGGGTGTGTTACTAACTGTGGGGGGGTTGGGCTTTCATTTAGTGAACACTGATCTCTGCTCCAATCACATGGAGCAGAGATCAGCGTCACTAGTTGCTAGGCAGAATGGAGAAATGTTGTTTACACACCATTTCCTCCATTCGGCCGCTCCGTGAGACGATCGCGGGGATGCCCGCGGCGATCGAGTCCGCGGGTCCCGCGACCGGACTCACGGGGGTCCCGACCAGCGCGGGAGCGCGCCGCCGGCGGCGCGCTCCCGATGGCAGGGCGGCATTGAATATTGGACGTACCTGTACGCCAATATGCCTGCCCGTGCCATTCTGTCGACGTACATCGTCGTGCGCTGGTCGGGAAGTGATTAAATCATCATCACCCAGTGGCCCTATCAAGTGTCCCATTACAATAGTATCTGGGCAAGATAAGGGTTTAGCCCAGTATCAGGAATCTCCACTTAGACCAGATTTGTTTAGGTGTGTAAATGAGTTAAGCCAGAGAAGAAAATGGGAGAGAAAGAGAACAAGGGGTGGAGGGAACAGAGGAAGTTAGGGAAGGGGTTCACAAGGTAAAAAAGTTGGGCCTCCATGAACAGCCACAAAGAGCACAGCCAATCTAAGTGCAGCAATATTAAAACATTTTATTCCAAGGTAGACAATTGAATACTCACAAGATCATAGATGTGTCAGCGCATTGGAATGATTACGGAAGTACAGTGCCTTGCGAAAGTATTCGGCCCCCTTGAACTTTTCAACCTTTTGCCACATTTCAGGCTTCAAACAAAGATATAAAATTTGTATTTTTTGTGAAGAATCACCAACAAGTGGGACACAATTGTGAAGGGGAACGAAATCTATTGGATTTTTGAAACTTTTTTAACTAATAAAAAAATGAAAAGTGGGGCGTGCAAAATTATTCGGCCCCCTTGTGTTAATACTTTGTAGAGCCACCTTTTGTTGCGATTACAGCTGCAAGTCGCTTGGGGTATGTCTCTCTCAGTTTTGCACATCGAGAGACTGAAATTCTTGCCCATTCTTCCTTTCAAAACAGCTCGAGCTCAGTGAGGTTGGTTTGAAGAGCGTTTGTGAACAGCAGTTTTCAGCTCTTTCCACAGATTCTCGATTGGATTCAGGTCTGGACTTTGACTTGGCCATTCTAACACCTGGATACATTTATTTGTGAACCATTCCTTTGTAGATTTTGCTGTATGTTTGGGATCATTGTCTTGTTGGAAGATAAATCTCCGTCCCAGTTTCAGGTCTTTTTCAGACTCCAACAGGTTTTCATCCAGAATGGTCCTGTATTTGGCTGCATCCATCTTCCCCTCAATTTTAACCATCTTCCCTGTCCCTGCTGAAGAAAAGCAGGCCCAAACCATGATGCTGCCACCACCATGTTTGACAGTGGGGATGGTGTGTTGAGGGTGATGAGCTGTGTTGCTTTTACACCAAACATATCGTTTTGCATTGTGGCCAAAAAGTTCGATTTTGGTTTCATCTGACCAGAGCACCTTCTTCCACATGTTTGGTGTGTCTCCCAGGTGGCTTGTGGCAAACTTTAGACGAGTCTTTTTATGGATATCTTTGAGAAATGGCTTTCTTCTTGCCACTCTTCCATAAAGGCCAGATTTGTGCAGTGTACGACAGATTGTTGTCCTATGGACAGACTCTCCCACCTCAGCTGTAGTTCTCTGTAGTTCATCCAGAGTGATCATGGGCCTTTTGGCTGCATCTCTGATCAGTCTTCTCCTTGTCTGAGCTGAAAGTTTAGAGGGACAGCCAGGTCTTGGTAGATTTGCAGTGGTCTGATACTCCTTCCATTTCAAAATGATCGCTTGCACAGTGCTCCTTGGGATGTTTAAAGCTTGGGAAATCTTTTTGTATCCAAATCCGGCTTTAAACGTCTCCACAACAGTATTACGGACCTGCCTGGTGTGTTCCTTGGTCTTCATGATGCTCTCTGCGCTTTCAACAGAACCCTGAGATTATCACAGAGCAGGTGCATTTATACAGAGACTTGATTACACACAGGTGGATTCTATTTATCACCATCAGTCATTTAGGACAACATTGGATCATTCAGAGATCCTCGCTGAACTTCTGGAGTGAGTTTGCTGCACTGAAAGTAAAGGGGCCGAATAATTTTGCACGCACCACTTTTCAGTTTTTTATTTGCTAAAAAAGTTTAAAATATCCAATAGATTTCGTTCCACTTCACAATTGTGTCCCACTTGTTGGTGATTCTTCACAAAAAATTTAAATTTTATATCTTTATGTTTGAAGCCTGAAATGTGGCAAAAGGTTGAAAAGTTCAAGGGGGCCGAATACTTTCGCAAGGCACTGTATAAGTCTTTCAGACCTTATAAATCATAGCTGATAGCTTTTCTTGCATTCACTAGCGTAGACACCACTGGTCCCAAGATGCCACGGTCCTTTCATACCCTGGCTTCAATAGCCATGCCGTCAAATTTAGAGACTGTAAATTGGGGTGGAATATAGAACCTCAAGACAGTAGATCGGAGCGACGTGGAAGCATCCATGGCCTGTCTATTGTCAGTCTCACAGTCTCCGGGAACCAGGGCCTTCTGGGCCAGGCTGTTGCCACCAGAATGACTGGAATCCTCTCTCTCCGAATCCTGCGTAACAAATGTGGAAGGAGAGGGATTGGAGGGAAAGCATAAACCAAGGAGTACTGGCTCCAGGGAAACCATCAGAGACACAAACCGCTGTAGCTTGTTGTTGAACCTGGATGCCAGTAGGTCGATCCATGGCCATCCCCAACGTTGGCAAATTTCCTGGAACACCTCTGGGTGTAGGGATCATTTCCCCGGGCAGATCTGCTGGCGGCTGAGATAATCTGCCTTCCAGCTCTCTACTCCCGAGATATGGACTGCCAATATTATAGGCACACGTTCCTCTGCCCAGGCTAGTATGTAGTTCATTCCTGGTACTGCCTTGGTGGTTTACATAGGCCACTGCAGTGGCATCGTCGGACTGAGCCCTGATGGGGCAGTGCTGAAGCTCCACCTTCAGGATCATAAGGTCAGACGTACTGCTCGTTATTCTAGGACTTTGATAGGCAGGATCTGCTCTGTCCCTGATCATTTCCCCTGGGCTTTGAGCCTGTCTAGGGTCGATTTCTAGCCTGAGACACTGGCATCTGTAGTCAGTACTCTACAAGTTACTGGGAGAAAGGATTTCCCTTTCACAGGTTCTGATTCTGCAACCACCAGTTTAGGCTTAAGCATGCCTGAGGAGATAAGCACGTTGGATGATCCAGGGCTTTTCTTCCTCTGTTCCAAGTCAACAAGATGTCTTGTTGTAAAGGCCTGGAATGGAACTGGGCATAGGGTACTGCCTCGAAGGAGGATACCATCCTCCCTAGAAGACTCAGAGCCAAATGGAGGGTTGTCTGGTGCCCCTTATCTGGCGCACCAGATCCTTCAGGGCACAGATCCTTACGGGTGGCAAGAATACTCTTTCTTGGAACATTTTTAGAATCAGATCTAAATATTTTAGACTTTTCGGTATTTATGATCCAGCCTAAGCTTTTCAAATACATCACTGTGTATATTATTCTCTATTCTAGAGCCTGTACAGAGTGATTTCTGAGCAGGAGGTCGTCCAGATACCCAAGCACCAGGATCCCTTGGGCTCTTAAAAGACCCAGTACTGGTGCTAGGACCTTTGTAAACAACTGTGGAGTTGTAGCAAGCCCAAAGGGAAGAACCACAAACTGAAGATTACATTCCTCTACTGCAAAACGTAGGAACCTCTGATGAGGCTGAAAGATGCTATGTGAAAGTATGCGTCCTTTATATCGATGAAGGCTAAAAAGTCTCCTCGCTGGAGTGAGGTTACTACTGAGTAGACAGAATCCATCTGAAAGGATTGTATCAATAGATACTTGTTCAGGGACTTTAGGTCCAAAATGGGCCTTGTATCCTAGTTTGGTTTCTGAACCGTAATCAGGTTTGAGTAAAATCCTGTGCCCCTTTCGGATACCAGAACCTCTACAATCACTCCTTCATGCACTAGATCAGTGGTCATCAACCCTGTCCTCAGGGCCCACTAACAGGCCAGGTTTTATGTATTACCTTGGGGAGCTGCAGACTAGAATACTGCAATCACTGAGCAGCAAATGATATCACCTGTGATGTATTTCAGTTATCTTGCAAACCTGGCCTGTTAGTGGGACAGGACAGGGTTGATGACCACTGCACTAGATGATGTAGTGCCTGAAGCAATACGTTTATTTTTGAAGGACCCGAGGGAACGCTGGATCTTAGAAACCTCTGAGGGGGCACCCCTCGTAACTCCAGCTTGTAACCGCAAAATATAATTGAGGTGACCCACTCATCCTGAATTGTTTTCCAAATGTCCGCAAAGTGCAGCAGGCTTCCCCCCACCCGATGGAGTGGGGGTGTCACCTCAAAAGGAGGGCTTAGTGCTGGATTTAGAAGAATCTTGGACCCAGGGCTTTTTCTAGTCCTGGCGCCCTGTTGGCGGCAGAACCATCGTGACACCGAGACATTTGAGGAAGCAGTCCCTGGGTTTTTAAACTGGGATGTTTGGTGCTTTTCTTCACAGGAAGTAGAGAACTCTTCCCTCTGGAAATCTTTTGGATATATTTGTCCAAGTGATCACTGAATAAACGTTCCCCATGAAACGCGAAACCTGACAATAACTTTTTACAAGCAAGCTCAGCTGACCAGTTCTTAAAGTGGAGGTTTACACAAAAATGGAACCTCCACTTTTCAGAACCCTCCCCCTGTATAATACAGGTATTTGCACCCAGTTCCAGGAATAGACTCCCGCAGGAGTCACACCTCCTCCCGCTGTCTCCTGGGAAACACACAGGTCCCAGGAGATAGTGGGAACCAGTTGGACATGCAGCGGGACTCATGCGCCGCAGGGAACCCGCAACGCTTCAATTCCTGATCCCCTCACCGAGGATGGCGGCGGCGGCTGCTGAGAGCCGTGCGATTGATCGGCTTCGGCTGCCGACATCCCTGGACCCTGGGATAGGTAAGTGTCCATTTATAAAAAGTCAGCAGCTGCAGTATTTGTAGCTGCTGGCTTTTAATATTCTTTTTCAGGTGGACCTCCTCTTTAAGCCATGAACCTCTGCGCATATGTACAGACAAGAGAGCCAGATGAGAAACCTGCTGTATTGAATCCTTTAAAGCATCAACAGCAAAACACAGCGCTCGAGGAATATCTGTCTGTCTTTCAGGCAGATCATCCTACTGGTTAGGCCTATCCGGCCATTTGACTTGATTCTTTACGGACTGTCAAACAATAATTGCTGCAACAGCTGGCTGAATTGGCCAAAGAAAAGGAAGCCTTTAAAGTGGTTGTAAACCCTTACAACACACTTTGACATACAGGTAAGCCTAGATTAAGGCTTACCTGTAGGTCCAAGAAATATCTCCTAAACCTACACGGTGTAGGAGATATTTACCGAAAGACAGGCACCGCTGTCTGAGCGCGCCGCCGTCAATGGCGATATGCCGCGCGTGGCGGCTCCCGTGCGCATGCGCAGGAGTGACGTCATCGCGGCTGTGCCGAATGACAGCGGCGGAGCGGCGAGACCCACCGAGAAGATGGATGCGCCGGACTACAGGGGACAGCAGTGACATCGCTGGCTCCTGTGTCAGGTAAGTGACACATAATGGACTATTATGTGATGCATAGTAGTCCATTATGCTTTACCTTTGCAGGGAATGAAAGAGGAAGTAAACTCATCAGGGTTTACTTCCAGTTTAGTAACTCCAATTGCTTGTCAACAGGGTCTTTTCAAGCCCTGTGCGTTATCTACCGGACAAGTTAAGTTCTTGTTTAACCCTTTCATGACTAAGCCTATTTTTGGCATTTGGTGTTTACAAGTTAAAATCCATATTTTTTGCTAGAAAATTACCTGGAACCCCCAAACATTACATATATTTTTTTAGCAGAGACTCTTGAGAATAAAACAGCGATTGTTGCAATATTTTATGTCAGACGGTATTTGCGCAACGGTGTTTTAAACGCAACTTTTTTGGAAAAGGGACACTTTCATGAATTAAAAAAAAAAAAACGAAACAGTAAAATTAGCCCAATTTTTTTGCATAATGTGAAAGATAATGTTACGTCGAGTAAATAGATACCAAACATGTCACACTTTATAATTGCACGCACTCGTGGATTGACGACAAAGTACGGTACCTAAAACTCTCAATAGGTGACGCTTTAAAAAAAATTTTACGGTTACCAGGTTAGCGTTACAGAGGAGGTCTAGTACTAGAATTATTGCTCTCGCTCTGACGATCGCAGCGATACCTCACATGTGTGATTTAAACACAGTTTACATATGCGGGTGCGACTTCTGTATGCGTTTTCTTTGCTTCGCGAGCTTGCGGGGACGGCGGGCGCTTTAAAAAATTTTTTTTACATTTATATTAAAATGACTAAATT
Organism: Lithobates pipiens; assembly: GCF_037356315.1. Lineage (NCBI taxonomy): Eukaryota > Metazoa > Chordata > Amphibia > Anura > Ranidae > Lithobates > Lithobates pipiens. The sequence goes on from NW_027507764.1 coordinate 171,301,485, forward strand.
GTTTTTAAAAAAAAAAAAATTTGATCACTTTTATTGCTGTCACAAGGAATGTAAACATCCCTTGTGACAGTAATAGGTGGTGACAGGTACTCTTTGTGGAGGGATCGGGGGTCTAAAAGACCCCCCACCCCTCCATTACACTTCAATGTATTCAGATTGCCGAAAACGGCGATTCTGAATACCGTATATTTTTTTAAAACCGGCGCCATAGGCAGCCGAGTAAACGGGAAGTGACGTCGCTTCCGTGTTTACGATTAGGATACTGGAACGAAGCCGATTACGGCTTCGTTCCAGTTCCTCCCCAGCAGCCGGAGGCGGCGGATCTTGAATCAGTGCTCCCGATCGAGCGGGAGCACCAGTAACAGCAGCGGGAGGGGGGGATGTCCCCTCCCGCTCCTCTGGCATAACAGCCGAGCGGCTTTTAGCCGCTTCAGTTGTTATGGCTGGATAGCCAATCGCCCGCTGAAAAAACGGTACCGGGATGATTCCTACAGGTGGGGGCATCATCCCGGTATACCCCCCAGAAGCTGAGTACGCACATCTGCGTACGCTCAGTGGGAAGGGGTTAAGGAAGAGACTGCTGCATCTACGGCTGGCTTGCTCCATTTTTTAACAAACTTTTCATCCATAGGACATAAAAGGGAAAACCTTTTAGGAGGCAAAAAAAAGTTGTTCCCAATCAGCATACACCGTCTGTGTGACCCGAAAAGCTCTCAGAGATGTCAAAGAGGACAAGGGGGGGCTCAGTCACGAAGGCAGAACAAACCATTACGGTCTGACAGTTCATGCTTAGTGATAAAGGATGAAGCAGCAGCATTGCCTGTAGGCACAATACCAGAAAGATGCAGCAGCTCAGATTGCCCAGGAGCCTCTGGTCTTTCAGGGGATACAACTAGGTTCATCAGGAACTACTGGTGACGTAGGTGTGCCCTTCCCTGTGGTGTTAGTCCAACTCCTCTTTTTGGAAGACTTTAGCCTGCCAAGCAACACCCGTTGACTCATGTGACCCGGGTATGGAGAAATGAACCACTGTAAGTGTCTGTTCAGAGCCTGCTCTGTGTCCCACAGCTGCCTTCTGGAAGCACCACATGCTTAGCATACACCGCTTAAATAAGCTGGGTGTGCGCCGAAAGGTTCTATGCATGTGCACGCATGTTCGCGGTACCGGAGAGTGGGCGAGACAATTTGCATATGACGCAAATCTTCATGTACACAGATAAAGGCTACAGTGCATGTGCGGCAAAATCCGTGTGCGTCTTGGCAGCCAAACAAACTGCTCTTTCGAACGCACTGTAGCGTACCAACATACAGGTTAAAAAAAAGCCAGACACAAGCAAACACCCACAGCTAGCCCAGAACTCCCCCGTATGGTCACAGCACACAGGTGTCCAGCCTTTAGCTAGCTTGACTGATTGTTACAATCACTGGGACACCCCGCAATAATAAAATATAGGGGTTTCACTTACCCGTCCATGCGCAGTGCCACTTAGGAACTACCTTTCTTCACCTTTCACGGCGGGTTCCTGTCACTTTACTTTCAAGGACTGGGTACCCTTTCATGTTTAGGGTCCACTGCCTTGGACCTGTTCTGCACCCTGCAGGAAATGCCTTAGCACTGTAGTGTCAAGGATTTCCACTCTGCAGGGTCCAGTGACCGGAGGCCACTTTACAGGCAAAACCTTGCAGGATCTTGAGTCTTCTTTGCGAGGCTCGGGTACCATTTATCTAAGCATAGAAGCCCGTGTCAAATGGATTAGATCGGTCAATCCCTTGATTAATTTTTGGAAGCGTTTGTGGGACTAGAGATCTGGAGTTTAGAGAGCTCAAACAAACCGTGCCATGCACCTTGCAGACACTGGTAAAATACTAAAGTACTTCCTGTATGGGAGGGGGTTATATAGGGGATAACTTCCTGTCTGAAGACCTTTGGTCTACCTGTATCCACTCACCTGATGATGAAGTATAACCCAGCAGGTAATTAATATTAGCCTGACTCCTTGTCTACGATGTATGAAAAAGAAATGTCTAGTTTAAGGGGTCTTTTCAAATTCTGAAAAATAGTGAAAAATGGTAACCTCCGGATTTTGAGAGTAAATTGCATTTACAGCTTTGCGCACATTCAGTTTTCACCATTTCACAAAAAGTTACAATTTAAAAACGTACAAATATTTGTTATTTATTAACTCAATACCGTTTTAACTTATATTTACCGTACTAGGAATTTAGCAGGAATTTTGTACATTTTCCATGTATGAATCCACTTTTAATGATTTTAGTATATTTTTAGCCAAAATATTGTTTTGATAAACATTTGCGCAAATATCATGCTTCCTTAAAAAAAATCAGTGGCACCCTTTTCTTATTCTCCTGGCCATGTGAAAATGTATAGTTTGGGGGGTTCTTTTTCCAAATTCTGAAAGCTGCAAGTGAAAAAATAAAACCTCCAGATTTTCGAAGAAACTTTTCTGTACGTCCGTTTTTCACTCTCTCAAAAACGCGCAATTTAAAATGTACAAAGATTTGTTATTTATTAACTTAATATAGGCTAAGCTTTTATATTTAGTAGGGATTTAGTAAAATTTGCTGCGTTTGTATCTGCTAGTAATGATTTAAGTGTATTTTTAGTGAAAAATAGGATTTTTGTACTCACCGTAAAATTCTGTTCTCTGTTCATTGACGGACACTGTTCCATTAACCTTGACCTTAGGGTTATTATGCCACCTTCAGGAGAGGACTAGGCAGAACAGGTAATACATGTGAAAAACAACAGAGCTGTACAGTTCCGCCAAGGGGGCAGTTCCTCTGGCAATAACCCCTCAGCCTGCTTCCTGCAGCTCAGGATTTCAACAAGCAATATAACGTAAACTAATAGGAGAGGAGGGTGCTGTGTCCGCCAATGAATTTCAGAGAAAAGGATTTTATGGGGAGTACAAAAATCCTATTTTCTCTTTCGTTCATGGACGGACACAGCCCCATTAACCTTGATCGTAGGGACTTCCCCAAGCAGTGTGATAACAAGGGGTGGGAACAGCAAACATAACTTCACACTCAACCAGAGGTGCTTCCCAACAGAGGAGTCACCATCTGAACCAACCACATCAGAACTTGCGGTCAACATATGCATTGACAATCAAAATGTAACTTGCAACATTACACGGCTGACTGCAAAACTTTGCAGCCAAAGCAGGCATCAGAAGATGCAGTAACATCAACTTTGTGAAAGTGTGAACAGACGACCAAGTTGCCGTCTTACACACATGGCAGACGGATGTCGGAAGGCCCAATAGGTCCCAATTGCCCTGGTGGAATGGGCCATGACAAGAAAGGGGAGCACCTGCCCTTTCAGGGCGTAAACCTGGACCACAATCTGTCTGATCCACCGTGAGATGGTGGTCGACAAGACAGCCAGCCCTTTTTTCAGACCAGCTACCGAAACGAACAGAGAATCTGACTTCCAGCAGGGAGCTGTGGTAGACAGGTATACCCTTAGGGCCTGGACCACATGCAGGGAATGGAGGGCCATCTCCTTATGGTGTGTCGGTTTAGGACACAGAGATGGTAACACATGTCCTCATTGAGATGGAAAGCCGAAACCACTTTCGACAAAAAAGAATGTTGCGGACGCAACACCGCCCTATCCTTGTGGATAACCAGATAGGGCGACTTGCAGGACAAGCCCGCCAGCTCAGAAACCCTCCTGGCAGATCTAATAGCCACTACGAAGACCACTTTCTGAGAAAGGGTCAACAAGGGAATTTCCCTGATGTTCTCAAACGGCAGCTTCTGCAGCGCCGATAGCACCAGGCTCAGATCCCACGGAGGTAGGGGTGGTCGCACCGGAGGGACTACATGTCGAACCCCTTGCACAAAGGTGCTCACTAATGAGTGAGACGCCAGGGGTCGTTGGAAAAAATAGGATTTTTTTGTACTCACCGTAAAATCCTTTTCTCTGTAATTCCCCGACTGACACAGCTTTCTCTCTTTAGACAATTGGGTTGTTATGCCACCTTCAGGAGAGGACTAGGCATTACATGTGATAATAAAACTAGAACATTCTAGTTCTGCCCAAGGGGCAGTCCCTTAGGGTTAACAACCCCTCAGCATGCTACTGCAGCCTTAGTACATCAACAAGCAGTATAACGTAAAGAAAAATATGAGGGGCAGGTGCTGTGTCAGTCGGTGAATTACAGAGAAAAGGATTTTACGGTGAGTACAAAAAATCCTATTTTCTCTTATATTCACTGACTGACACAATTCTCTCTCTTTAGACCAATGGGACGTCCCCAAGCAGTACCAAAACGAGGGGTGGGAAAACAGCATAAAACTTCCTCCACCATGGCATGTGGGAGGTAGTACAACTTCACCCACAAAAAACTACAGTGTGTGGAAAAAATCACCACAAAAAAACAAGGTGCTCCTCAACGGAGAAGCACTACCCTCAAAACGCACCAAAGCCTGCGGTAACAAATGCAACAGTGCATTAACTTAAAAGGTACTGCGTTTTTACCCCCCAAAAAAACAGCAAAAAAGTTAAAAAATTAGAACTATACAGCCGCCTGCAAAACTTTGCGGCCAAAACAGGCATCACCCGATGCACTGACATCTACCTTGTAGAACTTTGTAAACGTGTGGACAGACAACCAGGTCGCCGCTTTACACACTTGAGCGACAGATGCTTGATGAAGGCCCAAGACGTTCAGATTGCCCTGGTGGAGTGGGCTGTAACCGGAAAGGGGGGCACCTGCCCCTTCAAAGCGTAGGCTTGTACTACAATTTGTCTGACCCACCTGGAAATGGTGGCCGACGAGACTACCATGCCTTCCTTTGGACCAGGCACCAAAACAAACAGAGAGTCTGACTCCTGAAGGGGAGCCGTGGCAGACAAATACACCTTCAGAGCCCGAACCTTGTCCAGAGCATGAAGGGCCACCTCCTTAGGATGGGTCAGCTTAGGACACAGAGATAGTAACACAATGTCCTCAATTATGTAAAATGCTGAGACCACCTTCGGCAGAAAAAACGGTTGCGAACACAACACCACCTTATCCTTGTGGATAACCAGATAGGGCAACTTGCAAGGCAAGTTCCGAAACACTCCTGGCTGATATGATGGCCACTAGAAAGACCACTTTCTGGGAAAGAGTCAACAGGGGAAACTCTGATATTTTCAAATGGCGGTTTTGAAGCGCCGATAACACCAGGTTCAGATCCCACAGGGGTAACGGTGAACACACCGGAGGAACTACATGTCAGACCCCTTGAACAAAAGTGCTCACTAGAGAGTGAGACGCCAGGGGTCGCTGAAAAAAAGACAGCCAAAGATGATATTTTTTCCTACAATGGTGCTTAAACCCAATTTCTGGTCTATTCCTTGCTGTAGAAACAGCAGGACCCTGGATATAGAAAAGGAGCGCCTCTCCTCACACATGGAGATGTAGGCCCTCCAGGTATGATGATATATCTTCAGAGAAGAAGATTTCCACGCTCTCAGCATATTTGGGATCACCAAGTCCGAAGACCCCGGTTCCTCAACACCTGGCTCTCAATAGCCATGCCGTTAAACCAACGATGGTAAAGCAGGATGGAGAATCGACCTTGAGACAGAAGGTCTTCTCTTAACGGCAATCGCCATAGGGCGTCTGCCACCAGGCGCACAAGGTCTGTGTACCAGGGACGCTGGGGCCATCTGGGGTAAACAGTATTACTGGGATCCCCTTGGCTTCTACCCAGACGTGGTAACAATTTTAGCGGAGGAAAGGCATAGATGGTACTGATCCCACGGAGCCACCAGCGCGTCTGACACCTCTGCACCATGGATCTCTTGTCCTGGACACAACTCGGTACCTTCCAATTGAGGCGGGAGGCCAGAAGATCCACGTCTGGTATGCCCCATAGCAAGCACAGTGGCCTGAACACCTCCGGATGCAACGCCCATTCTCGTGGGTCCAGCATCTGGCGATTTTGATAGTCCGCCTGCCAGTTCTCCACTCCCGGGATGTAAAAGGCCGACAGAGCCGGTACATGTCGTTCAGCCCACTAAAGGATGTGAATAACCTCCCGTGTGGCGGCCGAGCTTCTGTTCCTCCTTGGTGATTGACGTATGCCACAGCCGTGGCTTTGTCTGATTGGATCCTGATCGGACACCCTCGCATTCTTATCGACCATGTGGAGAGGCAGAGCCCGATCGCTCTCAACTCGAGCAGATTGATCGGCAACTTGGATTCCTCCACTGACCAGAGGCCCTGGGTTGATTGTACTCCCAGTACTCCTCCCCAGCCGGTCAGGCTGGTGTCCGTTGTGATCACCATCCAATGAAGAGGCAGGAATGATTTTCCGGACTGAAGGGCCGGAGATCTCAGCCACCAGAGAATAGAGTCCCTGACTAACTTGCTCACCCAAATCTGCTGATCCAGGGATAACAGAGATTTGTCCCATTTTGACAATATCTCCCTCTGCAAGAATCTGGTGTGAATTTGGGCGTACGGTACCGCCTCGAAGGAGGCTAAGGCCCAGATCTCGCATGCAGAAACTCAGTGATGACCACCTGCGGTTCATCAGCAGCTTCACCGCCTGCCCTGAGGTTCATCACCCACCCAAAATCGCCACATCCTCCCTTAATTCTGAGGTGGAAGCTGCTGTCAGAAGGAGATCGTCCAGATACCCCACGATTGCGATGTCACGTTGTCGCAACAATGCCAAAATTGGAGCCAATACTTTGGTAAAGACTTGGGGTGCTGAAGCCAGGCCAAAAGGGAAAGCCACAAACTGGTAATGCTCTTCCCCCACTGCAGATCGCAGAAACCTCTGATGCCTGAGGCATATGGGTATATGCAAGTACGCGTCCTGGATGTCCAAAGACGCTAGGGAGTCCCCCTGATGGAGTGCAGCGACTACCGAGCGAACTGATTCCATTCTCAACCTTTGTACTCTAACAAAAAAATTGAAGGCGATTAGATCCAGGATTGGACGTACCCCTTCCTTTTTGCGGACTACAGATTGGATTAGAATCCCTGAAAACGTTCTGGTTTTGGAACCACGGCTGAGCAGGTCCCTTACTGCCCCAAACAGGGCCTCCCGGTGAGCCGGGAGTAAGGGTATGCTGGAGGGAAAAAATCTGTTTGGTGACCAAGAGAAACTATCTTGTAGCCAGATGAAATCAGTTTGCATACCTACTGGTTGGACAGCTGGCCCACCGAGTTGCAAACTCCCGAAAGCGGCCTTCATGCGTTAGTACTTTTGCTCGCAGGCTTGCAAGACCAGGGATGCTTTTGTCCCTCCGCAGTCGTCTTGTTGGGCTGGGAGAGATTTCCTAAAGTCCTGGGCGAACGAAAAAGCCTCTTGAGTGGAAAAAGGAGGGGCCTTGACTGCGGCGTGACTCCTTACCCTTCTTGGACTGGGGGAGCAACGTGCTCTTCCCACCTGTGACATTCTTAATAATGTCATTCAGCGATGCACCAAATAGTCGCTCACCAAGGAAGGGCAAATCCGCTCAAACCCACCCTCCTAGCTGCTACAGACTGAGGGGCAGGACTCCCTCACCCTGACTGAGTGCTGCGCTGGGCTATCACTGATCGCTGTGTCCAATGTCAGCTTACAAGTGTCCAGGAACAAAAAACACTCTGTTCTGAGGCACAGGAACCAGGGCTGGGGAGAAAAACCGCGCTGAGGCTACAAGAAGATGGCCGTCCTTGCATAGAAAAAAAACACAGGGAAAATGGCCACCGAACTCAGAGAAAATGGCCGACAACCATACTTCTCACAGAGGCTAAAAGAAAATGGCTGACAATCATGCTATACACAGAGAATGCACTGAAAATGGCAGCAGTCAGCGCTATGGCAGCAGCACATGCAGAGCCCACAGGCACCAGCAAAAAGATAGGTGACAGCACAGGGACACAGGCAGCCGGCGTAGCCCCCATTTAAGGATCAGAGCCCACTGGAGGACCCCCAGCTCAGGTACATACACCGCACTACAGCCCAGTCATGCAGCATCCAGGGGACAGGGAGAGAGGAAAGGGAGAAGAGGGACCCCCTAATCGACCTTCCAGGGAATGCCCAGCTACTCTGTCCTGCAGAGACAGGGAGAGCTGTACTTACCCTCCGGACGAACTGGAGAAATCCCATCACAGACCCACACCCGAGCAGTACGTGGTGGCTGCCGGCCACCGCACACTGAGACAAAGACATCCGTAGTCCAGTCATGTGTGCCCCGGAGCATTGCAATCACCAGCCGCCCCTGGAGCCTGAGGGGCATGTCGTGGCCGACCCAGCTCGTAGCTAGGGCCTGCACACGCTTGGTGTGCAGGCTGGGGAGACTGCAAGGATCTATATTATCCAGCTTGTCACCCAGCTGGCTGTTGATAGAAGATCACAGGACCAAAATCTTGCGCAAAAGGCAAAAAAAACTAAAAAAAACCCAAGACAGATGGTCCCGCAGGGAGCCTAGGTCCTTCTTCACTAGGCAGAAAAAACTGAGCTGCAGGAAGCAGGGGTTATTGCCAAAAGGACCACACCCTGGGTGGAACTGTACAGTTCCGTTGTTTTTCACATGTATTACATTGTTTGCATGGTCCTCTCCTGAAGGTGGTGTAATAACCCTATGGTCAAGATTAATTGAGCGGTGTCCGTCAATGAACAAAGGAGAAATATTGATTTGGTAAACATTTGCGCAAATATCGTGGGGCCTTAAAAATCAGTAGCACCTTCTTTTCATTCTACTGATCCTATCGTTTCAGAAAATATATAGTTTGGGGGGGGGGGTCTTTAACAAACTTTCAGAAAATATATCATTTGGGGGGGTCTTTAACAAAACCTTCAGAATTTTTGAGAAATGTGGTTATTTACATTTGTGCGTATGTTCAGTTTTCACCATTTTGCAAAAAGGCGTAATTTAAAAATTACAAATAATTGCTATTAACTCCATACAGGTTAAGCTTTTATATTTAGTAGGATTTCTCTAAAATGTACTGTGTTTTTATCTGGTAATGATGATTTTAGTATATTTTTAACAAAAATATTGTTTTGATAAACATTTGCGCAAATATCATTGTGCCCTAAAAATCTGTAGCACCTTATTTGTATTCCACTGGTCATGTTCTTTCAGAAAATATATGATTTGGGGGTGTTTAACAAACTCTGAAAGCTGTAAGGGGGGAAATAAAAAGCAATGGAAAAATTGCAAAAATGGCCTGGCCACCTGAGGTGTAAAAATGGAGCACAGGCAGCAAAAGGGTTAAAATAATTGTTATCAAATTGCAGGGCCTTAAAATGTCTTGGTCGCTGGAGGACAATGAAACGTTAAAATGGATGTAAACCTGATTCTTGAAATTTGACCTAAGCACACTAGTGTTTTATCTCTCTCCAAAGCCTTGAGTCCCATGTGTCTTTGCCGTTTCGTTGCTGCTATCAGCATAACTTCTGACTGGTTCTCTGTTATTCAAGATAAAACCAGTCTGAAATTTGTGTCGTGGGAGGTGGCTATAAATAGATTAGCAGAGAGCTCGTCTTGTCACAGCACAACTCTGCAAGACTCTGCCTATGTGGAGTAGGGGTGTGTGCCTTTCCTTCAATCAGCCGCCTGACTGTATGCTAAGAATCCACTCCCATTGTAGAACAGGAAGAGAAAATCTCTAACAAGATGTGCACTTTCTAAAGAATATATAAAGCTGAAGACAACAGATATGCAAACAAAACTTATGTAGGAGGATTTGTTTCATCTCTGTGTATCTTATGAAGCTGTTCACTTTCCACTCATTTCTGTGTTTGTTAATAGTCAGCAGCTACCAATAGTGTAGCTGCTGACTTTTAATAAACACACCCTCACATGTCCCTTAATCCAGTGATGCGCCACCTGAACCCTCGGTTCTTTCTCTCGCCTACCCCCGGCACCAGCATTGCAAGTGTGGGCACCTAGCTGTCTGAATATTTCAAAATCTGTTAATCTACTGCGATTTTCACGCATCTCTAGGGTTTACAGAGAATTGTCTGAAAAAGAGAAAATATCCAGGCATTTGTGTGGATGAAAATGCTTTGCTGATGTCAGAAGAATGGGCAGACTGGTACGAGATGACAGAAAGTTAACAGTAACTCAATAACCACTTGTTACAACCAAAGTATGCAGAACACCATCTCTGAATGCACAACACATTGAATCTTGAAGCAGATGGACTACAGCAGCAGAAGACCACACTGGGTGTCACTCCTATCAGCTAAGAACATGAAACAGAGGCTACAATTCACACAGGCTTATCAAAATTGGACAAATAGACGATTGGAGATACGTTGCCTGGTCTAATGAGTCTGCGACATTCAGATGGTGGGGTCAGAATTTGGCATAAACATGAAAGCATGGATCCATCCAGCCTTGTATCAACGGTTCATGCTGGTGGTGGTGGTGAAATAATGTGGGAGATATTTTCTTAGCACACTTTGGGCCCCTTTGAAAATCGTTTAAATGCCAAAGCCTACCTGAGTATTGTTGCTGACCATGTCCATCCCTTTATGATTACAGTGTACCCATCTTCTGATGGCTACTTCCAGCAGGATAATGCACCATGTCACAAAGCTCCAATCATCTCAAACTGGTTTCTTGAACATGACAATGAGTTCACTGTCCTCCAATGGCCTTCACAATCACCAGATCTCAATCCAATGGAGCACCTTTGGGATGTGGTGGAATGGGAGATTCACATTATGGGGGTGCAGCCGACAAATCTGCAGCAACTGCGTGATGCTATCATGTCAATATGGACCAAAATCTCTGAAGAATGTTTCCAACACCTTATTGAATCTATGCCATGAAGAATTATGTCAGTTCTGAAGGCAAAGGGGGTCCAACTCGGTACTAGCAAGGTTGCTTTCAGAAATAGAGTGTAAAAGAGGTTTTTTTTTTTTATCAATTAACAAAATGGAACGTAAATGAACAGAAGGGAAATCCAAATCATTTTGCCTACAAAACTGCATCAATTCTTCTATTTACACTTGTGAACAGTGTTTGAAGGACCTTAACAGGTAGATTGTTCCAAACATCATGGGGAACTAATCACAGATCTTCTGTGGACATAGGCCGCCTTAAAGTGGATGTAAACCCTCTCCTATGGGGGCATGGCCTGGCAAGCAGTAAGACGTGGGTAGAGAGAGCTCCCGGCACTGAAACTCCTAACATTTATCCTGCACACGAATCCGCAATTAAAGAACTATAAAAACTACCCCTCTGCAGTGCGGGACAAACAGAGAACATGTCTCTGATGAAAAGAATAACCGGAGCTGCAGACAAACTAGCACAATTCCGCCGGCACGACAAAGATCAGCAGGCCGAAGATGGCACTGACACGTGCGCGGACACCGACATGGCCAAAGTCCTGGACGCCATAGCAGCGCTGCAAGGTACACTGACGGCTAAGATCAATGAGGTGAAATTCAACATCTCCCTCATACGGCAGGATTTATCTAAGCTGAAAGATAGAGTCACTGAGACAGAGACATGAATAGGAACGGCGGAAGACATCCCCCACCCACTGAGACACACCGCAGAGGACATGCAGAGGCAAATCCAACAGTTGCACTCTCACCAGGAGGTTATGGAGAATCGCCTGCGGAGGTGCAAACTCCGATTTATCGGACTCCAGGAGAGATCGGAGGGTGCAGACCCGGCTGAATACTTGGAATCTCTTCTAATCAAAACATACGGCAGAGAGGCATTTTCAGTGATGTTTGTGATAGAGAGGGCCCATCGCATTCCAACGAGGCCCCCACCGCCCGGAGCACCTCCCCATACATTTATTGCCAAGTTCTTGAACTTCCGTGATTGGGACAAAATACTAAGGCTTACCAGAGAGAAGGGAAACTTGCAGTTGGAGAACAACCAGATAGTGGTATTCCCAGATTTTTCTAATGAAGTACAAAGGAAGAGATCCCAATTCCAGGAGGTGAAACGTCGCCTAAGAGTGCCAGGCTCCTGCCAGGCTGCGGGTGAAGGAAGACAGGCGTGTGCAGTTTTTTGAGGACCCGGCCGCAGCAGCAACATGGCTTGATCAGCGGGGCTGGCTGGCTTAGTATCCGGATGGACAGAGAAATTTTGTGAGTATGACTGCTTAACAGCTATCTTCAAACGAGTTTATAGCCCTTGGTTTTTCTTGTTTTTTTTTCCTTTTGTTGGGCACCCTACTATTTGCATAACCGATAAAACTAGGACCTCCAAGAAAAGATAGTGTGCATGATGTCTGTGCCCCTATTGAAGTAACACTCCCGCATTTGATGTACTATCCCTTGGCAACACCCGATGGGCTCTTTCTCAAAGGATTGAGTGGCAGATACTGCGCGGTGACAATCTCAAATGGATAAATAAAATTGCCACTTGTCCCCAAATTAAAGGCCGGTATAGTGCCCGGATGGATGGAGAAATTCCGTAAATATGACTGCTTAACATCTAACTTCAAACAAGTTCATAACCCTTGGTTTTGCTTGATTTTTTTTCCATTTGTTGGGCACCCTACTATTTGCATAACTGATAAAACTATGACCTCCAAGGAAAGATAGGGTGCATGATGTCTGTGCCCCTATTGACGTAATAATCCTGCATTTGATGTACTATTCCTTAGCAACACCCGATGGGCTCTTTTTTTTTTTTAAAAGGTGTTTATTTTAATTTTCAACATTACAACTTAAATGTTAAGCAGTATAGATAATATATAACAATGATACCTAACACGTAAAGACAGGGTTATATACCCTTAATGCTTATATATTAACCACTACAGCCCCGGACCAATAAACACCTTAAGGACCAGAGGTCTTTTTCCAATTTCGCACTGCGCTGCTTTAACTGGTAATTGCGCGGTCATGCAATATTGCACCCAAACTAAATTTGCGTCCTTTTCTTCCCACAAATAGAGCTTTCTTTTGATGGTATTTGATTGCCTCTGCGATTTTTATTTTTTGCGATATAAATGGAAAAAGACCGAAAATTTTGAAAAAAAAAGATATTTTCTTCTTTTTGTTATACGAAAAATCGAATAAACTAAATTTTAGTCATACATTGAGGGCAAAATTTATTCAGCCACATGTCTTTAGTAAAAAAAAATGTCAATAAGCGTATATTTTTGGGTTTGCGCAAAAGTTATAGCGTCTACAAACTAGAGTACATTTTCTGGAATTTACACAGCTTTTAATTTATGACTGCCTATCTCATTTCTTGAGGTGCTAAAATGGCAGGGCAGTACAAACCCCCCCCAAATGACCCCATTTTGGAAAGTAGACACCCCAAGGAAATTTCTGAGAGGCATGCTGTGCCCATTGAATATTTTTTTTTTTGTCCTAAGGGATTGAATAATGACAAAAAAATAAAATACATTTACAAAAAGTTGTCACTAAATGATATATTGCTCACTCATGCCATGGTTATATGTGGAATTGCACCCCAAAATATATTCCGCTACTTCTCCCGAGTATGGGGATACCACATGTGTGGGACTTTTTGGGAGTCTAGTCGTGCACGGCACCCCGAAAACCAATCACCACCTTCAGGATTTCTAAGGGTGCAAATTTTTGATTTCACTCCTCACTACCTATCACAGTTTCGAAGGCCATAAAATGCCAAAATAGCACAAAACCCCCCAAAATGACCCCATTTTGGAAAGGAGACACCCCAAGCTATTTACTGAGAGGCATGTTGAGTCCATGGAATATTTTATATTTTGCCAAAAGTTGTGGGAATATTACAAACTTTTTTTTTTTTGCACAAAGTTGTCACTAAATGATATATTGCTCACACATGCTATGGGCAGAAGTCAAATTACACCCCAAAATAAATTCTGCTGCTTCTCCCGAGTACGGGGATACCACATGTGGGGGACTTTTTGGGAGCCTAGCCACGTACGGGACCCCGAAACCAAGCACTGCCTTCCGGATTTAAATATAAAATGCTACCAAAAAAACTGTTAGCGATCGCAGGGATCAGGCCTGACTCTGCGATCGCTGCAGTTATGTGTTTAGTGTTTTGTAAGTGACAGTGATCGATCGATACTGCACTTGGGTGGGCTGGGCAGAGGGGCAAAACGCAGGTGCTAGCAGGTATCTGGGCTGATCCCGCTAACAATGCGTTTTTTTGGAACCCTGAACTGCTGGGGACGCTAGTATAGATCTGATCAGATCAGATATTGATCTGATCAGATTCTATACCACTACAGGAGGTTTATGCTTTGCGTGTGGGTGTTAGCGGTACTGGCACTAACCTAGCGCTGCCTGGGGCGACGCAGACCCTGACCCTAAAACCTAATTGATATCACCCGCCGGGTGATCAGGGGGTTAAACCTTTATTGGGTAATAAATGGTGGGTGCCCTGATGCTATAAAAAGCAAACTAACCAGAGTCACCCGTAACACTTATACGGTGATCAGTGGTGAAAAGGTTAACTAGGGGCAATCAGGGGGTTCAAATTTTTATTAGGTAGTATATGGGGGTCCCTGGCGCTATATAAAAACCTGACGGGGAACCTAAATAACTAACTGGCTAACCAGCGTCACCAGTGACACTTATACTGTGATCGCTGGTGAAAGGGTTAACTAGGGGCAATCAGGGGGTTAAAACCATTATTGGGTAGTATATGGGGGTACCTAATGCTATAAAAACCTGGCGGTGAACCTAAAAAAATAACTAGCTACCTAACGACACTAGTGACACTAATGCAGCGATCAGAAAAACGATCGCTTAGTGACACTGGCAAAAGGGGGTGAAAGGGTTAACTAGGGGCAATCAGGGGGTTAAAACCATTATTGGGTAGTATATCGGGGTACCTAGCGATATAAAAACCTGGCGGTGAACCTAAAAAAATAACTAGCTACCTAGCGACTGATGCAGCGATCAGAAAAATGATCGCTTAGTGACACTGGCAAAAGGGGGTGAAAGGGTTAACTCTAAGGGCAATCAGGGGGTTAAATCTTTATTGGGGGGTGATAGGGGGCTACCCTGGACCTAACACTAACTGCCCTGACAGTTTTAAATGTTACAACTGACACTGAATGCAGTGATCAGTAAAGAAATGATCAATGCAATCAGTGACACTGTGACTGGGGGGGGGGGGATCGGGGGGCGAGGGGATCAGGGGGGGGGGGGGGGGTTGTGTACCTATGTGTCAGTGTAGTGTTTTGGTGCACTTACTTTTAGTCTTCTCCTCGTAGTCCAGTCAAAAAGACCGCCCCGAGGACAATCACATCACTTCCTCCTTCCTGTGTAAACAATACACAGTGGGAGGAAGCTTGTCATTGGCCAGGAGCGATCCAGAGGGGGTGGCCAGAAACCAACGGCCATCCCCTCATCACGGATTGCTCCTGGAGCAAACCGGACCGCCGTATCCAGCGGGAGGGGGTCCGCTGGAAGGCAGGCACGTACATGTACGTGCTTGTGCCTGCCTGTGCCATTGTGATGACGTACAATGGCAATACGGCGGTCCTTAAGTGGTTAAGTACTGTATAAGTTGGTATGAGTAACCATTGGTATGAATAACCACCCAGCCTGAGCGCTGTCATACAGCTCCCCACTACCATATTCATGACATCTAAGGCAAAAATGTTACTCGATTCCGCCAAAAGAGTACTTCAGAGAACAATGGGCTCTTTCTCAAAGGAATAAGTGGCAGGTACTGCACAGTGACAATCTCAAATGGATAACCAAAAATGCCACTTGACCCCAATTTAAAGACTGCAGGGAGATGTAGACTGTTCTGCAACGAAATATGGACCACTAATATTTTATCGCAGAACTCTAATAGGCGCGGAGGGGCTTTCACGGAGAGATCATCTGGGCGGATGAGTCTCTCCACACCACTAAGGGGAAATACCAAGATACTATATGCTGGTTAATGGTTGAAACACACACTAGGTATAATGAAAGTCTGATGCTGATTGTACAGCTTAAGGTTGTTGGGTATTATGAAACGTAAATCCAATAGTAAAGAAATGGCATCAGGAATAACATGACATCTGTTAAATTCCTAACCTGGAATGTGAGGGGTATGTGTAATAAAATCTAAAGGACAGCGGCCCTGAATTTCCTTAAAGCACAAAACGTGGACATTATAGCACTAGTTGAAACCCACATTACAGGCGACTTTGAAGAGATCCTGGGTAGGGTGGGTATATCATAGCACACACACTAATCAATCTAGGGGCGTATTAGTGCTCGTAGCCAAAAAAAAACCCGTTTGAATTAATAGCGCTAGAGTCGGATCAGCAGGGGAGATTCCTATTTATTCATGCTCTCATAGGGGATAACCTGATTTTAATACCGGCGTTCTATATTCCTCCCCTATTCACATCCGAACTGATTACAAAAGGACTGGCCTACATGGCTCGGAATCCCTCGACACCGGTGGTGTGGATGGGGGACTTCAACATGACTATGAACCCAGTGCTGGACAGGCCGCTGTTGGCGGTACAGAAAACTAACACAACACAACAGACTAGGCTGAGCCGGTTAATGAAAGAGCTTGCGTTGATAGATGTATGGAGAAAGCAAAACCCGACCACAAGAGCTTATACTTGTCACTCTACTAGGTATAACATAATGTCAAGGATAGACTTTATCCTAGTCTCAGACACTTTATTACCCAAGGTAACGGGAATCGGGAATTGCTCCTAGAGCCCTTTCAGATCACTCCCCGTGCTAGATAACTATCTCTCTGCTGGAGGCCCCTCCCATACATGTGTGGAGATTAAACCTGTTTTGGTTATCTAGTCTGCCGGATCTTGAAGCTATAGCAGGGGAACTGAAATATATTTTGAATGACAAATAATAACTATACCAACCCATGAAAATGGGATACATTTAAAAACCATGTCTGTAGGATACGGTCACAGAAAATCAATTGATTAAAACAATCCTCCAAACTTATCATGCAGACGTCGACAGACAAACTACAAGAGTTAGAAATAGCTTACAATGCTGACCCCACCACTGATAATCTACATAAGGTTAAATTACAAGCCAGAGTGGTTTCTCAACTGCATACAGAAAAGGCCAGGCAGCAAGTATCCTTTGGCAAACAACGAATATTTGAGTATGGGGAAAGGGCGGGGAAATTGCTTGCATACCTAGCAAATTTGAATGATAAACCTCCGGTAGTGGTCTCTTTAAGGACCCACAGGGAGAGACTATCACTAAGTTCCCTATGGTAGCGGCAAGCTTTAGGGAGTTTTATAGCTAACTATACAAGACTCAAATCACGCATACCCAACAAGATATCCAAAGTTATCTACACACCATAGAATTCCCTAGACTCAACCCTGAGGAGTTAGAATTACTAGAGGTTCCTATAACAATGGGCGATGTAAAGAAGGAGGAGTTATCCAAGTCCAAGGCACCAGGGCAAGATGGCCTGCCCCTAGAATTTTACAATGCCTTTTCTGAAATATTTATCCCCAAATTAAAACACCTTTACCAAAATATATTTGATGAAGGCGTGCTGCCTTCTTCCATGCAAGAAGCGCAAATAATAGTTCTTCCTAAACCAGGTAAAGATCCACACTACCCCATATAGACCCATTTCCCTTCTTCAAGTGGACATCAGAATACTGGCCAAAATATTAGCCTCCAGACTTAATTCTGTTATGCTATCCTTAATACACCCCAATCAAACCGGCTTTATGCCCGGGAAGAACACTGCCATGAATATTAGAAGACTATTTATGAACATTCAAGCCCAACATGATAATTTTGGTACAAGGGTGATAGTGGTGCTAGACACAGCGAAGGCGTTTGATTCCGTGGAATGGCCATACCTTTGGGAATGCCTACGGGGGGGTTTGGATTTGGACCAAATTTTATCAAATGGGTGCAGATACTATACCAATCGCCAAAAGCACGAGTGCTTGTAAATGGGTGGCTATCTGATCAATTTCCCCTAGAAAGAGGCACTAGACAGGGGTGTACTTTATCCCCACTTTTGTATGTCTTGGCAGCTGAATCCCTGGCCATAGCCATTAGGGCTACACCAGACTTAGAAGGCCTTCCTATGGGTACGACGATGGAAAAAATAGGCCTATACCTAGATGATACAATACTTTAGTTGGCAGACCAGGGACAATCTCTACAGGCAGCACTTAGAATCATTGAAAAAATGGGAAGCTACTCTGGCCTGTGTATAAACTGGGACAAGTCCCAAATTCTCCCAATAGACCAATTCCCCCCATCTCACATAAATCCGAACCCACCATTGGCCAGAGTTGCCTCGATAAAATATCTGAGGGTGCAGGTTACAAGGAATCTGGTGGACTACTATACTCTTAATATAGAACCCCTATTCACCCTGATTAAAACTAAAACACTAGCATGGGCGAAATTATTCTTGGGGTTATGGGTCGAATCAATATTGTTAAGATGATCCTTTTACCAAAGATCCTTTACATGGTATGGCACGCCCCTTTATACATTCCATTAAGAGTCTTTAAAAAAAATGGAAGCCATATTAAATACATTTGTTTGGGGACATGGAAGACCTAAGCTAGCCTGGCTTACAGGAGTACTATATTGCATCACAACTATCCCACATATACTACTTTTAACACAACTGAAGCCCCAAATTTTAGGGCACTACTGGGAGATAACCCAGGAAACCCTTTAGTATCCCCAACACAAGCCATTTTTAGAGGGGGACAAGTGTGTAGAAGACCCCGCAGATACAACGATGGTATGCTTATGCATCATCAAAAAGTCTGGGAAACTGCTCTGAAAAAACGAAAACTAGGACACATTCACTCCCACACCCCTCTGTGGCTTAACAATCATATGCCAGAGCTACAGTATTTACTGGACCCGGGTATATGGGCCTCCTACGGAATAATCTACCTGCACCAAGTCATGACAGATACAGGACCTAAGACGTTCCAATCTCTTAAAGACGAATTTTCAATCCCGCACCATCTGCGGTTTAGGTATCTACAGTTACGCCATACACTACGAACCCAGTTTAGGAACCTTGTGATCACTTTAGACCGTCCACAGATTCTGGATATAATTTTGGGAACAGAATCTCAAAAACTGATATCTAACCTGTATTCTACAATCAGACTCCCCAAAACGATAACGGTGATCCAGAAAGTGAAGGAGGGATGGGAGAAAGATCTAGGAGATATTAGTGACTCATATTGGGACGAAATCCTAGCTAATGTCAAAAGAACCTCACCCAAGCTTTCAGATCGGTTGACGCAGCTCTATATAGTCCACCAGGCATACCCGACGCCCCAGAGGTTGGCCAAATTTCAGACAATGCATACTTCAAGGTGCCCCCTAGGCAACCATGATCCAGGCACATTCTACCACATGATATGGGACTCCCCCATTCTGCAAACTTATTGGCTACAAGTAATTCGATTTTTACATGATGTAATGGGATCCTCAGTGACGCCAGACCCGAAGTTGTGTTTACTGGGTTTACTTCCTGACGCAGATATCAATAAGCACCAAGTTACCTTCATACACAAAGCTCTCTTCCTAGCCAGAAAGGCTGTGGCCCGCACATGGATGCAAACTCACTCTCCGACTGTGATGGTTTGGAAAAGAGACGTAAATAACACCCTCAAAACTGATCTATAGACATAGAGGATGCACGCAAAAATATCTAAAAGTATGGGAAAGGTGGCTGGGTGATGGAGAAACATGTACATATCAAATGACAGGAACTATACAGTAACTCAGAAACTTCGCAAGGGTAGCATGGGACAAAAGGATGATAAAAGGCCCAAAAGGGAAAGGGGGGGCCGTGGATATGCTGATATGATTTCATTATAAGATAGGTAATTGTTTGTGGATATTTGTGACCATCAGACTATAAGCCATGTGCTAAATGTATTGTTGTAATGTTAGTGTCGTACACACCTGGAGATGATTGTATTGGTGTATGTGATCATTTAATAAAATTGGTTTTCCCAAGTAAAAAAAAAAACCCTCCTATACCCAGTGAAGTGAATAGCCTCAAATGACACAGAGGTGAAACAAATCTCCCTATATAAGTTATTTGTATA
Organism: Lithobates pipiens; assembly: GCF_037356315.1. Classification (NCBI taxonomy): domain Eukaryota; kingdom Metazoa; phylum Chordata; class Amphibia; order Anura; family Ranidae; genus Lithobates; species Lithobates pipiens. Next base: position 171,321,500 of record NW_027507764.1, read on the forward strand.
TCTTCTGGCTTTGGCTTTATATACTGTTAAGAAAGCACAAATCATGTTACCTACCTACATCATTGTTAGTTTTTCTTCATGTTTCAGCTGTAGGAGTGCAGTCTTGGCACACGCTGGGGCTGATTTACGCCATAAGTTGCGGAGCACGCCCATGCGCAATGGCCGTTTTCGTATTTACAAAACATTTGCGCCTGTAAGACAGCGCAATTCCCCATTTACTATAATATTCTCGGTGCAGAGGAGGCGGCGACCGGTGTGCCACTATAGACATGGTGCACGCATTCTTCAACTCAAAATTTAAAGAAGCTGGAAGTGCCAATATTATGGGGGTGATGTGGGAGATATGAGGAAATATAGTAATAACTGCCCAAGCAACAAACATGCCCAAAATAGAATGATAAAGTAACTTTTTCTGAACAAGCCTGCGGCGCCTGCAAATACACTTAGAACTGTGTGAGGTCAATTTATGCACTGCGCATGCGCAAGTGGCATTTGCGCACGTTCAAATGCTTTGGCTCACTGCGCCGGCAAAATCTTAGTAAATATTAAACAATGTAAATGCAGTTGCATAGGTTGAACGGGTGCACCTCTAAACTTGACTTTTTGTTATACGCTGGTTCACTTTTATGTTTTTTTTTTTACGTTTATTTGCACACAGGTCATGTTAGCATTAGTGATGAGCGGCAATACACATAAGTTAATTGTTAAAAACAGCATTAAGAAAAAAATCTAATTTCATACCAGGCCCTTCAGGTCTGGTATGGATATTAAGGGGAACCCTGCGCCAAAATTAGTTGGTTTCTTCCTCCGATCCTCTGCTTCTTGCTCCGGTGTTCTCGTCCGGCATCTTCTTCCACAGCGTCTTCTTCCCCGCTTCATTCTTGGGCCTCACCGCATCGTTGGGAGGCTCCCGCTGTGTGACGCTTCTCTTCTTCTGACACTTATATAACGGAACCGTGCGTCAGAGGGAGCGGGGTCACCGGTGGCCCCACCCTCCTTTATATAAGAACTGTCAGAAAAAGAGAAGTGTCACACAGTGGGAGCCTCCCATTGATGTGGAGTGGCCCAACGAAGCGGGGAAAACGACCCCGTGGAGGAAGATGCCGGACGAGAACACAGGAGAAAATAAGCAGAGGATCTGAGGAAGAAGAAGATGGAGGAAGAAACCGAAGGATGAAGGAAGGAAGAAGACCCGAAGAAGATGGAAAAAATAAGACTTTAACCACTTTCAGACCGGACCATTTTGCTGGTAAATGACCAGAGGTCTTTTTACACTTTGGCACTGCGCTGCTTTAACTGGTAATTGCGCGGTCATGCAATGTTGTACCCAAACAAAATTTGCGTCCTTTTCTTCCCACAAATAGAGCTTTCTTTTGATGGTATTTGATTGCCTCTGCGATTTTTATTTTTTGCGATATAAACGTAAAAAGACCGCAAATTTTGAAAAAAAATGATATTTTCTACTTTTTGTTATTAGAAAAATCCAATAAACTCAATTTTAGTCATACATTTAGGACAAAATGTATTCAGCCACATGTCTTTGGTAAAAAAAAAGTCAATAATTGTATATTTATTGGTTTGCGCAAAAGTTGTCACATCTACAAACTAAGGTACGTTTTCTGGAATTTACGCAGCTTTTAGTTTACGACTGCCTATCTCATTTCTTGAGGTGCTAAAATGACAGGGCAGTACAAAACCCCCCCAAATGACCCCATTTTGGAAAGTAGACCCCCTAAGGAAATTGATAAGAGGCATGTTGAGCCCATTGAATATTTTATTTTTTTGCCTCAAGCGATTGAATAATGACAAAAAAAAAATTTTTTTTTTTTTTTTACACAAAGTTGTCACTAAATGATATATTGCTCACACATGCTATGGGCGTATGTGAAATGACACCCCAAAATAAATTCTGCTGCTTCTCCTGAGTACGGGGATACCACATATGTGGGACTTTTTGGGAGCCTAGCCGCGTACAGGGCCCCGAAAACCAAGCACCGCCTTCAGGCTTTCTAAGGGCGTCAATTTTTGATTTCACGCCTCACTACCTATTACAGTTTTGAAGGCCATAAAATGCCAAGATGGCACAAAACCCCCACAAATGACCCCATTTTAGAAAGTAGACACCCCAAGCTATTTGCTGAGAGGCATGTTGAGTCCATGGAATATTTTATATTTTGCCACAAGTTGCGGGAAAATTACAAACTTTTTTTTTTTTTTTTTTTTTTCACAAAGTTGTCACTAAATGATATATTGCTCATGCATGCCATGGGCATATGTGAAATGACACCCCAAAATAAATTCTGCTGCTTCTCCTGAGTACGGGGATACCACATATGTGGGACTTTTTGGGAGCCTAGCCGCGTACGGGGCCCCGAAAACCAAGCACCGCCTTCAGGCTTTCTAAGGGCGTAATTTTTTGAGTTCACTTCTCACTACCTATTACAGTTTTGAAGGCCATAAAATGCCAAGATGGCACAAAACCCCCACAAATGACCCCATTTTAGAAAGTAGACACCCCAAGCTATTTGCTGAGAGGCATGTTGAGTCCATGGAATATTTTATATTTTGCCACAAGTTGCGGGAAAATTACAAACTTTTTTTTTTTTTCACAAAGTTGTCACTAAATGATATATTGCTCACGCATGCCATGGGCATATGTGAAATGACACCCCAAAATAAATTCTGCTGCTTCTCCTGAGTACGGGGATACCACATATGTGGGACTTTTTGGGAGCCTAGCCGCGTACGGGGCCCCAAAAACCAAGCACCGCCTTCAGGCTTTCTAAGGGCGTTACAGTTTTGAAGGCCATAAAATGCCAAGATGGCACAAACCCCCCCCCCCCAAATGACCCCATTTTAGAAAGTAGACACCCCTAAATTTAGGGGTACACTAGTGAGACTAGGTAATAAATGGCGGGTGCCCTGAAACTATAAAAAAATAACTAACCAACCAGCGTCACCTGTAACAGTTATATGGTGATCACTGGTGAAAGGGTTAACTAGGGGGCAATCAGGGGGCTTTATGCGGTAGTATATGGGGGTCCCTGGCGCTATAAAAAGCTGCGGCGAACCTAAATACCTACCTGCCTAACTAGCGTCACCTGTGACACTAATACAGCGATCAGAAAAACGATCGCTTATTAGGCTGGGTTCACACTGGAGCGATGCGGGAACGCCACGAATGCGCGGCGGGTTCCCGCATCGCATGCCTCCCGGCGGCAGTTCACACTGCCCTATGCGAACTGCTGGGAGTGTCAGTGAAATGTTAATGACACCCCCAGATCAGTTCGCATATCGCAGTGCGATCTGCAAACTTGGATCGCATGGTGTGAACACCCATGCGATCCGATTCTGCTGCGGACCAAAAAAAGGGTCCCGTGCGAGTTTGCGGCGGGTGCGACACGAATTCAGCCATACTATCTGTATAGCTGAACTCGAATCGCACAGAGATCGGATGTGATTTGCACTGCAGTGCGGTGCGAATCACATCCGTTCTCATAAACCGCTGCAATGTGAACCCAGCCTTAGTGACACTGGCGACGGGGGGTGATCACGGGGTTAAACCTTTATTGGGGGGGTTAGGGGGGTACCTTAGAACTAAAGGGGGCTAACCCTAACTGCCCTAACAGTTATTAGTCACAAATGACACCTGCCGGGTGATCAGGGGGTTAAACCTTTATTAGGTAATAAATGGCGGGTGCCCTGAAACTATAAAAAAATAACTAACCAACCAGCGTCACCTGTAACAGTTATATGGTGATCACTGGTGAAAGGGTTAACTAGGGGGCAATCAGGGGGCTTTATGCGGTAGTATATGGGGGTCCCTAGCGCTATAAAAAGCTGCGGCGAACCTAAATACCTACCTGCCTAACTAGCGTCACCTGTGACACTAATACGGCGATCAGAAAAATGATCGCTTATTAGGCTGGGTTCACACTGGAGCGATGCGGAAACGCCGCGAATCCGCGGCGGGTTCCCGCATCGCATGCCTCCCGGCGGCAGTTCACACTGCCCTATGCGAACTGCTGGGAGTGTCAGTGAAATGTTACTGACACCCCCAGATCAGTTCGCATATCGCAGTGCGATCTGCAAACTCGGATCGCATGGTGTGAACACCCATGCGATCCGATTCTGCTGCGGGCCAAAAAAAGGGTCCCGTGCGAATTTGCGGCGGGTGCGGCGGGTGTGGCGGGTGCGGCGGGTGCGGCGAATGGCTGAACTCGAATCGCACAGAGATCGGATGTGATTTGCACTGCAGTGCGGTGCGAATCACATTCGTTCTCATAAACCGCTGCAATGTGAACCCAGCCTTAGTGACACTGGCGACGGGGGGTGATCACGGGGTTAAACCTTTATTGGGGGGGTTAGGGGGGTACATTAGAACTAAAGGGGGCTAACCCTAACTGCCCTAACAGTTATTACAGTCACAAATGACACCAATGCAAAAAAAAAAAAAAAAAAAAAAAAAATGACATTGGTGTCACTGTGACTGGGGGGCAGGGGTAATTGGGGGGGTGATCGGGGGGTAAAGGGGGGGTGTGAGTGTGCCTGGCATGTTCTACTGTGTGTGGGATGTGTTGGTGCAACTCACTGATCCGCTCTCCTCCGTGTCGGAACGAAAAATACCGACACGGAGGAGAGAATACATCACTTCCTCTCCTGTGTTTACATTACAGGAGAGGAAGTGATGTCACCGGGGATTTCCATTCGTCGGGAGCGATCGCGAGGGGGTGGCCATGAATGAATGGCCGTCCCCTCGTCCGGGATCGCTCCCGAACGAAAACCGACCGCCGCAGGCACCGGGCGGGGGCCCGATCGGGCCCCCGACCCGCGGGAGGCAAAGGACGTACATATATGTGCTTATGCCTGCCCGTGCCATTCTGATGACGTAGATCGGCGTGAGGCGGTCGGCAAGTGGTTAAATAAAGGAATTGTCAAAAACTGTCTCTTGCAATTTTTATCATTTTTCACACTTTTTTTGTGAAATGGTACCATTTCACATGGGGAGGGGGCGGGATCTGAGGGTCCCCTTGTTAAAGGGGGCTTCCAGATTCCGATAAGCCCCCTGCCTGCAGACCCCCACAACCACCGGGCAAGGATTGTGGGGATGAGGCCCTTCTCACCATCAACATGGGGACAAGGTGCATTGGGGGGCTAGCCCCAAAGCAAGCCCCCCCAAAGCACCCACCCAATGTTGAGGGCATGTGGCCTGGTACGGTTCAGGAGGGGGGGCACTCTCATCCCCCCTTTTCCTGCGGCCTGCCAGGTTGCGAGCTCGGATAAGGGTCTGGTATGGATTTTAAGGGGGGCCCCCACGACATTTTAAAAAAAATGTTGGTGCGGGGTTCCCCTCAATATCCATACCAGACCTAAGGGCCTGGTATGCTCTTGGAAGGGAAAACATGCCAGTTTTTTATTTAAAATTAAAGTCGCCTGGCCTGGAGGTGACTTAAAGTCGTGTTGTAAGTCGCCCCAAGTCGTGTTGAAGTCACCCCAAGTCGCGCTGCGATTCATTCTCGTACATACATAGTCGTGCCCAAGTTGGCTCCCAAAGTTGCGCTGGAAGTCGTGTTGCCCCTGTGTGAATGGACTCTTAATGATACGGTGTGCGCTATTATCAATGACATCATATTATTCCTGTTGTGCATATGAGTGTGCCGGTTCACACACTCAATGATTTATCTAGCGCACCAATTAAGGTATGAACCGGCGCAGCCCATTCATCTTAGTAAATGACCCCCACTGTGTGACAGCTGATTGGAGGAAAACCACCCCCCCCTCCATATAGGCAGAGGAAGGAAGGAATGTTCAGAGTTGTGCTGTGAATATACCAGCTCTCTGCTAATCTATTTATAGTACCCACCCACCCGACACAAATTTCCAGCTGCTTTTATCTCCTGTTTCTGAGAACTTGTCAGAAGTTATCATGCTGATAACAGAAGAATTAGCAGCATAAAGACAGGAGACTTAGGGCTTTGGAGAGAGATGAGTAAATACTAGATATATGTGCGCAAGTCAAATTTCATGAATCGGGTTTACATCCACTTTAAATCCTTCTGTCTCTTCAAGTAATCCCAGACACAGGCTCAATGATTTTGAGATCAGGGCTCTGTGGAGGCCAAACCATCAGTTACAGGACTTGTTCTTCTTTAATGACAGTGGATAGAAGTTTGGAGTTGTTGTGCTGCAGCAGAATACATTTTAGGCCAATCACACACCTCCCTGATGGTATGGCACGATGGATAGGTATCTGCCTGTTTTTCTCAGCATTGAGGATACCATTGATCAGGCTACATTGAGGTGTTTTTGGAGGAAAGAAATCTTCAACCCAGTGTTCAGCTGGATGTGAGTGTAGGTAAGCACAGCCCTTATATAATGATAAGCTTGGGCATTGCAGGACTCCAGTCAGGAGACAGGTGTTCTCTCTGCCCAGGAGACAGGTGTACTTCCCATCAGGGGACAGGTGGGAGCTCCCATTAGCAATAGTTCTCCACTTAAGAAACAGCACTGAACGCTTAAAGTTAGATCCCTTGTCCATAGGGCTGGGAGAGTGCAGACAAATAGCCTGGAGGACTTTACCTGAGACTACTAGGTATGGAAATCTGGAGGTCTCGAAGAAGTGAGAGATGCCCTGGGATGCCAGGAGATTCACTTTTGCGAGGCCAGGGAGTGGGCCCATGTTTCTGTGTAACTACAGGCTGAGTGAGCCAAAAAAAAACAGATAGTCAGGAAAGCTGGGTAAAACTGTCTGAGGGACCAGTGAAAAGAGCATTGGCGAGTGAAAAGAGCATTGGCGCTGCTGAAGTGGGGGAAAGGTGGCTTGGCATTATTTTTGTGTTACTCACTGATGGTGGAAACCCCCGTGCGGGCAGGTTTTCTGTGTTTTTGGTGTTTTATTAAAGTGGGCCGAGAAGCCCTAAAGCAAAGCTCACTGGCAGAATCTCACTAAAACTGCTACCACTGAGTTAAAAGAGAAGTGCGAGATTAAAAAATAACATTCATTCTTACTCTCCTATGTAGATGCAGCATCGGTACAATGTGGCAGCTGTCCCTGCCACCTCTACACTGAGAACCGAGCGATCAAAGACCACTGATCACTCAGTTCCCTGGTCAGACAGTGGGCGCTGGGATGTGTAGGGGATGGGAGTGGCTGGCTGATGCTCTCAGCAGTGTGCTGGGAGGCTGAGCCAGCTGCTGGTCAGGCATTTGTGCAGATCCTGACATTACTGTCAGAATCTCTGCAGAGCCTGGACCAGTTCTGTGATGTAAGCCTGCTATGGGCTACATTTGGGTCACAGGAGAGCAGAACTAAGTGCACTCCTGTGGAGAAGTATAGCCAAAAGAGCTTCAGCCATACTTATCCTTTAAAAATCCCCCAAGATCACATTACTTACATTGGTCAAAGCTGGACTAAAGTGACATACATAAACTTCATTTTTAAAAACATGTAAGCTATACATTTTTAAAAATATCCTGAAGCCATAATAACAATTCAGTTTACTTTTTCTCCAGATACCCAGTATTAACTAAACATTTTGTACTGAGTGATGATCTTGTACAAATCAGTATTATGTAATGTGGTGCTTAACAAATTATAAAAAAAAACATGAAATACATTTTCTTTACCTCTCAAAGTCTGCACTGCGCTGTTTAGTCTTCCACCCATAAGAAAAATCTCCACAGCAACGTTTACAATTGCACATCGTGAGGCAACAATTTCACGACCAGCGATCCCTTTCAACACTTTGTAATTAATCTTCAGCTCATGGAATTTGTACAGCACTCGTCTTCCCTTCCAAAGAAAAAACATTAAAATGTACTAGATTTGCAATGCACCTTAAAATGAAACTTTTACAAATGACTTTTAGAAAAGGTTTGCGTCAAAAGCAACATTTGTAGTTTAATCTACATACTGACCACATGGCACAGTATGACACAGGTGTCTATGTATTTAGAGGTTTGCCTGTAGTTCTGTTTTAACAAGCATAAATGGGCAATAAGTGTACTGGGTATTTACAGCCAATATAGTGCATTAAATGTGAGTGTATATTGCATGGTAACATGCAAGAAACAGTGAGAATCCAGCCTATGGCTTGTAAAAGTTACGCCTATGACCATTATTGTATGTAGACCCATGTTATGGTAAGGTGTCCAATTGTATACCATCTAGGACTTGCCATTTATAAAATATTAAGGGGGAGAATTCGCCCTTACCTCTCACCTGTGTGACCTGGTACAGCTGTAATTATTACTTACACATCTCAAGTTGTCACTTAACATATTATTTGGAAACTATCAAAATACAGTTTTTAAATTTACAAGAACAAAATCACAAACAGTATCCTAAACTGTGGCATAAAGGACCTGAATTCCGCTCAGTGAAACCATAAGTGCCCGTAGACTCAAATTTGGTAATCCTACAAGCCTTGACTGATTCCCCTTCTTTAGAAGGTCACGGAGCAAAGAGAGCAACTTCCAAACAAGAAAATGAAAAGATTGCTTACCCCTAATTATACATGCAAACACGGTCAATAAAAAAAGATGCATCAGTACACATGAACAAAAATGTTCCCACACGGTCTCTCTCAGGAGGTGATGGGTCTCTGTAAAATAACAAGACTGGCAGAGAAAAAACTGCTTGAACCACATATTAGGCTCTATAAAATAACAGCTTGTTAAAGCCCAGTATCGTGGTACTTTTTTTTTTTTTTAATCGGTTGTCGAATTGATGGGGTGCTGCTCTTCTCCGGTCTTTTCCCTGCTCCTAGTCTACAGCTCTGAACCTGCTTACTGATAATTACAATAGCGGAACATGGTTGTCCACTTGCAGTTTCCACTAGAGGCACATGTGATAGGATGAGAAGACAGGAGAGACAGTATCGAGAAAACGGATTTTAAAGTGGTTGTAAACCCTTACAAAAAAAAAAAAAAAAACGAGAGTGGAGAGTGGACATTTCAGCAAGACAATGATCCCAAACACAAAGTCAAGGAAATTGGTTTCAAAGAAAGAAAGTAAAGGTGCTAGAATGGCTCGGCCAATCATCTGACTTGAATCTAATAGAAAATCTATTGAGAGAAATTAAGATCAGAGTTCCATGGAAACTTCAAGATTTGAAGATTTGTTTGTGTGGACAAATGGGCCAAAATCACATCTGAGCAATGCATGCAACTAGTTTCTCCATACAGAAGGCCTCTTGAAGCTGTCATTACCAACAAAGAATTTTGTTTAATACTTTTTCCCTGTGTCATTTTATTACACATAATATCTGAACTTATTTGTTTTGGTTTCTTTGGCTTGTATGGGTTGTTACCGAAATGTGGTAAAAAAAATTTAATATCAAAAGCACCTTTAGAAATGTATTTACCTAGAAAAATGGTGATGTGTTCAATACTTATTTTTCCTGCTGTATACAAGTGAATAAGTGAATATCCTCAGGTGATACACAGATTAAACTAATCCTCCTACATAAGTTGTACCTGTTTACAGTCATTGGCAAAAATATTGGCACCCCTCCATTTCTGTCAGATAATGTACCACTTCGCTCAAAAAATTGTTGCAATTACAAATGTCTAGGCATTCTCTTGTTCATTTCTTTTGTTTGTATTGGTGTGAAAACACAAAAAAGCGGGGAAACAAAAAGCCTAAATCTGACAAATTCCAAGCAAATCTACAAAAATGGACTGGACAAAATTATTGGCACCCCCAAATTAATCACTTGCCGCCCACCATATAGCAGGATGACGGCAGCAAAGTGGTTTGAATATCCTGACTGGGCATCATATGACGTCCTCAGGATATTAAGCTGCCGCTCGCCCCAAGGGGCGCTCCTCGCGGCGATCGTTGTTGCGGTGTCAGTCAATCCGGACCACCAGGGATGCCACTAGACCACCAGGGATGCCCAGCACCAGGTATGCCACCCTAGAACATCAGAGATGCCAGTCAGTGCCCATAATGGATGCCAATCAGTGCCTACAATGGGCATCACTGATTGGCATGCATTTGGCACACTACAATGCCACCTATCAGTGCCCATCCATGCTGCCTATCCATGCTTATCAGTGCTGCCTATCCATGCCCATCCATGCCGCCTATCAGTGACTATTTGTGCCACCTATCAGTGCCCATCCATGTCACATATCAGTGCCCATGAGTGCCACCTATCAGTGTAACATATTAGTGCCCATCAGTGCCGCCTCATCAGTGCCGCCTTATCAGTGCCGCCTTATCAGTGCCTGTCAGTGCAGTCCCATCAGTGAAGGAGAAAATGTACTTATTTACAAAGTTCTGTAACTGAAACACAAAAAAAACATTTTTTTATTTAACAAAATCCCAGAGGTGATTAAATACGACCAAAAGAAAGCTCTATTTGTTTGATACAGTGGATAGAGTGTTGTATGACCGCGCAATTGTCATTCAAAGTGCGACAGCGCTTAAAGTTGAAAATTGGTCAAGGCAGGAAGGTGTATAAGTGGCCTGTATTTAAGTGGTTAATATTTGGGTAGCACACCCCTTGGAAAAAATACTGAAATCAATTGCTTCTTGTAACCATCAATTCTGCTGGAATTTTGGATCACTCTTTTGCCAATTGCTCCAGGTCTCTCAGATTGCAAGGGCTCCTTTTCCCAACTGCTGTTTTAAGATCTCTCCACAATGCTCGATGGGATTTAGATCTGGACTCATTGCTGGCCAGTTCAGTAATCTCCAGCGTCGTCTTAAACCATTGCTAGGTGCTTTTTGACATGTGCTGTGGGCCACTGTCCTGCTGTAAGACCTATGACCTCTGATGGAGACCCAACATTCTGACCCTGGGCCCGACATTGCACACCAACATTCTTTGGTAGTCTTCAGATTTCATAATGCCATGCACACGGTCAAGACATCCAGTGCCTAAAGCAACCCCCCAAAAAAAATCAGTGAACCCCCACTATGTGTGATTGTATTCTTTTCTTTAACCACTTGCCACCTAGGTCAAGTCTGACATTTCTCTCCTACATGTGAACCTAATTTTTTTGCTAGAAAATTACATAGAACCCCCAAACATTATTTATGTTTTTTTAAGCAAAGACCATAGAGAATATAATGGCGGTCATTGAAACTTTTTATCTAGCACGGTATTTGTGCTGCAATTTTTCAAAGGCATATTTTTTGAAAAAGAAAAAAAGAAAACCGTTTTGTGTGTTAAAAAAAAAAAGAAAAAAAGAAAATAAATAAAAAGAAAAAAAAAGTTAATTTTACACAATGTGAAAGATGAAGTTAAGCTGAGTAGATAGATACCTAACATGTTACTCTTCAAAATCGCACACGCTCACGGAATGGCACCAAACTTCAGTACTTAAAAATCCCTATAGGCGACACTTAAATTTTTTTTAGTGGTTACGTTTTGAGTTACAGAGGTGGTCTAGGGCTAGAATTAATGCTCTCGCTCTAACATTCACGGTGATGTGTGGTTTGAACACTGTTCTCATATGTGGGTGGGACTTACATATGTGTTCGCTTTTGTATGTGCGCACACGGGGACAGGGGCACTTTACATTTTTTTTATTGTTAATTTTTCTTTTTTTTTTCTTTGACACTTTCTTTAAAAAAAAATTTTTTTGGATCACTTTTACGGCCTGATCAGTCCTCTTTACAGTGAGATGTGGGGTCAAGACCCCACATCTCACCTCTAGGCTGGGAAGCCTTTAAAAAAAAAAAAAAGAGCTCTTGGCTTCCCAGTCGAGGCGGCGCCGTTTGTCTGAATGCGCAACGCCATAACATTGTGCCTGGCCTCTGAGTGATCATAGAGACTCCGGCGACCATTTGGTCCGCCAGAAATCTCTATGGTAAACATTTGGGGACGGCAGATCCTGTCTCCGACTCACCGATGGAAGCAGCGAGTCGGTAGAAGCACCGGAGGGCAGTTGGGGGGGCCCCACCAGTGACATTTATACAGTAATCAGGAGCTATTTATAGCACTGATCGCAGTATAAATGTCACTGGTCCCAGAAAAGTGTCTGATCTGTCCTGCTAAAAATCACAGATCACTGTCATTGCTAGTGAAAAAATAATAATAAAAATATTGGATATTTATTATAGCAAAAAATATAGATTTTTTTTCAAATTTGTCACTTTTTTTGTTTATAGCACAAAAAATTAGGGGTGATCAAATACCATCAAAATAAAGCACTATCTGGAGAAAAAGGGCATACATTGTGTTTGAGCACAATGTTGCACAACAGCAAAAAGTGTCCGTTAAAGCAATGCAGTGCTGTATCACAAAAAATAGCCTGGTCATTAAGGGGGCAAATCCTTCCGGTCCTTAAGTGGTTAATGGGCGCTACAGGTTTAAAGATAATTAACACGCTCTATATTACATTACCATATCCAAAATTATAATAGGACTTTTGCATTCACCGTAAAACACGTTTTTTTTTTGTTTTTTTTGAGTCCTTCAAGGGACACAAGAATTCATATATTATTGAATTATAATTATACCTAAGGGAGGATTGGACACTGGTAAACAAAAACAATACTGTAGAACAGCCCCATGATAGGCTCTCTTATGCCTGACATGCCTTGGTTTAGAGCAAGTAGTACCAAGACCGTTAACAAAAAAACAGAGGAAATGGACCTGTCTCCCCCAATAGACTACAAGAAAAAAAAAATCACCGGGATTACAGAGAGACAGAAATTCAGATAGTGTTGGGACATCCAAAAGCAGTCCAACTGAGGAGCGAGTGATACAGCAACAACTAATAAAAGACCCAACAAAAGACTACTAGTTCAAGAGTGCCTGAAGGACTAAGACTGGATGAAGAGAAGCTCCCTATCAAAAGGAAACTTGCCAACACGATCAGAGAGAGGACACAAAGAATCAACCTAATGAACAAGATCAAAAAGGAAAAGAGCCAGAACAGAGGGAATGACTCCTCATGATAGAGGCATGGAAACTGAAAATAAAAAACACACCTAAAACTGGTAAAAAAAAAAAAGAAAATCCATAGAAAAGCATCAATGCTAATAAGGGGTCTGGAGGACATCTACAAACGTATTCTCCCTGGAGAAGAAATGCTTAAAGTTATATTAAACCCCAAATCAAAGTGGTAATATATTGCAGCTTACCAATCTTTAGATGTTGTGGCTGCATTAGCTTTTTTTTAGGCTTCATTCCCCCCCATTTTCATCCGCTAATCTGGCCAGTAAAAGAGTCTCTGTATTAGGGTGCCTACACTTCCGAGAAGGGAACAACAGAGACACCTTTGGATGGCAGAATTGTCAGTATGAGGGGAGGGTAACATCAGATGCACTAGCACTTTTAGATGCACTGAAATACAAACTCCAGCTAACACGTTTTAAGCTATTACAGCAACAGTTTTGTTCCTTTTGGAATAAAGGTTTTACATAAATAAAAGCCGATCAATGTTAGCACCCCTGTCGGTGTTAAGTGGTTTGTCTTAACCCTCCAACATCGGCAAGACAACTTGTTCTTTTGAAAAACAGCAAGCACAGCACACCAGCTGCTCTATCCTGACCAGGTAGGGAGAGCAGTACTTACCCCTCCTGTCGGGACTGCTGGACGCATTCCGCCACAGACCCATCACCCGAGTAGTACGGAGTGGCTGCTGGCCATGGCACACTGTGACACGGACAGCAGTAGCCCAGTCATAGGTGTGCCCCAGAGCAAATAGCTCACCGGCCGCCCCTGGAGCAGAAGGGGCATGTCGTAGCCGATCCAGCACGTAGCTAGCGACTGCTCACGCTCAATGGCCAGGCTGGGGAGACTACAAGGATCTATGTTATCCAGCCTGTCACCCAACCCATGGTGATTGTAGATCACAGGATCAAAATTGTAGAAAGAAATGTAAAAATTCCCAGGACCAATGGTCCATTCAGGGAGCCAGGTCCTTCTAAATACATTAGGCAGAAAAAAAACTGAGCTGCAGGAAGCAGGGTGAGGGGTTATAGCCAGAGGGACCGCCCCCTGGTGTTGTAGAATCTCATATTAGCCAATGTATTTCATATCATTCACATTGATTTGCATATTTTTTATTAATAATACCAATAATTATATTATCATTATTATATAGTAGTGGAACCCAGAACTCTGTGAGGGGACTGGCCCACTGGTCGGCAGACTAGTCCCTATCAGGTGACGGGTTCCCAAGAATTGGCAGAAAAGAACCATTCAGGGTGAGAACAATTCACAATTGTTTCAATTTGGTTAGGGAATAAGAATACCTATATCCATGAGCTTGCATTGTAAGAAACTGTATAAATTAGACCGGTATCTTGTAATAATTTGAACATAAACCTGTATGTTATCAGCTGTTAATAAACCTGCATTGCTGAAGTTCTGCCTGGGTCGATATTTTACTATTCTACTTCATTTGGTGACAGCATAACCTCAAATCCGATCTTGCCCAACTCCATGCTGGTGAGGCACTGAGCTCAACACAATATTGCGCAATATATCAGGTTAGCAGACACCTATTAGTTCTGCATTGTGTTGTGCCATGTTTTGCTAGGGCTAAGAGGGGCAGGTGGTTGTTGGGGTATCGCTGTCCACCAGGCAGATCTTTGTGATAACAGGTTGGGTTTTCTCAACTGTGGGTGCCTTAAAGTGCATTGTACAGGATGAGATACCCTGGGTAGAATTTTTTCTTTTCTCTCAATTCTTTTTCCGAAGGGGTACCCCTGTAGAGGGTTAGTTACTCTCTATGAAAACCTAGGTTTAACATGCATGGTTGTTCCCTGGACTGCAAAAATCAGTCAGGAAGAGGTTTTTGGGGATTTAAGGCCCCTGGAGTACCTATGTTTACATGCACGTTGGTTCCCTAGACTGCGAAATTGAGTCTGGATGAGTTTTTGGGGATTTAAAGACCCCTGGAGAACCTACGTTTACATTCATGTTGTTCATCTTGACTGCAAAATTTTGTCTAGATGAGGTTTTGGGGACATAAAGACCCCTGGAGAACCTATGTTTACATGCATATTGGTTTCCTGGATTGGTGATCAATCTGGAGGAGGCTTTGTGGTTATCAGACCCCTGGAAAGCCTAAGTTAAAAAATAAAATTGTTAGGATGAGTACTAATATGTTACTATTAGAAAAAGGTACCTTTGTTTTGTATAACATTGAACATAAAATTTGTGGTGTAAAATAATACACGAGTTTAGAAATGTCAGGAGAGTTGAGTCCTGGCAGGTAAATGTTCATCTTTGTACTATAGGTGTATATATGTTTATATGTATATGTTATAATGGTCTGTGCACTAACTGAGTTAAGATCAGGTGGAGACATTCCTATTTGCCGTGGCAAGCAGGGCTTGGTAATTTTTCGTGTCTTGAGACAAGTGTTTTGGTAAGGAGACGTATGCGCATACAGTGCCTATTGGCTTTACTCTGAGCACTGCTGTTCATAAGTAATTAATAACTAACCTGTCAGTTTTAATCATTCTGTAAAGATTTGTATATTTATATGTAGTCACGTGATGGCCACTAGAATGACCACTTTCTGGGAAAGAGTCAACAGGGGAATCTCCCTGATATTCTCAAACGGCGGTTTTTGAAGCGCCGACAACACCAGGTTCAAATCCCATGGGAGCAATGGTGGTCGCACCGGAGGGACTACATGTCGTACCCCCTGAACGAAGGTACCCACTAAGGAGTGCGATGCCAGGGGTTGTTGAAAAAAAGACAGCCAAGGCTGAGATTTGCCCCTGCTGGTGCTCAATGCCAATCTCTGGTCTACTCCTTGCTGGAGAAACAGCAGGATCCTTGCTATGGAAAAGGAACGCGGATGCCATCCTTTCTCCTCACACATGGAGATGTAGGCCTTCCAGGTACGATGGTATATCTTCCGAGAAGAAGATTTTCGTGCCCTGAACATAGTTGGAATCACCGAGTCCGACAGACCCCGGTTCCACAACACCTGGCTCTCAATAGCCATGCAAGTTAAAGCCAGCGATGGCAAAGCAGGATGGAAAATTGGACCTTGAGATAAGAGGTCCTCTCGCAACGGCAGTCGCCAGGGAGCATCTGCCACTAGACGCACCAGGTCTGTGTACCAGGGACGCTGAGGCCAATCTGAGGCAACCAGTATTACTGGGATCCCCTCGGCTTCCACTCTGCGAAGCCGAAGTAGCAACAATTTCAGTGGAGGAAAGGCGTAGATCAGCTGGTACTGATCCCACGGAGCCACCAGCGCGTCTGCCCACGGATCTCTTGTCCTGGACACGAATCTTGGCACCTTCTGATTGAGACGGAAGGCCAGTAGATCCACATCTGGTGTGCCCCACTTCAAGCACAGCAGCCTGAATGTCTCCGGATGCAATGGCCATTCTCCTGGGTGCAGCATCTGTCAACTCAGATAGCCCGCCTGCCAGTTTTCCACTCCCAAGATGTAAATGGCCGACAGGGCCGGTACGCGTCGCTATGCCCACCAAAGTATGTGAGCGACCTCCCAAGCAGCGGCTGAGCTTCTTGTTCCCCCTTGGTGATTTATGTATGCCACAGCCATGGTATTTGTCCGACTGTATCGTGATCGGACGCCCTTGAAGACTCACCGACCATGTGTGGAGACACAGCCTGATCGCTCTCAATTCGAGCAGATTGATCGACAACTCTTTCGTCGGCCAGAGGCCCAGAGTCGACGGAACCCCCATCACTCCACCCCAGCCGGATAGACTGGTGTCCATAGCGATCACCGTCCATTTCAGAAGAAAGAACGATTTTCCGGATTGAATCACCGGGGACCTCAACCACCAGATCAGAGAGTCCCTGACTGGTTGGCTCCCCTGGATCGGTCGATCTAGGGACAACTGAGACTTGTCCCATTTTAACAAGATCTCCTTCTGCAGTACTCTGGTGTGGAACTGGGCGTAGGGTACTGCCTCAAAAGGAGGCTACCATGAGTCCCAGTACTCGCATGCAAAACTGGAGCGACGACCACTTGCTGTTCATCAGCAGTTTTACCGCAGACCTGAGAGTCTGCAACTTGTCTGCAGGGAGAAAATCTCTCGCTTCCCTGGAGTCCAACACTAAACCTAGGTACTCCAGACACTGGGTCAGCACAACCACCGACTTCTTTAGGTTCAACAGCCACCAAAATTCTTGCAGGGTCTGCATGGTGATCACTATATCCTCCTCTAATTCTGAGGCGGAAGATGCTCTCAGGAGGAGTTCGTCCAGGTAGACCACGATCTGGATCCCACGTTGTCTCAGCAACACCAATACTGGAGCCAGTACCTTGGTAAAGACTCAGGGGGCTGATGCCAGACCAAAAGGAAGAGCCACAAATTGGTAATGGGCTTCCCCGACTGCAAAACGCAGAAACTTTTGATGCCGAAGGCATATGGGTACGCATCCTGGATCTCTAAAGACGCCAGGGAGTCCCCTTGATGGAGTGCAGCGACTACTGAGCGAACTGATTCCATTCTGAACCTCTGCACTTTTACAAAGTGATTGAGGGCTTTCAAGTCCAAGATCGGACGTGCCCCTTCCTTCTTGGGAACCACAAAAAGATTTCAGCAGAATCCCTGGAAGCGTTCCGATTCCGGAACTGGTACAATCACCCTGCGATTCAGCAAGTCCCTTACCGCCCCCAACAGGGCCTCCCGGCGAACCGGGGATACGGGTATGCTGGAGGGGAAGAATCTGTTTGGCGGCCGAGAGGAACTCTAACTTGTAGCTTGTGGAAATCAGATCGCAGACCCATTGGTCGGATAACCGGGAGGACCACCGGGCTGCAAACTCCCGAAGTCGACCCCCACCCGAGACATGGGTGGGGGCAAGCCTTCATGCGGTAGCACTTTTATTGGCAGGCTTGTTAGGCTTGCGGTTCCAGGGCCGTTTTTGACCATCTGTGGTTGTCCTGTCGGGCTGGGGACGTTTTGTCGAAGCACCGGGCAGACGAAAAAGCCATTTGTGAGCGGAAAAAGAGGGCCCTTGCCTACGCCGTGGCTCCTTAGCTTTCCTGGCCTGTGGGAGTAGTGTACTCTTACCACCAGAGGCATTTTTTTAAATAACGTCATCTAACGAGGCTCCAAAGAGCCGGTCTCCAAGGAAAGGAAGATCCGTGAGGGGCTTCTTTGGATGCCTGGTCAGCAGACCAGTATTTTAGCCAAATCAGGCGCCTCAGCACCACAGCCGACACTGAAGCCCTAGATAACAGAGGGAGGGTATCCAGGGCCACGTCACAGACGTACTTAAGGCCTTGCACTAGTTGGTCTGCTAGTTCCACGCAGACGGCAGAAGACTGTTGCTCTCCCAATTCGTGATACAAAAGTTTTGCCCACTCAGTCAGTGTCTGCGACACTAGTGCGGATGCCAGTACTGGTCGCATGGCGGACCCCACCGCGGTAAACAAGGAACGAGCCACTGCCTTGGCCTTTCTGTCCATGGGATCCTGAAATGCAGGAGTCCCTTCTACTGGGATCGTGGTTACTTATTTAACCTGGATACTGGGGGGTCCACGACCGGAGGAGCCGACCACTTTTTGAGAAGGCTTTCCTCAAAGGGATAACGCACCGCCATGTTTTTGGGGACCGAAAAGGTCCGTTGCGGTTGACCCCATTCCCTGTAAATGAACATGTCAAAATAAGTCAGATAGGGGAACACCTTAGGTGAACGCTCTGGCTTGCGGGACCCAAAAGAGACCGGTACATCAGCAGAGGGATCCACTGGCTCCTGAATCTTCAGGGTATCACGCACAGCTGTGATAAGTGCTCCAACAAGCGCTTTGTCGCACACGGACCCGGACTTATCCTCAGTGTCTGAACGGTACTGGTCAGCGTCATCTGATAGGACAGAGCAGGGGTCACCAGCCGCAGCAGGGCCCGAGTCTGCATCAGAGCTCTCCCCAGAGGACCGGGGGGGGGGGGGGCAGGGGCATCTTTAATGCACCTTTCTTCCCACGCACCGCCTCCATCTTAGCAACAAACGAATTGAGGAC
Source organism: Lithobates pipiens (assembly GCF_037356315.1). Taxonomy (NCBI): domain Eukaryota; kingdom Metazoa; phylum Chordata; class Amphibia; order Anura; family Ranidae; genus Lithobates; species Lithobates pipiens. The sequence continues at coordinate 171,340,430 of NW_027507764.1, forward strand.
CGCCATCAGGATGTCCATGGGCACTGCGCAGTCCACAGGTGGCACGGTTGCAATTGCCTGGATTTCGGGGTAAGAAACACCAGATTCTGAAGCCATCCTGACCCTAACCTGTCTGCCACCTGAAGGGGACTTAGGACAGTGAAAGGTCCCGCCCTCCTGCTGCCGCTGACTGGGGGGCTCCTACCTGCCGGACTCACCACCCTGAGGAGTTCTGTGCTGCATACAAAGCGATGCCTGCAGCCCCCAGGGGTTTCCAAGTGCAGAAGGACAAAAAACAGTGCCGGCAGCAGCCGTGGAAATGAGCGCTGGAACGATCTGTACAGCGTGCTCAGGCTTTAGGAAAATGGCCGCCCGGCGTCCTGTACACAGACAGGAACCACAGGAAGTAAGGCTGTGAAAGCACGTCATGCTGCTGCTAGAGAACACTGAACGAACGTGCTCAGGCTTCCGGAAAATGGCCACCAGTGTCCCGAATAGGAAAACTCACAGAAAATGGCCGCTGAAGCCCACATAGACAACCTGCTCTGCCCATACCTAAAATGGCCTTCAGACATCGCCATGAGGTGAAAATAAAACACCCCCTGCAGAGTCACAGCGTTGGTCCAACACAGTAAAAACCTCACAGGCACCTTCCAGGGACCCCCACACAGGACCCAGGACCACCGCTACCCATTCAGCCCCCCCAAGACAAGTGAGAGTCCACAGAGAGCCCCTGCATAGGTTACACACACCTCTCAGCAGACACATGCAGCGACGACCCTTCCGGAGGGGGGATAGAGAGAAGATAGGGACAGGGGAGAAGGAGAGGGAGGTGAGGCGGCCCCCAAATCGATCTCCCAGGGAATGCCCAGCTGCTCAGCTCCACCGAAGCAGAGAGCGCTGTACTTACCAGTCCTGAAGAGCTGGAAGACATTCCATTACAGACCCACTCACTGATCAGTACAGGGTGGCTGTTGGCCTCAGCATACTGTGAGCCAGACATCAGTAGTCCGTCATATGTATGTTCCGGAGTATAAAAGCTCACCCTTCACCTCTGGAGCTGAGGTATGTCATGGCCTGCCGAGCCATAGCTGAGACCTGCACACGCTCGATGGCCGGACTGGGGAGACTACAAGGATAAGTGAACCAGCCTGTCACCCAGCCGACTGTTGATAGAATATCACAGGATCATTCATCTTGCGCAAAAAGCAAAGCCCTATGGGCCCGCAGGGTTCCTAGGTGCATCTCCTTCACTAGGAAAAATAAAAACAGTCTGCTAGGGCAGGCTGTGGGGGTTGTAGCCTAGGGACCTCCCCCTGGGCGGAACTAAAAGCTCTGAAGTGTTGTATTACAACTTGCCTAGTAATCTCCAGTGATAGGGCTGACAACCCATTTTGTTACAGAGAGGAGCTGTGTCGGTTGGTGAATATAGGAGAAACTGCATTAGACAGAGGGTTCAATGTGACAAATAATACTGAAGTTTATAGTCATAAGAATATTAGACATTTTGATGATAATGTAATGATCTCTCCCTGGGTACTTAGATACATTTTATGTATACATCTCATTGTTGTAGCTGCTCTCTGAGTACTATCTGTTGTAAAACCACAAGCCCCAGAATAGCTTGAATCTGTAGATCAAGTCAATGCTGCTAAATAATTAATGTCATGCTTAAAAAGATTTAACAGTTGTAGGATTCACATGTTAGACGAGATACTGTATTTCGTTCAGTATGTGTTTAGGAGTTTAGAAGGTAAAAGCCACCATTTTAGAAATAGTTGTCTGCATATATGTGCAACAACAGCATTAAATCACTTCTGTGACAGTTCATCTCCGTACTTTGTATCTGTCAGGGAAGACATCTGCAGACTACAGCTGCCGCCCCCGGGCGCATACCTGTGTGCAGGCGCCAACCAAGAGTGCCAAGATTGGCCACTGGGCCTCTGTGAACACGCATTCGCGATCACTCATCGGTGTGCACATACCTGTCGTTAGAACTGACGCCAGTTAGTCTATTTAAACTGAGCTTCAAGAGTGACAAGCTGCTGCTTGGTCTACAGCGTTACCTGAATTCTGATTCCTGTGTGTGTGACTTCTGATACCGAACCGGCTTGCTCCTGACTACCTCTGCCCGCCTCCTGCCCCGATTAATGGCTTCCCATGGACTGATCTCTGTCTTCAGTTCCTGTTACCGAACATCTGTTGCCGAACCTGCCTGTGACCCGATTACGCCTCTGCCTGCTGTTTATGTCCGATCTGCCCGACTGTTGCCGAAGCTTGCCTGTGACCCGGATACACCCCTGTCTGCTGTCTCTGCCTGATCTGTCTGTTGTCAACCTGGCCTGTCTGACCCTGCTCCTTGCTGCCAGCCTGCTTCAAGCTCCGTTTCCTGGTGGTGCACCTCGTCCTGTCTTCTGCCAATCTGCCAGCCATCTCTTCAGCCTGCTACCTGCTTTGTTCCAGCTTCCTGTTCGTGAGTTCCCGGCCTCTACTGGTACAGACTTCTGGACTGATCAAAGGCACTTTTACACTGCCGTGCTCTTGAGCCAGCTGTCTCACTATCAGCTGCTCATGAACCGGAGCCGTACGAAGGGCCTTCCTCCACGTCAGGCTCACCCAACAGGTACGTGACAGTATCTCTCTAAAGGGGCACCTTTAGGGAAAGTTATGTCTGGTTTAGACAAACGTGATGAGCTGACCAGAAAAGTCTCAAAATACATTCTTATTCTTAACCACTTGCCGACCGCCGCACGACGATATATGTCGGCAGAATGGCACGGGCAGGCATATGGGCGTATATGCAAGTCCCTGCCTTCCCGCGGGTGGGGGGCCCGATCGGGAGCGATCCGGGATGAGGGGGCAGCCATTCATTCATGGCCACCCCATCGCGATCGCTCCCGACGAATAGAAATGCTCCTTGACATCACTTCCTCTCCTCACAGGAGAGGAAGTGATGTAATCTCTCCTCCGTGTCGGTATTTTTCGTTCCGGCACCGAGGAGAGAGGATCGGTGAGTTGCACCAACACACCACACGTACAGTAGAACATGCCAGGCACACTCACACCCCCCCTTTACCCCCCGATCACCCCCCCCAATTACCCCTGCCCCCCCCCCCAGTCACAGTGACACCAATTGCATTTTTTTTTTGCATTGGTGTCATTTGTGACTGTAATAACTGTTAGGGCAGTTAGGGTTAGCCCCCTTTAGTTCTAATGTGCCCCCCTAACCCCCCCAATAAAGGTTTAACCCCGTGATCACCCCCCGTCGCCAGTGTCAGTAAGGCTGGGTTCACATTGCAGCGGTTTATGAGAACGAATGTGATTCGCACCGCACTGCAGTGCAAATTACATCCGATCTCTGTGCGATTCGAGTTCAGCCATACAGATAGTATGGCTGAATTCGCGCCGCACCCGCCGCATATTCGCACGGGACCCTTTTTTGGTCCGCAGCAGAATCGGATCGCATGGGTGTTCAGATCGCACTGCGATATGCGAACTGATCTGGGGGTGTCATTAACATTTCACTGACACTCCCAGCAGTTCGCATAGGGCAGTGTGAACTGCCGCCGGGAGGCATGCAATGCGGGAACCTGCCGCGGATTCGTGGCGTTCCCGCATCGCTCCAGTGTGAACCCAGCCTAATAAGCGATCATTTTTCTGATCGCTGTATTAGTGTCACAGGTGACGCTAGTTAGGCAGGTAGGTATTTAGGTTCGCCGCAACTTTTTATAGCGCCAGGGACCCCCATATACTACCGCATAAAGCCCCCTGATTGCCCCCTAGTTAACCCTTTCACCAGTGATCACCATATAACTGTTACAGGTGACGCTGGTTGGTTAGTTATTTTTTTATAGTTTCAGGGCACCCGCCATTTATTACCTAATAAAGGTTTAACCCCCTGATCACCCGGCGGGTGTCATTTGTGACTGTAATAACTGTTAGGGCAGTTAGGGTTAGCCCCCTTTAGTTCTAAGGTACCCCCCTAACCCCCCCAATAAAGGTTTAACCCCGTGATCACCCCCCGTCGCCAGTGTCACTAAGGCTGGGTTCACATTGCAGCGGTTTGAGAACGGATGTGATTCGCACCGCACTGCAGTGCAAATCACATCCGATCTCTGTGCGATTCGAGTTCAGCCATACAGATAGTATGGCTGAATTCGTGTCGCACCCGCCGCAAACTCGCACGGGACCCTTTTTTTGGTCCGCAGCAGAATCGGATCGCATGGGTGTTCACACCATGCGATCAGAGTTTGCAGATCGCACTGCGATATGCGAACTGATCTGGGGGTGTCATTAACATTTCACTGACACTCCCAGCAGTTCGCATAGGGCAGTGTGAACTGCCGCCGGGAGGCATGCGATGCGGGAACCCGCCGCGGATTCATGGCGTTCCTGCATCGCTCCAGTGTGAACCCAGCCCAATGACGCTAGTTAGGCAGGTAGGTATTTAGGTTCGCCGCAGCTTTTTATAGCGCCAGGGACCCCCATATACTACCGCATAAAGCCCCCTGATTGCCCCCTAGTTAACCCTTTCACCAGTGATCACCATATATAACGGTTACAGGTGACGCTGGTTGGTTAGTTATTTTTTATAGTTTCAGGGCACCCGCCATTTATTACCTAGTCTCACTAGTGTACCCCTAAATTTAGGGGTGTCTACTTTCCAAAATGGGGTCATTTGGGGGGGCGTTTGTGCCATCTTGGCATTTTATGGCCTTCAAAACTGTAACGCCCTTAGAAAGCCTGAAGGCGGTGCTTGGTTTTCGGGGCCCCGTACGCGGCTAGGCTCCCAAAAAGTCCCACATATGTGGTATCCCCGTACTCAGGAGAAGCAGCAGAATTTATTTTGGGGTGTCATTTCACATATGCCCATGGCATGCGTGAGCAATATATCATTTAGTGACAACTTTGTGAAAAAAATAAATAATAAAAAAAAAGTTTGTAATTTTGCCGCAACTTGTGGCAAAATATAAAATATTCCATGGACTCAACATGCCTCTCAGCAAATAGCTTGGGGTGTCTACTTTCTAAAATGGGGTCATTTGTGGGGGTTTTGTGCCATCTTGGCATTTTATGGCCTTTAAAAACTGTAATAGGTAGTGAGGAGTGAAGTCAAATATTTACGCCCTTAGAAAACCTGAAGGCGGTTCTTGGCTTTCGGGGCCCCGTACGCGGCTAGGCTCCCAAAAAATCCCACACATGTGGTATCCCCGTACTCAGGAGAAGCAGCAGAATTTATTTTGGGGTGTCATTTCACATATGCCCATGGCATGTGTGAGCAATATATTATTTAGTGACAACTTTGTGAAAAAAAATAAAAATAAAATAAAGTTTGTAATTTTGCCGCAACTTGTGGCAAAATATAAAATATTCCATGGACTCAACATGCCTCTCAGCAAATAGCTTGGGGTGTCTACTTTCTAAAATGGGGTCATTTGTGGGGGTTTTGTGCCATCTTGGCATTTTATGGCCTTTAAAAACTGTAATAGGTAGTGAGGAGTGAAGTCAAATATTTACGCCCTTAGAAAACCTGAAGGCGGTTCTTGGCTTTCGGGGCCCCGTACGCGGCTAGGCTCCCAAAAAATCCCACACATGTGGTATCCCCGTACTCAGGAGAAGCAGCAGAATTTATTTTGGGGTGTCATTTCACATATGCCCATGGCATGTGTGAGCAATATATTATTTAGTGACAACTTTGTGAAAAAAAATAAAAATAAAATAAAGTTTGTAATTTTCCCGCAACTTGTGGCAAAATATAAAATATTCCATGGACTCAACATGCCTCTCAGCAAATAGCTTGGGGTGTCTACTTTCTAAAATGGGGTCATTTGTGGGGGTTTTGTGCCATCTTGGCATTTTATGGCCTTCAAAACTGTAATAGGTAGTGAGGAGTGAAGTCAAATATTTACGCCCTTAGAAAACCTGAAGGCGGTTCTTGGCTTTCGGGGCCCCGTACGCAGCTAGGCTCCCAAAAAATCCCACACATGTGGTATACCCGTACTCAGGAGAAGCAGCAGAATTTATTTTGGGGTGTCATTTCACATATGCCCATAGCATGTGTGAGCAATATATCATTTAGTGACAACTTTGTGTAAAAAAAAATAAATAAATTTTTTTTTGTCATTATTCAATCGCTTGAGGCAAAAAAATAAAATATTCGATGGGCTCAACATGACACTTATCAATTTCCTTAGGGGGTCTACTTTCCAAAATGGGGTCATTTGGGGGGGGGGTTTTGTACTGCCCTGCCATTTTAGCACCTCAAGAAATGAGATAGGCAGTCGTAAACTAAAAGCTGCGTAAATTCCAGAAAACGTACCTTAGTTTGTAGTTTTGACAACTTTTGCGCAAACCAATAAATATATAGTTATTGACTTTTTTTTTACCAAAGACATGTGGCTGAATACATTTTGGCCTAAATGTATGACTAAAATTGAGTTTATTGGATTTTTCTAATAACAAAAATTAGAAAATATCATTTTTTTTCAAAATTTGCGGTCTTTTTCCATTTATATCGCAAAAAATAAAAATCGCAGAGGCAATCAAATACCATCAAAAGAAAGCTCTATTTGTGGGAAGAAAAGGACGTAAATTTTGTTTGGGTACAACATTGCATGACCGCGCAATTACCAGTTAAAGCAGCGCAGTGCCAAATTGTAAAAAGACCTCTGGTCATTTACCAGCAAAATGGTCCGGTCTGAAAGTGGTTAAACATTTGTTACATTTTATTTTTTATGCTTCTAAACGGGGAAATGTTTATCGTAGGAATAGGTCTCGATTTATTAGAATATAAACTGTAGGTTATAATAGGTATTTTTTTTTTTTTATTATGGACTGCAGTAGTGCAAGGTGCATTTTATTGTATCACTCTTGTAAGTAGGGTGCTTATTCTCCCTTGTAACTTTTGTTGTTTATTTTGTCATGTCCCTATCTATATACTGTCATCTTTATATATATTTGCCTACTTAGTAGTATTCACAAAGGTAGCAATGGGATTTATTTGGTAAAAGCGAACTCCAAACGTATCTTTGTTTCCTATTTAAAAAAACAAAAAAGAATAGTGAAGAGTGATGCATGGTAAAAACAGTGCTACCATCCTATTATATGTGCTATATGTAGCACATACAGGGGGGTTAGTTAGATAATTATAGTCTTAATTTTTTAATATTAGCTTGTAAGCTCTAGTGAGCAAGGTTCCTTATTGGTGTTGGCTATAACTTATTTTGTCCTACCTGATTACAATATTTAGTAATCATCAGGCTGATTATTAGTTTGCCTAAAGTAATAACTGTATTGTAATTTGTTTCTTTATTCCAGGAGCAGCCAGAACGTTTTCATATGTAAAGTTATACTTTGTACAATTTCACTCTTTTTGATTAGGGTCACTCTGCATTAATATGATCCAATTAACAATAAAATGTGTATATAATTATTCTTAAGGAAACTCTAGTTAAATGTTGAAAGACCTGGAAGCTATGGGTGCAATATACATGAGACATATTTTAGGAGGGGCTCCTCTGAATAACATTATATTAAAATTGGGATTTTTGGGGATCATACACAGTAATAGCATGCAATGTAAATCTGCAACCAATCAATTAAGTATAATACTTAATTGTAGAAGGAGTATGTGTGCATATATATGTATATATGTATATATATATGTATGTAGTGTGGAATCATTCTAACGTTTTGTTACTTTATTAAACATTGGGTTAGCCTAATCCCAGATATGTGGCTTGTTTTTGGTCACCAATTATAAGGGTTACATTTATTGATGTGGGGAAAAATATTTTCATGAGCCATGAGACATGAGCACAATGTGCTACTGCGTCAAATGTAATTAAACTTTAATGACATTCTATTTACTTATGACCCCTGTAAAGGACATATACATTTTAATATTACATTTAGAAAGTTTTACTGACAACAGAAACTGTGTCTTACAAAAATGTGAAGCTTTCTTTCACACAAACAGTGATATTTTGTTGGTAGTGATGGTATACTAAAATATTTAGATATCTTAAATTGTAGGCTGTTGATCTAGGCATTGTTTCATCATTGATAACACCAATTAATGTTTTCAGGTTTTATTTTCTTCTTTCAGCTAAGTAGGGACATAGTAATGCACATTCTCTTAACCTTTTGGATTTAGCAGACTGTGTAAGTGACCGTGTAATTTTATTTGATTTCTTTTTAATTATGAACATTATCACAATTTAGGTTCATAAAATGTAGTTCTACAAGGTCTATTTTGTGTGCCTGCATATAGACTTTATTGCAAAACCAAAGCTTTAGACTTAGACATACTTTAACCACTTACAGACCGGACCATTTTGCTGGTCAAAGACCAGACCACTTTTTACAATTCGGCACTGCGTCGCTTTAACTGACAATTGCGCGGTCGTGCAACGTAGCTCCCAAACAAAATGGACGTCCTTTTTTTCCCACAAATAGAGCTTTATTTTGGTGGTATTTGATCACCCCTGCGGTTTTTATTTTTTGCGCTATAAACAAAAATAGAGCGACAATTTTGAAAAAAACACATTATTTTTTACTTTTTGTTATAATAAATATCCCCCAAAAATATATAAAAAAACATTTTTTCCCCCAGTTTAGGCCGATACGTATTCTTCTACATATTTTTGGAAAAAAAAAATCGCAATAAGCGATTATTGATTGGTTTGCGCAAAAGTTATAGCATTTACAAAATAGGGATAGTTTTATAGCATTTTTATTAATTTTTTAATTTTTTTTTACTAGTAATGGCAGCGATCAGCGATTTTTATTGTGACTGCGACATTGTGGGGGACCCATCGGACATTTTTGGGACCATTGTCATTTATACAGTAATCACTGCTATATAAATGCAGTGATTCCTGTGTAAATGACACTGGCAGTGAAGGAGTTAACCAGTCGGTGGCAGTGTAGGGGTTAAGTGTTCCTAGGGGTGTGTTACTAACTGTGGGGGGGTTGGGCTTTCATTTAGTGAACACTGATCTCTGCTCCAATCACATGGAGCAGAGATCAGTGTCACTAGTTGCTAGGCAGAATGGAGAAATGCTGTTTACACGGCATTTCCTCCATTCAGCCGTCCCGTGAGACGATCGCGGGGATGCCCGCGGCAATCGAGTCCGCGGGTCCCGCGACCGGACTCACGGGGGTCCTGACCAGCGCGGGAGCGCACCGCTGGCGGCGCGCTCCCGATGGCAGGGCGGCATTGAAGATTGGATGTACCTGTACGCCAATATGCCTGCCCGTGCCATTCTGTCGACGTACATCGTCGTGCGCTGGTCGGGAACTGGTTAATAACTGTCTGCTCCTTTTTAAAGTAAATCAAAGTTTTTCATATGGTCATGCAAATATACGAGGCAACAGCTAAGTGTCGGATGTGGAAAGTTTTTCCCAGGATTGGGGTGCATACAGCACTGATATCAAATAACTGTACCCATTTTTATGAAAAATCGGTTCCATTCTGCTCTATGCTTGGCATAGACGATAGAATCTTGTGTCCACACTCCTATTCATTGGTGGACAGGATGTATGGGCTGTTGTAGACCAAATTAAATACAATTTACTGGGCCATATGAAACTTTGGATAGATTTGTCACTAAGTTAGGCGTTCTAGAGGCAAATGATAGTTGCTTAGACTTAATGCTGTACAGTGGGGGATAAAATGTTCATTTTATTTTCAGTTTCTATAGCACATTTTCAGTTTCTATAGTAGTCAAAGTCTGAGTGAGACGAACAGGAGTGTTATTCACATAAGTGCAAGTGGAATGCATACAAGAGACTGTTGCAGACAAATACATTGGAAGTATTTCAATAAAGGACAATTCTAAATAATTATATGTGATGTATGTAGAGAATTACCGTTGTTTTCATTGTTATATATAAGTATTATTATTGTGAACACAAGTGGAACTTTGGTCAGAAAATGTATTCCTGCTGGATCACTTGAGGCTGACCCCTTTTGCAGGTGTAGCTATGAAACACAGTAAAAAATAAATGCCTATATCGTTTAAGATACACTGTTCCACCCTGCTCAGCACATGCTCAGTTGTGCTCTATTTTTTGCACTGATTAAAATCTAGAGGCCAGTTTGCCTGAAATTCTACTGCTGCTCAAAGGTTCTGGGGCTTCAGTAAACTGGTAGCATAATAATGTGGAATGCATTTTTCTTATTAAATGAACATTATTTTTATCACATTTTTATGAGTAGAGTTCCATTTTGAGAAAATGTTCAATCATTATAAACAAATCGTTTTACCTTTTTTTTGACGAAAAAAAAAAAAGTGGGGCGTATGATATTTCGCTAAGAATGTATGGTATTGATGCTTTATAAGATACATTATGGTATTTATATCTTGATATTTGCAAAAAGTCTCATTTATATGTTGGAGGATACTTATACAAAAAGCAAGATATATGTGTGTACAGATTTAATATGATGTTTCAAACTTTGTGGGAAGACTGCAGAATTAAAACTAGTGAAATATCTGGACTGACTATATTGACAGTATGACATGAAAAGGGTAATAGTGACTGATAGGTGGAGTTAAAGTTAAGAAATTATAATAATTTTGCAATTATTGTATGGGAAATAATATAGGTTGGGAAATGTAAAAGAATAGTCTATATAAAATACTTCATACTGAAAACATGTACTAATAATGTTGAGGAATATTCTAAGAGTATTGTATTATGATAAAACTATATAGATACATGTAGATTATTTTAGCGGATGTTGTAGAAGTAAAAGGAACGCACTAAATTAAGTTATTAGATAAAATTATAGTGTAGGAGCCATTGCTTTGTAGGCTGCCCTGTAATGCTTGCCAGAGACCTACTGTATCCTGGCACAATTATTTTTCTTTTTTATAACTATAATTTAAGTGCATTTTATATCCAGACGAATATCGGATGATCGCAGAAGACATGATGCAACTTGTTAATTGCCACAAAGGAAGGATTTCATGCAATAAAGGAGAAACTGAAACATCCGAGACTTGTACCTTTGCAGAACTGGTATGCACTGAACTTGTGTATTACAGCATCCAAAGAAGCTTGTGCTACGATACTGGACCAGCAAATGATAAATATGATGAAGGATATCTCTCCAGACACATCAAGCACTTGGCTAAGCTGAAAGACCCATGCAGGAAAAGACAGAGCCTTATGGGACTGAGTCTGCTGAATGGTCCCTGGAACCACATATTTGGCTTTCATTCACTAGCTTAACGGATTGTTCCTATTCCCTGTTATCCTCGATGTGATGTTGCTGAGTAACTGTTGCCTGTTGCAAGAAGTTTGTGGCAAGGATGATCATGATGCCACTGAGACTGACAACTATGTTTTCCATGCCACGTATGGAGACTTTGCAGCTAAAGATGATGATGCAGTGTGTTTTTGATTGGACTGTTTTTTGGACTATTTATGTGATAAGTGTCGGGGGCATAGGGTCTCTGAAGGGCATGGTGGGTGATCTGTATTGTAACTGCTGTGAGGTTGTGTAAAGCCTCAACAGGGGGGAAATGTTGTAAAGTCTCATATTAGCCAATGTATTTCATATTATTCACATTAATCTGCATATGTTTTATTGATAATTATTATTATATAGTAGTGGTCTTATCAATACTATTGTTAAATAGTATAAAAATTATTAATCTTTATTAATGTATAAATATAGAGAACATTTTAAATGCTGAACTTTAGATGACCTCTCTGCTTCTTTCTCATACTTTTTATAAGATTGTTTACTGGGTGAAAGTTCATTAGAATATATTTAAATTGTATAGAACTGTCCCAAGTCCTTGAAATGCATATAAATCAAACAGATAAGATAACAAAACAAGTGATTAAAATAATTATGTGGATTATGGGAAAGTTATGTACAGAACATTACGTTTGACAGGGTCAAAGGTCTGTTTGTGCCCTCATTAAAACTGTTAAAATACCATATAGTGAGAAATATAACACATCTGGTGGGGTTATTGAAAGTTCATTCTCCCAAAAGTCGTAAATCTGTAATTCTTGAACTTATTTAAATCTTATCAAGATGAGGAGAGTTTGATAACACAGTTGGGTGCCAGACTAAATCTACACTGGTGTTTTAAATTGGACAAAAGCAGTTATAAATCATTTTAATGAACATATAGGAAATCTGTGAATTATTAAGTTTATCTGGTTATAGAACAGGTGTCAGATTTATGGCTAGTTACATTGACGTAGATCTTAGCGACCAATCACATGTAGGAGACATGATTAAGATGAGGCTTGTAAAAAGGGTATATAAATGCAAGCTCTACAATTGTTAGTCAGACAAGTCAGATAGGAAGACAAAAGTGCAGCGCTTAACCTCTGAGTATAAATGTGACTTTTTAAGAAACTTTATAAATTTGTCAGATAGGAGCTCATAAGGCTGAACTCTGTATGCTGCCCTAGTGCAAGGGTCATAGAGGTCAGAACTAATGGGCAAATATCTGTCCGTACGAGTCAGAGAAGACTTCTTAACTTGTTCCAGAGTGTGCTCTCAGGTGAATTTCCCTCAAGAACTTGGTTGAGCTGGAACCCAGAATTCTGAGGGGACCAGACCACTTGTCGACCGACTGGTCCCCATCAGGTGACGGGTTCCCAAGAATTGGCAGAAAAGACCCATTCTGATTCAGGGTGAGAACAGTTCACAACTGTTTCAATTTGGTTAGGGAATAAGAATACCTAATATATATCGAATATGCTTACATTGTAAGAAACTGTATAAATTAGACCTGTATCTTGTAATACTTTGAACATAAACCTGTATGTTAGCAGCTGTTAATAAACCTGCATTGCTGAAGTTCTGCCTGGTTCGATATTTTACTATTCTACTTCACTGAGCGGTGCTGTGTAGTCTTGCGGTTTTTACATGTGTTACATGTTCTGCCTAGCCCTCTCCTGAAGGTGGCGTGATAACCCCAAGGTCAAGAATTAAAGAAGCTGTGTCCGTCAATGAACAAAAGAGAAAAGTAATTTTTCTCTTTCACTGATGTGCGCTGATGAGGCTGCACTGATGGACTGCGATGGACAGCACGGGTGGGCACTGAAAGGCAGCACTGACTGCCACAGACTGGCATTACTGCTGGGCACCATTGGGGCTGCACTGATGATCGGTGTCCTGATTATCTGTACAGGTCTCCCCTGTGAGGAGATGCCATTGACTCCTCTCCTCACACTCTGTTAATGTGAGGCAAGGAGAGCCAATCACTGGCATTTCCTTGTTTACATGTGAGCAGCTGTGATTGGACACATCAATGGCTCTTTACCAAGATCGGGGGTCGCACCATGTCCCAGCATCCCGCCTGCCGTCATTTGTCTATATGGCGGGGGGCAAGAAGTAGTTAATGATGTTTTCAAGAACTGGTCCGCTGCAAAGGAAAAAAGAAATAGGCAAGGCCTAAGGAAATCACAAAACTCAGACACCTGTGGAAGGTTTAACAGTATGCGCACTGTTCTAAAATAATGGATAGTTGTCAGCGCAGCCAACTTTCCACTAAGACAAGTAGTCCTACAATTATATTCCCGTTGATTTAACCACTTCCCATCCAGGCCAATTCTGATATTTCTCTCCCACTTGTAAAATAATTTTTTTTTTGCTAGAAAATTACATAGAACCCCCAAACATTATATATATATATTTTTTAGTAAAGACCCTAGAGAACACAATGGCGGTCGTTTATCTTGCACAGAATTTTCTCAGCAAATTTTGGAACACTTTTTTTTTTGGGGGGAAAAACTTTCATGCTTTAAAAAAAAAAAAAAAAAAAAAAAACAATATTAGCCCAATTTTTTTGCATAATGTGAAAGATGAATTTACGCCGAGTAAATAGATACCTAACATGTCACCCTTCAAAATTAGACACACTCGTGGAATGGTGCCAAACTTCGGTACTTAAAAATCCTCATAGGCGATGCTTTAAATTTTTTTACTGGTTACATGTTTTGAGTTACAGAGGAGGTCTAGAGCTAGAATTATTGCTCTTGCTCTAACGTTCGCATTGATACCTCACATGTGTGGTTTGAACACCGTTTTCATATGTGGGCGGAACTTACATATGCGTTCATTTGTGCTTGCGAGCACACGGAGACAGGGGCACTTGAAATTTTTTGTTTTTGTTAATTTTACTTTGCTTTTCTTAGTTTGACACTTAAAAAAAAAAAAAAAGTGACCACTTTTATTCCTATAAAGCCCCATACACACTATCAATTTTTCTGCTGAGTTTTTCCTTCAGATTTACCAAAACCATATAATATGAGGTCAAACCTTAGGAGTTTCAATGTGTATGCAATCAGACAGGCCCTTGCACTACATGGTTTTGGTAAACCTGAAGGAAAAACTCAGCAGATAAACTGATAGTGTGTATGGGGCTTTACAAGAATGTTACGGTGCCTAGGCAGTCAAAAGACCAAATATTTCAAAAAAACAAAAACAAAGTATATATAAAGACAAAAGAAAAAGGATTTTTTTAATTACAAAAGTGATAGTCAAAATATACATACAAATTACAATAGGTTAAAATGCAGTATGGGAAACACACGTCTAACAAATCAAGTAAGGCCAAAGAAGGTAGCGGCCTTGAAGGAACTCAGTGGTCAAATCATCCCAACATGTTTCAATATTACAATGGCTTCTTCAGGGGAACTAGAGCTTGACTGATAAAGACGAGATAAAAAGCTATAAGAAATAACAAAGACATTGAAAAAAATTTAGAATTCTGTGTTTGCATGCCTACTATCTAAAGAAACCGTACAATCAGATGAAATTGATTGATAAATAATAATTTAATCTGATTGTACGGTTTCTTTAGATAATAGCCATGCAAACACATAATCCTAATTTATTTTCAATGCCTGTGATTTCTTATAGCTTTTTATCTCGTTTTTTTTATCAGTCAAGCTTTAGTTCCCCTGAAGAAGCCATTGTAATGGTGAAACATATTGGGATGATTTGACCACTGAGTAACTTCAAGGCTGCTACCTTCTTCGGCCTTACTTGATTTTTTAGACGTGTGTTTCCCATACTGCATTTTAACCTATTGTTATGAATTGTAATTTGTATGTATATTTTGACTATCACTTTTGTAATAAAAAAAAATCCTTTTTGTCTTTATATATACTTTCTTTTTTTAGAAATATTTGGTCTTTGTTTGACTGCCTAGGAACCGTAATAATCCCCATCTTTCCAAATTGCTTTACAAAATCACCAACCTAACTTTGGGATGATTTTCCACTTTTTCTCTATTACAAGGAATGTAAACATCCCTTTTAATAGGAATATGGCATGATCTGTGCTTTTTACAGTGAGATATGGGGTCAATAAGACCCCACATCTCACCTCTAGGCTGGGAAGCCTGAAATAAAAAATAAAAACGTAAAATAAAATAAAAGATCTCGGCTTTCCAGGCGAGGCGGCGCCATTCGTTTGAATGCAGAGGCCAGGCATGACATCATAACATTGCGATCGGCCTCCGAATGATCATAGAGACTCCGGCAACCATCTGGTCTGCTGGAAATCTCTATGGTTACCATCCGGGGCCAGCAGATCCTGTCTCCGACTCATCGATGGAAGCGGTGAGTGTCGGTAGGAGCACCGGAGGGAGGCATCAGTTAGTGTGCCCCCAGTTCCCATTTTCCTACAAATTAGGTTAGTAAAATAGTGCGGTTAAGATCTATAAAACGAAAAGTATTAAAAAACAGATGTTATTTTCTTGAACAGCTGTTCCTGAGCCCAGTTAGGACATAGCAAAAAAAAAAAAAAAACTACTGCAAATAATTACAAAAAAATTATAATTATCCTGATTACAGGCATCCCAAAGAAAGCAGGCAGAGAAATGTTTTTAATGAGACATTTATAATAAAGCTCAAGCTGTTTTCCTATATTTTTCTTGGGATATTATTGTTATTATTCAGGATTTATATAGCGCCAACAGTTTACGTAGCACTTTACAACATGGGGGAAGACAGAACAATTACAACACAAGAGGGATCAGGGCCCTGCTCCTCAGAGCTTACAATCTAGAAGGGAGGGTCAAGCAGAACAAAGGGTAATAACTGTGGGGGATGAGCTGATGGAGAAAATGAAAATATAGGTGTGTGTAGGACAGGCTTCTCTGAAGAGAAGTGTTTTCAGAGATTGTCTAAAAGCTACCAGAGTAGGAGATAATCGGACAGATTGGGGTAAGGCATTCCATAGGATTGGAGAGGCTCTGGAAAAATTCTGGAGGCGATGACGAGGGAGCTAGAGAGCAGGAGGTCTTGAGAGGAATGAAGAGAACTAATAAGTTGGTATTTAGAAACTAGGCTAGTTATATAGCTGGGGGCTAAGTTGTGGATGGCTTTGCAAGTAGTTGTATTCTGAATTTAATTTGTTGGGCGAGTGGAAGCCAGTGGAGGGATTGACAGAGGGGAGTAGCAGACTAACAGAGCGATTGGTAAGGTGGATGAGTCTGGCAGCAGCATTCATGATGGATAGAAGAGGGGATAGACTTTTCTTTTCAGGCATCCCCTCACACTGCATTAACACCACACACAAACTATATGTGTATATGCTAGTGGATAGTAAACATTTTTTTTTTATCTTAAGATTTAGCTGACCCTCTCCTGGTCATTGCCATGATGAGTGCGGACATATGAAGCCCAACCTCTTCCCAGATAACCAATCGAGAGGTGCATGCTGGGTAACTAGCATGCACCTCTCAATCTCACGCATGTGTGATGCTCCGGCGACAGTAGCTCCGATTGTTTAGCAAGTTGCCATAACGGGCGGGGACAGAGGAAGGTCCCACCCCATTGTTATGGCAACACAGATGGAAAGCCGTCTTAAAGTGCGCCATATCCTGTTGGGAAATAACGCGATTTTTTCACACAGTCCTGCCCACCGACACCTGGGAAATGAGGACTCACATTTTCCAGGAGCACAGGTGAGGGAGGGAGTGATGTGGAGCACCGCAGAGTGGGAAGTGGCAGATTAGTAGCCACCACAAAGCAATGGGCACTTTTGGTAAATGTAAAAAAAAAAAAAATTCACTCCAAATGTTTTTATTAATAAGAGACTGTGAAAATGTGAAAAAAGGGTGAAACTCGGCTTTAAAGGAGAGTTCAGAGTCCAGGACTACACCTAGAACCTAGGCTCGCTGGGATGGGCTTTATAGTTGTGCCATCAATTTTGACAGAGAGATCAGGGGAAGGGAAAGGGGAATATGGCAGAGGAAAAAATGACATGTTCCGTTTTGTATAAATTGAGTTTGAGGAAGTATTGTGTTATTAAATTAGTGATATGTGAGGAGACGGCGGGAGTGAGCTGAGGGGTAGAGAAATAGATTTGGGCGTCAGCATAGAGGTGGTATTGGAGGCCATGGGAGGCTATCAGCTGATCCAGGGAGGAGGTGTAGATTGAAAATAGGAGAGGTCCAGAACAGAACCTTGGGGGACCCCAACAGAGAAAGGAAGAGGAAAGGAGGAAGTAGAATTGTAAGGAACGCTAAAGGTGCAGTTGGATAAGGAGGAGGAGAACCAGTGAGGCGAACAGTCACAGAGACCAAAGGCGTGGAGTTTTTTGAGGAGGGGGTGGGCAACCGTATCAAAGGCAGCAAAGAGGTCCAAGATTAAGAGTACAGCGTGTCCATTGGATTTGGATGAGATGGTTTATTCGTTTTAGGAGAGCAGTTTCTGTGGAGTGTTGAGGACGATATCCAGACTGAAGGGGATCAAGAAGGCTATTCTCAGCAAGGTGGTCGCTCAGTTGGTTGTAGACTAGACGTTCAAGGGGCTTGGACAAAAAAAAGGAAGCAAGGAGATGGGGAGTAGGTTGTTAAGAATGGATGTGAGGGCTTTTTAAGTATGGGGCCGATTAGTGCAGGTTTTAGAGAGTTGGGGAAGATGCCAGAAGAGAGGGAGATTGAAGATGTGGGTTACAGTGTAAAATAGAGCCAGAAGGTGAATGTAGCATTTGCGAGGGAACAGGATCCAGAGGACAGGTGGTAAGATAGACGTTAGCAAGTAATTTAGCAACCTTGTCTATAGTTTATATAGAAGATATTTTATTTGAAATGATGGAAGATGAAAGTGTCATTGTTGAAGGCTAACTGTCATTGTTGGAAATATATCTATGCCTATGGAAAAGCTATCGGAGAGCTGTGTATACAATTTTTTTTAAATCTATTTTAAAACACTAGGAGGGAGAAGCTTGGCAATATTTTTTTTTTTAATTTATAAACTCAATGGTATTTAATATTAGCAGAAACCATTGGTGTTCAGCTTTGTTCCCTGTGGAGACTTAACGTATATCTAAAGCTAAAACTTTTATTTTTTTGGATAAAATAAGAAAATGTTTAAACTCTGGTCTTTTTTTTGCTAGCATCTGTGTCTCACTGGGGTGATTTTCCCTCACATTCTGCCCTATAGCTACAGCAGGAGTAATAATAAATCTTTCCAAAGTGAGGGAAATCCCCTCTTAGACAACTGTCACCGAAGCAAGTTCCCACTGAAAAATGAACCCTCTATTCCCCTTCCAATTCTACTCAAAATGTTGGACTTTGACTTATTTTCATTCCCAAATACACCGCTCTCCAGGGCAAACAGGGTGAATCTTTCTAAAGGGGATGCGCACAGCAATCCAAGGCTGCTTTTACACTGCAGCTCTTCTAAAACGCACTATGCATTTTTTAAAATGCATAGTGCATTTTAAATGCATTGCAGTACAGCCCATGTGTGTGAATAGCTGGTTAAGGATGCTATTGGGTACTGGTTCCTTAAAGCAGAGCCCCACCCAAAAGGGGAAGTTCTGCTTTAAGGCTTCCTCCACCCTTCCTGTTCACAAATTTTTTTTGTTGGGGGGTGGGGTACCTGGTTTTGCCTAGGTGATCTGAGCGGAAGTGGAACACGTCACAGAAGACTGTGAAACCACTCATAATGCGTAGCACAACTCATGCATGGGAAGTGGGCACCCGGCAGTGAAGCCACAAGCTGTCACAGCTAGGTGTCCACAGTTGAGATGCTGGCTCCTGGGACAGAAGACAGAGGGAAGGGACAGCTCAGGTGAGCACATTGCTGGATCCTGAGACAGGTGAGTTTCTGTTTATTAGCTCCTGACTTTAAAGAATTACTGGACTTCCTCTTTAAAGTGCAAGTTTACTTTACAGAAAATCTGTAAAGTGAACTTACACTGGACTCCCTCCCCATCGCACCAGGTCCCGCTGATCTGGAGTCCGGCGATCACTCGCTTTGACACATCGTATAGCCGCTTTACTGGTCTGGCTACTTAAAATCCCCAAGGTTTTCTCTCTTCTTCTCCCCCACTGACAGGATGGGCTATGTGGGTTTTGATTTGTCGGCCCCACCCATGTGACGGCACTGACCAATTAGAATGCCTCCTATATGTACCTTTATGAGGTACGTTTAGGAGATTAAGGCGAGGGGATTTTGAAGCCCCAGACCGGTAAAGCTGCTATCCCATGTGTCAGAGGGGGTGATCGGAAGAGGTGGGGGAAGGCCGGTTCAGAACAGCAGCTACTGGTGAGCATCTAAGGGGCAGGAGGCTGTGCAAGGGGTCCCTGTTTACATCCCAGCTGATTAAGGAAGCCAGCATGTGCTGGCTCCTTAACAGTCAGATATTCACTGGTGAGTTTCCTATTCACTTCAATTGAGGGGGAAAACTCAACGCAGTGATGTGAAAACTCTCATAGGATTTAAAGGCAAATAATTGTGGATGCACTTTTGTCCTGCGAGGTGTGGTCCAGTGCGGCAAATGTGCATCAGTGTGAAAGGGCCCTCAACCTGACTTGTCTCTAACGTCTCACTGGGAGCCTAATTAAAACATGTGTCCTGGTCACTGGTGCCCAAGAGACTAAAGCAAAAAGCAGATGCAAAGAGTGGTGCCTTAGGGGTAAAAATACATATGCAGCTGCTGTAGAATGGATTTATAGAATTATAAACGTGTGCTGATGTTTACTGCAATTCTCATTCCCGAATTACATTTCAAGACAATAAGAATGAAAATAACACATATTGTTAAAGGGTACATCTTTATTTGTATGAGAAATGAAACAATACTCTATGCCAAATATAAACACTGTCAAAATAGATTTGTCTTATTTCATACCTTTAGCCAAAGTTCTTTCCTGTAATAGAAGAACATGACTGAAATTCCAATTCTTCCCACAATAGTTTTGTGCACTTCATTAAGCTGGGGGTGTTTGAATACTGTAAACAAAACACATTTGGCATTAGAATATTTTGGTTTATAACTGTGAATAGGTAAATCGCTGTGATCTCTACGAACCTCATATACCAGGTTACCCATCTGCCACTAGATTAAGGATTCATTCACACCCAAGTGTTTTAATGCACGTGAAGAGGTTTGAATTTGATTTAATGGTGTAAGTTAACATATTTGCAGTACATTGACCAAAAAAATAGGATTTTTAAAACAGCTTACCTGTAAAATCCTTTTCTTGGAGTACATCATAGGACACAGTCAAGTAATTACTTGGTGGGTTATAGGCCTACCTTCAGGTGTTGACACTGGTATAACCAATACAGGAAGTTTACTCCCCTATATAACCCCTCCTCCTTCCAGGATTACCTCAGTTTTTGTAGCCAAGCAATATAAGCAATATACTCTCACCTCATAAAACAGAGGGGCGGGAGCTCTGTGTCCTATGATGTACTCCAAGAAAAGGATTTTACAGTAAAGCTGTTTTAAAAATCCTATTTTCTTTATCGTACATCATAGGACACAGAGTCTCAAGTAATTACTTGGTGGAATGTCCCATAGCAATGCTACTTGAGGGGAGGGAGACACAACCCATAGGGTAACCCCCAGACCTGAGGACTTCTACTGCTGCCTGCACCACACTGCTCCCTAAGGCGATATCCTCATTCCATCTTACATCTACTTGATAAAATTTTGCAAATGTATGTACTGAAGACCAAGTTGCGGCCTTGCAGATCTGAGACATGGAGGCCTGGTGACGCACTGCCCAAGAAGCACCAACCGACGGTAGAGTGCACCTTAACTTGAAAAGGGGGGGTCTTTCCCTTTAAACCATAAGTTTGAATTATAACTTGCCGAATCCACTTGGAGATAGTGGATTTCGATGCTGCCTGTCCCTTCTTAGGACCCTCTGGCAGAATGAATAAGACGTCAGTCTTACGAATCTGAGCAGTTTTCTTCAAATAGATTTTCACTGCTCTGACTACATCAAGACAATGTAGAGATTTTTCTTCCCTGGAACCTGGTCTGGAAAAAACAAAGGCAGGACAATATCTTCATTCAGATGAAAGCCCTGAAACTATCTTTGGCAAAAAGCCTGGGTGAGGGCATAACACCACTCTGTCCTCATGAATAACCAAATATGGCTCTTTATAAGAAAGAGCAGCCAATTCTGACACCCTCCTTGCTGACGATATAGCAACTAAAAATACCAGCTTCCTTGTCAAAAGGAATATGCTGTAATGGTTCAAATGGCTGTTTTTGTAACACCGACAAAACTAGATTCAAATCCCAATGGCTTAAAGGAGATCTAACTGGCGGATCTATCCGCAGCACTCCTTCCATGAAACCCCGGACTAAAGAATGCGTAGCAAGTGGTCTTTGAAAAAAAATTGATAAGGCTGAGACTTGACCCTTAATAGTCATCAGGGCCAGCTTCATCTCTTTGCCTAACTGTAGAAAGGCAAGAATTCTGCCTATAATATATCTCCGAGGGTGCCAACCCTTGGATTCACACTAAGAAACATAAGCTTTCCAGACTCTATAATATATAGCTCTAGAAGCTGGCTTCCTAGCATTAATCAAAGTAGAGATAACTGACCTGGAAAGCCCACGTTTCTTCAGAATGTGGGTCTCAATAGCCAAGCCATTAAATTTAGCGTTTGTAAAGTAGGATGGAATATAGGCCCCTGTGATAGCAGGTCTGGCCTTAGTGGAAGGGGCCAAGGACCCTCCACTGTCATCTTTACGATCTCCGCAAACCATGACCTTCTGGGCCATGCTGGTGCTATCAGAATTACCGACTTTCTTTCCAGCTTGATCCTGGAAAGAAGCCGGGGCAGCAACCGGATAGGGGGAAAAGCATAGATCAGTGAGAACTGATCCCAGGGGGTCACCAACGCATCTGTTCCCTACGCGAGTGGGTCCCTTGTCCTGGACACAAAGTTGACTAGCTTTGTGTTGAATCTGGACACTAGAATGTCTACGTCCGGAGTCCCCCATTTTTGGCACACAGCTCAAAACACTTCGGGATGAAGAGACCATTCCCCCGGGAATAGCTGCTGGCGACTTAGATAGTCCGCCTGCCAATTTTCTACCCCCCGAATTAAAACTGCCAATAGGCAGGGGACATTCTCTTCTGCCCAAGTTAGAATCTGGTTCATCTCTCTCTGAGCTGGGAGACTTCTGGTGCCCTCTTGGTGATTGATATATGCCACGGCCGTGGCATTGTCTGATTGAAACCTGACAGGAAAATCCTTTAACCTGGAGGTCCAGGTCTTTAGGGCCAGATATACTGCCCGAATCTCTAGGATGTTGATGGGTAAGGTAAGCTTGGTTCCTGACCATCGTCCCTGGACAGTCGTTTTCTCCAGTACTGCTCCCCAGCCTGAAAGGCTGGCATCCGTTGTCACTACCTTTCAGATAATTGGTCTGAAGGTTTTTCCCTTCAGCAAGTTCTGGGATAGTTACCACCAACTGAGGCTCTGGGACACTCTTGGGGACAGCCGCATTGGCAAATCCAAAGTTTGATTCGTCTTATTCCAAGCAGACAGGATACTGCTTTGAAACAGTCTCAAATGGAATTGGGCATAGGGAACAGCTTTGAATGAAGCTACCATCTTCCCTAACAATCTCATACAAAGGCGAATTGAAGGATTTTTTTCTTGACCTGATCATCCTTGTTAGCTCCTGTATGGAGCTGATCTTTGCCGGAGGCAAGAACACCTTCTTCTGGGCTGCATCTATGATCATGCCTAGATACTCCAGCCTCTTTAGTGGCTTCAAGGAGGACTTTTTTAGGTTGAGAATCCAACCCAAACTTTCCAGGTAGCTGCTTGAAATGGCTACACCCAGTCTTAAGTGAGCCACTGACCGGTCTATTAACAATAGATCGTCTAAGTAAGCCAGGACAGTTATGCCCTGTCCCCTTAACCTGGCTAGGTGGGGCAAGTACTTTTGTGAATACCGGAGGTGCTGTAGCAAGGCCGAAGGGCAGTGCTACAAACTGAAAATGCTTGTTTTCTACCTCGAAACACAGAAACCAAGGAGGGAATATAGGGACATGCAGATATGCATCTCTGATGTTGATGGATTCCAGAAGTTCCCCTCCTTGTAGGATATATACGACTGACTTGATTGACTCCATGCGAAAGGAGCGGATCCTCAGGAACTGATTTCGATTCCGTAGATCTAGAATTAGTCTGATATCTCCATTCGGCTTTGGCACCGTAAATAGGTTTGAGTAAAAACCCAAACCCTGCACTTCTTTGGGGATCTGCATGATCACCCCTTGAGCCAATAATCGGTCCAACGCTTGCAACAGGGATTGCTTTTTGGCTGGATCCCTCGGAACGTTTGATTTGAGAAAACGGGCCAGTGGAAACTCAAAATTCTAGCTTGAATCCTAGAGATACAGTGGAGAGGGTCCATCTGTCCTGAATTTCCCTCTGCCAGACTTCTGAGAACTTCAGAAGTCTTCCCCCCACCTTGGTGAGGGGGGATGCCTCTTCATGATGAGGCCTTGGTATTCCGCTTTGCAGACTTGCGGCCCCAGGTCCTCCTCTGTGCCTGGGTCTGACCCTGAGATCTTCCCGTGGGGTCTGACGGCAAAGGCCATCGCCCCTGCCTAGAGGAGAATGCCCTTGGCGCTGGGGAAAAAGTCTGTTTAAACGAAGGACGTTTATATTTTCTTTTGACTGGTAAAAGAGTACTCTTTCCACTGGAAATAGTCTGAAAGTATTTATCCAAGCTATCTCCAAAAAGGCGTTCTCCCTTCAAGGGGAACCCAGTTAGAAGATTTTTACAAGGCGTTTCAGTTGACCAACCCTTTAACCAAAGGGTCCTTTGCATGTGTACAAGTGCCAGACGTGATGCCTGGTGAATAGAGTCCTTTATAGCATCTATGGCAAAGCATAATGCTTTAGGTAGCTCGGCCAACTCCTGAGCTTGTTGTGCAGGGAGCTCTTTGAAGGCATCTGTAAACTGGTCCTTTAAGGACTGACAGATGTCTATGGCTGCTATAGCAGGCTGAGTTACAGTCCCTGCTAAGGAAAAATAGGTTTTTAACAGACCTTCCAACTTTTTATCTGTTGGATCCTTAAGCATATGTGCATTGTCCACCGGACAAGTTAAATTTTTATTCATATTGGAAATTGCAGCGTCTACTGCTGGAATCTTCCACCTTTTAGTGAATTTTTCCTCCATAGGATAGAGATTAGAGAATCTTTTAGGAGGGGAGAAATGCTTATTAAGATGATCCCATTTGGAATAAATAAGCTTTTCAAGTAATGCGAGTACTGGAAACTCATGTAAAGGCTGAAATGGTTTAAGGATCCTAAAGAGGATACCGGACCTTCAGCTGCCTCCATTAGGGCTATCATGAAAGTAGAGCGAACCATCTCTGTAATGCTCTTAACTTCAGTTTGTGAAGGTGAATTTCCAAGTACTGTTTCCTCTGCAGAGGAATAACCGGCTTGTTTTTCTTCCCGATCATCTGCGGGAAAGACCTTGTCATGTCCCCATAGTTCTTTAGGACCCTCCACTGACTGTAAACAGTCTAAGGTGGGGGAGGGGGGGATCTAGGACGTGTCCTATCCACCTGGATGGATGATGCGATTAAAGTTGCTAATCTTCCTTCTAAGCCCTGCAGGGCAGAGGAAAGTGCTTCTTCGGTAAGATAAACAGGGGCTGAAGTGTGTGAAGCAGTTGTACCACCACTACCTTCCAATGACTCACCCTGGCTTGCCATGTCTGAATCTCTCTGAAGAGGAAGACAATATGGAGGCATGACTGGGGTTCCCAGCGCCTGAGGGTGACACCTTAGGTACCTTTACGGTAGGTCTGGAAGACATAATGCCAAGTACAAAAGCAGAGGCACACACAATATTATCTGCTAAACAATTCTAGCCAAACAATGCATGCTAACAGTTCTTTTCCTGTACTGGAAATGCCTGCTTTAAACCCTTATGTGCCCCGCGCTAAATGTCTCTTAGTATAACAGACTCCTCTTCTTAGTGAACTCTGGCTGCGAAGGCTGAGTTTTCTTGTAGCAGAGAGTGCTTTAATGTGTGAGCCTCAGGTGGACCTGATTGGCGTCCACAGCACTTCCCCCTCAGTAATCAACACTGTATGGATAGACACTGTCTCATACCTAGCGTCACGTGACCTACGGCCACGCCCCTCTGCGTCCTCCGGCAACCCCCCATTTCGTTTGAATATGCTTAGCTCATCTGTTTTATGCAGACCTGAAGAGAGAGGGAACCCATGCTGCTTTAAAAACAAATGCCGGTTTATGCCGCTCCACAGCAGGCTAGGATACCTACCATAACTGAGTTTATATATAAAAAAAGACGCCAAACAACTCCTAAAGGAGGAGAGGGGGAGGGAAAGGGGGGTTCTGTCAGCATGCTGCTAAACTCCACAGAGTTTTAATGATTATGGGCACTTTTCCCCTTAGCTGCTAAGCAGTTGATAACCATTCAACCTGCTAATTCCCTTAGGAAAGTAAGAACCCCCTCTCTGCTGGACAACACATATACTAAGACAGTGCTGTTCTATGGCATTTAAGGCATATATATTTTTACCTTATCCTTGCTGCAGGATACTGCTGAAACAGCAGATCCAAACTTCACCCATCATGGCGGGCTGCGTTAACACACACTCAAAGACTGGGGCCCTTATAAAAGGGGTTCTGCTCCTTTGGGCCTTGTATAGCACCCCTCAGGACAGCTTTAGGAAATGTAGCAAGACCAAAAAGCGTCCTGGTTCCTAGGGTCCAGCTCTCAAAGGGAAGCATTACAGGCAACACCTCGTTCTTGCATCGAGGTCCAGGTACCATCCTATGGCCTCAGTGGCGAGGATGGATCTGATAGTGGAGGTTTCTTTAAATTCAGCATGGATCCCTCCTGGAGCTCCTTAGAGCACATCTTCACTCGTGACCAACACCTTTAGACACTGGCAAAAAAACTGAGGTACTCCTGGAAGGAGGAGGGGTTATATAGGGGAGTCAACTTCCTGTATTGGCTATACCAGTGTCAACACCTGAAGGTAGGCCTATAACCCACCAAGTAATTACTTGAGACTCTGTGTGCTACAATGTACGAGAAAGAAATAAGATTTTTGTACTCACCGGAAAATCCTTTCCTCTATAGTTCACTGACTGACACAGCTCCTTTATTCTTGACCACTGGGTTGTTACGCCACCTTCAGGAGAGGACTAGGCAGAACATATTAACATGTACAAAAAAACAGAACTTTCTAGTTCTGCCCAAGGGGCGGTCCTTTCAGTAACAACCCTCCAGCCTGCCTCCTGCAGCCTCAGTATGTCAACAAGCAGCATAACGTAAAACAATAAGAAGGGAAGGTGCTGTGTCAGTCAGTGTACTACAAAGAAAAGGATTTTACGGTGAGTAAAAAAAAAATATTATTTTCTCTTACGTTTACTGACTGACACAGCTCTCGATTCTTGACCATCGGGACGTCCCCAAGCATTATCAAAATGAGGGGTGGAAAACAGCATAAAAAAACTTCACCCACAATCAGAAGTGAATAAGGGAGTCACCACCTCATCTGACCGCATCAGAACTTGCAGTAACATTGTAACAAAGCATTACACTCAAAAATAACTATTTTCTTTAAAACAGAAAAAGTAGTGCAGAATTGCAACAATACACAGCTGCCCGCAAACTTGCAGCCAAGCAGGCATCAGACGATGCGCTTACATCCACTCTGTGGAAAAAAACTTGCGGCTAAGCAGGCATCAAATAATGTCCTTACATCCACTCAGTAGAACTTGATAAAAGTGTGAACGGATGACTAAATCGCCGCCTTACACACGATGTCGGAAGCCCAAGAGGCCCCAATTGTCCTGGTAAAATGGGCCATGGCAGGAAAGGGGGGCACCTGCCCCTTCAAGGCGTAGGCCTGTACCACATCTGTCTGACCCACCCGGAAATGATGATCGACTAGACCGCCATACTCCTGTTCCGGACCAGCTACCAAAACAGATCTAACTCCCGCAGGGGAGCCGTGGCAGACAATATGTCCTTTTAGTCCTGATCACGTCCACGGAATAAAGGGCCACCTCTTAGAATATGTAGGTTTAGGACACAGAGATGGTAACACAATAACATCATTGATGTGGAACACCAAAACCACCTTTGGCAGAAAAGCAGGTTGCAAATGCAACACCACTTATCCTTACGGTTAACCAAATAGGGTGACTTGCAAGACAAGGCCGCCAGTTCCGAAACCCTCCTGGCCGATGTAATGGCCACTAGAAGACCCCTTTTCTGAGAAACAGTCAACAAGGGAATTCCTCTCATGTTCTCAAATGGCAGTTTCTGAAGCGCTGATAACACCAGGTTCAGATCCCACAAAGTAACGGTGGATGCACCGGAGGAACTACAAGTCAGACCCCCTGAACAACAGCGCTCACTAGCAAGTGAGATGCCAGGGGTCGCTAAAAAAAACAGCCTAAGCTGATATTTGACCCTTAATGGTGCTTAAATCAACTTCTGGTCTACTCCTCGCTGTAGAAACAGCAGGATCCTGGAAACTGAATAGGTGCACGGATGTCATCCTGTCTCCTTACACATAGAGATGTATGCCTTCCAGGTACAACGGTATATCTTCCGAGAAGAAGACTTCCGTGCTCTCAACCTAGTTGAGATCACTGAGTCTGATAGGTCTCGGTACCTTAGCATCTGGCTCTCAGCAGCCATACCGTTAAAACCAGCTATGGTAAAAACAAGATGGAGAATCAGTTTCTTCCTTCCGGGATGTAATGGCCGACAAGGCCAGTACCTGTCGCTCTGTCCACTGAAGGATGTGAGCGACCTCCCGTGCTGCAGCCGAGCCTACTTGTTCCTCCTTGATGATTGACACATTCCACCGCCGTGGCGTTGTCTGACTGGATCCTGATCGTACGCCCTCGTAGTCTCATTGACTATGTGGAGAGGCAAGCCTGATGGCTCGGAGTTCGAGCACATTGATCGGCAACTTGGGTTCCTCACCCGACCAGAGACCCTGGGTCGACTGTACTCCCAGTACTCCACCCCAGCTGGTCAGGCTGGAGTCTGTTATGATCACAGTCCAATGTAAACGACTTCCCGGACCAAAGTGCTGGGGACTTCAGCCACCAGAGCAGGGAGCCCCTGACTGACTGGCTCACCCGGATCTGCCGATGCAGGGATAACAGAGATATATCCCATTGCATCAATATCTCCTTCTGTGATACTCTGGTGGAAAGTGGGCGTGCAGTACCACCTTGAAGGAGGTCACCATGAGGCTCAGAACTCGCATGCAGAAACGCAGCGACTACCACCTGCGGTTCAGCGATAGTTTTACCGCTGCTCTGAGAGTCTGCAGTTTGTCTGAAGGGAGAAAACTCTGGCTTCCATGGAGTCCAGCGATAAGCCTAGGCACTACGGCGCTGAATCTGTGTGAACACCGACTTTTTAGGTTCAACAGTCACCCAAATACCTGCAGGGTTTGCATGGTGATCGCCGCATCCTCCTTTAATTCTGAGGCGGAAGTTGCTCTCAGAAGGAGGTGACTCATGATTACGATCCCGCGTTGTCTCAACAACGCCAAAATTGAAGTCAATACCTTGGTAAGGACTCAGGGGTGCTGAAGCCAAGCCAAAAAGGGGAGCCACAAACTGGTAGTGGGCTTCCCCGACTGCATTTCGCAGAACCCTCTGATGCCTGAAGCATATGGGCATGTGTGGGTACGCGTCCTGGATGGCCAAAGACGCCAGGGAATCCCCCTGATGGAGTGCAGTGACAACTGAGCGAACTGATTCCACACTGAATGTATTAAAACAAAGCAATTGAGGCTCTTTAGGTCCAAGATTGGACGTACCCCTTGCTTGTTTGGGGACTACAAAGAGATTGGAGTAGAACCCCTGGCAACTTTCCGACACCAGAACAGACGCCATCACCCTGAGGTTTAGCAGGTCCCATACTGCCCCCATGGGGCCTCCCAGCGAGCCGGGAGTAAGGGTGTGCTGGAAGGGAAGATCTGTTTGTTGGCCAAGAGAGAAACTATCTTGTAGCCAAGGAAATCAGTTGCAGACCCATTGGCCAGGTAGCCGAGAGGCCCACCCAGCTGCAAACTCCCGAAGGCAACCTCCCCACCCGTATGACAGGCGGGGGAAAACCTTCATGAGGCAACACTTCCTCGCAGGCATGTTAGGCTTGCGGATCCAGGGACGCTTACATCCCCAAAGTTTGTCCTGTTGGATTGGGAGCGTTTTGCCAAAGTCCCGGACTGACAGAAAAGCCTCTTTTGAGCGGAAAATTAGGGTCTTTGTCTGCAGCGTGGCTCCTTAGTCTTCCTGGTCTGTGGGAGCAAGGTACTCTTCCCACCTGTGACATTCTTAATAATGTCATCCAACAAGGCTCCCAAGAGCCGCTCACCAAGGAAGGGTAATCCATCAAGGCTTTTTTAAAATGCCTGGTCTGCCGACCAGTCTTTCAGCCAGATCAGGTGCCTCAGCACTACTACTGACACTGAAACCCTGGACGGCAGAGAAAACGTATCCAGAGCCGCGCTCCAATGTACTTAAGACCGTGCACTAACTGGTCTGCTAGTTCCACGTAGACGGGAGTAGCCTGCTGCTTCTCCATTTTGCAGTGCAAAGTATTGCCCATTCAGTAATCGTCTGTGACACAAGTGCTATGGTCAGTACTGGCCGCATGGCTGACCCCCCCAACCGAAAATAAGGAACGGGCCACTGCCTTGGTTCCTGCCCATGGGGTCCTAAAACACAGGAACCCCTGCTACCGGGATCATGGTTACTTGTTTAACCTGGATACTGGGGGGTCCATGACCGGAGGAACCGACCATTATTTAGGAAGGCTCCCCTCAGGGGGGGGGGGGGGGGAACACACCATCATGCGTTTTGGGACCTAAAAAGGTCAGTTGCGGCCAACCGGTTCCAGTAAATGAACTTATCGAAATAAGGCAGATATGGAAACACCTTAGGTGTACGGGCTGGCTTACGGGACCCAAAGGGACTGCTACCTCAGCAGAGGAATCTGCTGTGTCCTGAATTTTCAGGGTATCACACTTTTGTCGCGTGCAGACCTGGACGTGGACTCATCCACAACGTCCGATCGGTCCTGGTCAGCGTCATCTGAAACAATAGAGCAGGGGTCACCAGCCTCACCGGGCCCGAGTCTGCGCCAGAGCTCTCCCCGGAGGATGGGGGCAGGGGCCGCAGTTTTACCGCCCTTGCGCCCACGCGCCGCCTACATCTTGGCAACGAATGTGTTAAGGACTGCTGTCAAGCATCCAGAGGCACTGCACTGTCTGCAGGCGAACAGGTTGCAATTTCCTGGATTTCGGGGGAACACACACCAGTTTCTGAAGCCATGCTGACCCTACCTTGTCTGCCACCTGTTGGGAACTTGGGACAATGATGATCCCACCCTCCTAACTGCTGCAGGCTCAGGGGCCCCCACTGCAGGACTCACCACTCGAGTTCTGCGCTGTCCAGCTAGGTGTGCCTGTGTCAGCTCCCAGATGCTTGTGAGAGGAAACTGCGCTGTGCTGAGCCTTAGAGAATAGCGCTGAGCATAAAAAACGTGTTTAGGCTGCAACAAAATGGCCGCCGAGCATCCATTACAAAGGACATAATCACAGGGAAAATGGCCGCCGGAATACAGTAAAATAGATTCTAATCATGCTTTACCCTGGTCACACCAAAAATAGCGGCCGAGCACTGTATGCAATGAGAGACAGTGAAAACAGGCAGCAGACACAGACTTCCAGACACCCAAGGGAGAGACCTACAGACATCCAGGGCACAGCTACCCAGCGCAGCCCCCACCCCAGGTGAGAGCCCCCCCAGGAGGCCCCTGTCTATGGCACACACACCGCTCAGTAACCCATGGAGCATCCCCCACGGGGGAGGGGAGGGAAGATAGGGACAGGGAGAGAAGAGAGGGAAGGACCCCCGAATCGACCTCCCAGGGAATGCCCAGCTGTTCAGCCCCACCAAGGCAGGGAGAGCTGTACTTAACAGTCCCGACGAGCTGGGGAATATTTCATCACAGACCCACTCTCCGATCAGTACGGGTGGCTGCTGGCCCGGCACACTGTGACGCAGACATCAGTAGCCCGGTCATGTGTGTGCCCCGGAGCATTGTGCTCACTGGCCACCCCTGGAACCTGGGGGGCATGTCTTGGCCGACCCAGCGTGGAGCTCTGGTCTGCACACGCTCGCTGGCCAGGCTGGTGAGACTACAAGGATAAGGGTATCCAGCCTGTCACCCAGCCGACTGTTGATAGCAGATCACAAAATCTTAATCTTGCGCAAAAGGCAAACTTCAGTAGAAAAAAATCCACGGACCGCAGGGTTCTTAGGTCCTTCTCCTTCCCAAACAGAAAAAAACTGAGGCTGCAGGAGGCAGGCTGGAGGGTTGTTACTGAAGGGACTTCCCCTTGGGCGAAACTAGAAAGTTCTGTTTTTTTGTACATGTTAACATGTTCTGCCTAGTCCTCTCCTGAAGGTGGCGTAACAACCCAATGGTCAAGAATAAAAGAGCTGTATCAGTCAGGGAACGTAAGAGAAAACTTTTTTTTGCTTCTTCATCCTCTCATGCAAATTATAAAGGGTTTGTATAACATTGGCAATGCATGCCATTGCACCTGCAAAAAGCATAAAAAACATGAAAAATGTACAGGGCATGTGAACACATTCTTGTGCATTCTTTGATGATTACATGAACTTCCATAGATGTATGTTCATATGCTCATTTAATTAGCAATAGTGTATATATATTATATTCAGTGCAAGAAAGCATAGAGCCTTAAGATAAAGATCTACTGTTATTGGGTCCTTAAAGGGCAAGTTCACCTTTGGGAATATGTTAGATGTTCTGGACGTTTTTAGGGTGGACCATGTAACATGTTCCCACTGCTGCATCCGCTCCCCACTGCTCTATCTTCCTGTGATAGCAGTACGGGGAGACATTCCTTGTACTGGCTGTCACATTTTTTTTAAAACAGCTTGGCAATGCGGGGCTCCGCCTGAAAAGGCTGTGTCATTCACTCACAGAGATCTGTGGATGAATGAAAAGTCCTGACATCCTATATGGCTGTAAAACTGCCTGACCATACAATGTAAAGACAGCTCACACTGATAGTCTGTAAAGGACCTGGCATGATCTGCTGATCACTGGTGCAATGCTTTTCAGGCTCATAAAAAAATTAAATAATAAAAAAAAAAGTAAATGTAAATTTTTTACCTGCAAAAATGTGCATTTATTGTATTTTTTTTAAAAATGTGAACTTATCCTTTAACCGGTTCCCGACCAGCGCACGCCGATGTACGTCGACAGAATGGCACGGGCAGGCATATTGGCGTACAGGTACATCCAATCTTCTATGCCGCCCTGCCACCGGGAGCGCACCGGCGGCGGCGCGCTCCTGCGCTGGTCGGGGCCCCCGTGAGTCCGGACGCGGGACCCGCGGACTCGATCGCCGCGGTCGTACCCGCGATCGTCTCACGGGACGGCTGAATGGAGGAAATGCCGTGTAAACAGCATTTCTCCACTCTGCCTAGCAACTAGTGACGCTGATCTCTGCTCCATGTGATTAGAGCAGAGATCAGTGTTCACTAAATGAAAGCCCAACCCCCCCACAGTTAGTAACACACCCCTAGGAACACTTAACCCCTACACTGCCACCCACTGGTTAACCCCTTCACTGCCAGTGTCATTTACACAGGAATCACTGCATTTATATAGCAGTGATTACTGTATAAATGACAATGGTCCCAAAAATGTGTCAGAAATGTCCGATGGGTCCCCCACAATGTCGCAGTCACAATAAAAATCGCTGATCGCCGCCATTACTAGTAAAAAAAATAATATTAATAAAAATGCTATAAAACTATCCCTATTTTGTA
The DNA here is from genome assembly GCF_037356315.1 of Lithobates pipiens. Taxonomy (NCBI): domain Eukaryota; kingdom Metazoa; phylum Chordata; class Amphibia; order Anura; family Ranidae; genus Lithobates; species Lithobates pipiens. The sequence goes on from NW_027507764.1 coordinate 171,373,573, forward strand.
AATGCTCTAACTTTTGCGCAAACCAATCAATAATCGCTTATTGTGATTTTTTTACCAAAAATACGTAGAAGAATACGTATCGGCCTAAACTGAGGGAAAAAAAATGTTTTTTTATATATTTTTGGGGGATATTTATTATAACAAAAAGTAAAAAATAATGCGTTTTTTTTCAAAATTGTCGCTCTATTTTTGTTTATAGCGCAAAAAATAAAAACCGCAGGGGTGATCAAATACCACCAAAAGAAAGCTCTATTTGTGGGAAAAAAAGGACATCAATTTTGTTTGGGAGCCACATCGCACGACCGCGCAATTGTCAGTTAAAGCGACGCAGTGCCGAATCGCAAAAAGTGGTCTGGTCTTTGAGCAGCAAAATGGTCCGGTCTGTAAGTGGTTAAGGTAAAAGGAAAGTTATCACCACAACTTACCCAATAAATAATGCTTCCTTGCACGCTAATAATCTCTGCCTAAATTTTTCAATATATATCACTTTCGGAATACTTAATGTGCCCACAAAGCTCCGAATGATCTCTGCACTGTGTAGTCCCGAAAACGGCACCAAATTCCTTAAAGCAATGACATCATCCAGCAAAAATCCATAGTTCTGGCATTGTTAAGGTGTTGCCAGCCATGAGAAGAGTTCAACCCACCAGGTGCAAGTACGGGGATGAGTCAGAGTGTTGGAGCTGTATTGACCATGGCTGCATAGAAAAACTATTAAAATTTACAAAGCGACTTATTAGAAAATATAAACAGTGGGGTTCTTCACAAAGGGGAAACATCATTTAACAGGTAAGTCAACGTGTGATCTTTCCTTTTACTTTTTGGTTTGTTCAAACTAGATGTGTTAAAAACACATATGACTTTTTGCCTGTGATTTAAAGGAGAACTGGGAGCTTTAACCATCCTAGCGGTATGATTTCAGATTTTTGATGCTGAGAGCGGTAGAATTATGTTGCACGATAATTTGGCGTTTTATATTGTAGGCTTGTAATTCTTAGGAATAACTCACTTAACCACTTCAATACAGGGCACTTAAACACCTTCCTGCCCAGACCAATTTTGAGCTTTCAGCGCTGTCGCACTTTGAATGACAATTGCACGGTCATGCTACACTGTACCCAAATGAAATTTTTATCATTTTTTTCCCACAAATAGAGCTTTCTTTTGGTGGCATTTGATCACCTCTACGGTTTTTATTTTTTGCGCTACAAATAAAAAAATACAGAAAATTTTGGAAAAAAAATGTTTTTTTTTGTTTCAGTTTCAAAACTTTGTAAATAAGTATGTTTTCTCCTTCACTGATGGGCACTGATGGGGCTACACTGATGGGCACTGATAAGGTGGCACTGATGGGCACCAATGTGGCACCAATGAAGTGGCACTGATGAGCGGCACTGATGGGCGACACGGATGGGCGACACGGATGGGCGACACGGATGGGCGACACGGACGGACACTGATAGGTGGCACAAATTGGCACTGATAGCTGGCACGGATGGGCATGGATAGGCGGCACAGGTGGGCATGGATAGGCGGCACAGGTGGGCATGGATAGGCGGCACAGGTGGGCATAGATAGGCGGCACAGGTGGGCATAGATAGGCGGCACAGGTGGGCATAGATAGGCGGCACAGGTGGGCACTCATAGGCGGCACAGGTGGGCACTCATAGGCGGCACAGGTGGGCACTCATAGGCGGCACAGGTGGGCACTCATAGGCGGCACAGGTGGGCACTCAGGCGGCACAGGTGGGCACTCAGGCGGCACAGGTGGGCACTCATAGGCGGCACAGGTGGGCACTCATAGGCGGCACAGGTGGGCACTCATAGGCGGCATCGGTGTTATAGTGATGGATGCCAATCAGTGCCAAACAATAATGCATGCCAATCAGTGATGCCCATTGTGGCCACTGATTGGCATCCATTATGGGCACTGATTGGCACCCATTGTGCTGACTGGCACCCTGGTGGTCTAGGGAGGATTATGGATTTTTATTACCTTTTCCCTGGTGGTCTAGTGGTGTCCCTGGTGGTCCAGTGTGGGCATCCTCGGGGGGGCTGTGCTGATAATCGATCAGCACAGACCCCCCCCTGTCAGAGGAGCAGCCGATCGGCTCTCCTCTACTCGCGTCTGACAGACGCGAGTGAGGGAAAGCCGATCACCGGCTCTTCCCATTTACACTGTGATCAGCCGTGATTGGACACGGCTGATCACATGGTAAAGAGTCTCCGTCGGAGACTCTTTACCGAGATCGTAGTTGCCGGGTGTCAGACTGACACCCCGCAACAACGATCGCCGCGATGCGCGCCCCCGGGGGCGCGCAGCGGCTCATTATCCTAATCACGTCATATGATGTCCGGTTAGGATAATGAAACCACTTTGCCGCCGTCAATTTGTAATAGGGCGGGCGGCAAGTGGTTAAATCTGTCCAAACCAGAGTCCAGTAGACATCCCGGGTATGATAAAGTTTGAAACACAAAATCATAAATTATAATATAATAAATATCTATAAATAATTATAACAAATAATAAAAAATATTCAATAATGTAATCAAATCAAAAACACTGAAATTTGCTCAGTTGCAGAATTGTTGCTGCCATTACTTTCAGTGTTTGATGATGGATTTCACCGCAAATCACTATCGCTCAATTCTGCAAGGGATTCTAATTTATTATCGCAGTTTTACAGCTGGTCTAAAACCACTTTTGATGTAAAGGGACAGTTTTGGTTGCTATAGACAATCTCCAGTTTCCAGGCAGGAAGAACAGTAACATAAAACTGCATGCAGGGCATTGGACAAACCACTAGAGACAAAAGGGATGTTAAATAAAGGGATACAGTAATGTAATCTGTAACATTGTATTGTCTTTTTTGGCTTTTGAATTTGGCGATGTTCTCCGTCCCCGCGCGTCGCAGCGCTCGCAGGGAACGGAGCTCGGCACTGTGATGAATCGAGCAGAGGACGGCTCGCGCACACAGAGAGGGGAGGACATCGCAGGATCCTGGGGACAAGGAAATACAGGAATACCGTCAGGGAGGTTAAAGTGGTAGCAAACTGTCATTCCAAAGTTTTCCCCATGTTATGCAGTGTGCCCTTACTTAAACATAATTATTGTTCATAACCTCCAGAAATCCGCCCTTCATGAGAAAACAGCCCAATCTGTACAGCAGTGACATCACCAACGCATGCGCATTTTGCTGTCAATGCGGCACTCACGGCATGGCTTTGCAATATCGCAAGATTGCTGATCCATTATGGAGTTCTTGAAACACCCCATGTGATTTGACATGTCACAAGGGGCATAAAACTTTGGCCCTCAACCGGGCAAGGAAACTGGAGAAATGGCTGAAGCGTACTAAGTGATGGATGCGGAATAGAAAAACTAAGGTGGTGCGGGCTTTGGCAGGAAGACAGCAAATTGAAAGTAAGCAAAAATACATAAAACAGTATAAGGGGAATAATTATACTGCTATGCGTTTATAAAGCAATGGGATGATGGCCTTATCTGTATTTTTTATTGCAGCGCTTATGTTTACTACAGCTTAAAGAGGGATTCCACCTACAAAAAAAATATTAAAAGCCAGCAGCTATAAATACTACAGCTGCTGACTTTCAATAAATGGACACTCACCTGTCCGGGGTCCAGCGATGCCAGCAGCCGAGGCCGATCGATCGCTCGGCTCTCGGCTGCTGCCGCCACCATTCTAGGTGAGGGAATCAGGAAGTGAAGCGAATCGGCTTCACTTCCCGGTTCCCTACTGCTCATGCGCGAGTCGCGCAGCGCAATAGGAATTGTCCACGCTGTCTCTGAGACCCGTGTTTGTCCCAGCAGACAGCGCGGCAGGACAGGAAATGGCGTAGACTCCCACAGGAGTCTATGCCCGGAGGTGGGTGTAAATACCTGTCTTTGACAGGTATCTCCACCCCCCTCCCCCCTGAAAGGTGCCAATTGTGACACCGGAGGGTTCCAAACAGCGGAAGTTCCACTTTAGGGTGGAACCCCGCTTTAACCACTTAAGACCCGGACCAATTTGCAGCTAAAGGACCAGGCCCCTTTTTGCTATTCGGCACTGCGTCGCTTTAACTGACAATTGCGCGGTCATGCGACGTGGCTCCCAAACAAAATTGGCATCCTTTTTTCCCAAAAATAGAGCTTTCTTTTGGTGGTATTTGATCACCTCTGCGGTTTTAAATTTTTTGCGCTATAAAAAAAAAAAATAGAGCGACAATTTTGAAAAAAATGCAATATTTTTTACTTTTTGCTATAATAAATATCCCCAAAAAATATATATAAAAAAACATTTTTTTTACTCAGTTTAGGCCGATACGTATTATTCTACATATTTTTGGTAAAAAAATAAATCGCAATTAGCGATTATTGATTGGTTTGCGCAAAAGTTATAGCGTTTACAAAATAGGGTATAGTTTTATAGCATTTTTATTAATATATATATTTTTTTTTTTTTTTACTAGTAATGGCGGCGATCAGCGATTTTTATTGTGACTGCTACATTATGGCGGACACATCCGACATTTTTGGGACTATTGTCATTTATACAGCAATCAGTGCTACTTAAATGCACTGATTCTTGTGTAAATGACACTGGCAGTGAAGGAGTTAACCACTAGGGAGTGGGGAGGGGTTGTGTGTGATGTGTGTGTTTTTTTACTGTTGGGGGCGTGGCTTGGCATGTGATGTTACTGATCGTCTTTCCCTATAACAAGGAACAGACGATCGGTGACAGCCACACTAGGAAGCACTGGGAGAGGTTTGTGTACACAGACCTCTCCTCGTTCTTCAGCTCTGTGACCCGATTGCGGGACACCAGCGGCGATCGGGTCCGCGGGTGCCGCGGCCACGGAGCTCAAGACCCACGGCTAGGCACTTAAAGAGCTACGTACAGGTACGTGATTGTGCCCAGCCGTGCCATTCTGCCGACGTAAATGTGCAGGAGGTAGTCTAAGTGGTTAAGGAATATCTAAAGGTTCGTTAAAAAAAAAAAAGTCATACTTACCCCCTCTGTGCAGTAGGCCCCTCAGCGGCGCTCCTGGCTCCTCCCCTTCTCGAGTACCCCGTTGAAGAGTCATTCTTGCTCGGGGCACTCATGCGGGTGCGCTCCCTTGTCCTGCTGCTGCGGCTATTGACACAGACAGCATGACTCGGCCCACACCCCCGGCTCCTGTGTCAATGGATTTTTTTTGACAGCAGCGGGAGCCCATGGCTATCAATCTATCCAATAAGGACCTGAGACACCGGTTGAAGCTGGTGTGCTCATCCCCAATGCTGGAAAGGCCGAGTTCAGGCAAGTAAAAAAGGGGCTCTGGGGAGCAGCTGCATAGAATGCATTAAGGTTAAAAACCTCGAGGATTTACAACCCCTTTAAAAAAAAATATCATAAGGCCGCCCTTATAAAGGAATGGTGTAAGGTCAGCTCTGGAAAATGATGGAGCAGGCATTCACTGATTTTCTGCTTGTCTTCCCTGGGGAGGATGGAGTAAATGTTGACTGCAGCAAATCATAATGAAGAACAATGCTGCAAAACATAGTACCTCTGGACTGAACTGACCTGCTCAACAGAATATTGCTCCCTGGTGTCAGATACCTAAACAGTGCATTAACCACATCAGCCCCGGAAGATTTTCCCCCTTAAAGCGGCGTTCCACCCAAAAGTGGAACTTATGCTCTTTGTACTCCTCCCCCCCTCCGGTGCCACATTTGGCACCTTTTGGGGGGAGGGGGGGACAGGATAACGGTCTTTCACAGGTATCCTGTTCCCACTTCTGGAAAGCCTCAGCCGTGGGTATTGATGTCACCGCCTGGGCTCCGTCCTCCTCCCTGACCGCTGGGCCAGTAGGAGAGAAGAGCCTTGCAAATGTGCAGTAGGGTTCCCGGCATGAAGCCATGAGGCTTCACTGCCGGGTGCCCTTACTCGTAATGGAGGAGGCACGTACCCAACAGCTGATGGAAACAGCTGCAGTGCTGACATCGTTGTACTCCAGGACAGGTAAGTGTCTGATTATTAAAAGTCAGCATCCGTAGTATGTGTAGCTGCTGGCTTTTAATTTTTGTAGTGGTGAGCGGACCTCCGCTTTAATGACCAGGCAATTTTTTGCCATACGGTACTGTGTCGCTTTAACTGACAATTGACAAAATTGACATCATTTTTTCCCCCACAAATAGAGCTTTCTTTTGGTGGTATTTGATCACCTCTGTGTTTTTTTTTTTTGTGTTATAAACAAAAAAGACCGATCATTTTGAAAAAAAAAATTTTTTTTTTTACATTTTGCTATAATAAATATCCAAAAAAATAAAAAAAAATCTTCATCAGTTTAGACTAATATTTATTCTTCTACATATTTTTAGTAAAAATAAATAAATAAATCTACAACAAGTGTATATTGAATGGTTTGCACAAAAGTTATGGCATCTGCAAAATAGGCGATCAGTGCTATAAAAAAATGCATAAATAACACTGGCATGGAAGGAATTAACAATAAGAGGTGATCAAGGGGTTAAATGTGTTTCCTGGGAGGTGTTTCTAACGTGGGGGGATGGGACTGACTGGGAGTACAGAGAGATCGCTGTTCCTAATCACTAGGAACAGACGATCACTCTGTACTTCCCTGTCAGAACGGGGATCTGTTTGTTTACATTGACAGACCCCCGATCTGGCCCTCTGTGGATCGATTGTGGGTGGCCGGCGGACATCGCGGCCACACACATCAGCCCCCCCCCCCCCGCCATGATGCAGGTGCGTGCCAGCTATATAAAGTGGCTGATTTGCGGGAACAAACCGATCTTACTCCGCACAATGGCACCACTGCACGAAACACGGGGTTCCCATTAAGAGGCGGGGGGATGCAATGCGCAAGGCTGATTTGTGTGTGTAAATACATCGCTGGATCAAGATGGTCTCAGATAAGTATTAGGGGGTCTGCTGCACACAGAAGGTTTTTTTATCTTAATCCATAAAATGCATTAAGATAAAAAAAAAACTTCTGCCTTTACAATCACTTTAGGCTCACATTTTCTGTGAGATTAGGTTGTCCGTTGCAGGTCAGAACAGAATGAATGGCACCTGATGGCTCTCAGGGACAGTAGCATATAGACATTACCGCCACTTTTTTCTTCTCTTTCAATCTGCCCCCCTCCTTTTGTGTGTGGGGAGTCACTACCTACCAGTTTTTTTTCTTTCATATGTTTCTGGGTATAATTTTCAACAGTCATCCAAATACTAACATTTTTACTACTGACCTTTGTCGCTAAAGAGATGCAGATACACAAGATCCTACTATATATGGTATCTAAGTCTGGGGGACTCAACTAAATTTACAGGGATAGCTTTGCATGGCTAGGTTTAGGGTAATGATATAATTAGTACCATGTAAAACCATATTCAAATGTGGTCAAGTTCTCTTGTGTGTGACTTAATTAAAAAATTTTTTCGTATGACTGAAAAACCTGAAAAGTATTTTAAAAAAATTAAATAAAACAGTGTTCTGTGAAGTACCATTAAGGAAAGGGGATTTTGTACTTGCCTGCAAAAACCTTTTCCTGGAACACATCAAAGGACACCGGAAAGTTAATTATTAGACTACTAGGTTATGCTACGCTTCCAGGTGATTTAACACCTGGAAGGCAAATAGCAAAGCTTGACACCACCTAGCATAACACCTCGCACTCTCAGCATTGCCTAAATTTTGTCAGCAAGGAAAATTGGAATGAAATCAGTATCATATCCTGTTTTCTTAATCATACATCACAGGACACAAGAGAATTAAATCTTAGACTGTTAGTCTTGACTGAGTCCCAAAAGCAATCACGTAAGGGGAGAGCAACAGCAAAAGGCTAACCAACCCAACAGCAGCAATATGTTTACCCCAACAAGAGGAAGAATACGTATAAATACGAGGAAATCATCAGGTCCAGACAGAATCCCAGGGTGAGTAGTTAAGGCCTGTGCTGATCAATTACCTGGAGCCTTTGCCAAAATCTTTAATGTATCACTATCATCTGCTGTTCTGGCATGTTTAAAATCGGCCACTATTATTCCAATTCCAAAAAGTCAACTGTGGGAAGTTTAGATGATTATAGACCAATAGCACTGACCTCAGTACTAATGAAGTGCTTTAAGAGGTTGGTATTGAAATATATCAAAACTAGATTACCGGGTAGTTTAGATCCTTATCCGTTTGCGTATAGGGCAAATAGAAGCGCAGAAGATGCGATAGCTTTAGCGCTACATGGGACACTTAGTCATCTGGAGCATTCCGGAAACTACACAAGGATGTTGGAAAGGAGGGAGGGGATTGAGCAAGGGCTACTCCAAAAAACATTAATAAAATAACATACGTAAGGATGTTGTTTGTAGATTACAGCTCTGCCTTTAATACCATAATTTCAGATCGGTTGGTTGAAAAAAATGCAAAAAAACTGGATTTGCCACCCTTTATTTGGGGCTTTTTTAACAGGAAAGGGGGAACCCTATCTTTTGGACTATATGCAATGGACTGAGCAATGCGTTTTCAAATCTACCAAGCAACTGTGGATCAAGAGGCATCCTGTCCCTTTTGGAAGCCTACAGACAACACAAGCAAGGCGTCAGATTGTTGAATCGAGGCTGTGACTACAAGGAAGCCTCACAAAGCCCTTACCACATTTAGACAGTGGTGAGCAATCTTACAGTTTTTTGAAGCTGTATGAAAGAAAGGCAATACTATGTCCTGATTTAAATGAAATGTCAAGACCACCTAGGCAGGAAGAAATTATCTGGTGTCTGAAGTTCAAGAAAAGGAAAAGGCTACAAGCTCAGACACCCTCCTATTCAAGGTAATAGCAATGAAATAAGCAACGTTGTGTGATAGAAGATTCAGAGAAATACCCGGAATAGGTTAAAAAAGTGGCCTGTGATGGACCGACATCACAAGACTGAGGTCCCACAGGGTTAGTAGGGAGTGAACTGATGGAACAATGTCACCCACACTTTGCACAAAGGCTCTGACCAAGGAGTAGGAAGCCAACTGTTTCTGAAAGAGCACCACCAAGGTAGAAACCTGAGAAGACTTTTATAGCCTTCAGGACTATAGACTTGTCCGGGTCCAGACTGAAGGAAAAAATAACACTGGTGCCTTGGATTATTTCCTGGGATTCCGTGTGAAGGGGTAAATCCTACAAATAGAGGGTTTTCTGGCAATCACAGAGTCCGCATGAACACTGTCCATCAGGACTTGGGCTTCAACAGCCAAGCTGTGAAAGTCAGCGATGGACATGGAGAGAGAAGTTCTGGGTGGACCTGTGGGACCCAAAGAGAGACAGCTGAAAGTCTATATCCTAGAACCACACTCCCATGGGCTAATTTGGTGCAATGAGAGTCACTGGAATTCCTTCTCTGTCTTTCAAAGCAGAAACACATTTTTTTATCATTTTGTTCCCACAAACAGAGCTTTCTTTTAGTGGTATTTGATCACCTCTGCGGTTTTTATTTTTTGTGCAACAAATAAAAAAAATACAGACTATTTTGAAAAACAATACGTTTTTCTTTATTTCAGTTAAAAATTTTTGTAAATAAGTACGCTTTCTTCTTCAATGACGGGCACTGATAAGGCGGCACTGATAGGTGGCATTGATGGGCACTCGTAAGTGGCGCTGATGGACACTGATGGGTGGAACTGATGGGCATCACTGATGTCACGTTATATAATGGTGCCAGTCAGCGCCCATTTGGGGGCACTGATTGGCACAGATTGGGCATAATTTGCACATGTGGATGGCCATGGGGTACATACCTGGCCATCCACATGTTGCCCCCTTCCCTGGTTGTCCAGTGTGGGCATCCGAGGGGGGCTGCGCTGATAATCAGCGCAGTACCCCGTCAGGAGAGCCACCGATCGGCTCTCCTCTACTCGCGCCTGTCAGACGCGAGTGAGGAAAAGCCGATCAACGTCTTTTCCTGTTGACATTGCGATCAGCTGTGATTGGACACGGCTGATCACGTGGTAAAGAGCGTCCGTCGGAGGCTCTTTACTAAGATCGTTGTAGCGGTGTGTCAGACTGACAGAATCACGGGAAAACAATACTCTGGTTTCTCTACAGATTGAATAAATCTTTACCCTTTTACTAAAAATTTCCATGGAGAGAAACGACCATACATTTTACAGAATTTTTTGATGCCTAGCTGATGCTGGGCTTGCTTTAAAAAAAAAAGGGAATCCACCATTAGAGAAGAGGTCCACTGCTCAGAAGGTCCTCTTTAAAACGGAAAACTTACTGCAAAAAAAAACTACAGAACCACAAATGGGAGCTTCAGAAGTGCTCATCCTGCAAACAAAGTTTACAGGACTACAGAAGGATGCTGCAGACATTCTCAAGGCTGTAAATTTAATTATCCCAATAGGTGTGATAAAGAGACCTTAGCGAAATGAGTGGGCTAGGGCACATCACAAAAGGGGACTGCTGTGTACTTGGTAGCCTGACATATCTGCAGCCTTGAGTGTTTCTCACACAAAGATAGTGAGTACAGCCACCTGCAACATTTTTCTTTACCGCAAGAGTGGCAGCAGTCGCATCCTGCAAATGTAGGAAATGCGGGCTGCAAATATCACCATAGAAGAGGTCACTGGCAATAGGACGCCAAAAAGGGGTAGACAGGGAAACGCATACTCACCACATCTAGGACAGGATCATTGTCTGTTGAACACAACAGACGGCCACAACCTTCCCGTCGCCAGAAGATATGACCTGCAGCACAGGACAAGCATACAACGCTGGGTGTGATATCAACAAAAAGTATCCACCCACCCCACAACAGAGGGACAGCAGGCACAGTACATTCTTGCTGGGCATCCAATGTGTCCCTATGTCTTTAAGGATGAGTGGGCTCCCTCCAGACACACCTGCCCTTGATTTATCCACTGATATATATGCTCCATCTTGGAGACTCTCAAGACTATAGTTAGGACTATATTAGGACATTAATGTGCAAATGTGTGCAACAAAGCCCTCTGTTTTTAACATGAATTGTTAAGACAGGGTCAACTTGGTCTTTTTGCTAGCTAACTGGCAAGTGTGCTGGGAAACGTTTGCTTTTGTTGTGACAACGTATGCACCCCTAGCTTCACAGAGAGCGTGGCAGAAAAGCTTGCTAAAAGCCGACTGGGTAGCTGTGCAAATGACAAAAAGCTTGCCCAGTACCTGCCCACTATTGCGCCCCCCCCAACCAGAAGGATGCCAGGTAGCAGTGGCATAGAAGGGCAAGTGTCCAAAGGTAAGATGACAGGTGCCACAGCCTGTTCAGCAACCACCTACTTGAAGAAGGCATTGGGATCCCAGGTGGAAAAGGGCAGTATGGAAGGGTAACATCATTAAGCAAGATGGGGGGCCACATCACGCTCAGCAACTGCCCACTAGAGGAGGGCGCTGGGAGCCAAGGCAGAAAAAGGGCAGTATACCAGGGCAATGCCCTTAAGCAAGACAGGGAGTGCCACAGCCTGCCCCAGTAGACTGTAAAGCAGCAGCTTAAACTGCCGGCCAGCCTGACCTCGGAGAGCATGCACCCGCTGAGGGCCTTGCAGGAAGAAACCTGACCCAGGCAGACAAGGAGAATCCCATCACCCTGACAGATAGATGCCCAGCCCCAAGACGCAGGGTATAAATCAGAACCATGTGCCACCAACAGCTGCTGAGCACACACCAAATATGGAAGGGGGGAGGAATATGCACAATTCAACAGCGCTACCCAAGTACCAGGGGACTCCCCTCTGGCTGAAAACAGAAGACCGCTCAGCTGGCAACAATGCAGGAAGAGCTCAAATACATGTCTCAGGTATCCCACCCACCCTCAAAGGGGAGGGGGAAGGGTAGGGGAAGGTATTGAGACCTTCCCCCTAGGCCTGGAAGGAAAGGACCCCATAGGAATGACCACCCTAGAGAATACCCACAGTCTGCCACTGAACCTGAGGGAAGGGAGGTATCCACTTACCAGTCAAACAAAAGTAGCGGGCAACACTGGAGACAGATTCGCCACATCACCAATGTTGGGGAAGCTGTCTGGCAGGGTAACACAGACGTGGATTGTAAAGTCGGGATCTTTCCCCAGCTTGAACCAGCTGAGTTTTGTCAGATGACAGCAGGCTTTGGCAATCCTGTGATCCAAAGCCTAATCCAAAAAATCTTTGGCCATACTTATCCTTTAAATGCTTCTAAAGAAAAAAAAATCCCAAGAAATAAGGAAAAATAAATAACTGGCTTTCCTATGGCAGAGCTAGAACAGCTGTGCTCTTTCTGCCTACTGTAGGTGATGCTAAAAACCCTATTGTAAAGAATGAAGAGAAGCTGTGTCAATGAACGGAAAATAAAATATGGTTTTAGTGTTGAGACATGGGGCAATCCAAGGACAGTTCCGCTTTGTCCCAAACTGTCAGGATGCGGAGTTGCAACAGTATCGAAACTGAGCATACATGACTGACTCGAAAGAGGCTACCATCATCTCCAGCACCCTCATGCAGAGGTGATCAAGGGGCATTCCAGGGAACTCAACTCCCACACCTTGGACTGAACAATCTGAAGCATTTCCTGGGAAGGAAAACGCGTACCGGGGTCATGTGCAGGACCCAGATATTCCAGCTAAAATGACAGCTCCAGGGTCAACTTCTTGAGCTTAAGGACTCATCAGCCAAAGTCGTGCAGGACTTGTGCCATATGAGAAACATTGGCCTGAGGCCTTTACGATGGTTTCTGCAAGAGTAGATTGTGCAGATTCCCCAGAATGGGAATGCCTCTAGCTCACAGAGAGCCTAAACTGGGGGGCAGCACTGTTGTAATCACTGCGCCAGTGCTAGGCCAAACTGTAGAGCCGAACACTGAAAAATTACACTCCCCCTAGCAATCTGCAGTTGGCCCTGAGGAAGCAGAAATGTATATCTGTGGAGAAAGGCATCCTTAATGTCAACCAACGGCAGAAAATACACCAGGTGGAGGGAAGCAATCAATGGCCTTATAGTTTTCAAACAGAGCATTTGAATAACAGGATTTTTATAACAGCTTACCTGTAAAATCCTTTTCTTTTGAAGTACATCACGGGACACAAAGCCATAGTAATTCCCTGAACCATTGCACTTCTGCGTGGATGGACAGGGAGATTCTCCCTGGCAAGTCTCTCGCTTCTTTCAGTGCACATGAGGGGAGTGCTGTGGCTTTAATGTTGGTCAATTGAGCCCCATATGCATAAATCCAAAAAAAATAAAAGGAGAAAGGAGCACTTTTTTGCTTTCTAAAGAAGATGTAGAACCCTACAGTGCAGAATCTGCCTTCACCTGGAAACAAGAATATATTCTCAGAACTTTAGGGCAAAACTGAAAAAGTCCTGGAACACGCCAAGATGGGCAACAAACCACCTTCGAATTTAAGGGAAGTCCCTACTTCTACAAGCGAGGCAACTCTTGGTCTTTGTGGTAGTACAAATCCCAAATATCTTCAATGTAGAAGTCCATAAAGTCGTGTCCGGTGGCCTTCTCCACACCTTATGTCATCAAATGCGCTCACTGCACCGACAGAAGATCAGCCTTCTTTGCTGCACTGATCCAGTTGCACTCCGAGTTGCTATTCCAACCTGTTCATGATGCCCAAGTCAAACGCTGATATGGGGCCCATTCTGGACCTGAAGTGCTTGAATAAATCCTTACATTTCTCAATAGTAATTACTATGTGGATTATATTCCACCTTCAGGACACTAGCACACCCTAAACAGGAATTTGCCTTCCTATATAACCCTTCCCACTACTGGGAGTATCTCAGTTTTGTAGCAAAGCAATACATGTGTATAATAGAAAGAGGGGCAGGACCTCTGTTTCCCGTGATGTACTTTAAAAGAAAAGGATTTTACAGGTAAGCTGTTATAAAAAGCCTATTTTCTTTCATCGTACATCACGTGACACAGAGCTATAGTAATTACTATGAGGCATGTCCCAGAGCAATGCCAACTGAGGGGTGGGAGACACAACCAAGTAGGGCACCATGAGATCAGAGGATTTATATTGCTGCCTGCAGTACACTGTGCCAAAAGGCAACATCCTCATGTCTTTTTACATCCACCAGATAGAATCTGGTAAATGTATGGATTGAAGACCAAGTTGTGGCCTTGCAGAATTGAGCCATGGAGGCTTGGGGATGCACTGCCCACAAGGCACTAACAGCTCTAGAGGAGTGCGTTTTGATTTGAGAGGGTAGAACTACCTCTTTAAACCATAAGCTTGAACGATTACTTGTCAAATCCATTTAGAAATAGTAGATTTCGATGCTGCCTGTCCTCTTTTAGGACCTTCAGGCAACACGAACAAAACAACCATTTTCCGAATCTGAGCAATCGCCTTTAAGTAGAAATTGACTGCTCTCATTACATCAAGAGAATGTAGTGATTTTTCTTCTAAAGAACAGGTTTCTGGAAAAATGAAGGTAGAGTAATATCCTGGTTTAGATAAAAACCTGATACTACCTTTGGTAAAAAGTTAGGATGAGGACGCAATACTACCTTATCCTTGTGAACAATAAAAAATATGGCTCTTTACAAGAAAGGGCAGCTAACACTGATACCCTTCTTGCTGCAGATATGGTTACCAGAAAAAATAGTTTCCTTGTCAAAAAAGGACCAAGGGAATATGTTGTATCGGCCCAAAAAAAGGCTGTTTTGTAAGTCCCAAGGGTTCACCTAACCTAAGATTAAGCCATGTTACCCCCTGAATAAAATTATGAACCCAAGAATGCTAAGCAAGTGGTCGTTGAAATAATACCGATAAGGCCGACACCTGTCCTTAGAAAGCACTCAAGGCCAGCTTTATTTTTCACCCCCTCTGCATAAAAGTCAAGGACTCTAGGTTGAGAATTCGACCTAGAAATTCCAGATAGTCGAATGTGGTGACCATACTTTGGTCTAAGCGGGCTACCGACTAGTCTATCAAGAACAAATCTACTAGGTAAACCATAATCGTTGGGCCCTCAATGTGCAGCAGCTAGATCGGAAAGCAGAGGCACACACTGAAAATTACGATTTTCCACTTTGAAAGTAGATATTACTAGTTACTAGTGAGCGAGGAAATAGGCATATGGAAAAATGCATCTTTGACTTCGATTGACGCCAGAAGATCTCCTCCTTGTAGGCTGGAGATAACAGATAGGATTGACTTCATGCAAAAAAAGAGATTATATTCAGGAATTGGATTTTAGATTTTTGAGATCCAGAATGTCCATTTGGATTTAACCAAACCCCAACCTCTGCTCTTACATGGGGGCCACCATAAACATCTTTTGCCAAAAGATGGTCTAATGCAGGGGTACTGAATTAAAATTCACGGGGGTCCGGTCAGTAAAAAAAAATTCCCGCGGAGGTCCGAATGTCATATTGGTCATGACTCAGATCCTTCACATTACAGCCTCCCGTGCACGTCACAATTGTTTTCTATTGCCATTGTAGATACCTGGGTTTTTCTAGGGCAGAAAAACAAGCCCTTGCATCAGTGCCCTCAGTCCCCCTTCACATCCCTCCCTTTTACATTACAGATCCTCTTCACCACAGACCCCCCTCCAGCACAGATCCTCACTCCATCACATATCCCCCCCATTACAGACCCCACTCCATCACAGATCCTCACTCCATCACATATCCCCCCATTACAGATCCTCACTCCATCACATATCCCCCCATTACAGATCCTCACTCCATCACATATCCCCCCATTACAGATCCTCACTCCATCACAGATCCCCCCTTTACAGACCCCACTCCATCACAGATCCCCCCTTTACAGACCCCACTCCATCCCAGATCCCCCCATTACAGACCCCACTCCATCCCAGATCCCCCATTACAGACCCCACTCCATCACAGATCCCTCCATCACAGATCCTCACTCCATCACAGACCCCCACTCCATCACAGACCCCCACTCCATCACAGGACCCCCACTCCATCACAGGACCCCCACTCCATCACAGGACCCCCACTCCATCACAGGACCCCCACTCCATCACAGGACCCCCACTCCATCACAGACCCCCACTCCATCACAGACCCCCACTCCATCACAGACCCCCACTCCATCACAGGACCCCACTGCATCACAGGACCCCCACTCCATCACAGGACCCCCACTCCATCACAGGACCCCCACTCCATCACAGGACCCCCACTCCATCACAGGACCCCCACTCCATCACAGACCCCCACTCCATCACAGACCCCCACTGCATCACAGGACCCCACTGCATCACAGGACCCGACTGCATCACAGGACCCGACTGCATCACAGGACCCTTCCTCCATCACAGGACCCTTCCTCCATCACAGGACCCCCACTCCATCACAGGACCCCCACTCCATCACAGGACCCCCACTCCATCACAGGACCCCCACTCCATCACAGGACCCCCACTGCATCACAGGACCCCCACTCCATCACAGGACCCCCACTCCATCACAGGACCCCCACTCCATCACAGGACCCCCACTCCATCACAGGACCCCCACTCCATCACAGGACCCCCACTCCATCACAGGACCCCCACTCCATCACAGGACCCCCACTCCATCACAGGACCCCCACTCCATCACAGGACCCCCACTCCATCACAGGACCCCCCCTCCATCACAGGACCCCTCCTCCATCACAGGACCCCTCCTCCATCACAGGACCCCCACTCCATCACAGGACCCCCACTCCATCACAGGACCCCCACTCCATCACAGGACCCCACTGCATCACAGGACCCCCAATGCATCACAGGACCCCCACTGCATCACAGGACCCCCACTGCATCACAGGACCCCCACTGCATCACAGGACCCCTCCTCCATCACAGGACCCCTCCTCCATCACAGGACCCCTCCTCCATCACAGGACCCCCACTTTATCACAGGACCCCCCACTCCATCACAGGACCCCCCACTCCATCACAGGACCCCCCACTCCATCACAGGACCCCCCACTCCATCACAGGACCCCCCACTCCATCACAGGACCCCCCACTCCATCACAGGACCCCCCACTCCATCACAGGACCCCTCTCCATCACAGGACCCCTCTCCATCACAGGACCCCTCTCCATCACAGGACCCCACTCCATCACAGGACCCCCACTCCATCACAGGACCCCCACTCCATCACAGGACCCCCACTCCATCACAGGACCCCACTGCATCACAGGACCCGACTGCATCACAGGACCCCTCCTCCATCACAGGACCCCCACTCCATCACAGGACCCCCACTCCATCACAGGACCCCCACTCCATCACAGGACCCCTCTCCACCACAGGACCCCACTCCATCACAGGACCCCCACTACATCACAGGACCCCCACTCCATCACAGGACCCCCACTCAATCACAGGACCCCACTCCATCACAGGACCCCACTCCATCACAGATTCCCCGATACAGACTCCCTCCATTACAGTCCTCCCTCAACATTACAGAGTGAGACTGTCCCTTTCATCATCGCAGCATTCCCCCTTATCTCCCCCTCCCCACACTGCCCTACCTTATTCACAGTTCACACAAGCCGGGAAGCACGCATGGCAGGTCCGGACAAAGGGCGGGACTTTTCAAGTTAAAGGGAGATGATTGGTTGCTGGGACTGCCCCACTGCCTAGCAATCACCCACTTCGTAACGTGATAAGTCCCGCCCTTTGTCCGGACCTGCAGCGCTTCCAGGCTTGGGTGAATAAGGTAGGGCAGTGTGGGGAGGGGGAGAAGGGTGGAGTGATGCGATGATGAAAGGGAGAGACTTGCCACGCCTCCCATGTAAACACCACTCCATGTAAATCAAGGATTTTAGCGACAGGCTGGCAGTGGCAATCCGGCAGAGGGGAGAAAACATGCAGGCAACTATTTGTGAGGCTGCGGGCCGGATATGGCTGCTACTGGGTCTGGATTCGGCCCGCGGTCCGCCATTTAGTGATGCCTGGTCTAATGCTTGAGAGAAAGATTTCTTCATCTGTGGATCCTTAGGAACGTATCATCTGAGAAAAGTAGGAGACGGGAACTTTGGGAACTCCAGTTTGTACCTTGGAGCAATTGAGGAAGTCCCCCATCCATCTCAACACTCCTCCTGCCAGATCCCTAAGAACTGCAGAAGAATTCACCCTATTGAGCAAGTGGAAGCACCTCCTCATAAGGAGGCTACAGTATCTTGTAGGCCTCCTCCCCCAAGACCTCTTTTGTCCCTGGGGTTAACCCTGAGGATTACCCTTTGAACCCGATGGCGGAAGCAGTTGTGACTGCCTGGAGGCTGATGCCCCTGGCACAGAAGAAGGAGCTTTGAAATAAAAATACATTTGCTCCTTCACTTAAATGGCAAAAGGGGTATCCTTCTTTTACTAAAAATTCTTTGGATATATTATCCAAAATATCCCCAGATAGCAGTTTCATCACAAAAGGAAGACTAGCCAGGAGCTTCTTGCATGATGCTTAGCGAAGGGCACAAGGCCTAAAGGATAGAATCTGTCATAGCAACTATTGCAAACATAAAGCTGCCTCCTGGACCTGCTGAGCAGGATAACCTTGAAACACCTGTTTAAACTGGTCTCTCAATGATTGACCAATTACTGTCAGCACTGGCTGAGACACTCAACCTGCCAGAGAAAAAAGCGTTTTTTTTTTTTTTTTTAAATAGGAATTCCAAC
Organism: Lithobates pipiens; assembly: GCF_037356315.1. Classification (NCBI taxonomy): domain Eukaryota; kingdom Metazoa; phylum Chordata; class Amphibia; order Anura; family Ranidae; genus Lithobates; species Lithobates pipiens. The sequence goes on from NW_027507764.1 coordinate 171,392,248, forward strand.
CTTTTATCCGTTGGGTTCCTAAGTATTTGAGTAATGTCTGCCGGACAAGTCAAACTTACTCACAAAAGGATATAGTAACGTTAATTGCTGGTATACCCTATTTAGTGAATTTTCTCTACCATAGGATAAAGTGTGAAAACTTTTTAGAAAGGAAAATAATGCTTATCTGGGTGATCCTCCAGATACAAAAAACTTTTCCAACAAAGAATGGTCAGGAAAAAGCATGCACAGCTTTGAGTAGGCTTTAGCGAGCCCAAACACTTAGTTAATGGTGCATAAATGTGGAGCGGACCATGCAGCAAGAAATTGTACCATCAATCTTACAGATTGTGAAAGCTGACTCTCCCGCATTTGACACCTCAGAAGAGGAGTCTTCAACCTCACCACGGTCCCCTGAGCGAATTCGGCTTCTCCTGCCCCAGTTCCTCAGTCTGAGGGCCTTAGGAGAATGGAAGAGAACCTGTTGCATCTTGACCACACTGAGATGCAATTAAAGTCGCTAAACTTTTTTTTTTTTTAAATTAGCAAAATTCATGATTTTAAAACATGCTTGGCTTGGTATCCTTGAATCAAAACGACATGTTTCATGGTGGTAACAGCCACTCATCGGAAGTAGGATGCATAGATTTTGGCTAAAGGATAAGATAGAAAAGTAATAAATAAATCAAGTCTAAAGGGATATACCATATACTCAGCAAGAGGGAACTAAGAACTTATACGTTACCAATGGTGTAGCCCCTGTATGTATAATATATATATAATTGACCCTGTCATTGCCCAAGGTGGACTGGGGCGATGGCTCTGGGAGAGCCATCTCACCCGGGGTTGAAGCGGGGGCAAGTCCCCCCTCCCAGAATCCCAAAAGAAACCAGACAGGTGCCACGGACAACAGCTGGGAAGCAGGCCGGGCCGCCACAACACAGACCCAGAGGGGGCAGAATCCTATGGGATCATACCGTGAGGGGGGGTGGCAAGGAATGAGCCTGGAAGCCGCCGAGTAGGGCGGTGTGCCTTTTTTTTCTCCTGGCGCTTCTTCCTCGTGAAGAGGGGGGGAGTGTCAGGGCTGGCTTAGCCCTTCCTACTCTGGCCTGGCTGACTACGCGATCCGGTTACTGGACTCTGGCTATGCTTTGACTATGCTTACTCTATTTACCTGTTTATTTTTTTATTAATAAACAAGTTTGATTTAATTGTACTTCTGTCTCTGTCTGCTTCATGGTTTCTGACAGGGCAAAAACCGCACAGGTGGGAGGCGTCTGGTGGGGAGGAAACCCCCCTCCCCCAGACTTACCGGAGGTCTGCTGCTGGCTGGAGGAAAGGAAGCTGTTGTTCCGGACACAACGCAAGCTCTTTGAGGAAGCGTGAGAAGGTATGGGCTCTATGCAGCCCCCAGTGGTGACACATAGACAAGACAACATTCACTAAATTAAAGGAGACATTCATAAGAAAATTAAAATATTTCTTACAAAACTTTACTTACTTTTTCCGCCGCAGGGATCTCTGTGGTAAAACCAACAGACTCAATCTTCATCCTTCCTGGTGGGTTCCGTTAACAAACCTTCAGGAGCTGGGGACCCTTGGGGGAAACCCACAATCCTGAACCTGTAATAGCACCACCACCAGTAAAACATTATGGCCTTAAAGTGGTTGTAAACCCTTACAAACCACTTTTACCTACAGGTAAGCCTAGATTAAAGCTTACCTGTAGGTCCAAGAAATATCTCCTAAACCTACACAGTTTAGGAGATATTTGCCAAAATACAGGCACCGCTGTCTACGGCGCACACGCCGTAGACAGCGGCGCACAGGCGCACTGCTGTCAACGGCGATATGACGCGAGTGGCGGCTCCCGTGCGCATGTGCGGGAGTGATGTCATCCCGGCTTCGTCGGATGATGGCGACGGAGCAGGGAGACCCCCCGAAAAGATGGATGCTCCGGACTACAGGGGACAGCGGTGACTTCACTGACTCCTGTGTCAGGTAAGTGACACATAATGGACTACTATGTGATGCATAGTAGTCCATTATGCTTTACCTTTGCAGGGAATCAAAGAGGAAGTAAACTCATCAGGGTTTACTTCCTCTTTAATACCAAAAGTACTGGATCCCGAGGTCCAGCTCTCTAAAAAGAGAAGTGTTTACAGGCAAAACCTTGGAAAATGAGGCCCGAGTACCATTCAATTCAGCCAAAAAGACACTTTGAATGGGGTCGGCTGCATGGCTAGCTCCAGTAAGCATTGCTCCAGTGGAGCTCAGCACAGCATATCTTTACTTGTGACCAACATCTTAGACATTGGCGAAAAAACTGAGATGCTCCCAGTAGTAGGAGGGGTTATATAGGGAGGCAACGTCCTGTTTAAGGTATGCTAGTGTACAGCACCTGAAGGTGGACTATAACCCACATAGTAATTACTATTCAGAAATGTAAGGATTTATTCAAGCACTTCAGGTCCAGAATGGGCCCCATGTCGGCATATGACTTGGGCATCATGAACAGGTTGGAATAGCAACACAGTGTGCAACTGGATCACTGCAGCAAAGAAGGCTGATCTTCTGTTGGTGCAGTGAGTGCATTTGATGACATGAAGCATGGAGAAGGCCACCAGACACAACTTTATGGACTGAAGATATTTGGGATTTATACTACCACAAAGACCACCAAGAGTTGCTTCACTTGTAGTAGGGGCGTCCCTTCATTTCAAAGGTGGTTTGTTGCCCATCTTGGCATTTCCCAGGACTTTTTCAGAAAGACATTTTTCAGTTTTGCCCTCAAGTTCTAAGAAGAATATATTCTTGTTTCCAGATGAAGGCAGTTTCTGCACTGTAGGGTTCTACCTCTTCTTTAGAAAGCAAAAAAGTGCTCCTTTCTCCATTTATTTTGTTGAATGTATACTGCTAAAGAGGTGTGCACCTTTGAAATGCATGTGTTTCAACTGCTTTTTGCAGGGGAGCTCAACTGACCATTATTAAAGCCACAGCACTCCCCTCATGTGCACTGAAAGAAGCTCCTAAGTCGTCAGGGACAATCCCTGTCCATCCACGCAGCAGTGCAATGTTTCAGGGAAGAGCTCCAATTGCTATATGGTTGACAAAGGCTCCAGGTTCTTCTACTACATGATTTGCCCATAAAAGCAAAGCCTGACAAGTCCCCACACATGCAATGGCAGATTGTGCGGCCACACTAGCCAGTGTAGAGTGTCTTAAAAAGGCAATTTTTAGCCCACAGGGCCTTGAACACCAGGACATTATACACCAAGATAGTAAGGGTCTTTTTTACTGGGTTCCGTCAGATACTGCTGTGCAAAACAGTTTAGGCACAGAACAGGGGGGGAGGGGTGTGTTGCGCTTCCTAAATACCAACAAAACAATTACAATAGATGTAAATCACATAGTATAAAAAAAAACTATAGATAATTCTTAAAGTGTTCAGTGAGCAGTGCTTAGAACTTAAAGGGTGTATTAGATTGAACAACTAATGTATAGTGTTCATATGTATTATTCCTGTGTCTTAAAATAAGCAGAAACAGTGCTTAAGACCATAAAGTGCATGAATTAGAGTTAAATAGACATCTGTGATATCAATGCAGCAAAGTAATAGAAAGGGTATATGTGATAATCTAAGTGATCAAAAACATATAAACACATAAAATCGGTGATCTAAAATGTGTCGAAAAAACAGAGGAATGTCTCAATTACATTCCTTAATAAAAGAAGTAAAATAGCAGCAAAAACGTGAATTTCAATAAAGTGTCCCATACACAGTTCAATCATGCAATTTTCCGATGTGATTTCACAACCGCAAAAAAAGTGCAATGTGCCAGGGCAACTCTCCTCCAACGGTGTTCCGTGCCAGTGCTGGTTATATTAAACAATTACCTTGCAGCTGCAAGGTATGCAGCAGAACAGCAAATATTGCAGGGAAGACTCAGGGGGGTCAGCGGGGCTGTGGATGGGAGCTTCTAACGATGCCGTTCACCCTTGTAGTTGTGGCCAGTGTAGCAATGCTCAAAACAACAAGTAAAGGAGAGCCTCCATGGTGTAGTATTTCAGTCAAATATTTTATTAAAATAGCTAAAATTACTCACATAGAAGAACGAGTAAACGAGCACACAGCTTAACAGATCTGAACGATTTCCTTAGGTACAGACGTCACTTCCGGTCTCCTACGCGTTACGTCTCGTAGGAAGTCCATACGTCTCGTAGGAAGTCCATACGAGACGTAACGCGTAGGAGACCGGAAGTGACGTCTGTACCTAAGGAAATCGTTCAGATCTGTTAAGCTGTGTGCTCGTTTACTCGTTCTTCTATGTGAGTAATTTTAGCTATTTTAATAAAATATTTGACTGAAATACTACACCATGGAGGCTCTCCTTTACTTGTTGTTTTGAGCATTGCTACACTGGCCACAACTACAAGGGTGAACGGCATCGTTAGAAGCTCCCATCCACAGCCCCGCTGACCCCCCTGAGTCTTCCCTGCAATATTTGCTGTTCTGCTGCATACCTTGCAGCTGCAAGGTAATTGTTTAATATAACCAGCACTGGCACGGAACACCGTTGGAGGAGAGTTGCCCTGGCACATTGCACTTTTTTTGCGGTTGTGAAATCACATCGGAAAATTGCATGATTGAACTGTGTATGGGACACTTTATTGAAATTCACGTTTTTGCTGCTATTTTACTTTTTTTTATTAAGGAATGTAATTGAGACATTCCTCTGTTTTTTCTACACATTTTAGATCACCGATTTTATGTGTTTATATGTTTTTGATCACTTAGATTATCACATATACCCTTTCTATTACTTTGCTGCATTGATATCACAGATGTCTATTTAACTCTAATTCATGCACTTTATGGTCTTAAGCACTGTTTCTGCTTATTTTAAGACACAGGAATAATACATATGAACACTATACATTAGTTGTTCAATTTAATACACCCTTTAAGTTCTAAGCACTGCTCACTGAACACTTTAAGAATTATCTATAGGTTTTTTTTATACTATGTGATTTACATCTATTGTAATTGTTTTGTTGGTATTTAGGAAGCGCAACACACCCCTCCCCCCCTGTTCTTTGTCTTTAATATTGAGAGTTCACTCATAGAGTGTTTGCTGCTCCTGCTAGAACATTCCTTTTGCTATCTTCCATTTTTTTGTCATAGAGCGCAGGAGCCCCTTTTGTACACAGTTTAGGCACAGAAATACCTTTTTTCTGGGTGGGCCTAGTTCTTGTACAGATCCTTTTCAGTATGAGGATGCAAGGGAAAGGATGGTTTCGGTGCTTTCCAGGACCCTAACCTCAACCTTAGGACCTAGGGGTTCTGGTAGTGACAGTTTTTACAGACCACCACTATGGGATGAAGACACAGAGGCCTGGATGTCCTCTTCAGAGGATTCTTCCACCTTGAGGGAATCTGGTTCCTCTAACCCCGCCTCTTCATCCAACCTGAAAGAGTGCTCAGGGAAAGTCACAACATAGCACCTGTAGAGACAGAAACCTTAAAAAGTCACCCATCTGTAAATCCTTACATATATCCATCAGCTGCTTCAACCCTATTCCACCTGGTCCCGATCCCCCAAACTTACCAGACCTTCAAGGGGGCACAATATTCACAATTCTTATCGCTAGTACTAAAAAGGTATGAATATGGTGATGGGGGTATTAGCCTTGCTGGGTCTCACCACCTGGAGGCTTTGGGGTCCCAAGTCATGTTGCAGCCTGTGCTTTGTTTGAACTCAAAGTTTGCCCTACTTAGCTGGGGGTGCTTAACGGAGATGGCCCAGGTTCAATATGACATTGATGCTCAGAGCACACATAGCAACCAAGGACATAGAATTAGTGTGTCCTGTACCAATAGATGCCTACAGCGTTCTTTTGTGGAGCCGGCAAGCTGGGACCTGCCATGTCTCTAGGTGTGGTAGGGGAAAAAAATGGCACCTACACTCAGTCTCCCAACTCACCCTTTCCCCCCAGTCTTCCAGAACTAGACTCTGCTGCAGTAGACCAGAGCCCTGGACCTGTAGAATGCCCCATCAGCTAACCCACATATACAACATGGGTCCACATAGTGAACTTGTGGAATAATTCACTTTAAGGTCATCACAGAGGACAAGAGGGGGTACTTTTTACAGCTAGAAGAAAAGAGATTTTATCCCCAAATATAAGGAAAGGTTTCCTCACAGTAAGATCTGTGAAAATGTGGAATAGACTCCCTAAAGAGGTGGTTCTGGCCAGCTCAGTAGATTTCTTTAAAAGGGGCAGCACAGTGGTGTAGTGGTTAGCACTCTCACCTAGCAGTAAAAAGGGTCGCTGGTTCGAATCCCAGCCACGACACTACTTGCTTGGAGTTTGTATGTTCTTCTTGTGCCTGCGTGGGTTTCCTCCGGGTACTCCGGTTTCCTCCCACACTCCAAAGGCATGCTGGAAGGTTAATTGGCTTCTGTCCAAAACTGGCCCTAGTATTTGAATGGGGACCTTGGATTGTGGGCTCCTTGAGGGTAGGGACCAATGTGAGTGTGCAATGTACACTCACATTGGGACAATTATAGACATTCAGGCTGAACTGGATGGACTGGTGTCTTTATTCAACCTTTCTAACTATGCAACAGCCCACCATGGTGAGCAACACATGCGGGTTCCAGTCCCATTGCAGCTTACAAGCCCATCCTCATTCTTCCACAAGGGTCTAAGGACTGTCCCTGGAATACAAGCATTGCTAGGGTTTAATCGTGAAATCTGTCACAGTTATATAGCACCAAATTTCGAGAGAGAAATTAAGTTCATATAGAAATCCATTAAACAAAACAGAGAGATAGGCCCATCAACAATGGAAATGAGCAAAACAATGAGGCAATGCAGGGAGTGGGAGCAGTTATGTTAGGTTATGTGTCAGGCTCTATTTGCCAGTGTCCAATCATCTGAAGGTAAAACACTAGTCTAAAAAATTCAAACTCGTGTCCTGCGATGTACAACTAAGCCGATCAACACAGCTCAGGAGCTCATGCTGAAATTTGCATATACCAGAGTCAGAGCAATCGCACATCTCTTAAAGTGGATGTTACCTTACAAAACAATGCCACTGGCGGCCCCTCTCCTTTATCCGGCAATAACTCACAGTATACATGTTTGTTTATATCTATAGCTCTAAATACCTTTTTCAGCTATCTTCAGGCTGGTCACGTGACTCCCTGCCGCTCTGATACCAAGATCCATGGCTACAGCAGGAGGGGCCGAAATTTTCCTCTGACATTAGCCAGGAGGTCACATGACCACCATGCTGGATGCTAGACACCTCCCGCAGTAGCCCTGGATCGTAGTAGAATGGCTGGAAGTCACGTGACCGGCCCAAAGATACCTGAAAAAAGGGTATTAAGAGGTTGGGCTCAGTTGGCTGACACAGACACAGGAGCCGACAGGCAGGGAGGGAGGTTGGAGAAACAGGCAGAGCAGGGCTGTCAGGGCAGACCACGATGTCAGGGCTCAGCAGCCATGATAAACCATGGTTAGGTTACAGGGGGAGGGCAGGACCAGCCAGGTTTTTTTTTTTTTTACATTTTAGAGAGGGGCAGATTAGATTTTTAGGGTTACAAACACTTAACAGGCGGCATTACCAGATTTTCAATGTGAGTGAGCCTGTCAGCAGAAGAGCTGTTTTCAGATAATCCATATTGCTTTGAGAATCCTTTGTCATGCATTAAATAACTCTTAAAAGATTCCTGGTAAAACATAAAAACTTTATACTTCTAAGACAAGATAAATACTAAACCATCAGTTTAAAAACGTTTAACTTTAAAAGAGATTTAAATTCCTTTACCATAAAACTGCCTATACACATAAGGGGCATCTGTAGATTAAGAAACTCCAGCTCTGACTACAGTTAAATAAAGCCCTTGCTATAAGTGTAGGCAATTTACATACCTTACGAAACCTGACTGGACTCCTTCCGGGACATCGCAAAGTACTTCCAGGACATTGCGAAAGTGAGGCCTATTCATCACTGCTCACCTCCACCATCACAGGAGTGAGCTCTCAAATGCTGAGCTCAGAGCTACTACATTAGGGGAGAGAAAAAGTGAGGGGGTTTAAATCCGAGAAGCTCACTCATGTGATGGCGGAGGTGAGCGGTGACGACTAGGCCTCATTTAGCAACGTCCTTCGGCTTCATAAGGTATGTAAATGGCCTACACCTATAGCAAGGGCTTTATTCAAAATTAGTCAGGAGCTGCAGAGTTTGTTTTAATTTACAATCATCCCTTACCTGCATAGGCAAGTTTTTATTTAACCACTTGACGACCAGCTGACGTCATTATACTGCAGCAGGTCTGCTCGATCCCACGAGCCGTCATAGCTATACGCTCATTTAAGTAGGATAGCAGGCGTGCACGTGCGACCGCTGCACTTGTGGGGGGGGTGGTTGCCGATGCTCATGACCGCCGGCCACTAGAGATCGCATGGCACGAGAGGCAAGTGTGTAAACACACAAATCCCTGTTCTGAGAGGAGATGCAGATCGTGAGTTCCTAATAGCTAGGAACCTTGATCTGTCATCTCCTATAATCAGTCCCCTCCCCCTACAGTTAGAACATACAGTCAAGGAACACAGTTAACCCCCTCCCTGCCAGTGACATTTATACAGTAATCAATGCATTTTTATAGCACTGATTGCTGTATAATTGTCAATCGTCCCAAAAATGTGCCAAATGTGTCTGCCATAATGTCGCAATTATGATAAAAATCGCAGATCGCCGCCATTACTAGTTAAAAAAAATGCCATAAAGCAATTGTCAGTTAAAGCAATGCAGTGCCGGATCGCAAAAAGTTCTCTGGTCAACGAGCAGCCAAATCTTCCAGGCGTGAAGTGGTTAAAGGTGAACGATCCTTTTTAATAAATACAATCAAATTGACCAAGAACCATTATTTTTTCAAACTATTGAAGTTTATGTATAAACAAGTTTTCATTGTTTTGGGTAGGGTGGGGAAAGGTTAGAACTCTTATCAAGCTTTTACTGATATCCATGTCCCTGCTATGTAGATTCATCTTTTCCATCCTGGTGACAATTATCAATAAAATAGAAAATTATGAGAAATTATAAAGATATGGTTGTCCCTAGAACTGGAAAATCCTTCACTGGTGACACTTGTTCTTGGGACAACTGTCAATGAGGTATTCCTTTAACTTGGTAGATTTTATTTTTAAGACTTGATGTTCGGTCTCCAAGCCAGGAACTAAATAGAAATCTAACTGGTCACAGACAGGAGAACCATAAATTGGCAGGAGTTTAACCATCACCTACTCTATGAAAAACTGAGAAAAGAAAATACATACCCTTTAAGTGAGCTTCACAAAATCTGCAACTCCAATACAGATCTACATCAGTGATAAGTCAGAACATTAAGCAAGTATTACTATTTGAACTGATGGGTGTGACATGGCTCCTATTTCACCTAGGGCTTACCTCCACAATGTCATTAAATGTTACATGTATACTTACTTGTGTCTGCAAATTCACAATAAGGAACGTCTGGTCTGTCATCAATGGACTCCTTCATTAGAGCTTCAGCAATGCATTGTGAAAAGTTCTTTAAATCTGTTAGATTTTCACGTCCTGTACAGATATTAACATATAAAGTTCCTAGTTTCACCCAGTCACTGTTGACTTTACAATGCTGGAAAGAGAAAATATAACTAAACTAAGTTTCTATTAACAGTGGAATTTCAAATGACTTATGGACTCTATGGCAAGTCATTAAATGGACAGAATAAAACATTTTAAGATTACATTCACCTGAAGCAGTATATTTAAAAAAATAAAAAAAAATAAAAAAAAACAATTTGCAGAGCTATATATCACGTGAAACTGTGTCCTTGCTGTGTAGATGCACCCTCTTTATACTGGTGACGATCATCATCAAAACAGAAAGGTGATACAAAACTTTACAGTTGTTCCCAAATGTGACTGCCGGCAACATCAAATGTTATTCAACCATTTTCACTCCAGGTCAGATGTTCCTCAATCATAGGAATAGCTTGAGAATACTGCATTATGGCCACTAGATGCACGTGATGATCATAGTAAATACTTATTTACTATGATCGCCATCTCCATCTAGTTGCTCCTAATATAGTATATTTTCTACATTGTGCAACTCTCATGAATAAAGAACACCTAACCTGGAGAAAAATAGCCTAGTAGCCTTTCATTTTGCCAGCATTTGCACAGAAAGAATTTGCATGCAGTTTCACATGACAAAAAGCTATGCAAATGTGTTATTTATTGTATACAACTCTTATGCCTCGTACACGCGATTGCACATTCCGACAACAAAATCCATGGATTTTTTCTGACGGATGTTGGCTCAAACTTGTCTTGCATACACACGGTCGCACAAATCTTGTCAAATTCCCAAACGTCAAGAACGTGGTGACGTATAACGAGCCAAGAAATTGTGTACACACGTTGGGAATTTCCGACAACTGATTTTTTTTGTTGGAAAATTTGAGATCCAGATCTCAAATTTTGTGTGTCAGAAATTCAGACGGAAAATTTCCGATTGAGCCTACACACGGTTGGAATTTCTGACAAGTTCCCATCGAACATTTCCTGACGGAAAATCCGATTGTGTGTACACGGCATTAGTATTCACACAGGTATTCTAAAGACTAGTCGGTTAGGGTTTATGTGCTCATACTAGTATGAGTTTACACATTCTAAATATACATATTAAATACCCTCCTATCTAACCACTGCATATAAACAGCCGGGCAGAGAGCTTTGTCAATTCGTGAGGATGTATCTGTATGTCCTCCCTTACCTCATGCATGCCCATGAAGTTTACCATCCCCCAACCTCACGTGTGAACGAGCCCTAATAGTGCATACAGTAACAGTGTCGCTACACTAGTGTAGCTAGAAACCATGTTTCTGATTGCAGCCATACCAGACCAGTGCAGCCAACAGTTTTCCTGATCACAGACACACCAATCCCAGTGTTACTAGACTGGCGTATGCCAGCAGTAGTGTTCCCTATTGCTCCCACACCAATCCTAGTGTCACCAGATCAGTGTAAGCTATCAACAGTGTTCCTAATTGTCATCACACCAGTTCCAGTATTACCAGACCAGTACAGCCATCAACAGTGTTACTAATCACTGCCACACCAGCAACAATGTCACCAGACCAGTGTAACTAGCAACGATGTTCCTGATCACTAGTTACAGCAGAGCCAGTGCAGCTATCAATAGTGTCCCTGATCAGCACCACATCAGTACAATGTTACCAGAGCCAGTATAGCCTGATCACCGCAACACCAGTACAGTGTTGACTCTGTCTGGCACCTGTACTGACCCTGGCCTGTTTATTGACCAGGAGTTTGCATTCTGTTTGGGCCAGTCCTTTGCTTGTTTGATGATTGTGTCTCTGCCTGCTGCTTGAACTGACCCATCTGCATGTCCAGCTGACTATGTTCCTGTTTTTACCAGTTCCAAATTCTGAAACCACAGGAATTCTTTTGTTCTCCGTTTCTTCAGCCTCCTGTACTTCTTAGCAGTGACATGGAATCCCTGAGGGCGGTCATGTACCAGTAGGCTAGGCTTCCTAGCTAGTGACATGGCATTCTTAAGGACAGTCACGTACCAGTAGGCTAGGCTTGCTACATTCTCTGACCACTCATACAGAAGCAACTATTACAGTACACACTACATTGTAGTTTTGATACAATTGGTTGATTTGTGAGATACACAAGATACAATGTTTGATACATAATCTGTCCAAATTAAGGATGAGTAGTAGAATGTATTTTGGAGTGAAACTCTAAGTATGCCCATGCTGTGTATGAAAAATCTAATAAATTGACAATTTTGTGTAAAGTTACTCTCCAAAGTGTGGTCATTTTGTGGGTTTTTCCACTGTCCTGGTGTTTTAGGGCATCCAAAAATGTGGTAGGTTGTCAGGAAATTAAATGTGTAATTTATGCCCCTAGAACACCTGACGGTGCTCCTTGAATTTTGGGTCTCTCTATGTGGCTATTCTGTGAAAAGGTCTCACACGTGTACTATTGCCATATTTGGGAGGAGTAGCAGATAGTGTTTCTTTTCTGCATTTTCCAAAAAAATATTGTTGCAAAAAGTGTCTTCATGTCTGGTGTCATTTTGTGGGGGTTTCTCCTGTCGTGGCATTTCAAGGACTCAAGAAATATGATGGGTAGTCAGGAAATTAGACAATTTATGCTCTTTGCAAGCCCAAAGGTGCTTCTTGGATTTTGGGTACCCATTAATAATGTACACAATCCTTGAGGCACACCAGTCTGAGGTTTCGATTTAACAAGGTGGTGCATTTCTTGTCAGAGGACAAGAATTTTTTTTGACTGTATATTTCATTCCAAATAAGTGATAATATACAAATAAATTGTACAGTAGCCAAGCGAAAAAAATGTTACACAACATAAGATGTTATTCTGTACAAATACATTGATCAGGAGTTTGCCACTGAGAACAAAAACCAATATAGGGAATGTAGAGATTCCCAAGTAAAAAATAGTAAGGAGAAAAAAACAATGTGGTCATGGTCAGATAAATGTAATAATATATAAACAAGGAATAAATTAGGCTGTTCAGGGCTGATTAGTTTGAATGAATTAATAATTTGTATAGCGCTACAATGCGAACTGAATAACCTCAAGGTGCTGTATTCGTGCTTTGTTGTCACGCTTTTTAGAAGAGGTAAGTCTTGAGTTTTTTTCCCGAAGACCTGATGGTTTTCTTCCATGCGGCTGTAGGTCAGTAGAGCGTTCCAGAGCCGTGGTCCTTGGACAGCGAATCTCCGTTCCCCCTTTGATTTGTATTGGGATTTAGGAATGAGGAGGAGGTTTTGGTTAGAAGATCATAGACTGCGTTTGGGAGTGTAGTGTTTTATTTTCTCAAGTAGGTATTGAGGAACATCTCCATGAGTGCATTTGTAGGTGAGGCAGAGGGTCTTGAATGTGATCCGATTCTTTATGGTTAGCCAATGTAGGCTCCTCAGGGAAGGGGAGATGGGTTCCCAGTTTTTTTTCCTGTTATCAGCCTTGCCGCTGTGTTTTGGTTAAGTTGTAAGCGCACAAGTTGATATTGGGGTAATCCTATGTAAAGGGAGTTTGCGTATTCAAGTTGTGAATTAATGACTGTTCCAACTACCACCGCTTTTTCCTCATTTGGAATGAAGGAGATGAGTCTGTGTAGCAGGTGGAGCAGATGATGAGAACCACTGACTACAGCTCCTATTTGCGCGTCTTCTGATACCCCAGGAGTATGAGATTCAACGGTCACATAGTTGACTGGTCACGGTTGCAAAACTTTTGCGCTGTTGCAGGGTTGCTCTGGATAAATCTGCAAAGATTTGAAATGGGACCTGGAAGTTTCCCCATTTTCCAAAAAGCCAGATATGTTCTCTCTTTTATATGGAAAAAAAAATATTTTTGTGATTATGTATCTGGGAATGGAATCGGGTAAGAATGCAGATTTAGCCAATCTGGGAGCGCGGTCTATGACAAAATCCTTAAGGTTTTCAAGAGGGAGTAGAACCCACAAAAGTTATGTAGAATGAGCTCAGAGGGAGTTACAGTCTCTGGAATACTGCTACATTTTAAGCTATTCCTCCTTGATCGGTCTTGGAGGTTGGCAAATGTATTCTTTAGCCACTGGATGTTAGTAGTATGCACTTGGAATCCATCTAATAAATCATTGTTCAACAATGTTCCCCATTTTCTTCTCTATATCGACTCTCTTCTCTACCTGGAGCATCTCCTATATAGTATGCTCTGAGGCTGGTTGGTCTGAGACAAGGGATTGATCCATGAATTAGTGAGAATGAAAAGGCTGCAGGGGAATCATCTTCTGTAGAAACAAGGTGCTTCCTACTTAGTGGACCTTTAGAGGGGGCAATGCAGCAGCTGGCCTTTTCTAGGAGACCTTGTCCTCTCTTTGGGGTACTGGTGTCAAGTTCTCAGGGCTCTGAGAGATGGTAGCTCCTTCCTGTGTAGTGCAGGAGCATGAGGCATGCTTAAAGGGGTTGTAAAGGTTCATTTTTTATTTTCTAAATAGTTTCCTTGCAGCTAGTGCATTGTTGGTTCACTTATCTTTTCCTTCAATTTCCCTTCTAAATGTTTTTTTTTTCTTTGTTTTCTTTGTCTGAATTTCTCACTTCCTGTTCCTCCTCAGTAAGCTGTTCTGGCTGACTAACCACCGCTCGGATGATGGTGTGAAGTTTACTGTGGAGAAACAGGAAGTGAGAAATTCAGACAAAGAAAAAAAACATTTAGAAGGGAAATCGAAGGAAAAGGTAAGTGAACCAACAATGCACTAGCTTAAAGGAACCTATGTAGAAAATAAAAAATGAACCTTTACAACCCCTTTAAAGGGGTCATCCCCTCTTCTCTGTCTCGGTCCACCCATCCTGCCTGCTCCTGGAAGAAGTCTGTCAGCCTTTTGGGCTGTTCTGAACCTTCCTGCTGGAGGGTGACTGTGGTCTTAGACATCAATGGAGTCAGTAGGAGGTGTGTTGACAGTGTCCAGGTGTTATAATGTTGAGCTGTGGAATACTGATCCCCACTGGAGCACCTGTTTCAAGCAGTCATACACTCTCAAACCCAGCTTCGTCCCCTACACAAGATATTTTTGCATGTTGCTTTTTTTTCTTTTTATTAATAGACGGCTCTATGCTTGTTAAACATGCAAAAAAGGTGCAAGTATTTTTTAATCGCTCCCCATCAAAATGCATACAATTGTAATCCCAACGCACACGTTCTTGGAATTAGCTGTTTAATGTCAGTAGTGCTGTAGCGAGGATTGACTGGAAACCGTGGATATTTTAAAGCTAAAAATACAATATGTCACCAGCACACCATCCAATTATAGATTATCTATGTATATACAGTGCCTTGCAAAATATTCACAGCCCTTGGCATTTTTTGTGTTTTGTTGCTTCACAACCTGGAATTAACATGGATTGTTTGAGGATTTGCATCATATAAATGTACAAGAACATGCCCACAACTTTGAAGATTTTTTTGGTTTATTGTGAAGCAAACAACAAATAGGACAAAATAACAGAAAAAGTCAATGTGCATTAACTATTCACCCCCCTAAATTCACTACTTTGTAGAGCCACCTTTTGCAGCTATCACAGCTCCAAGTCGCTTTGGATAAGTCTCTATGAGCTTTCCACATCTTACCACTGGGATTTTTGCCCATTTCTTCTTGCAAACGCTGCTCTAGCTCCTTCAAGTTGAATGGCTTAAGATTGTGAACGGCAGTCTGACCATAAAAAAAGAGGAGGGAAAAAGGGAGGGAAAGAAACACAAAAAAACCTCAACAAAAAATGCTGGTTGTGTTGGATTTTTTAGGCATAATCATATAATATATTTAAATACAACAAGGGGGGAGAGAAAAAGTTTTTTAAATAAAAGGATTTTTATTTATAAAAAAAACATACCAGGTCATATTGTTCCATATCCTGTCTAGTCTAGTACATTTTAACAATATCTATATGTGTTCTCGTTAGACATATGTGCCCAAAAGAAAAAGAAACACATTAACACTTAATATAAAAATTGATTAAAATAGACAAGATATTAAAGAACCGACTGGACGTATTCTGAAGGAATACAGGAGAAAAAAGGAAATATTTTTCTACGCAGATAGAGTAATTTATAATCTCTGGATCAGACTGTTGCACCTATAGAAGCCTGCGAGTAGGAGAAGGACTCCCAATATTTTTAGTATGAAACGGCAGAGGAAGATGGTATAGACCAGTGATGGCGAACCTATGGCACGCTTGCCAGAGCTGGCACGCCGAGCCCGCTCTGTGGGCACGTAGCGCTCCGCCAGGATAGAGGAGGGAATCCCCCAGTAATGCAGTCACTTGCACTGGTGTGCAGGTGCGGAGTAGCCGGCTCCCTTCCTTTTATGAGTGCGATCGGGCAGTGGAGCTGCAGATGTGAGTAAAGCCCTCCCTTCATGCACTGAGGGCAGCCCAGTGGAAAGGACATGGAGTGTCTTCTGTAAACAGCGTGCAATACCTCTGAATACCCAGGAAGAGAATAAAGATTCTCCCTTCCTGGACTTGGAGAGCCAATAGGAGAGTGGCTTCCTGTACAGGGGCTCGGGTGCTGAAGCATGGCAATGTGGAGAACTTTGGCTGTACATACACAGGTAGGAAAGTGCTGTGGGGGAGGGGCCACAGAGGACACTGTTGTGTATGTGGGGGGATATGAAGGGGACAGAGGACACTGCTTTGGGAAGGGCTCCGTATTCTGAGCACAAGGCATCCATAATATCCCTGTATTCTGACCACAATGCATCCATATTATCCCTGTATTCTGAGCACAATGCATCCATATTATCCCTGTATTCTGAGCACAATGCATCCATATTATCCCTGTATTCTGAGCACAAGGCATCCATAATATCCCTGTATTCTGAGCACAATGCATCCATATTATCAGTGTATTCTGAGCACAATGCATCCATATTATCCCTGTATTCTGAGCACAATGCATCCATATTATCCCTGTATTCTGAGCACAATGCATCCATATTATCCCTGTATTCTAAACACAATGCATCCATATTATCCCTGTATTCTAAACACAATGCATCCATATTATCCCTGTATTCTAAACACAATGCATCCATATTATCCCTGTATTCTGAGCACAATGCATCCATATTATCCCTGTATTCTAAACACAATGCATCCATATTATCCCTGTATTCTGAGCACAATGCATCCATATTATCCCTGTATTCTAAACACAATGCATCCATATTATCCCTGTATTCTGAGCACAATGCATCCATCTGCTGAGCGTAACGCACTCCTTTGAAAAAGCGCAAACGTTTTTTTTCTGGGCAGAATCGTACGTTTTTTGGTCCCTCAGGGTTCAGAGGGATGATCAGTCCCATCCTCTGTAAAGAGTTGCTGGTAGGTTTAATTCCATGTTGGCACTTTGAAATAAATAAGTTGGTTTTGTGTGGCTGTTTGGGCACTTGGGCTCAAAAAGGTTTGCCATCACTGGTATAGACCATAATCTCCTCTTGCTGCAATCAACAGATTCCCACATACGCCTCTTCAGCGGGATATAGGTAAATTTGTTCCAGTACCTTTGAAGCAAGAGGGGGACAGTTCAACCCCTCAGGTGCCTTTTTCCATCAAGGGTTTGGACCGCTGTAGCTTGTTGTATATAATTATGCCTAAAAAGTCCAACACAACCAACATTTTTTGTTGAGGTTTTTTTGTGTTTCTTTCACTCCCTTTTTCCCCTTCTCTTTTTTTCAAGATATATAAAGGAGGTGGCATTTGGTTTTTCTTTCATAGTGTATCCACAGGACCACCCTGTGATAGATACAGATTATATTTATTCGCAGTCTGACCATAGATTTTCTATTGGATTGAGGTCTGGGCTTTGACTAGGCCATTCTAACACATTTACATGTTTCCCCTTAAACCACTCAAGTTTTGCTTTAGCAGTGTGTTTGGGGCCATTGTCCTGCTGGAAGGTGAACCTCCATCCTAGCCTCAAATCACACACACAATGGTACGGGTTTTGCTCAAGAATATCCCTGTATTTAGCACCATCCATTTTTTCCCTCAACTCTGATCAGTTTCACAGTCCCGATTGCTGAAAAAGCATAGTGTTCTTTGGGTGATGCGATGGGTTTGCGCCAGACATATCGTTTTCTTTGATAGCCAAATAGTTCAATTTTAGTCTCATCAGACCAGAGCACTTTCCTCCATACATTTTAGAAGTCTCCCACATGCCTTTTTGCAAACTCAAAACGTGCCATTTTATTTTTTACTGAAAGTAATGGCTTTCTTCTGGCAACTCTGCCATAAAGCCCAACACTAGGGAACGTACGGCTCATTGTCCTATGTACAGATACTCCAGTCTCTGCTGTGGAACTCTGCAGCTCCTCCAGGGTTACCTTGGGTCTCTGTGCTGCCTCTCCCATTAATGCCCTCCTTGCCCAGTCCATGAGTTTTGGTGTGCGGCTGTCTCTTGGCAGGTTTGCTGTTGTGCCATGTGCTTTCCATTTGGTTAGGATAGATTTGATCGTGCACCTAGGGATCATCAAAGATTTGGATTGGAATTTTGTTATAACCTAACCCCGACTTGTACTTCTCAACATCGTCCCTTACTTGTTTGGAGACTTCCTTGGTCTTCGTGGCAGCGTTTGGTTAGTGGTGCCACACTTGGTGTGTATATGTATTGACAGATCATGTGACACTTAGATTGCACACAGGTGGACATCATTTCACTAATTATGTGACTTCTGAAGGTAATTGCTTGCACCAGAGTTTTTTTTGGGCTTCATAACAAAGGGGGTGAATACATACGCACATGCCAATTATCAGTTTTTTATTTCTGAAAAATTGTTTTATGTATATATTTTTCTAATTTTACCAACTTAGACTATTGTGTTCTCATCAATCACATATAATTCAGATAAAAAAAAAAAAACATTGAACTAAAGGCTGTAATGTAACAAAATAGGTAAAAAGCCAAGGGGGGTGAATCATTTTGCAAGGCACTGTACATATATAGGTTTTTTTTTTATAATTTTTATGTGATCTTTTCTATGTTTTGCATATAATTATTTAAATTATACTTTCAGTTACCATTTACCCTTTTTACATATTTATATTTCTCGCTATGTATATATACACAGTATAGTGCATTCAGATAGTATTCACAGCGCTTCACTTTTTCCACATTTTGTTATGTTACAGCCTTATTCCAAAATGGATTATTCATTATTTTCCTAAAAATTCTACAAACAATACCCCATAATGACAACGTAAAAGAAGTTTGTTTGAAATCTTTGCAAATGTAATAAAAATAGAAATAAAAAAATAAATAAATCACATGTACATATATATCTTTGCAGGACATCTCAAGCGCCATTAGGTTGGATGGGGAGTATCAGTGCACAGCCATTTTCAGATCTCTTCAGAGATGTTCAATCGGGTTCAAGTCAAAGCTCTAACTGGGCCACTCAAGGACATTCACAGAATTGTCTTTTAGCCATTCCTTTATTAAGTTGGCTGTGTACTTGGGGTCATTGTCCTGTTTGAAGATGAACCTTTTTGATGCTATTGGCTAGGTGATGAGCGGTGCTTGGTTTCCTCTAGACATGATTATTGCCATTCAGGCCAAAGAGTTACATTTTTGTTTCATTAGAACAGAGAATTTTTTTTTTCATGGCCTGAGAGTCCTTCAGGTGCTTTTGGCAAACTCCAGGTGGGCTGTCGTGTGCCTTTTACTGAGGAGTTGCTTCCGTCAGGCCACTCTACCATACAGGCCTGATAGGTGCAGTGCTACAGAAATGGTTGTTTTTCTGGAAGGTTCTACTCTCTCCACAGATAAAGGCTGGAGCTCTGTCAGAGTTACCATCTGGGACTTCGTCACCTCCCTAAGGCCCTTCTCCCCGATCGCTCAGTTTGGCTGTGCGGCGTGCTCTAAAGCTTTGTACACGCGGTTCGATTGTCGTACGACCGAGCATCCGATTATGGTCAAAAGCATGTGTGCAGGATTTTGTCTAGTATACTAACCATCCAAAAATTGTCGTTCAACAAACACGAACCTAGTGACGTACTACGAGAGTATAAAGATAAAAACAGGATTTTTGTACTCACCGTTAAATCCTTTTCTCTAATTCACCGACCGACACAGCTCCTTTCTGTAACTAAATGGGTTTGTTAGCCTGCCACTAGGAGAAACTAGGCAAAATTGTAACACAATACACAGAATTGTCAGTACCGCCCAGGGGGTGGACCCTGTGCTAACAACCCTCCCTGCTGCCCCAGCAGCTTCAGTAGGTCAACAAGCAGTATAACGTAGAGAAAAGGAGGGGTGGGTGCTGTGTTGGTCAGTGAATTACAGAGAAAAGGATTTTACGGTGAGTACAAAAATCCTGTTTTCTCTTATATTCACCGACTGACACAGCTCCTCTCTGTAACTAAATGGGACGTCCCCAAGCAGTGACAAACGAGGGGTGGTAAAAACAGCATAAAAACTTCATCCGCCATGGCCAGTGGGAACTAGTGAAACTAACCCCACAAAAAAACAGCAGTGTGTGGAAAAAACACCACCACATAACCGGGTATGCTCAACAGGAGTGATCCCCAAGACCGCAACATTGCAGAAGTAATGCAACCGTGCACTAACAAAACAGTACTACGTTTTTATCGAAAAACCAGGAAAAAAATCTCAATTGTAGATATAATTGCAACTACACGGCCGCCTGCAAAACTTTGTGGCCAAAACAGGCATCAGTCGATGCACTGACGTCTACCTTGTAGAACTTGGTAAACGTATGGACAGATGACCAGGTCACCGCCTTACACACCTGAGCGACAGACACTTGGTGTCGAAAGGCCCAAGACATTCCGATTGCTTTTGTAGAGTGGGCCGTGACTGGAAAGGGGGGCACCTGCCCCTTCAAGGCATAGGCTTGTACTACAATCTGTCTGATCCACCTGGAAATGGTGGCCGACGAGACCGCCATACCTTTCTTTGGACCAGCCACCGAAACAAACAGTGAGTCTGACTTCCGAAAGGGAGCCGTGACAGACAAGTACACCTTCAGAGCCCTAACCACATCGAGAGCGTGAAGGGCCACTTCTTTGGGGTGCTTCGGCTTAGGACACAATAATGGTAGTACAATGTCCTCATTGATATGAAAAGCCGAAACCACCTTTGGTAGAAAGGACGGTTGCGGACGCAACACCACCTTATCCCTGTGAATGACCAGATAAGACGACCTGCATGACAAGGCCGCCAATTCCGAAACCCTCCTGGCGATGTGATGGCCACTAGAAATGCCACTTTCTGTGAAAGAGTCAACAGGGGAATCTCCCTGATGTTTTCAAATTGCGGCTTTTGAAGCGCCGACAACACCAGGTTCAAATCCCATGGGGGTAACGCTGGACGGACCGGAGAGACTACATGTCATACCCCCTGAACAAAGATACTCACTAATGAGTGAGACACCAGGGGTCGCTGAAAAAATACAGCCAAGGCTGAAATTTGCCCCTTAATGGTGCTCAACGCCAACTTCTGGTCTACTCCTTGCTGAAGAAACAGCAGGATCCTGGATATAGAAAAGGAGTGCGGATGCCATCCTTTCTCCTCACACATAGAAATGTAGGCCTTCCAGGTACGATGATATATCTTCCGTGAAGAAGATTTACGCACCCTCAACATAGTTGGAATCACCGAGTCTGACAGACCCCGGTTCGCCAGCATCTGGCTCTTAATAGCCATGCCGTTAAAGCCAGCGATGGTAAAGCAGGGTGAAAGATTGGACCTTGAGATAGGAGGTCCTCTCGCAGCGGCAGTCGCCAGGGAGCGTCTGCCACCAGACGTACCAGGCCTGCGTACCAAGGACGCTGAGGCCAATCTGGGGCAACCAGGATTACTGGAATCCCCTTGGCTTCCACTCTGTGAAGCAGACGTGACAACAGCTTCAGCGGAGGAAAGGTGTAGATCAGCTGGTACTGATCCCATGGAGCCACCAGCGCGTCTGACGTGTCTGCCCACGGATCTCTTGTCCTGGACACGAATCTTGGCACCTTCTGATTGAGAGGGGAGGCTAATAAATCCACATCTGGTGTGCCCCACTTTAGGCACAGCAGCCTGAATATTTCCGGGTTGCAATGCCCATTTTCCTGGGTCCAGCATCTGTCGACTCAGATGGTCCTCCTGACAGGGCCGGTACGTGTCGCTTTGCCCACTGAAGTATGTGAGCGACCTTCCGAGTGGCTGCTGAGCTCCTTGTTCCCCCTTGGTGATTTATGTATGCCACAGCCGTGGCATTGTCTGACTGTACCCTGATCGGATGCCCTTGAATACTCAACGACCATGTGTGGAGGCACAGCCTGATTTCTCTCAATTCGAGCAGATTGATCGGCAACTTGAACTCTTCCATCGACCAGAGGCCCTGAGCCGACTGAATCCCCATCACTCCACCCCAGCCAGATAGGCTGGCGTTCGTTGTGATCACCGTCCATTGGAGAGGTAGGAACGACCTTCCTGACGGAATCACCGGGGATCTCAGCCACCATAGCAGGGAGTCTGACGGACTGGCTCACCTGGATCAAGCGATATGGACGGAGATTTGTCCCATTTTTGACAAAATCTCTTCCTGCAAGACCCTGGTGTGGAACTGGGCATACGGCACGGCCTCAAAGGTGGCCACCATAAGTCCCAGGAAGTGAAGTGACGACCACTTGCGATTCCACAGTAGTTTGATCGCGGCTCTGAGGGTCTGCACCTTGTCTGAAGGGAGAAAGACTCTCGCTTCCTTGGAGTCCAGCAGCAAGCCTAGGTACTCCAGATGCTAGGTCGGTACAACCACCGACATCTTTAGATTCAACAGCCACCCAAATTCTTGCAAAGTCTGCATGGTGATCGCAACATCCTCCTCCAACTCTGAGGTGGAAGATGCTCTCAGGAGAAGATCGTCTAGATATCTCACGATCGCGATCCCGCGTTGTCGCAGCAACGCCAAAACTGGAGCCAATACTTGGTAAAGACTCGGGGGGGCTGATGCTAGGCCAAATGGTAGAGCCACAAACTGATAGTGATCTTCCCCAACTGCAAATCGCAGAAACTTTTGATGCCGCAGACATATGGGTATGTGCAGGTACGCATCCTGGATGTCCAAGGATGCCAGGGAGTCCCCTTGATGGAGTGCAGCGACTACTGAGCGAACCGATTCCATCCTAAACCTCTGCACTTTTACAAAGTGATTGAGGGCTTTCAAGTCCAAGATTGGACGTACCCCTTCCTTCTTGGGAACCACAAACAGATTTGAGTAGAATCCCTGGAAGCGTTCAGATTCCGCAACTAGTACAATCACTCCTCGACTCAGTAAGTCCCTTACCGCCCCCAACAGGGCCTCCCGGTGAACCGGGGACATGGGTATGCTGGAGGGGAAGAATCTGTTTGGCAGCCAAGAGAGAAACTCCATCTTGTCAGTGGAAAATCAGATCGCAGACCCATTGGTCGGATAATTGGGAGGACCACCGGGCTGCAAACTCCCGAATGCGTCCCCCCACCGAGACATGGGTGGGGGCAAACCTTCATGCGTTAGCACTTTTTGTCACAGGCTTGCGATGCCAGGGACACTTACCCGTCCGTGGCCATTCTGTCGGGCTGGGAACGCTTCACCGAAGTCCCGGTCAGACGAAAAAGCCGATTGTGAGCGGAAAAAGAGGGCCCTTGCCTGCGGCGTGGCTCCTTAGGTTTCCTGGCTTGCGGGAGTAGGGTACTCTTACCACCGGTGGCATTTTTAATGTCATCAAATGAGGCTCCAAAGAGCCAGTCGCCAGGGAAGGAAGAACCGTCAGGGGTTTCTTAGATGCCTGGACAGCAGACCAGCATTTTAGCCAAATCAGGCGTCGCAGCACCACACTGACACCAAAGCCCTGGATAACAAAGGGAGGTTATCCAGGGACACGTCACAAACGTACTTGAGGCCTTGCACTAGTTGGTCTGCCAATTCTACGCAGACAGGATAAGTCTTATGCTCTCCCAATTCGCGGTGCAAAAGTTTTGCCCACTCAGTCAGTGTCTGTGACAAGTGCAGATGCCAGTACAGGTCGTATGGCGGACCCCACAACCGTAAACAAGGAATGAGCCACTGCCTCAGCCTTCCTGTCCATCGGATCCTTGAATGCAGGAGTCCCCTCTACCGTGATTGTGGTTACCTTATTTAACCCGGATACTGGGGGATCCACGACCGGAGGAGCCGACCATTTCTTGAGAAGGCTTTCCTCAAAGGGGTAACGCACCGCCATGTTTTTGGGGACCGAAAAGGTCCTTTGCGACCGACCCCATTCCCTGTAGATGAACTTGTCAAAATAAGTAAAATACGGGAACACCTTAGGTGAACGTGCTGGCTTGCGGGACCCAAAGGTGACCGATACATTAGCAGAGGGATCTGCTGGCTCCTGGATTTCAGGGTATCACGCACAGCTGTCACGCCCGGACGGGGAATCATCCTCACTGTCCAACTGGTCCTGGTCAGCCTCGTCTGATAGGTCAGAGCAGGGGTCAAGAGCCGCAGCAGGGCCCGAATCTGCATCAGAGCTCTCCCCAGAGGATTGGGGGGGGGGGGCCTTTTTAGCGCACCTTTCCTTCCACGCACCGTCTCTATTTTTGCAACAAATGAGTTAAGGACCGCCGTCAGGGTGTCCATGGGCAGAGAACCATCCGCAGGTGACCCGGTTGCAATAGCCTGGATTTCATGGGAAGAAACACCAGTTTCTGAAGCCATGCTGACCCTACCCTGTCTGCCACCTGAAAGGGGACTTAGGACAGGGAAGGTGCCACCCTCCTGCTGCCACTGGCTGGGGGGGCTCCTAGCACCAGCCTCACCACCCTGAGGCGTTCTGTGTTGGTTACTAGCCTTGCCTGTAGTCCCCAGGAGGTTACCCAAGTGCAGAGTGAAGAAGCTGTGTCGGCAGCAGCAGATAAGAGCGGTGAAACAATCTCCAGAGCTTGCATCAGCGTTCATGGAATGGCTGCCCAGCGTTCTGTATACACAGGAAACACAGGAAGCAGCATGTAATAGCACATGGCATGCTGATACTAGATAGCTGCGGTGAAAAAAGTGCTCAGGCTTCAAGAAAATGTTTGCCAATGATCTGAATAGGGAAAACCTACAGAAAAAGGCTGCTGAAGCTCAAAAGGGGAACCTGCTCTGCCCCTATCCAAAATGGCAGCCGGACAGCGCCATGCGGTGAAAGGAACAGTGCAGCCTCAAACACAGCAAAATATCTCCACAGGCACCTTTTTGGGACCCCCCACACCGGAACCAGGACCATCGCTAACCGCACAGACCCCATGGGGGGGGGGGGGGGGGGGAGGAGGGAAGATAGGGACGTGGGAGAGAAGAGAAGGAGGTGAGGTGGCCCCTGAATCGACCTCCCAGGGAATGCCCAGCTGCCCACCCCACCGAAGCAGGGAAAGCCATACTTACCAGTCCTGAAGAGCTGGGAGACATTCCATCACAGATCCACTCCTGTGCAGTTACTGGGTGGCTGCTGGCCTCGGTATACTGTGATCCAGACATCAGTAGCCCGGTCATATGTATACCCCGGAGCATTGAAGCTCACCGACCACCTCTGGAGCTGAGGTATGTCGTGGCCTGCCGAGCCGTAACTGTGACATGCACACGCTCGATGGCCAGACAGGGGGGACTACAAGGATAACTTAACCAGCCTGTCACCCAGCCGGCAGTTGATAGAAAATCTCAGGATCATTCATCTCGCACAAAAGCATAAGTCCTGCATCAAAAAAATGGACCGAAGGGTTCCTAGGTCATTCTCTTTCACTAGGCAAAATAAAACTGAAGCTGCTGGGGCAGCAGGGAGGGTTGTTAGCACAGGGTCTGCCCCCTGGGCGGTACGGACAACTCTGTGTATTGTGTTACAATTTTGCCTAGTTTCTCATAATGGCAGGCTAACAAACCCATTTAGTTACAGAGAGGAGCTGTGTCGGTCGGTGAATATAAGAGAAAGCTAATTTCTCGAGCGCCACCCTTTGGGCCCCTTCTGCTAATTTCATGTTAGTAGAAGCTTGGTGAGCGTTGATTCGCGATTTTCAGATCGTTCCTGATCTTCAAATGACAGTGTGGGAATAGGCAGTTACATTAAAAACACAATGGAAAATTAACAAAAGACACCAACATAGTTGTATCTTTGACCTTAAAAACTTAGGGATAATGGTGTTGCGGTAACTTCCCCAAAAAATCAAAACCACCATATTAATATTATTTAGATCACTACAAAACAAATGCAGTTTAAACTACATTTGGCATAACTACATCAGTATCACCAGTAAAGCAGCATCATTATTATGGCATTAAAAATGATGAGAATGTGTGCTGCATTTTGACAGTTCATCAATTGCCGCGTCATGAATGTTAATTCTAGATTACGAACGGTAGTTTACAAGACCGAATTCTGATCATGCCCGTTTGTACTTTTGACTGTGTGACGATTTCTCTACTGACCATCCGAAAATCGGACGTTGAGCTGTCATTTGTCAAAAATGTACTAGTCTGCTCGTCCAGCTTTTGTCTGGCAAAAAATGAAAATCGGATGTCGAAAGGAGCATACTAACGGTAAGAATTTCGGATGAAAGGCCACCAAATGACAATTCCCTTCTGAAATTTGCCTTGTGTTTACTGGCCTTAAGAAGAGTCCTGGTGGTTCTAAACCTCTTCCATCTACGGGTGATGGAGGCCAATGTGCTCAATGAGACCTTCAATGCTGCAGATATTTTTTCTGTACCCTTCCCCAGGTTGTTAATGCTCTTCCAATAGTCAAAGAACACTTTATAGCTCCTACTGTCATAAGTGGTGAGAAATCCTACTGATTGTCTACCATCAAGTTGTCCTGACAGAACTGGCAGTATTACAAAAAACGAAAGCAGAAGGTAATGTTGGCAACATGAGGGGGCCAGTTTTGGAAAGAGCATACTGTACACACTAATTCCCGATTACAGGTAAAACTCTATGAAGATTTCCCTAGGAAGTTTACATATGCCATACATTTAGATTAAGATTCTAAATATATATTTTCCCCTTTTTCAACTTTGTTTTGGACAGCGTAATGAATGCTTAAAAACCTGGTCAGTTTTTTCTCGCTAGAAGGGTGCAAACAAAAAAGACAACGCACCTAAAACTTGTATGACGTTTTTGGTAGCATATTTCAAGTCACTAGCATCCACAATAATTGCAGACAAAGATCTCTCTTAAGTCTTTGTTGTAGCAGCTAGAGTAAGAGCCCATCATAGGTAGGGTAGATATGCAAGAAAGGTTCAAGCACTATGGCAGGGACATTTAACAGGCACTATGGCAGGGACATTTATCACTGCTGTTCAAAAGATTTTTTTTTTTTTTTTTTGAGTGCACCTTTCAGAAAAATAATTATGTCGCATAGAACTGTGGCCTCATTCCAGAAAAAGCCTGAGAGACTTCTCCTGGATAGTCATGACCCGATCTAGCCATTTCTTCACAATAGAGCTGGATTCACCATTAAGCTACTATCTGATAGCTCCCCATCCTATAAACAGTTCACGCGACTAGTCCTGAAGACATGCATATACAGTAGTTGAAATTAGATGCCCTTGGTTATTATTTTACAGCTATGCTTTCATTGTGACCCAATGGTAAAACAAAATATACCTCAATTTCACCCATTGCTGCCTCCAAGTAATGCTCCAAATTCTTCTTTGGAAGATGCTCCTCAATCCTTGATTAAAAACATATAAATTCATAAATAAACAGTAATAAAATACCAGTGAATGAAACACAAGAAATGCATTTTATTTGCAATAATCTCTGCTTTATTTCCCTAAAGGTGGATCTTTCAATTTGCTAATTCAGGTTAAATAAAAGATTCTCTTAACCATTTGAAGACTGGGCATTTTCAGGCACTTTTTGTTTCCAAGTATATATATATATATATATATATATATATATATATATATATATATATATATATATATATATATATATATATATATATATATATATATAGTCGGGAACCGGTTAAAATATTATATATATATTTTAACCGGTTCCCGACCATGTCACGCAGATATACTGCGGCATAATGGCTCTCCTGGGTACGTCCTAACCTTTTTCGGCCAGCATTGGGCGCACGCACCTGCTGCACGGCGGGGGATCCAATGCGCGTGGCCAGCGGGCATGATCACCGCCTGCCACGCGCAATCGCATGCACGGGGATTTGTGTGTGTAAACACACAAATCCCTGTGCTGTCAGAGGAGAGGAGACATATTGTTTGTTCCTAATAAATAGTCCTCTCCTAGTCACTCACATCCCCATACAGTTAGAACACACTGAGGGAACACACAATTGACCCCTTGATCGCCCCCTAGGGTTAACCCCTTCCCTACCAGTGACATTTACACAGTAATCAGTGCACAAAAAAAAAGTGTCATAAGTCACTGGATCTGTCCGTCGCAATACTGCTAAAAATTGCATATAACCGCCATTACGAAGTAAAAAATAATAATAATAAAAATGCCATAAATATTTCCCATTGATTGCAGATGCTATAAATTTTGCACAAATATACGCTTACTGCCTACTTTTTTACCAAAAATATGTAGAAGATATTGGCCTAAACTGATGAAGACTTTTTTTTTTTTTTTTAAATGGGGGATATTTATTATAGCAAAAAGCAAAAAATATTTTTTTTCAAAAATGACACTTTTTTTTTTTAATTGCAAAAATAAAAAACTGCAGAGGCGATCAAATTTAGTTTGGGTACAATGTGGAATGACCGTGCAATTGTCAGTTAAAGCAACGTAGTGCCAAACTGTAAAATTGCTCTGGTCAGGAAGGGGGTAAAATCTCCCAGGGCTGAAGAGGTTAATTGGGGGGCTGAAGCAACTGGCTTGCTATGGGGGCTCTTGGCAGGGGGTCCAAGAAGAAGAGAATGGGGACTGCTCTGTGCAATACCATTGCACAGAGCAGGTAATTATAATGTTTGTTATTTTATATTTTTTATTTTAGCCTTGTCTAAACAGAAGAACAAACACCCCGTTGAGCATTAATCAGTCTTAAAACAAATTCCTCTGGAGCCTCTTACAACCTAGATGGCAAACAGGATGTCAACTTCTTTTTACTATGCCCTGTAGTGTTGTAAAGACCAACAAGAGGGACCAAAGAGTACGTAGACATCTGACATATTCGAAGTGTGGAAAAGATTCTTCAGGTGGCTTGCTCTGCAACAAAACTATAATTCTATGGTGAACTGGCATAGGTATGTAAAAAAATAGGATTTTTAAAAACAGCTTTCCTGTAAAATACCTTTCTTGGAGTACAGCATAGGACACAGCTGTAATTACTTGGTAGGTTATGGGCCTACTTTCAGATGTTGACACTGGTATAATCCAATACAGGAAGTTGACTCCCCTATATAACCCCCCCCCCTCTTTCCAGGAGTACCTCAGTTTTTGTAGCCAAGCAATATAAGCAATATACTCTCACCCCATAAAACAGAGGGGCGGGAGCTCTGTGTCCTATGATGTACTCCAAGAAAAGGATTTTACAGGTAAGCTGTTTTAAGAATCCTATTTTCTTTATCATACATCATAGGACACAGAGTCTCAAGTAATTACTTGGTGGGATGTCCAATAGCAATACTACTTGAGGGGAGGGAGACACAACCCATAGGGTAACCCCCAGACCTGAGGACTTATACTGCTGCCTGCAGCACACGGCGCCCAAAGGCCTCATTCCATCTTGCATCCACTTGATAAAATTTTGCAAATGTATGTACTGAAGACCAAGTTGCGGCCTTGCAGATCTGTGACATGGAGGCCTGGTGACGCACTTTCCAAGAAGCACCAACCACTCTGGTAGAGTGCACCTTAACTTGAAAAGGGGGAATCTTTCCCTTCAAATCACAAGTTTGAGTTATAACTTGCCGAATCCACTTAGCGACAGTGGATTTAGACGCCACCTGTCCTGTTTTAGGACCCTCTGGTAGAATAAATAAGACGTCAGTCTTACAAATCTGAGCAGTTTTATTTAAATAGATCTTCACTGCTCTCACTACATCAAACAATGTAGTGACTTTTCTTCCCTGGAACATAGTCTTGGGAAAAACGAAGGCATGACAATATCTTCAGATGAAAGCCTGAAACCACTTTTGGCAAAAAGCCTGGACGAGGGTGTAACACCACTCTAGCCTCATGAATAACCAAATATGGCTCTTTACAAGACAGAGCAGCGAATTCTGACACCCTACTTGCTGAGGATATAGCAACCAAAAATACCAGCTTCCTTGTCAAAAGGACTAAAGGAATATGCTGCAACAGTTCGAATGGCTGTTTTTGTAACAGACAAAACTAAATTTAATTCCCAAGGGCTTAAGGGTGATTTAACTGGCGGATTAATCTGCAGCACTCTTTACATGAAACCGTGGACTAAAGGATGCGTAGCAAGCAGTCTGCGAAATAAAATGGATAAGGCTGAGACTTGGCCCTTAATAGTACTCAGGGCCAACTTCATCTCTAGGCTTAACTGTAGAACGGCAAGAATTCTGCCTATGATATCTCCGAGGGTGCCAACCCTTGGATTCACACCAGGAAACATAAGCTTTCCAGACTCTATAATATATAGCTCTAGAAGCTAGCTTCCTATCATTAATCAAAGTAGAGATAACTGACCTGGAAAGCCCACGTTTCTTCAGAATGTGGGTCTCAATAGCCAAGCCGTTAAATTTAGCATTCATAAAGTAGGATGGAATATTGGCCCCTGAGATAGCAGGTCTGGCCTTAGTGGGAGGGGTCATGGACCCTCCACTGCCATCTTTACGATCTCTGCGTACCATGACTTTCTTGGCCATGCTGGTGCTACCAGTATGACTGACTTTCTTTCCTGCTTGATCCTGCAAAGAAGTCGAGGCAGCAACTGAATCATGGGAAATGCATAAATCAGTGAGAACTGATCTCATGGGGTCCGTATGCGAGTGGGTCACTTGTCCTGCACAAAAAGTTGAATAGCTTCATGTTGAATCTGGACGCTAGAAGGTCTACGTCCGGAGTCCCCCATTTTTGGCAAACAGCCCGATACACTTTGGGGTGAAGAGACCATTACCCCGGGAATAACTGCTGGCGACTTGGATAGTCCATCTGCCAATTCTCTACTCCTGGAATTAAAACTGCCGATAGGCATGGGACATTCTCTTCTGCCCAAGTTAGAATCTGGTTCACCTCTCTCTGAGCTGAGAGATTTTTGGTGCCCCCTTGGTGATTGATATATGCCACAGCCGTAGCATTGTCGAATTGGATCCTGACGGGGAAATTCTTTAACCCGGAGGTCCAGGTTCTCAGAGCCAGATACACTCCCCGAATCTCTATGATATTGATGGGCAAGGCTCTTTCGGTTCCTGACCACTGTCCCTTGACAGTTGTTTTTTCTAATACTGCTCCCCAGCCGGACAGGCTGGCATCTGTCGTTACTACCTTCCAAATAATTGGTCTGAAGGACTTTCCCTTCAGCAGGTTCCAAGTTAGTAACCACCAACTGAGGCTTTGGGACACTCTTGGGAACAGACGCATTGGCAAATCCAAAGCTTGAATCATCTTGTTCCAAGCAGACAGGATACTGTTTTGAAACAGTCTCAAATGGAATTGGGCATACGGAACTGCTTCAAATGAAGCTACCATCTTTCCTAACAACCTCATGCAAAGGCGAATTGAGGGATTTCTCTTCAACCTGACCATCTGCACCAGCTATTGTATAGAGCGGATCTTTGTGGGAGGCAAGAACACCCTTTTCTGGGCTGTGTCTATGATCATGCCTAGATACTCCAGCCTTCTTAGTGGCTTTAAGGAGGATTTCTTTAGGTTGAGAATCCAACCCAGACTTTCCAGGTAACTGCTTGTAATGGCTACACCTTGCTTCAAGCGAGCCACGGACTGGTCTATTAACAATAGATCATCCAAGTAAGCCAAGACTGTTATGCCCTGTGCCCTTACCCTGGCTAGAGGTGGGGCTAGTACTTTTGTGAATACCTGGGGTGCTGTTACAAGGCCGAAGCAAGGCTACAAACTGGAAGTGCTTTTGTTCTACTTCGAACCACAGAAACCTCTGGTGAGGAGGAAATATAGGGACATGAAGCTATGCATCTCTGATGTCGATGGATGCTAGAAGTTCTCCTTGTAGGATGGAAATGACCAAATTGATTGACTCCATGCGAAAGGAGTGGATCTTCAGGAACCGATTTAGATGCCGTAGATCTAAAATTGAATCCCCATTTGGCTTTGGTAACATAAATAAGTTTGAGTAAAACCCCAAACCTTGCTCTTGTTTGGGAATCTGTATGATCACCCCTTGAGCCAACAATCGGTCTAATGCTTGCAACAGAGATCCATAGGAACGTTTGATCTCAGAAAACAAGCCAGTGGAAACTCTTGAAACTCTAGCTTGTATCCTAGAGACACTGTGGAGAGAGTCCATTTGTCGTGAATTTCCCTTTGCCAGACTTCTGAGTACCTCAGAAGTCTTCCCCCCACCCTGGTGAGGAGAGATGCCTCTTCATGACGAAGCTTTAATATTCTGCTTTGCAGACTTGCAGACCCAGGTCTTTCTTTGTGCCTGGGTTTGACCCTGAGGTCTTCCTCTAGAGTCTGACGGTGGAGGCCATCACCCCTGCCTAGAGGTGGATACACCTGGTGCGGGAAAAAAAAAGTGCGTTTTAAATGAAGGACGTTTATCTTTTCTTTTGACTGGCAAGAGAGTACTCTTTCCGCTGCAAGTATTTATCCAAAATATTGCAAAATACTCACTCTTCCTTAAAGGGAAAACAAATTAGAAGGTTCTTGCAAGGCGTTTCAGCTGATCAACCCTTTAACCAAAGGATCCTCCGCATGTGTACTAGAACAAGAGCAAGGCATGATACCTGATGAATAGAATCCTTCATTGCATCTATGGCAAAGCATAATGCTTTAGGTAGCTCGGCCAACCTCCTCCGCTGGGACCACAGAAGCTATATAACCTAGAGCTGTTGAGTGGTGTAAATTACCCTCTATAGAGGACATTCTAACAGGCATACAAGTAATATAGAAGGAAAAAGCCTCAGCCCTTTCCCTTACCTTGTCCACGCTGCTGGATACTGCTGTAAACAGACAGATCCAAGCTTCACACATCACATCGGTCTGCATAGTAACTTTCAAAGACCAAGTCCCTTTAAAAAGGGGTTCCACTCCTTTGGACCTATATAGCACCCCTCAGGAACAGCTTTAGGTAATGTAGCAAGACCAAAAGAATCCTGGTTCCTAGGGTCCAGATCTCAAGGATAAGCGTTACAGGCAAAAACTCGTTCTCATCTGCGAGGCCTGGGTACCATCCTATGGCCTCAGTGGCGAGGATGGATACGGTTGTGGAGGATTTTTAAATCCGTCATGGATCCCTCCAGGAGCTCCTCAGAGCACATCTTCACTCGTGATCAACACCTTAGACACTGGCGAAAAAAACTGAGGTATTCCTGGAAGGAGGAGGGGGTCATATAGGCAAGTCAACTTCCTGTATTATACCAGTGTCAACATCTAACGGTAGGCCCATAACCCACCAAGTAATTACTTGAGGCTCTGTGTCCTATAAAGTACGATAAAGAAAATGGTCTTTTATAAGAGCATTCCTTTAAAATGTATTTCTGAATCAAAGTTTTTAAAATTCTCCTAGGTTTACAGTTTCCCTACATGACAGAGATACAGCAGCCAGCACATGTAAAGACTAGTAAATACCAAATAAAACATCACAATAATGCTGTATTGTGTCCTGATGCTTACATTTTCCTGTCAAATGTTTGAGTATTTTACTCAGACTTATGTTAAAACACAAACACATGTTTAATGTGCCTCCAGAGATGTGCCAATAAATATTTACAAAAGTGCATGCCCAGCATATTTGCAAGCAATCACTCACTTTGATTTCACAGATAGCAGGAATGTAATAGCGGCTCTTGAATTGGGGAGCTGGGTCACAATTTCTGTTATATGGTTGATTTGTGGCAATGTAAGTATCATTCCAAGATCAAGACACTGTCAAGAAAGAAAATAAAAAAAACAATATTGTGACAATTTCTGACATGAGACCTCAAAAAAATACATTGTGCAAAAAACATGAAAAAGAAAAAAAAAAATCACACTAAAGAGAGAAATAGAATGTTTTCTAGTATCTATGCGTGGCATAACGGTAACATTGTAAATATTTTATACGTCTGCGTTTACCATTTCTGCCAGATCTCACTGTGGTTTGGGGCTCATATTAATCAAGTAATGTGAAAGATCCATAGGATCCATTGTGTTTTGCTGATTCCCCCTACTTCACGCGCCCCCCCCCCACCACCGTAGTCCTGCTGGCTTCCCTCCTCTCCCCTAGGCTGCTGCGGGGTAGGTTTCAGGATGGAGCGCAGTGGAAGGGGCTAGTAGATTTATTTGACTGAGTGCTGAGTGTCATTTGTCCCTTTCTTTTCTTAAATAAACATGCTCACTGTGTATATTCATAACTGAAGCATAGTAAACTGTCTTTACTATGCTTCAGTTTGTGAATGAACAGGAAGACACTCAGTACAGAGCACTTCCCATTCATTTACTGCCCTATGCAGCAGAGACTGCAGACAAAGGCATGTGTTTTTGAGCTTTGGGCACATGCTGCACATACTTATAGGCAAGATCCAATAGCAGATGATCTTGCACCTTATCCTAAAAACTTTATAACAATAAAAAATGACTGTCTGGATTGGCGTCCAAAGAAAATAGAGGGACTTTAATGGTGCCTACTCCAAGAAAATAAACACATAAATCTATAAAAACAAGTTTGTTGTTTATGACTAATCAGCACAGCAAAAGGGTGATTGGAAAACTGTAAAAGTAAAAAATCCACAAAATGTGCATTAACATACTCCCTAATTGTAGTATATCCCATCATCTTGAGTACAACTGGTCTGCTGGAATTTAGTCGCAATTATTACTAGTGGCTGGTATAGCCACTAGCAATAATCACTGTCCCGCTGGGAGAATACAATGGCTCAGCAGGAGGGATTTCCGCATTAACACTGTCTGTGTTGATGGGGGAATCAAGCTAATTTCTTTCATGCATGAAAGATATTTGCACTGTGTATGGCCGCCATACGTTTCAAGAGAAGGGCTACTAGTACTGCCAAATATATATGAATCTATCGAATAATATGACACAGTTTTCAGTTGTGACTTGTGGAGGGACAACACTATCTTGACGCATTTCACAGGTATGCTTCCTCTGAAGTGTGGTGTTCCAAAAAAGATGCTGAAAAAACTTTGTAGACAGAATCCTTTCCTTTTGCGACATGTGAGCGATAGAAGTAGTCAAGACCCAGAGAGGACAGACAGCAAAGACTTGTGGTTGATAAAAGCACATTAAACATCAGAGTGGTTGATGCTCTTTTATCATATGCGCTAGGAGTTGGTGATCCCCTGCCTCTTTGTCGGCTTTCTCAGGTCCTCAGTCGGCTTTTTGTCTGCTTTTTTTGTCAGCTTCTTTGTCGGCTCCTCACTACATCTATCACTCACATATCGCAAAAGAGGTTTAGCCCATTCCTGTATACAACAATTTCAGTTTATGTACATTTTGGGGGATTGTTGAAAATATCAGCTTCACAGGCCAGTTTTTCAACACTCAACTGTCAGAAATTGTATTGGCTATTCTAAAACATGAAGTATTTCATTTTTTATTTACTAATACTGATTTACTAATAAAAGTGGTATCAGTTGGTCTTTCAAAGCACTCCCTGTCTAAACCATTAATGCCATCCTACAACATTAACCACTTTCAGACCGGACCATTTTGCTGGCTTAAGACCAGACTACTTTTTGCGATTCAGCACTGCGTCGCTTCAACTCACAATTGCGTGGTTGTGCGACGTGGCTCCCAAACAAAACTGACGTCCTTTTTTTCCCACAAATAGAGCCTCCTTTTGGTGGTATTTGATCACCCCTGCGGGTTTTATTTTTGCACTATAAACAAAAATGGAGTGACAATTTTGAAAAAAAAAAGAAAAACGCATTATTTTTTACTTTTTGCTATAATAAATATCCCCCAAAAATATATATATATATAAAAAAAAAATTTCCCTCACTTTAGGCGGATACGTATTCTTCTACATATTTTTGGTAAAAAAAAAACGCAATAAGCGATTGATTGGTTTGCGCAAAATTTATAGCATTTACAAAATAGGGGATAGTTTTATGGCATTTTTATAAATATATATATTTTTTTACTAGTAATGGCGGCGATCGGCAATTTTTATTGTGACTGTGACATTATGGCAGACACATCGGACATTTTTGACACATTTTTGGGATATTGTCATTTATACAGCAATCAGTGCTATACAGATGCACCGATTCTTGTGAATATTACACTGGCAGTGAAGGGGTTAACCAGGGGTGGCAGTGTAGGGGTTAAGTGTGTCCTAGGGGAGTGTTACTAACTGTGGGGGGCATGGCTGTGTGTTAGTGAACACTGATCTCTGCTCCAATCACATGGAGCAGAGATCAGTGTCACTTGTTGCTAGGCAGAATGGGGAGATGCTGTTTACATCGGCATCTCCCCGTTCAGCCTCCCCGTGAGACGATCGCGGGTACCCCCGCGCCGATCGAGTCCGCGGGACCCACGACCAGATTCACGGGGGACCCGACCGGCACACGTGCTCTCGCTGGCAGCACGCACAAGATGGCAGGGCGGCAAATACAAGTGGACGTACCTGTACGCCAATTTGCCTGCCCGTGCCATTCTGCCAACGTGCATTGGCATGCGCAAGTCAGGAAGTGGTTAAACCTCTCCACTATGATTTGCACTTGGGATGAGGTTTTAGTATTGGTGGGCGTTTTTTCTTTGGAGCACTAAAGTAACCAGAAAGTGCTGAATGATAGGGTGGTTATTAAATTATATTTTAGACTGCAGAAATCTTCAAAATTTATATTTGGTTATTATCCACTTACAGACCGGAAGATTTGGCTGCTTAATGACCAGGCCTTTTTTTTGTGGTACGACGCTTTAACTGACAACTGCGCGGTCGTGCAACGCTGTACCCAAACAAAATTGACGTCCTTTTTTTCTCACAAATAGAGCTTTCTTTTGGTGGTATTTGATCACCTCTACGGTTTTTACTTTTTGCATTATAAACAAAAAAAAGAGTGACAATTTTGAGGAAAAAAAAAAACACAATATTTTTTACTTTTTTTACTATAATAAATATCCCAAAAAATGTTTATAAAAAACAAATTTCTTCCTCAGTTTAGGCCAATATATATTCAACATAATTTTGGTAAAAAAAAAAATTGCAATAAGCGTATATTGATTGGATTGCACAAAAGTTATAGCATCTGCAAACTATGGGAACGATTTAAGGCATTTTTATGGCATTATTTTTTATTTTTTTTACTAGTAATGGCAATCTGCGATTTTTAGCAGTATTGAGACATTGCGGCAGAGAGATTGGACACTTTTTTTGGAACCAGTGACATTTCTACAGCGATCACTGCTATAAAAATGCACAGATTACTGTGTAAGTGTCACTGGCAGGGAAAGGACTACCACTAGGTGGGAGATGAAGGGGTTAAATGTGTGTTCCCTAGCTGTGTTCTAACTGTGAGGGGATAGGACTGACTAGAGGAAGAGACACATCGTTGTTCCTACTTAGTAGGACTAAACAATGTCGCTTCTCTCCTGACAGAACAGGGATTTGTGTGCTCACACACAAACCTGTTCCTGCTCTCGTGCACACAATCATGCCCGTCAGCCACGTGCATCGGGTTACCCGCTGTGCAGCGTGCGCCTACCGCCCTTAAAAGGTACAGACATACTCATACAGCGATTTGTGGGAACAAAACACTTTTGTTGCATATCGGTGTGAGCCAGTTGGCAAGTGGTTAAAATGAAGTAGTGACCTAATAGCATACATGGTACTCTTAAGTCTGTTGATATGAAAATACTTACAAATACTTAATGTTCTCCTATGTGTTACAAAAAAAACCCCACTTTATTAATTTATAGAAGAGAAGTGGAAGCCTCTTTTAAAGGACAATAAAATACCCTCTCTACTATTAATACAGTTACCATAAGAAAATGTTGTTAAATGTACCTAGGATAGTAAACACAGCACCTAGCAAAATGAATACATAAAGTACTGCTGCCTCATAAATAGTTGCATAATCCCACTTTCAAAATAGAGTTTAAGAATATCTTACCTTGCTTAAGATACCCATTAAATTGGGTACCATTGCCTGAACACGATAACATGCAACATGCTCAAACACCTTGATGACGTTTTCTACTGAAGGCTGAAATTAAAAAGATTTTCAGTCTTACAAAAATATGTCAAGACCCAAATTAACTTTCTACTTTTTATTACTCTTACAGAATATAATAATTGAAGTATTTTAAAGTCCAAAAACATTTGGTTTATTCAGCTAAAAATAGAATTATATTCTAAAAAAATTATATTCTCAATGAATTTGGCATATGCATCAGCTCTGTTTATCTAAATTTTTTTTCATTTTACTTCCAATTCTTTATTTAAAGTGGTCAAAAAAAAGTGAATGTCTGGCACTCATCACACAGGGGAAATAAAAAATAAAAACTATAGTCAAAGTGAAATAAAAAGACCAGAGCAGAAAAACTGCTCCTGAGAGTTGCTGTGTAGCAGCTTGCTGGAAACAGGTAGGCCCCTTTCACACAGGCTTTTTGATCAGATTCGCCTGTCAGTTTTTCGGATGCTCCATTCAGCCCTATGGAGCAGCGGACCTCAGCAGTGACATGTCCGCTATCCTATCCCATCTGTGAAAAACAAATGGAAGGAAACCCTATTTTCCATCCGTCCGGCGGATCGGATGAAAACGGACAGGCAGTTCCCATAGAGTAAAGCAGGGCTCTGACAGGTCCGTCTCTGCGCAGCCGAGTCTTGGCACCTGTCATCCGCCTGCTTAGTGGATCGATCCCCCACTATGCAAAGTGGAGTCCGCCGGGCAGAAAGCCTGTGTGAATAAGCCCTAGCTATTCATATCTACAAATACAGAAACAAAATACAATCGATAGCTATAAAAATGGCAGCTTGTTAAGCACTTGCCGACCGCCGCATGTACATATATACGTCGACACAATGGCACGGACAGGCAAATGGGTGAAGAGGTATGTCCCTTTAAATTTGCCGCCATGTCATCACGTACACCCCACAAGCTCCGTGAGTGTGATCGTGGGTCCCATGAACTAAATGTCCGCGGGGATACCCGCGATTGTTTAACGGAGAGGAAGAACGGGGAAATGCTGATGTAAACAAGCATTTCCCCATTCTGCCTAGTGACACTGATCACAGCTCCCTGTAATCGGGAGCGGTGATCAATGTCGTGTCACACATAGCCCCTCCCACCCACATTTAGAATCACTCCCTAGGACAAACTTAACTCCTACAGTGTCACTTAGAGTTAACCCCTTCACTGCCAGTCAAAATGAAAGTAATCAATGCATTTTTAATCACACCGATCGCTGTATAAATGTGAATGGTCCGAAAATAGCGACAAAGGTGTCCATCAGTCCGACATGATGTTGCAGTCACGATAAAAATAAAAAAAAATAATAAAAAAATAAAAATCGATGATCGCTGCCATTACTAGTAAAAAAAAAAATTATGAAAATGCCATAAAACGATCCTCTATTTTGTAGACGCTATAACTTTTGCGCAGACCAATCAATATACCAAAAATATGTTGAAGAATACGTATCGGCCTAAACTGAGGAAAATTGTTTTTTCTTATATATATTTTGGGGATATTTATTATAGCAAAAAGTAAAAAATGTGTTTTTTTCAAAATTGTCGCTACTTTTTTGTTTATAGCGCAAAAAAAACAAAACAAAAAAAACGCAGAGGTGATCAAATACCACCAAAAGAAAGCTCTATTTGTGGGGAAAGAAGGACATCAATTTTGCTTGGGAGCACCGTCGCAGATTGCTCAATTGTCAGTTAAAACGATGGCATGCCGAATCGCAAAAAATAGGATTTTTGTATTCACTGTAAAATCCTTATCTCTGAAGATCATTGAAGGACACAGCACCTTTAATCTTGTCCTGAGATTATATCGCCACCTTCAGGAGAGGACTAGGCAGAACATGTAAAAACAGCAAAACTGCACAGTACCACCCAGGGGGGCGGTCCTACTGGCTATAACACCTCACTCTGCTTCCAGCAGCTCAGTTCGTCAAAAAGCAGTACAAACATAAATAGGAGGGGTGGGTGCTGTGTCTGTTAATGAACTTCAGAGAAAAGGATTTTACTGTGAGTACTGTTATGTCCCTTGGGGACGAGGGAAAGGGACAGGGAGAGAAGAGAGGGAGAGACCCCCTAGTTAACCTCCCTGGGAATGCCCAACTGCTCCACCCTGCCGAGACAAGTGGAAACATACTTACCCATCCTGCAGGGACTGCTGGATGCATTCCACGGACAGACTAATCACCCAAGAAGTACGGGTGGCTGTCAGCCACGGCACACTGACACGGACAGCAGTAGCCCGGTTATATGTGTGCCCCAGAGCATATAGCTCGCCGGCCGCCCCTTGATCAGATGGGGCATGTTGTGGCCGACCCAGCACGTAACTAAGGTCTGCACACACTCGATGGCCAAGCTGGGGAGACTACCAGAATCTATATTATCCAGTCTGTCTCCCAGCCCGGCTGTTGAATGCAGATCACAGGAATCAAAAAGCCCAAAAAAGAAAAAAATCCCAGGACCAATGGCCCCACAGGGAGGCAGGTCCTTCTCCTACAATAGGCAGAAAAAAACTGAGCTACTGGAAGCAGAGTAAGAGGTTATTGCGAGTAGGTACTGTGCAGTTTTGCTGTTTTTACGATTAAAGGTGCTGTGTCCGTCAATGAACGAAAGAGAAAGTGCTCTGGTCTTTGGCCAGCCAAATGGTCCGGGGCTTAAGTGGTTAAAGGATTCATCTGTAGGCTGTGGGCAAATTCTAATTAGTGGTAAGCTGACTACATACTGAGTTAGGCTGCCTGCTCCGTCAGGCTGGGAACCCTGAAGCTGTGAACAGAAGAGAGGGGTGCCAAGTCGACCATAGGGTACCAAGCAAGTTTATTGTAGAGATCAAAAAAATTTAAAAGAAGCACTTACAAACAAAAATAGATAAAAACGTCTCTTCTGGACATCTCTGGAGATGGAAGACCAGAGTGTAGCTCCCTCTGTAGCTGCTACACCAGAGCCGCTGCAGCCAGGCACTATAGAGGGGAATATCCGCTGCTTTGGGACTTGGACACTGCCGGATGATGTGCTTACAATGGCAGGAGAAGTGTAGTCACAAAGGCTGTCAGGAAATGCACATTCGGAGGCTAGGACCAGCCTCCTCCCTCAGACTCCCGAGAGATATGGAATCAGCA
Source organism: Lithobates pipiens (assembly GCF_037356315.1). Taxonomy (NCBI): domain Eukaryota; kingdom Metazoa; phylum Chordata; class Amphibia; order Anura; family Ranidae; genus Lithobates; species Lithobates pipiens. The sequence continues at coordinate 171,433,252 of NW_027507764.1, forward strand.
GGAAAGGGAACTGGAGTATACCTGTGGGGATAACTGGTGAATATGGGTCCTAAAATCAGTGCAAAAAAACTCTGCTTTGAGTGGAGAGGATCCAGCCATACCTGACAAAGAGGACCCCCTGGAAAGTACAGGCTACAAGAGCAGAAGATAACATGACTCCAGGCTGCAGACTTTGGCATCAGTAGGCGCACTCTAAGTCATTGACAGAACTGTCAACACAATGTGAGCTGGGGCACCCCGGTACAGTGACCTTTGTTCATCTTTCACCCCCTTCCCCCATCTCTAGAATAAGATATGTTGTGCCCATGTAGCAGTAGGGAAACGTATAGGCTCAGTCACTCAAACACCCGCACAGCTAGTAGCAGGCGTGGGTCAGATAAGAGGTGACCAGACTCACTGCACATAGGCAGCAGTAAGGCAACAGGTGATTATTTTCAAACATAAACAGCAGTGGGGAGACATTTATTCGACACTGTATGTTGCAAAAGAGCACAGTGTGTGAGCAATACCAGGAGATGTTGTCAGTGCTCAGCCCGACAGCATTATCCCATTCTTTAGTAAAGCAGCTGGAACAGGGAATGAGCCAACGGCGAAAGACATGTGGTGAGCTAGAAACTGAGGTAGCTCCCAGTGCTCGCCCAATCAGCCTATTTACTGAATTTTCAGAAAGAGGGTAAGTGCTGAGACAATGCCAATACCTCTGGATGTAGCGACACAACTTTGACAAAAACCAAGGCGCTGGAAAACAACACACACAGAACACAAAGTCCGAAGGTCACTTCCAGACTATTACCGCATATCCAATCCAGCAGGATCTGAATTTCATATGCCAAAAGCTAGGCTGAGGAAGACCAAAAAGCTGCAATTAAAGAGTTAAGGGATCCTCCACAGCCCAACAGGCTGCCATCCATCTTGAATAGGTTTTGAAAGATTGAATGGAATTCCCCACAGCTACAACAGGATTCTTGAGCCAATAATCCAAAGGGGCGTCAGTATATAGGTAGGACCAAGCGAGCCATGCAGGTTCGTTTGGGAGAACACATTACGAACATTAAGAATGGATACAAATTCCATTCTGTATCCAAACATTACGATTTACATCATGGTCGTAATCCAGAAAACACTTTATTTTTAGGAATAGACAAGTTCAATGCACATTGGAGGGGCAGCTCCCTGGTGCGGGACTTGTCGAGACTAGAAATGATGTGGATACATAAAACACGGTGTTATACAACTTATGGTCTTAATGTGGATGTTGACGTGAATGCCTTTATAGATAATGGTTAGGCCTTTATACTGTGAACCATTTGCGAGTTCCTGGTTTAGATCCAACAGTTTTGACTTGATTTTACATTTTAATAACTCCTAAGTGTTGTCAACGGAAATAATTTAAAAGTCCCCTGGTAATATATTCCTCTAACCGACATCATCTTTCTTAATATGGAGATGTGAGCAGTATATCTAGATATAACATAGGGGAGTGTGCACACTGAGTATGATTCATGTGTGCACATTCTAGTTATGTAAGGGGAGATGCCTTATGAATGGATCCCCAATGTGGAGCACATGTTCTAACTAATAAGATAACGGTATATTGGTCGGGCCTAGTTGATGGTTTGGCCATTTATGACAACTTCTGAGGGTGCCCACTCTCATGGTGGGTGTTGTGGTGCATCTGAGGGTCCTTCTATTTTACAATATTTACATTGATTGGAATGGACCCTGGGGGTGTTGTAAAAGTTAATTGTACTTTTATGGGTGTGCCCCGTGATTAAGGTGGGGGGCGCTAATCCATAGTTTTTAATTTATTTCATTATATTTTATTTCATTAATATTTTTGATTTTAGATTTTTAATTTTTTTTTAAATTCGGTTATGGGCCGTATCCCATGACTACACTAGGGGGTTGACCCATGGCCTTTAATTGAACAATGTAACTTTTTTTTGATCGGGGATAATGAATTTCCCGTTGAGTTTTTGGATTTCTGCTATATGTGGATTTATTCTGTATGAGTCGCATATTGCAGAAATATACCTTTAAGTAATTTTTATAAGGAAAGATAGAATGTTTTAAAATGTTTTGAAAATAAGAATGTTTTTATATTTCTAAATATAATTTTTATAATTTTCATATACGTTTTGACCTTTACTTTTAAAGAGGTACATAAATGGTGCAGTGGTTACGGGTCCCTATATGATTAACTGCATATACTTACTTTATATGATGGATCAGAGAGGGACGCCCCTATCCGAGGTACATACTCCTAGTGGAGCTATTAATGTTTATGGTAGTGTTTGCATAAGTGAACCTATTATTAATATAAGAAATGGTTCCCTCTCCCTTTTGAATTAGTTTATAGTATATGACTAATGGTAAGGGCAAGTTATCACTATTGCCCCATTCTAAAATGGCGGATTAGGAGCGGTAACCAGGAGCTCGAAAGTGGGTGGTTACAATTTCGGTCAGTGTACACTTAAGGCGGTGGATCAGCGCGCCGCCCGTACCCCAGGAAGAAGTCAGCTTTTAATGAAACGACGTAGGGTTGAGCGGCGTGCTGACGTCACCGCCATTCCCCGTTGGTCTATGAAGGACGGGCAGTGTAAGTGAGAGAGAGCCGGCCGGCTCGTTACTATATAGACACGCATCTATGCGGCTGAAATTGTGAGTTTGAAATCTTCGTTTTATTGTGTTTAAATAAAAGTTTTATATGGAGTTACGCTATGGGAGCCTGTTTTATCTCATTAAATGATTGTGGTGAAACGGGAGACGCTCCGAGGAGGGGATACACGAGCTGGAGATATCAGCAGTGTCCTTTAAAGAAACCGGATTGATGGTTTTGTTTGCGAGCGCGTATGCTCTCCCTAAAAAGAGATCTTGTCAGCTGGTAAGCCTCACTGAATCTAGTGGTGGAGGAATTCCTTTCTCTGGGTGCACTTGCTACATACTTGGAGGGTGTTTTGTACAGAGTCACCTAAATGGACTGAAGCCTCATCTTCTTGTCTCTCTCCCCTCTTTTTTGGACTGTTCACGCTTTTACTTGTGGTTATAAAAAAAATTTTGCACACAGGATAAATTATGTTATAATGGTAATGATATCATTTTGCACTATATGATTTTTATCGCAGCTTTCTTTTTGAATAATCCAAGGAAGACCTGGTCCTTGGTGCCAAAGGATGCACAGGGTGCTAGGAGAGGGACTTAATTTGAGATACAGCTTGAAGAAAGGTTCTTACAAGTGAGAACAATGACAAAGAATGGAAAAGGTTGAGACCTGACCTTTAAAAGGTATTTAGATTTAATTTATGGCCAAGGTCTGTTTGTAGGAAGGCCAGAATGAGAGGTACACAGTAATCTCTGGGATTTAAATGAATGTTTTTTACATCAGGCAAAAAAATATTTCCAGGTAATATATCTTCCTGGGGAAGGGGGGGGGGAAGGGTTTTCTTGCATTTAGCAAGGTAGCAAAGACTCTGAAACCCCTCTATCCTTTAGCGATGCCTTTAAAGACAGAGACTGGAGTCATGTGATGTGGACCACTCAGAACAGTGAGTTTCTGTTCAAGAGATGATAGGATTTGCTTCCTTCAAAGCAGCTATACTCCTGGCTGCCCCCTTAATGGTTGATGTACTCTTCTGTTGTAGTACTGTCACTGGGTGTCCATTCAAAAGGGGGAACCAGAGCTTCCGTACAAACCTATCTGCTCTGAGCTCCAAGATGTTGGTGGGGAGTTTGGCTTCCCTCAATGACCCCGTTTCCTTGGACTGTTAGAAATTTGAATACTCCTCCCAAGCCTGATGAACTTGTGTATGTTGTAATTACTTTCTATTGATAGGGAAGGAAGGACTTCCCCACTGTTATGGCTGGGGTGGTGATTCACAAAGATATTGAATTCCTTGGGTAGCTGAACAAGAGCAAGAGAAAGAGCCTGCTTTTTCCTAGTCGACAAGATGTTTTGTTGGAGAGTTCTTGAACAGAGTTGAGTGGATGGTACTGCTTTGATGGAGGCTACCATTAGGCCTAAAACTCTCATGGAGAATCTCAATATGGGATGTCTTTTTGATATCAATTCCAGAACAGGTGCTCCGAGTAAAGGAATCTTCTCTTCTGGGAGAAAGACTTTTGCTTGGGATGTATCCAGGACCAGACCCAAGTATTCCAGATAAAGGGAAGGCTAGAGAGCAGATGCACATTCTACCAGCTGAAGGTATGGAGCATTTGAATTATCATGTGGACATTTTGACAGCTGGAAGAAGGTTGTCTATAGCTTGTGACCTGGCTGTCTTGAATTCAGAGAAGGTACAAGCAGAGGTGCAAAGCCCTTTGTGAACACTCTAGGAGCAGAGGATACACCAAAGGGCAGTGTTACAAGCTGGAAGTGGCTGGCTGCCAACGTGAGGTTCAGAAAGGACTGATAATGTGTATAAATGAGAACATGCATGTACAGTGCCTTGCAAAAGTATTCGGCCCCCTTGAACTTTTCAACCTTTTGCCACATTTCAGGCTTCAAACAAAGATATAACATTTTTATTTTTTATGAAGAATCACCAACAAGTGGGACACAATTGTGAAGTGGAATGAAATCTATTGGATTTTTGAAACTTCTTTAACGAATAAAAAAATGAAAAGTGGGGCGTGCATATTCGGCCCCCTTGCGTTAATACTTTGTAGAGCCACCTTTGGCTGCGATTACAGCTGCAAGTCGCTTGGGGTATGTCTCTATCAGTTTTGCACATCGAGAGACTGAAATTCTTGCCCATTCTTCCTTGCAAAACAGCTCGAGCTCAGTGAGGTTGGATGGAGAGCATTTGTGAACAGTAGTTTTCAGCTCTTTCCACAGATTCTCAATTGGATTCAGGTCTGGACTTTGACTTGGCCATTCTAACACCTGGAAACGTTTATTTGTGAACCATTCCTTTGTAGATTTTGCTGTATGTTTGGGATCATTGTCTTGTTGGAAGATAAATCTCCGTCCCAGTTTCAGGTCTTTTGCAGACTCCAACAGGTTTTCATCCAGAATGGTCCTGTATTTGGCTGCATCCATCTTCCCCTCAATTTTAACCATCTTCCCTGTCCCTGCTGAAGAAAAGCAGGCCCAAACCATGATGCTGCCACCACCATGTTTGACAGTGGGGATGGTGTGTTGAGGGTGATGAGCTGTGTTGCTTTTACGCCAAACATATCGTTTTGCATAGTGGGCAAAAAGTTCGATTTTGGTTTCATATGACCAGAGCACCTTCTTCCACATGTTTGGTGTGTCTCCCAGGTGGCTTGTGGCAAACTTTAGACGAGACTTTATGGATATCTTTGAGAAATGGCTTTCTTCTTGCCACTCTTCCATAAAGGCTAGATTTGTGCAGTTTTCGACTGATTGTTGTCCTATGGACAGACTCTCCCACCTCAGCTCTAGTTCTCTGCAGTTCATCCATAGTGATCACGGGCCTCTTGGCTGCATCTCTGATCAGTCTTCTCCTTGTCTGAACTGAAAGTTTAGAGGGACGACCAGGTCTTGGTAGATTTGCAGTGGTCTGATACTCCTATTTCAAAATGATCGCTTGCACAGTGCTCCTTGGTATGTTTAAAGCTTGGGAAATCTTTTTTGTATCCAAAACCGGCTTTAAACTTCTCCACAACAGTATTACGGACCTGCCTGGTGTGTTCATTGGTCTTCATGATGCTCTCTCTGCTTTTTCAACAGAACCCTGAGACTATCACAGAGCAGGTGCATTTACACAGAGATTTGATTACACACAGGTGGATTCTATTTATCACCATCAGTCATTTAGGACCACATTGGATCTTTCTGAGATCCTCGCTGAACTTCTGGAGTGAGTTTGCTGCACTGAAAGTAAAGGGGCCGAATAATTTTGCACGCACCACTTTTCAGTTTTTTATTTACTAAAAAAGTTTAAAATATCCAATAGATTTCGTTCCACTTCACAATTGTGTCCCACTTGTTGGTGATTCTTCACAAAAAATTAAAATTTTATATCTTTATGTTTAAAGCCTGAAATGTGGCAAAAGGTTGAAAAGTTCAAGGGGGCCGAATACTTTTGCAAGGCACTGTAGACATCTTGGTTGCCATTGTCTTTGTCTCAGAAGCAATTACTGACCTTGCAGATTCCATGCAAAATTTTAAAATTTGAAGGAATTTGTTGAGGGATTTTAAATCCAGAATAGGACAAATATACCCCTGTTTGGCCTCTTGTGCCAATACTGGCGCAACAATTTGCAAATCTAAATGTCCTTGGACAGTCTTTGGTGGATTTGAAAGAACAGTGATGTGGTAACGTTTTGAATTCTATTTTGTACCCCTTTAAAACCAACTGAACCCACGGATTTGAGAAATCTGTGACCCAGAGAGGGGAAAACTGGTGCAGACGTCTCTCCACTCTTAGAGGTGGGAGCAACCCTTCACTGTAAAGAGAGGGCTTTGGGGGAGGATTTCTGACCTTGTTGGACCAAGCCTCGCCTGAAAGGAAGGGCTGAACTTAGGTTTAGAAGTTGAAGCCTGGTTAGAGCAGACAGATACTCGGCATTTAAAGTTAGAGTTAGCGTTTCCTGTGCGCCCCATCTGTGGCGTCTATGATGCATTGGTAAAGTGCCTAACTAAACAGACATTTTCCTTGGAAAAGTCATACAAGTTACTTCAGCTGTCCAATGTTTTTGCCAAGGGATTCTGTGCATGTGAATAGAGATTGGCACTATTCGGGAAATTTGTCTCATGACATGTTCTAGGGCATCCACACACAAGAGCAGAGCAGAAGGCAATTGCTGTAATTGTACATGACCCTGAATCATGTTGATTGTTGATTAACTTAGTCCAGTTAAGCTGCAGTCTGACTTGCTGAAACTACAGTGCGATCTGATTACAGGCCTGGGCCTGGAGGAATAGAGAGCCTTTAGGGCTTGACAAATTTGCTTGGAATCTAGGAGCCAGCTAAAAAAGTTAGGAGCCAGATTTTTTTTTGTTTTTTTAACGACAGACAAAGCTTTATTTTCAATATAAAAATGAACCAATCTTAAATTTACACAGAAAGACAACTAGAATGAATGTGACTGCCTTTATTTCCTGCCTTGCAGGGACACCAGACTGTCATATCCCTGCTAAGGGTCCAAACAATTCACCCTGAAAACTGACAGGCGAACCTGATCAGACAGCCCCTGTGAAAGGGGCCAAGCATGGAGATGACAAATAATAGATTTTAATTAACCACTTCCTTCCCGCAGTATGACTATATATGTCCTGTCTTTGAAGAGGAATACCGTTGTTATGGTAGCAGCTAACTACCATAACTCCGGTATCTTCTTCAAGAGCCGGCGGTTCCCTTTCAGATAAAAGTGTTCTCTGCGGCGGATTCGCCACAATATCACTTGTCGGCGGCAGGAGAGGGCAGAAGGCAGAGGTGATCCGGACCTGTCTCTGGCCTGCCATGGAGACGAGTGAGGGGAAGATGGCCCCGCGCCATCTCCAAGTCATTGCAGGGCAGACGCAAGGTCAAATCGTCGCTACCGCCCATAGCTCTTAAAGGGACATTTTATTTAATTTTATTCAAATGACAATTTGTTTTTATTATTGCATTTTTGTGTAAATATGAGATCTGAGGTATTTTTGACCCCAGATCTCATATTTAAGAGGACCTGTCATGCTTTTTTCTATTACAAGGGGTTTTTAGATTCCTTATAATAGGAATAAAAGTGAAATAAATAAGAAAAAAAAAATAGGATTTTATGTACTCACCGTAAAATCCTCTTCTCTGTAGTTCACCGACTGACACAGCTCCTTTCTTAGACCATTGGGTCGTTGCGCCACCTTCAGGAAAGGACTAGGCAGAACATGTTAACATGTTATACTAAAACTAGAACTTTCTAGTTCCGCCCAAGGGGTGAGATCTCTTAGGTAACAACCCCTCAGCCTGCTACTGAAGCCTCATTATGTCAACAAGCAGTATAACACAGATGAAAATAGGAGGGGAAGATGCTGTGTCAGTCGTGAACTACAGAGAACAGGATTTTACGGTGAGTACAAAAAATCCTATTTTCTCTTATGTTCACCAATTGACACAGCTCCTTTCTTAGACCATTGGGATGTCCCCAAGCAGTGCCAAAATGAGGGGTAGGAAAACAGCACAAAAACTTCACCCATAATGGCATGTGGGAACTAGTATAAAAACTTTACACACAAAAACAACAGTGTGTGGGAAAAACCAAGAGCTTTTTTTTTTTTGTGGGTAAAAAAAAAAAAAAAAAAAGCAAACATAGTGCGCCTCATCTGGGAGTCACTACCTCCAGACCGCCTCAGAACTGCGGTAACAAATGCAAGAGTGCATTTACTTTGTTTTTACCAAAAACTAGGAAAAAAAATGTAAGTGCATTGCAATTACACAGCCACCTGCAAAGCTTTGCGGCCAAAACAGGCATCATCGATGCACCAACATCTACCTTGAGGAATTTTATAAAAGTGTGGACAGACGACCAAGTCGCCACTTTACACAATTGAGCGACAGACGCTTAATGTCGGAAGGCCCAAGACATTCCAATTGTCCTGGTGGAATGGACCGTGACCGGAAAAGGAAGCACCAGCCCCTTTAAGGCATATGCCTGTACCGCAATCTGTCTGATCCACCTGGAAATGGTGGCCGACGACCGCCATGCCTTTTTTTCGGACCAGCCAACGAAACAAACAAGGAGTCTGACTTCCAAGAGAGAGCCATACCAGACAAATACACCGTCAGAGCCCGAACCATGTCCAGGGAACAGAGGGCCATCTCCTTAGGATGTGTCAATTTAGGACACAGAGGTGGTAACACAATGTCTTCATTGATGTGGAACGCCGAAACCACCTTCGGCAGAAAAGAAGGTTGCGAACACAACACCACCTTATTCTAATAGATAACCAGATAGGGAAACTTGCAAGACAAGGTCGCCAGTTCCAAAACCCTCCTGGCCGGAGTAACGGCCACTAGAAAGACCACTTTCTGGAAAGAGTCAACAAGGGAATTTCCAGGACCATCCTGGCTGATTTAACGGCCACTATGAAGACCACTGTCTGAAAAAGAGTCAACTGACATTTTCAATGGCTATTTCTGAAACGCCGTTAACACCAGGATCAGATCCACAGGATAACGGTGGATGCACCGGAGGGACTACATGTCGGACCCCTTGAACAAAAGTGCTCACTCGAGAGTGAGACGCCAGGAGTCGCTGTAAAAAAAACAACCTAGGCTGACATTTGTCCCTTAATGGTGCTTAAACCAACTTCTGGTCTACTCGCTGTAGAAACAGCAGGATCCTGGAAACTGAATAGTGCATGGATGTCATACTGTCTCCTTACACATAGAGATGTATGCCTTCCAGGCACGACGGTCTATCTTCCAAGAAGAATTCCGTGCTCTCAACCTAGTTGAGATCACCAAGTCCGATAGGTCTCGGTACCTTAGCACCTGGTTCAAAGCAGCCATACCGATAAACCCAGCTATGGTAAAAACCAAGATGGAGAAGCAGACCTTGACACAGAAGCTCCTGTCTCAAAGTCTGCTGTGATCACAGTCCAATGTAAAGGTAGAAATTACTTCCCAGACCGAAGTACCTGGGACCTCAGCCACCAGAGCAGGGGGTCCCTGACTGACTGGCTCACCTGAATCTGCTGATCCAGGGGTAACGGAGATATGTCCCATTGTGTTAATATCTCCTTCTGCGAGACTCTGGTGGAACGTGGGCGTGCAGTACAGTCTCAAAGCAGGTCACCATGAGGCCCAGAACTCGCATGCAGAAACGCAGTGATTACCACCTGTGGATCAGCGATAGCTTTACTGCGGCTCTGAGAGTCTGCAGTTGTCTGAAGGGAGAAACTCTCGCTTCCATGGAGTCCAGCGATAAGCCTAGGCTCTCCGGCACTGAATCTGTGAAAACACTGACCTTTTAGGTTCAACAGTCACCCAATAGCTGCAGGGTTACATGGTGATCGCCACATCCTCCTTAAATTCTGAGGCACAAAATGCTCTCAGAAGGAGCTCGTCCTAGTAGCTCACGATTGCGATCCCGCGTTGTCTAAACAACGCCCAAATTTAAGTCAATACCTTGGTAAGGACTTGGGGTGCTGAAGTCAAACAAAAAAAGGGGGAGCTACAAACTGGTAGTAGGCTTCCCCGACTGCATTTTGCAGAACCCCTTGATGCCAGAAGCATATGGGTATGTGTGGGAATGCACGTGGATGTCCAGAGACGCCAGGGAGTCCCCCTGATGGAGTGCAGCGACAACTGGGTGAACCGATTTCACACTGAGCCTTTCTACATAAGGCAATTGAGGCTCCTTAGGTCCAACGTTGGACGTACCCCTTCCTTCTTTGGGGACTACAAACTGATTGGAGTAGAACCCCTGGCAACTTTCCGACACCGGAACAGACGCTATCACCCTGACGTTTAGCAGGTCCCATACTACCCCCATGGGGCCTCCCAGCGAGCCAGGAGCAAGGGTGTGCTGGGAGGGAAGATCTGTTATTGGCCAAGAGAGAAACTATCTTGCAGCCAAGGAAATCAGTTAGCAGACCCATTGGCCAGGTAGCTGAGAGGTCCACCGGGTTGCAACTCCCAAAGGCGACCTCCCCACCCATATGACGGGTGGGGGCAAACCTTCATGTGGAAACACGTCCTCGCAGGCATGCCAGCCTTGTGGATTCAGGGACGTTTCCATCATCAAGGTTCGTCCTGCTGGACTTGGAGCATTTTGCCGAAGTCCCGGACTGACGTAAAAACCTCTTTTGAACGGAAAAGGAGAGCCCTTGCCAGCGCCGTGACTCCTCAGTCTTCTTGGTCTGTGGGAGCTAGGTACACTTTCCATCTGCCACATTCTTAATGTCATCCAACGAGGCTCTCAAGAGCTGCTCATCAAGGAAGGGTAAATCTGTCAAGGTCTTTTCCTAAAATGTCTGGTCCGCCGACCAGACTTTCAGCCAAATCAGGCACCTCAGCACCACTGCTGACACTGAAACTCTGGATAACAGAGGACACGTATCCAGAGCCACCTTACTCCACGCAGACGGGAGTAACCTGCTGCTTCTCCATTTTGTGGTGCAAAATATTGCCCATTCAGCAAGTGTCTGTGACACAAGTGCTGTGGTCAGTACTGGCCGCATTGCTGACCCCCCAACCGTAAAATAAGGAACGGGCCACTGCCTCGGTCCCTGCTCGTGGGGTCTTAAACATAGGAACCCCTTCTACCGGGATCGTGGTTACTTGTTTAACCTGGATACTAGGGGTCCACGACCGGAGGAGCCGACTCTTATAAGGAAGGCTCTCCTCGGGGGGAACGTACCGCCATGCGTTTTGGGACCTAAAAAGGTCTGTTGCGATCGCCCCTATTCCTGTAAATGAACTTATCTAAATAAGTCAGATACGGAAACACCTTAGGTGTACGGGTTGGCTTACGGGACCCAAAAGGGGCCGCTACATCAGCAGAGGGATGTGCTGGCTCCTGAATTTCCAGGGTATCGGGCACAGCTGTGATAAGTGCACCAACTAGCGTTTTGTCAAGCACGGACCCGGACGGGGACTCGTCCACACTGTCCGATTGGTCCTGGTCAGCATCATCTGAAAGACATAACAGGGGTCACCAGCCTCAGCAGGGCCCGAGTCTGCGTCAGAGCTCTGCCCAGAGGACGGATGCAGGAGCCGTTTTTTACCAGCTTGCACCCACGCACCATCTCCATCTTGGCAACGCATGATTAAGGACCGTCACAAAGCGTCCAGAGGCACTGCACTGTCTGCAGGCGAATGGTTGCAATTGTCCGGATTTCGGGGGAAGAAACACCAGTTTCTGAAGCCATGCTGACTTTATCCTGTGTGACACCTGTTGGGGACTTAGGACAGGGATGGTCCCACCCTCCTAACTAATGCTGGCTGAGGGGCTCCTCCCGCAGGACTCACCACCCTGACCGAGTTCTGCACCGTCCAGCTCTCTGCCTGTGTCAGCTCTCGGATGCATAAGAGACCAAACTGCGCTGTGCTAAGCTGTTTTGAATAGCGCTGAAGCTGAAAAACTTGTTCTGGCTTCAAGAAAATGGCTGCCGAGCCTCCAGTATAAAGGACATAATCACAGGGAAAATGGTCACCGGGCTACAGGAAAATGGAGACAGAGCATGCTGCTCCCTGGTCAAACCAAAAATGGCAGCCGAGCACTGTATGCCATGAGGGACAGTGAAAAAGCAGGCAGAGAAATGGTGAAACAGCGCTACAGCGATCAATAGACACAGCCTCCAGACACCTCAGGGGAGAGACCTACTGCTGGGCACAGCTATCCAGCGCAGTCCCCCCCAGGTGAGAGAACCCCCGGAGAGAGCCCCTGTCTATAGCGCACACACCGCTCAGCAGCCCAAGCAGCATCCCTCACAGGGAAGGGGGGAGGGAAGATGGGGACAGGGAGAGAAGAGAGAGAGGTGAGGGACCCCCCGAATCGACCTCCCAGGGAATGGCCAACTGCTCAGCCCCACAGAGGCAGGGAGAGCTGTACTTACCAGTCCTAAAGAGCTGGGAGACATTCCATCACAGACCCACTCTAAGATCAGTATGGGGTGGCTGCTGGCTTTACGCCCACCGGCCGCACCTGGAGCTGGAGCATGTCATGGCCGACCCAGCACAGAGCTCTGGTCTGCACACGCTCGCTGGCCAGGCTGGAGACAACAAGGATAAGAGTATCCAGCCTGTCACCCAGCCGGCTGTTGATAGCAGATCATAGGATCTTTAATCTTGCGCAAAAAGCAAAACTTCTGTAGAAAAATCCACGGGCCAATGGGCCAGCAGGGTTCCTAGGTCCTTCTGCTTCACTAGGCAGAAAAAAACTGAGGCTGCAGTAGCAGGCTGAGGGATTGTTACCTAAGGGACCGCCCCTTGGGCGGAACTAGAAAGTTCTAGTTTTATTATAACATGTTCTGCCTAGTCCTCTCCTGAAGGTGGTATAACAACCCAATGGTCTAAGAAAGGAGCTGTGTCAGTCGGTGAACGTAAGAGAATTTTTTTTAAACATGCCCCGTCCTGCCGAGTTTGCATGCAGAAGCGAACGCATACCTGAGTAGCGCCCGCATATGAAATCTGTGTTCAAACCATGCATGTGAGGTATCGCCGCGATTGGTAGAGCGAAAGAAATAATTCCAGCCCTAGACCTCCTCTGTAACTCAAAACATGGAACCTGTAGAATTTTTTAAACAACGCCTATGGAGATTTTAAAGGGTAAAAGTTTGTTGCCATTCCACGAGCGGACGCAATTTTAAAGCGTGACATGTTGGGTATCAATTTACTCGGCGTAACATTATCTTTCACAATATAAAATAAAAAAAATAGGCCTACTGTTCTATTTTTTCCCAAAAAAAGTGCGCTTGTAAGTCCGCTGCGCAAATGCAGTGTGACAAAGTATTGCAATGACTGCCATTTTATTCTCTAGGGTGTTAGAATAATTTTTTTTATATATATAATGTTAAATAAAGGGAAGGAGATGGGTGGGAAGTGAAAACAGGCAGGGGAAGCTCCATTAGCATTGCTGGTTGTCTTGTCATACCAATGGGCACAAGAGGGTGCCAGATTTCAGAAGGAAGCATAGGACTGCAGAAGGCTGCAAAATTGTGGCCTCAATTACTGGCCAACGCGGCCCAACACAATTGCGCAGGGTCAGGGGGGAGTGCGCACGGAGACAGGATACCCCAGCCGTGCTATTCCAAGTCGCCAATTCTAGTCGCAAATGCAACCTGGTGCCTGGAGTTTGTCGAGCCCTGCTTTAAGGGCATCTCAAATTTTCAATCTGCAGAATCTTTGAAAGAAAGAACATCTTTAATAGGAACACTAAGAGGTTTGTTTAAGACAAAATCAGTCCACTTTTTAAAATCTGTTCTGGAACACAGAATGATTTGCAGCATTTTACATACCTCTTTGTACCAAAAGGAGCATGGTGAGATGGAAGAGATTCAGGTTGCTTCATGCCAAGGCGGACAGACAATGAGCTTTTCAACATTAGAAAGCATGTTGCGGGAAGCTCCCTCTTCAATACAGTGACAACCTGTGGAAAAATTCTCAAATACTACCTCAATTACCCCCTTCATTCCCTTCTGTGTCTCCATTCTCTTTGCATTCTCCAGAATTAGTATATCGAGATCTGACTCCAGTTGAGAAACAGAAAAAGAGGCATAGCGTTTTGGGCCAGGGACAAAGATGGCAGTATTAAAGTGATTGTAAAGGCTTGCTTTTTTTTTTTTTAACAAACATGTTATACTTACCTCCTCTGTGCAGTTGGTTTTGCACTGAGCAGCCTAGATCCTCCTTTTCTTGGGTCCCTCTTTGCTGCTCCTAGCCCCTCCCTCCTTTCAGTGCCCCTAAGCCAGGAGCTTGTTACAGGTTGTCACCCAAGCCGAGTCAGTGCTCCGCGTATCCATTCAGACACGAAGCCCTGACGTGGTCCTGTCCCCTCTCTCCCCTTATTGCCTGACTGACTTTGATTGACAGCCACGGGAGCCAATAGCGCCACTGCTCTGTCTCAGCTAATCAGGAGGAGTGTACTGGATGGCTGAGGGTATCGTGGACATTGCTGGAGAGAGAAGGAGCTCAGGTAGGTAATTGGGGGGTGCTGAGGAGGCTGTTACACACAGGTGGTTAAAAAAACCTTCTGCCTTTACAACTCCTTTAAGCCTACAACCTTAGTCAAAAAGGCAGTTTGTTGCATGCCTGAAATAGAATTGAATGCTGACATCGGTGTTAAAGCCTCCAGTACAAGGGATGCATGGTCATTCTGAGGTGGAGTGCTGTGCAGCCCTTCAGCAGAGCCTGCAATTTTGCACTGACTGACTTTCCGGGAAGATGTTACCTACCTTATAAGGGCCCTAAATGGAAGTGGCGGTAAAGCATACAACCACTGGTGTGATGTAACATCTGGTCATCCACCTGAGTTTGATTGAATTTTAGTGCCAGTTTAAAAAAGTTTACGCTGTAAGTTAAGTCTAAGCCAAATGTAGCCCTGTTTTTACAGTAATGGTCGACATTGAACAGACTGCTATAAATCATATCCAAGACTGGCCATAGCTCAACCACATCCCAAGGAAATATGTACAATTGAAAAACAAAAAGGTTACCTCTAGAAATGTAACTTTCAAACAGGATGAGTGGCCAGAGGGGCAGAGTAAATAGTAAGTAAATTAGGCATGTAGTAAAATGATATGGTAATTGTCAGAGATACAGGGTGACACTGTCTTAGCTGTCCATGATGGTGGACTGTTAATAAAAGACCAGTCTTTGCCCGTCTTGGTGAGAGTACCTCAAAGGAGTCTTCAGGGACTGGGTTCCATAGCAATGGACCATGATCCTGGACCTGTATAACACTCTGTGGCTACTCACGCATTGCACCAAGTGCCAAGGCAAGCACCTATGAGGGATCCAGTGCCAAAAGTAAAATATATAAGCCGTCTCCATAGCACAGGGTCCGGGTACAGCTCCCAAGGCTTTACTGAAATTGCACTGATCCAGATACACCGTTTCTGTGCTGGCATTAGAAGACAGTCAGGGCTTCATTGAAAAATAATAAACTAGTTATGCAAAGGTTGATTTTAACTGCAAATGAGACAAGATCCATCACCTTCATACAGTAGAACACAATTAAATAGGGGGGTTATAGGGGAGGCACCCAGAGGGTGTATTCTCTAAAGCTTTGCCAGTGTCCAATCACCTGAAAGTACACACCTAAAACCCATGGTGTATGAATATTTTGCCTGTGTCCTGTACTCTAAAACTAAGATAAACACATTTGATGGGAGTTCCTTCCTGCTTTCATTGATGGCTGACAAGATACAACACTCACACACAAATACAAGATTGGCCAAATTTTCTAAGCAGCCAGTTTAATTACAAGTACATTTTTCACAGAGGTAAAATATCAGAGCATTTGGAGAACAGCCATATTAAAAGTGGAGGAAAAAAATAGGAATTTCGATTTGCTTGCACATATCATATCTTGGAGTACAGTACAGGACACAGACTTGATAATCATAGACCTTGGCTGGTACTTGAACATTGGCAAAGCTTCAGAGTAACAAATGGACACAGGGGAGGGTGTCCTGCGTCCTATACTCAAATATATTGAATTTACAAGTAAATATTCCTTTTATCCAAATTATAGTACAGGACACAGGCTTGATATTCATAGACCCTTGGACATACCCAAGCAATAGTAAACAACAAATGGACAAGGCCAAAACCCGTCCCTTAACAGCATTTAAGACCAAGTTCTGGTTAAGTCTCAATTGTAGGAAGGCCAGAAAAGAAGGCACAGAGTAATCTCTGGAATTGAAATGCCTGTGTTCATACCAGACGAAAAAGGAATCCTTCTAATCTGCACTGTGAGGGTACTTGAGAAGACTTTGGTTCATTTGGAAAAAGCAGTAAGGGGTATACAGCCCTGGGCAAACATTTTGAGAATGACAGAAATACTAATTTCCCAAAGTCTGCTGCCACAGCTTTTATGATGGCAATTTGAATATACTCCAGAATGTTATGAAGAGTGATCAGGTGAATTGCAATGAATTGTCCCTCTTTGCCATGAGAATTAACTTAATCCCAAAAAAAAAAATTCCACTGCATTTCAGCCTTGCCACCAAGGACCAGCTGACATAATTTCAGTGATTCTCTCATTAACACAGGTGTCAGTGTTGAGGACAACAAGGCTGGAAATTTCTCTCTAATGCTGATTGAGTTAGAATAACAGACTGGAAGCTTTAAAAGGAGGGTGGTGCTTGAAATCATTGTTCTTCCTCTGTTAACCATGGTTACCTGCAAGGAAACATGTGCAGTCATCATTGCTTTGCACAAAAGGGGATTCGTAGGCAAGGATATTGCTGCTTACTAAGATTGCACTTAAATCAACCATTTATCGAACCATCAAGAACTTCAAGGAGAGAGGTTCAATTGTTGTGAAGGCTTCAGAGCACCCAAGAAAGTCCAGCAAGCGCTAGGACTGTCTCATACAGTTCATTCAGCCACAGGATAGGGGCACCACCAGTGAAGAGCTTGCTCAGGAATTGCAGAAGGCAGGTGTGAGTGCATCTACACGCACAGCGAGGCGAAGAATTTTGGAGGATGGCCTGGTGTTACGAAGGTCAGCAAAGAAGTCACTTCTCTCCAGGAAAAACATCAGGGACAGACTGATATTCTGCAAAATGTACAGGGGATTGGACAATTGAGAACTGGGGTAAAGTAATTTTCTCTAATGAATAACCTTTCCAATTATTTGGGGCATCCAGAAAAAACCTTGTCTGGAGAAGAAAAGATGAGCCCTACCATCAGTCCTGTGTCATGCCAACAGTAAAACATCCTGAGGCCATTCATGTGTGGGGTCGCTCATCAGCCAAGGGAGTGTGCTTACTCACAATTTTGCCTAAGGCATTCTTAATAAGAATAAGTCACGAATAAGGAATGGTACAAAAACAACCTCCGAGAGCAACTTCTCACAATCACCCAAAAACAGTTTGGTGATGAACAATACCTTTCCAGCTTGATGAAGCACCTTGCCATAAGACAAAGGTGATAACCAAGTGGCTTGGGAAACAAAACATTGACATTTTGGGTCCATGGCCAGTAAACTTCCCAGACCTCACTCCCATTGAGAACTTGTTAATCCTCAAGAGGTGGGTGAACAAAAATAACCACACACATTCTGACAAACGGCAAGCATTGATTATGCAAGAATGTGCTGCCATCAGTCAGAATGTGCCCCAGAAGTTGATTGGCAGCATGCCAGGGCGAATTGCAGAGGTCTAAAAAAAAAAGAAAAAAAAGAAAAAAAAGAAAGGTCAACACTGCAAATATTGACTCTTTGCAAAAACGTAATGTAATTGTGAATAAAAGCCTTTGACACTTATGACATGCTTGTAATAATACTTCAGTATGCCATAGTAACAGCTAAAAAAAATATCTAAAAACAATGAAGCAGCAGACTGTGAAAATTAATATCTGTGTCATTCTCAAAACTTTTGGCCAAGGGCTGTCGATTTGAATTGTACCATTATCTAGCCATTTGAAACCACAATTTTATTTTAGAGCAGAGTTCCACCCATCCGATCCCCCCCATGCCACATTTGGCACCTTTGGTGGACACGATCAACTGTGAAACCGAAGGGCTACACGGTTCGGCTGCAGTGCGGACATCACTAGACTCTAGGACAGGTAAGTATCCTGTTAAAAGTCAGCAGCTACAGTATGTGTAGCTGCTGACTTTTAAAGGGGTGGGCGGAACTCCTCTTTAACCACTTCCCACCCGGCCAATGCACATATACGGCCGGGTGGGAGCCGTCTACTTCTGAACGTCCTTCAGAAGGAGCGGGATCGCGCGCGCTTGTGTCACCCGGACACGGCGCATCTCGGATCGGCAGGAGGGCTCTCTGATTGGCCCTCCTGATCACATGATGGCCCTGTCCAATCACGGCCGTCATGTGATGTAAACAAATAGCCGGTTGCTAGGCAATCGGCTCCTCCTCTCCTCACACAGAAGTCATCGCTGAGGAGAGGAGAGCAGATTGCTGCAGCCAGCTGATGGTCAGTGAGTATGAGCTGTTTTTACAGCTTTTTACTCACTGATCACCAGTCTAGTGTAAACACACAACACACCACACAGTATAAAACACAATGTCCCCACATATGTCCCCAAAACACACATGTCCCCAAAAGATACATGTTCCCAAATAATAAAAACACATGTCCCTAATAATAAAAACATGTCCCCCACATACGTCCCACTAAAATCACATGTCCCAATGATTATCTGTATATATGTCCGTGATCACACAAACCAATTATTATACACTTAACGGAATTTTTTTTACCAAAAACATGTAGCAGAATACATTTTGGCTTAAATTTATGACAAAATTTGATTTTATTGGATTTATTTTAAAATGGAAAAAAGAAAATATAGTTTTTTTTCCAAATTTCCGCTTTTTTTGCGCTAATATCGCAAAAAAAAAAAAATGGAGTCGTGAATAAATACCACCAAAATAAAGCTCTATTTGTGCGAACAAAATGATAAAAATGTCATTTGGGTACAGTGTAGCATGACCGCGCAATTGTCACTGAAAGCGCTAGAGCGATGAAAGCTGAAAATTGGGCTGGGAAGGAAGGGGGCGAAAGTGTCCTGTATTGAAGTGGTTAAAGCTTGACACATCAGTGACCCGGAAAGAAGCAAATTGTATCAGACATTCCCACCCCTCCCTGGTGAAGAGGGTATCCTTTTAGTGGAAAAGGGGGTTGGAGGATAACTTGGTGGGCGTTGTGGGCCAAGTCTTAAGCCAAAAGGAAAGGCTTAACTTAGTTTTGATGTTGAAGCCTGGGTAGAGCATTGAGGTGCTCTGCATTTTAAGAAGGTAAGAGGCTCGCAGGAAGCTTTTTAACTTTCCACTGTAAAAGAACCATTTGTTCTCCTGTGATTGTTATTGCGGTCTGTGTCCCCCATTAGGGAGATTCACCTGTTTACCATTATCACTGAAAGTGAAAATAAAAGTAAAAGAAGCCTGTTTTTCGGCAGAACAAGCTATCTTGCAGTTACTGGGTTGAGACAAACCATTTACAGGCAACACTGACAGGGGTGCTAACAGTGATCAGCTTTTATTTGATAACCTTTAGCCTAAAAAAAAAAAAAAAAAGATTTTTTGTACTCACTGTAAAATCCTTTTCTCTGTAATTCACCGACTGACACAGCTTCTCTCTTTAGACCATTGGGTTGTTATGCCACCTTCAGGAGAAGACTAGGCATTACATGCTAACATGCGATAATAAAAGTAGAACTTTCTAGTTCCGCCCAAAGGGCGTTCCCTTAGGTAACAACCCCTCAGCATGCTACTGCAGCCTCAGTACGTCAACAAGCAGTATAACTTAAGGAAAAATATGAGGGGCGGGTGCTGTGTCAGTCGGTGAATTACAGAGAAAAGGATTTTACAGCGAGTACAAAAAATTATATTTTCTCTTATATTCACCGACTGACACAGCTTCTCTCTTTAGACCATTGGGACGTCCCCTAGCAGTGCCAAAACGAGGGGTGGGAAAACAGCATAAAACGTCATCCACCATGGCATGTGGGAGCTAGCACAAAATTTATCAAAAAAAATAAAAATAAATAAAAAAAATAAAAAAAATACAGTGTGTGGAAAAACCACCACAACAGGGTCCTCCTCAACAGAGAAGCACTACCCTCCACCCGAACCACAAACTGCAGTAATGAATGCAACAGTGCATTAGCTTAACGGTACTGCATTTTTACCCAAAAAAAATCAGGGAAAAAGTTGCATATACAATTGCAACTATACAGCCGCCTGCAAAACTTTGAGGCCGAAACGGGCATCACCCGATGCACTGACATCAACCTTGTAGAACTCTGTAAAAGTGTGGACAGATGACCAGGTCGCCGCTTTACACACTTGAGCGGCAGACGCTTGATGTCGGAAGGCCCAAGACGTTCCAATTGCCCTCGTGGAGTGGGTCATGACCGGAAAGGGGGACACCTGCCCCTTCAAGTCGTAGGCTTGTACTGCAATCTGTCTGATCCACCTGGAAATGGTGGCCGACGAGACCGCCATGCCTTACTTTGGACCAGCCACCAAAACAAACAGTGAGTCTGACTTCCAGAAGGGAGCCATGGCAGACAAATACACCTTCAGAGCCCAAACCACGTCCAAAGCATGAAGGGCCACCTCCGTAGGATGTGTCGGCTTAGGACACAGAGATGGTAACACAATGTCCTCATTGAGAGTACCTTCGGCAGAAAAGACGGTTGTGGACGCAACACCACCTTATCCTTGTGGATAACCAGATAGGGTGACTTACAGGACAAGGCCGTCAGTTCCGAAACCCTCCTGGCCAATGTGATGGCCACTAGAAAGACCACTTTCTGGGAAAGAGTCAACAGGGCAAACTCTCTGATATTTTCAAATGGTGGTTTGTGAAGTAGGCCTTCCAGGTACAAAGATATGTCTTCAGAGAAGAAGATTGCTGTGCACTCAACATAGTTGGGATCACCGAGTCCGACAGACCCCGGTTCCTCAACACCTGGCTCTCAATAGCTATGCAGTTAAAGCCAGCGTTGGTAAAGCAGGATGGAGAATCGGACCTTGAGACAGAAGGTCCTCTCGCAATGGCAGTCGCCAGGGAGCTTCTGCTACCAGGTGCACTAGGTCTGCGTACCAAGGACGTTGAGGCCAATCTGGAGCAACCAGCATTACTGGGATCCCCTGGGCTTCCACTCTGTGAAGCAGACGTGGTAACAGTTTCAGTGGAGGAAAGGCGTAGATCAGCTGGTACTGATCCTACGGAGCCACCAGTGCTTCCGACACGTCTGTCCCCGGATCTCTTGTCCTGGACATGAATCTCGGCACCTTCCGATTGAGACGGGAGGCCAGAAGATCCACGCCTGGTGTGCCCCACCACAGGCACAGTTGCCTGAACACCTCCGGTTGCAAAGCCCATTCTCCTGGGTCCAGCATCTGATGACTTAGATAGTCCGCCTGCCAGTTCTCCACACCCAGGATGTAAATGGCCGACAGGGCCAGTACATGTTGTTCTGCCCACCGAAGTATGTGAGTTACCTCCCGGGTGGCAGCCGAGCTTCTTGTACCTCCTTAGTGATTGACGTATGCCACAGCAGTGGCTTTGTCTGACTGGATCCCGATCGGACGCCTTTGCAGTCACACTGATCATGTGGAGAGACATAGCCTGATCGCTCTCAGTTCCAGCAGACTGATCGGCAACTTGGATTCCTCCGCCGACCAGACGGAGAAGCCGCTTTTTAGCACCTTGTATCCACGCACTGCCTCCATCTTGGCAGCAAACGAATTGAGGACCGCCGACAGGGCGTCCAAGGGCACTGCGCATTCCGCAGGGGAACCGGTTGAAATTGCCTGGATTTCGGGGGAAATAAACACCAGTTTCCGAAGCCATGCTGACCCTACCCTGTCTGCCACCCGAAGGGGACTTAGGACAGTGACAGTCCCAGCCTCCTTACTGCTGCCGGCTGAGGGGCTCTTTCCAGCAGGACTCACCACCCTGAAAGGTTCTGCGCTATCCAGCAGGTAGTGCCTGTGGTCTCTGCTGGCTCCCAGGTACAGAGGAATCGGCTCTTTAATGGCGCTGAAACCGCTCTGTAATGTGCTCATGCTCCAAGAAAATGGCCACCCAGCGTCCAGTATAAGGACATAAAACACAAGGAAAATGGCCGTCAGAGCACAGGGGCACATGCTGCCGTTAGAGAACATTGAAAAACGTGCTCAGGTTTCTAGCGTCCAGTATAAGGACATATCACAGGGAAAAGGGCAGCCGAAGCCCAGGAGAGCATGCTTTCCCTTGCCCACACCTAAGATGGCCGCTAATGCAAAAGCCATGAGGGACAGAGCTGAAACAAATGGCGGTGAACAGCACTGTAAAAGACACAGACCCAGCCTCACAGGCACCTCCAGGGACATGAGAAACAGGACTCAGGACACAGCCAGCGCAGCCCCCCCAGGTGAGAGACCCCCAGA
This sequence comes from Lithobates pipiens, assembly GCF_037356315.1. NCBI lineage: Eukaryota > Metazoa > Chordata > Amphibia > Anura > Ranidae > Lithobates > Lithobates pipiens. The sequence goes on from NW_027507764.1 coordinate 171,455,777, forward strand.
GAGCCCCTGTACTGACACACACACACTGCTCTGCAGCTTCCCCCACAGGGAGGGGGGGAATAGAGACAGAGAAGAGAGGGAGGTGAGGGACCCCCGAATCGACCCTCCCAGGGAATGTCCAGCAGCTCAGCCCCGCCGAGGCAGGGAGAGCTGTACTTACCAGTCCTGAAGAGCTCAGAGTCATTCCATTACAGACCCACTCTCTGATCAGTACAGGGTGGCTGCTGGCCCGGCACACTGACGCAGACATCAGTAGCCCGGTCATATGTGTGCCCCGGCTGAGGTTTCGTCGTGGCCGGCCTAGCGCCGAGCTGCGACCTGCACACGCTCAATGGCCAGGCTGGGGAGACTACAAGGATAAGGGTATCCAGCCTGTCACCCAGCCGGCTGTTGATAGCAGATCACAGGATCTATCATCTTGCGCAAAAAGCCAAGCATCTGCAGAAAAAAAGACCCTGATGGGGTCTAGAAAGTTCTAGTTTTATCACATGTAATGCCTAGTGTTCTCCTGAAGGTGGCATAACAACCCAATGGTCTAAAGAGAGAAAATGTGTCAGTTGGTGAATATAAGAGAAAAACTGTTACTGTAACTGCTTCATAAAGTGTTGGCTGGAGTTCAGCTTCAATGTGTTGGCGTATCTAAATCTGCTTGTACATATAAACACAATCCCCTGCCTACCAGATTTATAAAGCTTCTGTCCAAAGTTGTCTCTGTGCTCCTTCATACAGAGTAGTGGCACTCTAATACAGGAATAACCAGGTGAAAACAGAGGGGAAAATATCCTAAAAAAAGAAAACAAATGCAATCACCGCATCTAATTATTGGTAAGCTGTAATATACTACATTTTTGATTTTGGGTTTAACCACTTCAGCTCTAGGAGGTTTACCCCCTTCATGACCAGGCCATTTTTTGCGATAGAGCACTGCGCCAATTTAACTGACAATTGCGCGGTTGTGCAAAACTGTACCCAAATAAATTTTATGTCCTTTTTATTTCCACAAATAGAGCTTTATTTTGGTGGTATTTGATAACCTCTGCAGGTTTTTTTTTTGCGATATAAACAAAAAAAGACCGACAATTTGGGAAAAAAATAAAATAATATTTTTTACTTTCCGCTATAAAACATATCAAAATAATGTAAAATATCAAATTTCTTCATCAATTCAAGTCATCATGTATTGTACTACATATTTTTGGTAAAAAAAAATTCCAATATGCATATATTAATTGGTTTGCACAAAAGTTATAGCGTCTACAAACTATGGGATTTATGGAATTTTTTTGTTACTAGTAATGGTGGCGATCAGTGATTTTTAGCAGGACTACTACATTGCGGAGGACAAATCGGACACCAATACAATGATCAGTGCTAAAAAAAAAAAAAAATCACTATCACTGTACTAATGACACTGGCAGGGAAGGGGTTAACATCCTAGGGCTAAGGGTTAAATGTGCTCCTAGGAAGTGCTTTCTAACTGGGGGGGGATGCATTGGCTTTTGGAAGACAGATTAGTGTCCCTACTAGCAGAATGTCGATTTGCCTTATCGTTCTGCTTCTCTCGTGAACAATCGGCGGGTCTGCCGGACCACTGATTGGCTTCCGCTATGTCCAATCACAGTGGGAGGGTGGCGCAGGCGGCACGCCGCAGACCTGAAGATTGAAATGAGGTACGATTTTACGTACAGGAGCCACCGCCGCGCAGTACATATATGTGGGGCGGATGTCAAGTGGTTAATACAGCTTTGAAATACAGTCCTGGAATACAGGGAATTGTTTTATTCATTTCGCTAGCCATGTTAGCTGTGGTTCGACCAACAAATTGTAGCAACAGTTGGTTGCAGAGAAGGGCCTGCAAGAAAGCCTTTAAAGTGTCACAAAACCCACATCATAAACTATCAAATGCTATACTACATGCTGTTCATACTCACTATGAGATTCATTGTCTGTATTCTGCAAAAAAATGTAAAAAAATTAGTTACGCTTACCAGTAACATCTTTTCCAGTAGTCTTTCAAAACAGCCACAAGGAGACACTTTAGCCCCTCCCCTTCCTTAGGAAACACTGCGCCAGCCAATAAAATTTTCACATCCCCCTGCTGGATTTCAGTTTTTCTAAGAGCATACCAGCCAGCTGGGAAGGCACAAGAACACATTAATAACATACCATTACATATTACTATCGTGTCTGCGTTCAGGTCTTCCTCAAGGCCCCCCATACATTTTGGGTGGCTAACTAGAGCTGTCCTGAGAGACTACTGGAAAAGGCATTACCGGTAAGCGCAACTTTAATTTTCCCTGCCTGTCTTTCAGAACAGCCACAATGAGAGGATTGATGAGCACTTACCACTTAAAGCGGGAGTCCGCGTTTTTTTTTTTTTTTTTAAAAGACAGCAGCTACAAATACTGCAGCTGCTGACTTTTAAAATAGTGACACTTACCTGTCCAGCGCGCCCGCGATGTCGGCACCCGAAGCCGATCTCTCGATCGTCTTTCGGGTGCTGCCGCTGCCATCTTGGGTATGGGAATCAGGAAGTGGAGCCTTTCGGCTTAATTTCCCGGTTTCCTACTGCGCATGCGCGAGTCGCGCTGCGCAATAAGGATGGACCCGCTGCCTCTGGGATCTGTGTGTTTCTCAGCAGGCAGCGGGGGACTTTCGGAAAGGGGCGTAATTTACGCCCCTTTCCGCAGAGAGCTATCTCGGAAGTGGGTGCAGATACCTGTACTGTACAGGTACCTGCACCCCCCTCCCCCCTGAAAGGTGCCAATTGTGGCGCCGGAGGGGGGGAGGAATCCAATGAGCAGAAGGTCCACTTTAGGGTGGACCTCCGCTTTAAGGTGGGACTACGGCCTGCAAAAGCTTTCGCCCAAAGGCTTGCTCATTGACCGACACCAGGTCCACTCTGTAATGTTTTACAAAGGTGGCAATTGGACCACATTGCTGCTTTGCAAATTTGCTCTGTATTCGTTCCAGCTCTTTTCGCTTGAGAAGCCGCCACAGCCCTAGTAGAGTGTACTTTTATACCAACAGGAACCTCTTTTCCGGCTAACTTATAGGCCTGGCCAATGGTTACCTTGAGGCATCTGGCAATGGTGCGACAAGATGCTTTATACCCCCTTCTTGCCCCAGAAAACAAAATAAACAGAGTCTGACTGCCTTACTGTTTTGATCAGCTCTAAGCATTGCAGGATAATAGGATTTTTATAACAGCTTACCTGTAAAATCATTTTCTTTGAAGTACATCACGGGACACAGACCCATAGATGTTACTATGTGGGTTATAGTATAAAAGAAGGTACTAATGCGCACAACCCTTCACTACTATCCCTAATCCAACTAAACGCTCAGGCGAATTAATGAATTAAATAATTAATTGAAGGAAGCTGCCAACATGTAAAGTGATCTCTGCACTAGCAAACAAATTGTGATAAATAACTTATGTGGCGCTACCTAACTAACTAAACAGTATAAATATATATAGAAATCGCATCAATATCAAATATATATAAATATGTGCAAAATAAGCAATAAACGATACACTATATGTGCAATGTGCAACCAAACTGTAAATGTGCATCAATTAATAAAGTTCAAAAAATCTCATAAAGTGCAATGAATAACTCCTAAGAGTTGGCTGTGCAATATTTATATTCGTGCAATCCTCAAAATGAAGTCCATAAGAGAATCAGTTATGAGTCCATATAAAACACAGCAAATATGTGACCTTATTAAACAAACGTGCAGTTTAGAGTGTATGAGTTCAGATACTCAAAATCTAAATAATCTCCATGCAGTGAAATCAAGATGTAAACAACCACCAAAACTGCGATGATCCACCGCTAAAGGAAACTTCAGTGCTCTGTGCACCCCTTATTTCCCCCAGCCTCTCACCTCAAAAACAACCACTGAGGGTCATATAGCGCTGTAAGTGTACTGATGGTAATCACAATCCTCCTTAGTTCCACTTCACAAAGTAGAAGGAAAAGATGAAAATATAGTTTCCTTGGTAGTTCCCGCATCAATATGGGCACTGAATTTGGGAGAGCTAATGCTCCAAATTATGGGCCACTACCATGACAGCCATTTCTGGCTTCAAAATCCCTATAGTTGATTCCCAGGTCTTCTTTAGGAGGGAATCTAATCTCTTCCATATTCCTAATCGCTTTTCTTCCCAGTCCATAATATCTGCCACAGCCCCCATATCCTCGAAGGCCAGGATCTGTATGTCTAGAGACCTGGCAGAAGGCAGCATTTCTACCAGGACCTCATGGACTGGGAAAACGTTATCTTTCTGTTCCCCCAAGCCCCTGTACATCTGGTCGTGGAGCGTCAGGGGTTTCTTGTCCGCCTGAATTCCAAGGGTGGTAACTCTACCTCTTTAGGGGACAGTTTATATCTTGAGGGTTTCCTGGACTCCCCGTCCCGGGACTCTCCCTCTGATTCCTCCTGAGAACCAGAGGTGGCACTATCCGGCTCTTCCCTAGCCTTCTCTCTGGAGGCCTCAGTAGATCCATCTGCCATGGCACTGGCAGCCGGTAGGGAAAATGCAGAGCCCTGTGTTTGTGGGGGGGTTGTACTTTGAGCTGCAGGTGAAGGATTAGTAGGAAGCTGAAAACCTTCAAAGATTTGAAAGACTGAAAAGGTGGAAGAAAGTTATTTTACTGAAGCAGCTATATAGCCCTTGCACAATACTTTTGTCCAAGATTCCCCTAGGGTGTCCCTACAAGAGGTGCACTTTCTCTTAGAGCTATGTGAGGATCTTGACTTTTCAGTAGCTTTCTGAAATGCATGCAAAAAATAAATAAAATCGCGTTTGCAAATAGGATACAACCCTGGGGAGTGTACTAGACCCTTTTAACAAGTAAGGATATGAACTACACCCTCCCCCCCCCATTACCAGGAAACATTCGTGGAGAGGGGAAAGCCTAGATAGAGAGGACCCTTCCCCAGATTGCTCTTACCTGGGGATGGCTGGATCGCTGTGCGCTGTCTGGGCGTCCGCTTTAGACATGACCTGCACCCGTAGTTGCTGCTTGTGGAGTCTCACACTACCCACTAAATGACGTCACCCGCCGACCAGCCCGCCTGGTTCCAATTGCCGCCTGCACCCGTGAACAGGGAGAGTGGAGCTGCCTCCCTGCTGCAACCCGGTGGATGCGATGGTGGACCCCGGATCTTTCTCCCACACTTGGTGAAGCTGAGGTGGCGAACTGTGCGGCGTGTATGTACCACACCGCGTCCCTGGGAGAGCCCCTGCCTCCCTTACAGGGCTTCAAATAGCCACAGCCTCCCTGACTGCCAGGCCTGGTTCCCCCAAAAAAACCACACACACACACACAGGGGCTGATTTACTAAGATGAATGTGCTGGACCGGTTCATACCTCCATTTCTGCACCAGATAAATTTTCAAGTGAGCATATGAACCGGCGCACGCATAAGCGCAACACATAATATGCCGGCGCAATTCATAATAGCGAGCACCGTATCATTAACAGTCCATTCACACAGGGGCAACACGACTTCCAGCGTGACTTTGGGAGACAACTTGGACACGACTTGAGTGTGAATCACAGCGCGACTTGCGTGACTTACAACACGACTTTAAGTCGCCCCCAGGCCAGGCGACTTTAAAAACAAACAAAAAAAACAAAAACAGTATGGATATTAAGGGGAACCCCGCGGCAAAGAAAAAAAATGGCGTGGGGGTCCCCCTCAAAATCCATACCAGACCCTTATCCGAGCAAGCAACCTGACAGGCTGCAGGAAAAGGGGGGGGGGGGGAGAGAAACAGGCTGCTTTTCTCTATCTCCCCTTCTGTCCAAGTCTCCATTTCAGACAGGGATTTTGCAGAGCAGTGTTGGCAGCTCTGCCCGTGCTCAGTTTTCAGTGAGTTTCTATGCTGAACATTTCTTTCTTATCACATCTGAGCAGCCCATGTAACTATACAGTCAAACTTGTGGGTGTACAGTATACACCGTGGTAAATGACAGCCCACTACCTCATTCCTCCATGCCCACTAACTCGCAAAATACAATGAGGCAGTATATTGCATATAGACTGATGCAGGCTTCACCTCCTCCTTACTTTAAGACACAGGCTGAAGGGGTGCGACACAGCTTGTGACTGGTAGAAATGGCCCACACCGTGTTATTGCCCAAAAATAATAAAGATTTGTTTCCAAGTATATATTTGAATGACAATTTAAAATGGTTTACAGATAATTTTTTACTCTGTATTCCAAAGGCTATTTTGAACATGTGACCAGCAGCAGAGGACTAGAAGCTCCTCCTGTTTATGTTTCCCCACAGACAGGCTGGGAAAGAGCTGGGTCCTGTGACCGCTGAATATTGATTAGTAAAAAGTTATTTAGATGATTTATTTTATTTAAAATAACTGCAGTGCCACAGAAATAGAAGAAACAATGTAAATTAAACAGTGTGTGTTACTTTAAGAGCATCCTAAACATTCTATCTGCTAAATCTTTGAATGAAGGAATATCTTTCACTAATACAATGAGATGTTTTAACTAGTTCGGCTCTTTGGATGTACTACATATGTCCAAAGAGTGAACCTTTAATCACAAGCTGAGTAGCAGCTATCAGCTTGTACGTATTTTATTCAGCCGGTTCCCAGTTTGAAACTGAAGTGATGTGATGGCTCCCCAGACGCAATCACTTTCAGAGAGCCGACAGTGACCCCCCCCCCCCCCCTCCCATGGATCCCAGCTCTTCTGCTCTTACTGGGGGCCAGGGATCACAATCAACAGCTTCAGGGGGAGAGCGTCGCAAGACAGGGTCTTGTCTTGTTACTTCAGGTTTCAGATCCACCATTTCCTGGTTGTACAGCCAGAGGACACATCTAACCAAGCCCATCTGTGCTTGGTTAGATGGTGTGAACGGCAGGGAAGACATTGGGATCAGACCCCTGTGTCTCCAAAAAAAAGTACCTGCCACCTGCCCAATGTTAACAAACGCGGTAAAAATAAATAAAAAAAAGTTTTAAAAACACAAATATCTAAAAAAAAGTTTTAAACTGCCGAACCCCCTGTTGCCCCACACACATGTGCAAATGCACATTCCATGGCTCAAATAAACTTCATAGTGAGATCAGAGTGAGAGAAATAATTATAGCACAGGAGTTAACGCTAAACAAATGTGCTGTAAAAGCTTTTAAAGCCTCACCTATGGCGATTTTTGTGCACTGAAATTTTGTGCACCATAGTTTTGTGCAAGATCACAGGCACATGCAATTTTAAGACTTGGCATCTTGGGTATCCATTTACTCAACACAACGTCGTCTTTCATATTTTACCAAAAAGTGGGTATTATATTGTGTGTTTGCACTAAAATTCAATTTAACATTTTTTTTTTTCTGAATAAATGTTCTTGGGTTTTATTTATTTGCCAAAAATTAAGATTTTTACGTGTGCAAAAATGAAAGCAATAGGCAGCAATCTGGGTACAGACTGTCCTGTCTTCCTTATAAAAGAGTGGGAAATACCTCACAAGGGGCTCTATGCTAAAGTTGTAGTAAAGTGTGTGACCTGTGATGTGATAGTGTTTTGCCCAACCCCCACCCCCAAGATTTCAGTTGTGCCTCCCATCCTCCATGGAAGCTGTGCCCATTAGGCTCCTTCTCACATCCCCATATTGCACAGTCTGACCACAGGCAGCACAGCTCCTCCTCCTGCTCCGATTGATTCTCTAAGGCTACTTTCACAATGGGGTGGGGCGTCGGCGGTAAATCGACGCTATGTTTAGCACCGCTATTCGGCTGCTAGCGGGGCGGTCTTAACCCCTGCTAGTGGACGAAAAAGGGTTAGAAACCGCCAGCAGAGCACCACTACAGCAGCACTTTGCCAGCGCTGCCCCAATGTTTTCAACGGGCAGGAGTGCTTTAGGAGCAGTGTATACAGCGCTGCAAAGATGCGGCTTGCTGGACTTTTTTTAACCATCCTGCAAGCGCACCGCCCCAGTGTGAAAGCCCTCGGGCTTTCATTTTGGAGAGACTCTTTACAGGCACCATTTTTAGCGCGGTAGCGCCTGTAAAGCGCCTCAGTGTGAAAGTAGCCTTACAGGCAGCCTTTATCTGAACACTGTGTAGCTAACTGGTATGCTGCACAGCCCTTTCTGTCTGGTAACTTCGCATTTCAAAATGACAGAGTCCTTATCAAACAGAACAGAAGTACGAAAGGAGGTGGATTCCCTCCCACAAGCATTTTCGTTGATTTTAACAGAACAGGTGCACTTCTGAGAGGGCTGGAAAGATTTTAATGTATTAGCAGCTCACAGGAAATAAGATGAAGCTAAAAAAGGAAACCCATACTTTCTTTTAAAAGTTGCCTGATTTAACTGTACATTAAATGTGTGCATAACCTAAGGATTATACTATGTAGGTCTGTACAGCACAGCAGTATGACACCTTTCTCACTGAGGTCGTGGCAGGGGCAAAGCACCACTTGTTTTGAGCAGCTATTTACCATTGTTTAACCCCTGCAAAGAAGGGGTTAAATAACTCCCATGTTGCGGACCTTTCGAAACGCTTTTCAGGCTCTTCGGACACTGCCCATTCATTGCAATGGTCAGGGATGTTTTGGGAGCACTGTATATAGCTCTCCCAAATTGCCCCAAAGATGTTGCATGCAGGACTTTCTAATTCCCTGCAAGCGCACCTCCCCAGTACGAAAGCACTTGGGCTTTCACAGTCGGGCGGTGTCAGGCTAGGAGCAGATAACAGGTAACAGTTCAAATGTGCTGATTATGCAGAGAGTTCAATGAACAAGAGCACATACCATGAGCAGGCCTAAGCAGAGCAGGTAAGCTTGAACTTTTAGTTCACCGCTGTAAATGAAGGTAGATGTTGTCTGGACCTTGTAGTTCACCGCTACCGATGAAGGTAGAGGTTGGCTAGGCAGCCAAGTAGTAATGTTGAGTCTGGCACTACAGTAGAATCAGGCAAAGGGTAGTCTAGGCAAGCTAGGTTATACACAAGTAGATCAGAGTCCAAACGGTACCGAAACAGAAGCAAGCAAAGCAGGGTCAAAAACTAGCTGGGTCATACACGAAATATACAGAGCAGATATCAGCTGGGTCAAGCAGTAGCACAAAGGTAACAACTATCACGAGCACTGGTGGGACGCTGATACAGGCAATTTAAAGGTGAGCTAACCAGTCACTGTTGCTTCCCAGGCAAAGGTTGTGTCAGGTGAGCTCTGCTGGGTCTTAAAAGGGATCCTAGTACTCACAGTACCCCCCCTTTCTTGAGGGGTTGCTCCTGCACCCCCAGGCTTACTTGGATAACGAAGATGGAACTTCTTAAGTCAGTCAGCATGAAGATCATGAGCTGGAACCCAAGATCAATCCTCTGGGCCGAAACCTTTCCAATGAACAAGATATTTTAATGAATTGCGTACTCATCTGGAAAGAAGAGTAAATGGCACTTCATATTCCTGACTGTCCAACACGTCAACAGGTTCTGGTTCATTTACCTGGAGGCTGGGATGAACAGGTTTCAACAATGAAACATGAGACATTTGGAATGTGCATGGATGGGGGAAGTTTTAAATAACGGGCCACAGGATTAACAATCTCTGAAATTTTATAGGGCCCAATGAATTTTGGGCCAAGTTTTTTTTAGATGGAACATGCACAGACAGATTCCTAGATGATAGCCACACTTTGTCACCAACTTTATATCCTGGTGCCTTTGAGCACCTCTTGTCAGCCATTTTCTTAAAAGCTTGCACAGAGCAAGAAATAGCATGACTAACATCGGACCAGATTTTGGAGAAATTTTCATCGTAGTGTTGACATCTGGAACATCGGAGGGTAGAAGATTAAAAGGAGCACACACCCCAGGATGCAACACTTAAACACAGAAGAAAGAAGAGGTCCCTGAAGATGTGCTGGCACAATTATTAAAGGCAAAATCCGCCCATGGAAGGCTGTTGACACACTCCACTTCATCATTGGCCATCAGACAATGCACCATCTTCTCTAGAGAGTCTGATTAGTCCTATCTGTTTGTCTCAGGATGATATGCTGAAGAATACGATAAATTAATCCCCAGCTGAGAGCAAAGGGACTTCCAAAACTGGGCTATAAACTGAGAGCCACGGTCTGAGACAATGTTAATTAGTGCCCCGTGGAGCCTGAAAAATAGGATTTTTTATGACAGCTTACCTGTATAATCCTTTTCTTGGAGCACATCATGGGACACAGAGCTTAAGTATTACCTTAATGGGTATATAGGCACCTTCAGGTGATGGACACTGGTATACCCAATACCGGAAGTTCACTCCCCTATATAACCCCTCCTCCTTCCAGGAGTACCTCTGTTTTTGTAGAAAAGCAATATATATAAATCCCAAAAGAGGGGAGGGACCTTTGGGTCCCATGATATACTCCAAGAAAAGGATTTTACAATTAAGCTGTTATAAAAATCCTATTGTCTTTATCGTACATCATGGGACACAGAGCTTAAGATATAACTTAATGGGACATCCCATAGCAATGCTATTTGAGGGGAGGGAGAGACAGCCTGCAGGGTACCCCCAGACGTGAGGACCTCTACTTCTGCCTGCAGCACACTGCGCCCGAAGGCGATATCCTCATGCCTCCTTACATCATCCTGATAAAATTTTGTGAATGTATTGAAGACAAAGTTGCGGCCTTACAGATCTGAGCCATGAAGGCCTGGTGACGAACTGCCCAAGATGAACTAACCGACCTGGTAGAGTGCGCCTTGACTTGAAAAGGGGGATTCTTATCCTTTAAATCATAAGTCTGAATTATAACTTGCCGAATCCACGTAGCGACAGTGGATTTCGATGTTGCCTGTTCTTTCTTAGGACCCTCTGGCAGAATAAATAAGACATCAGTCTTCCAAATCTGAGTAGCTGTGTTTAAATAGACTTTGACCCCTCTCACCACATCAAGACAATGTAGTGACTTTTCTTCCCTGGAACATGGTTTTGGACAAAACTATGGCAGGACAATATCTTGGTTCAGGTGGAAACCTGAGAACACTTTTGTCAAAAAGTCTGGACGAGGGTGTAACACCACTCTGTCCTCATGAATAATTAAGTATGGCTCTTTACAAGAAAGAGCAGCCAATTCTGAAACCCTCCTTGCTGAGGCTATAGCAACCAAGAACACCAGCTTCCTTGTCAGAAGGACTAAGGGAATAATATGTCCCAAGAGTTCAAAGGGGATCTAACTGGCGGATTAATCCACATCACCCCTTGCATAAAACCCCAGACTAAAGAATGTGTAGCAAGTGGTCTTTGAAATAAGAACGATAAAGCTGAGACTTGGCCTTTAATAGTACTCAAGGCCAACTTCATCTCTACCCCCAATTGTAGAAAGGCAAGAATTCTGCCTATGACATATCTCCGAGGGTGTCAACCCTTGGATCCACACCAGGAAACACAAGCCCTCCAGACTCTATAATATATAGTTCTGGAAGCTAGCTTCCTTGCATTAAATTAGAGATAACAGACTCTGAAAGCTCACGTTTCTTCAGAATGTGGGTTTCAATAGCCAAGCCGTTAAATTTAGCATTCATAAGGCCCCTGTGAGAGTAGGTCTGGCCATAGTGGAAGGGACCATGGATCCCCCACCACCATCTTTATGATTTCTGCATACCATGACCTTCTGGGCCATGCTGGTGCTACCCGAATTACTGGCTTTCTTTCTAGCTTGATACTGCAAAGAATTTGAGATAGCAACTGAATAGGGGGAAATGCATAGATCAGCGAGAACTGATCCCATGGGGTCATCAACGCATCTGTTCTGCATGCAAGTGGATCCCTTGCCCTGGACACAGAGTTGACTAACTTCATGTTGAATCTGGATGCTAGAAGATCTACGTCCGGAGTCCCCCATCTTTGGAAAACATCCAGAAAAATGTCAGGGTGAAGAGACCATTCCCCCGGGAATAACTGCTGGCGACCCAGGTAGTCTGCTTGACAATTCTCTACTCCCAGAATGAAGACTGCCGACAGGCACGGAATATTCCTTTCTACCCAGTTTAGAATATGGTTCACCTCTGTCTGCACTGCAAGACTCTTGGTGCCCCCTTGGTGATGGATATAGGCCACTGCTGTGGTATTGTCGGATTGGATCCTGACAGGAAAATTCCGTAACCTGGAAGTCCAGGCCTTCAGAGCCAGACGCACTGCCCGAATCTCTAGGATATTGATGGACAAGGTTTTTTTCGGTTCTTGACCACTGTCCCTGGACACTTGTCTTCTCTAGTACTGCTCGCCAGCCTGAAAGGCTGGTGTATGTCATTACCACTTTCCAGATAACTGTTCTGAAGGATTTCCCTTTCAGCAGATTCTGGGTTAGTAACCAATTGAGGCGTTGGGACACCCTTGGGGACAGCCGCATTTGCAAGTCTAAAGCTTGGATCATGTTGTTCCAAGCAGATAGAATACGGTTTTGCAACAGTCTCGAATGGAACTGGGCTTAGGGAACGGCTTCGAATGAAGCAATCATCATTCCTAATAACTTCACGCAAAGGTGAATGGAGGGATCTTCTTTTGACCTGACCATCTGTACCAACTCTCGTATGGAGTTGATTTTTGCCTGAAGCAAGAACACCTTTTTCTAGACTGTATCTATGATCAGACCCAAATACTTTAGCCTTCTTAGCGGTTTTAAGGAAGACTTCTCTAGGTTGAGAATCCAACCCAGACTTTTCAGGTAATTGGTTGTAATTTTCTCCAAACGAGCCACTGATTGGTCTATTTGCAATAGATCGTCTATGTACGCCAAGACTGTTATGCCCTGTGCCCTTAACCTGGCTAGAGGTGGGGCAAGTACTTTTGTGAAAACCCGGGGTGCTGTGACTAGCCCGAAGGGCAGGGCTACAAACTGAAAGTGCTGCTGTTCTACTTCGAACCGCACAAACCTTTGGTGAGTGGGAAATATAGGGACATGCAGATATGAATTCCTGATGTCGATAGACACCAGACGTTCTCCTCCTTGTAGGATAAAAACCACTGACCTGATCGACTCCATGCGAAAGGAGCGGATCTTCAGGAACCGATTTAGATCCTTTAGAGCTAGAATGGGTCTGACATCTCCAGTCGGTTTTGGTACCGTAAAGTGGTTTGAAAAAAACTCCAAACCTTGCTCTTTTGTGGGGATCTGTATGATCACCCGCTGAGCTAGTAATCGGTCTAATGCCTGAAACAGATAATCTTTTCCCTGGATTTTTGGGAACGTTTGATCAGAAAACGAGACAGTGGAAACTCCTGAAATTCTAGTTTGTATCTTAGAGACACGGTGGAGATGACCCATCTGTCCTGAATTTCCTCTTGCCAGACTTCTGAGTATTGCAAAAGTCTTCCCCCCACTCTGGTGAGGGCACCTCTTCATGAGGCTTTAGTATTCTGCTTTGCTCTGATTTTCTGCCCCAGGTCTTTTTCTGTGCCTGGGACTGACCCTGAGGCTTTCCTCTAGAGTCTGACGGTGAAGGCTATGGCCACTGCCTAGAGGCGGGTGGCCCTGGCACAGGGGAAAGAGTCAGTTTAAATGAAGGACGTTTATACTTTCTTTTGACTGGCAAAAGAGTACTCTTCCCACTAGAAATTGTTTGGATGTATGCATGTTTGTCCAAATCCTCCCCAATTAGTCAATCCCCATGAAAAGGGAAACTAGTCAGAAGCCTTTTGCAAGGTGCTTCAGCTGACCAATTTTTTTAACCACAGGGTCCTACGCTTGTGTACTAGCACAAGGCGGGACGCCTGGTGAATAGAATCTTTCATGGTGTCTATAGTAAAACACAGTGCCTTAGGTAGTTAGACCAAATCGCGGGCCTGTTGTGCAGGGACCTCTTTAAGGGCCTGTCTAAATTGATCCCTTAGGAACTGACAGATGTCGAGTAACCGTACCTACAGGTAGGTATTGGAAGAGGACTTAGGAGACTGAAGGGCTTAGATGTACTGCTCTTGTTTCTGGCACAAACAGTGCAGGCCTGGACGAAGGCTAACACATCCTGCCTAATATATGGCGACCAGAGGTTGCGAGAGATAATCTCAAAAGTCTGTCTAAATCCCAGATGTGCTGCAGGTTTTGAGGCATGTACCTGCTGCAATACCTGCAAACGAATAGCCAGGGGCACAAAAAGCATACCAGAAGGAGTGGAGGGAAGGGCCTCAGCCTATGCAGGTAACAAGGCCTCAAAAATGTCAGTCTGGGTGACAGACAAAATCCTATCCTAAGGAATAATGGGTTGTGGAAGAAGCGGAGGAGGAGACGCTGATAAAAAGCTTCAAGACAAGGCGTCAGCCTTAATATTTTTTTGCCCTGGTAGATGAGAAATTGTGAAGTCAAATCTGGAGCAGAACAATGACCACCTGGCTTGACGTGAGTTTAGTCTTTTAGCAGAACTGATGTATTCAAGGTTTTTGTGGTCAGACAGAACTATGACCGGATAACGAGCTCCCTCCAGCCAATGTCTCCATTCCTCCAAAGCTAGGTTTATGGCTAGAAGTTCTCCGTTACCTGTATCATAATTTCGCTCTGTGGAGGGAGATTTCTGCTGAATATTTAGCAAGTACAGAATCACAGTATAAATAAATATAGGTAAATCATTTGCTACAGCCATAGTGAGTTCTCGCCTCCCCCTCCGCTGGCGGTGGTCAAATCTAATGGCAAGATTTATAGCCTCCTCCAGTGATTTTGGGAAGGAAAAGTTGACCAGAACATCCTTAAGCGCATCTGAAAGGCCTATTCTAAACTGGCTGTGGAGAGCTGCATCATTCTGGCCAAATTCTGGGCCCACCTGCGAAACTCTGAGAAATACATTTCAGCAGTGGTAGTCCCCTGCTGTAAGTTACGCAGGGTTGATTCTGCAGTAGCAGCACGATCTGCATCATCATATAGCAACCCGAGGGCTTCAAAGAAGGCATCTACTGTTAGCAGGGCTGGATGGTTTGGCTCCAGATTAAAGGCCCAAGCTTGGGGGTCACCCTGTAGTAATGAGGCAATGATCTGAACCCTCTGAGTTTCAGACCCAGACGAGGATGTTTTTTTTTTTTTTTCCAATAAAAATTTTTTTTTATTATTCAAGTTAAATCACATAACAGGCTGAAAACATCACAGTATGCAATGCAAGAAACAAGTAGTGCATAGCAATTATACTCATACTCATAAATACAAATATAATTATAAATGTCTTCTGGTAGCTATAATATAACTTGGACTCAAGGTCCGAAGCGGCAAAAACCTCTTCCGCGAAAAGAATGAGTACCCGACAAACAAAAAAAAAAAAACAATGTCACAGCACCTAATTACACCATTCAATATCCTGTGAACAGATAGTACACAGATCTGTAAGGTACATGTTTAACCAGGGGGAAGGGGGAGGGGGTGGGGTATAGGGGAACAAAGGAGGGTAGTGAGAATAAAGGAAAGAAAAGGTAGAAAAGAAATGGAAATAAGTAGTCAAGGAGCAAGACTGCGATGAAGGCGGTTTGCACAGAGAGGTCCACATCCGCGCCTGCTGAAACAGATCAACAGACACCTAAATAGTCGGTCCACAGGGATCGGGAAACTCATCACCATTATGGCTAAGCTAGCAAATGAGTCAGAATATTTAAACTGGACCCAAGGGGACCAGGTGTTATGAAATTTTTCAGCGGATTCATTAGCTGTGGCCAGCGTCTCTTCCATTGCGAACATTCGGTTAACCTCCCGTAACCATTCCCCTACTGATGGGGCTGAAGTCGATTTCCAGTGTCTAGGGATCAGGGACTTAGCGGCAGTAAGGAGATGCTTCGATAAGGATCTTTTATATTTGCTAAGAGGCCAATCAGAAATATGAAGCAGGCAGCAGGCCGGTGTCAGGGGTAGGGTCATATCCATAATGCGTAAAATCAGGTCACAAATCTTGCCCCAGAATTCAGAAATCCGGGGGCAGTTCCACCATATGTGCAACATGTCTCCTTTGGCCTCACCGCACCTCCAACAGAGGTCTGTGGAAGCGGGGTACCATCTCTTTACTTTTTCTGGAGTGGCATACCATTGTGACAATAATTTATAAGAATTTTCTTGTAGCCTAGTACTAATAGAGCACTTATGGGCCAAAATACATGCGTTTTGCCACTGCAGATCTGTAAAGCGAGTCTGGAGTGACGATTCCCATTGGTCTCTGAAACGCACCTGGTCTGCACTCCCCTGCTGCTGGAGGCAATTGCACATAAGTGAGGTCGTCCTCTCCACCGGCCTGCCTTCCAAGCAAATAGTTTCAAAAGGGGTAGGGTCTCTCAGCATCTCCCTCCGTCTCATGGGTGCCATGACATAATGACATGCCTGCCTGTAGTTCCAGGAGGAAAGCACCAGGGGTTCGGGGCCACTCAGCAAGTTGTCCTGAGAGATAAACTGTCCAGACTGAGTCAAATGTAGAGCCAGAAGGGGTAACGGCCCCTTCCAGGCGAATGTACTTGTATCTTCTCCCGGAGGGAAATCCGGATTGTTCAACAAGGGGGTCAAAGGTCCCGGTGAAGTAGCAATTGAATATTCTGTGGAGGATTTATGAAAGGCTTGTAGGGTTGCCCTAATAAGAGGGTGTTGTAGCAACTCTGGGGGACGTTTAGCCCAGGGTATCCACGGGGAGAACTTTAAAGGAGTGTGGGAGCCAGCTTCTTCCAAAGCTACCCAGTCTTTATTCTCAGAATGGCAATGCCAATCTATAACTCTGGCCAAGTGTGCGGCATAATAATAAAGCTTAAAGTTCGGGAAGCCCAAGCCTCCCGCCGCCTTTGGCCTCATCAACAGGCGAAGGCCAACGCGCGGCCTCCTGCCCGCCCAAACAAATTTCCAGAGTACAGACTGTAATTGCCTGAAAAAGCTGACCGGTACCGCGATTGGTAGGGTGCGAAAAAGATAAAGCAATCTAGGGAGTACCACCATCTTTATTATTGCTGCTCTCCCAAACCATGAAAAAAATTTCAGGGACCATTTCGCTAAGTCAGATTGAATCCGCCTCAGCATGGGTGTAAAATTGCTAGAGAAAGCACTGTCAAGTTGAGAGGGCAGCAAGATTCCCAAGTACTTAAGCGTATTCACTTCCCAACGAAAGGAGTTGTTGGTCTGAGCCTGATCTAAAACCTCGGGCGGGAGGGAAATATTCATGGCTTCCGACTTAGAATAATTAATTTTTAAATTAGAAACATAGCCATAGATAGAAAATGCCTTCAATAGGTTGGGGATAGAAGCGTGGGGCTGAGTCAAAAAAAACAACAGATCATCAGCGTATGCAGCAGTTTTGTAGGATTTAGAGCCTATCTGGAAGCCCGTAATATCAGGGATTTGATTAACGACACGTATGAAGGGTTCCAATGAAAGTATAAATAGAAGGGGCGACAGGGGGCAGCCCTGTCGTGTCCCATTTTTAATAGTTACCGGTTCTGAAAGGGATCCATTAATTTTTAACTGAGCCGTGGGGTTCACGTACAGGGAGGAAATCCAGGACATCATGTGGGGTTTCAGACCTATGTGGGCACAAGTAGCCAACAAATAATCCCACGCGACCCTGTCGAAGGCCTTCTCCGCATCCGTTGACAGGAGAAGGCCCTCGAGTCCCAATCTGCGGCAGTGGTATGTCAAGTTCAGGGCCTTGATCACATTATCCTTGGCTTCCCTCCCCGGCATGAACCCAACCTGCTCTGGACCAATTATTTGAGGCAAAAAGGGGCGCAGGCGGTTCGCGATAATTTTGGCTAAAATTTTTAAATCCAGGTTAAGAAGAGAAATGGGCCTGTAACTTGCGCACTCCGATGGGTCCTTGCCTGGTTTAGGGATCACCGTGATATGAGCCCCCAAAAACGTGGCAGGAATTTGGTGAGGGTCCATAAGAAAATTAAGGGTTTTTAAAAGTGGGGCTTCCAGAACGGTCCCGAACGTCTTATAGTAAAGGGCCGACAGCCCGTCAGGTCCTGGGCTCTTTCCGGGCTTGAGGGTTTTAATGGTAAGGGATAACTCTTCTGAGGAGATCGGTCGTTCCAGAGATTCCGCATCCTCAGGGGAGAGCGATGGTAGGCCGCTCTGTTGCAAATAGTCCTGAATGATTTGGGTCCTGTCACCCCCCAACTCCCCAGGTTTGTGTTGGAGGGGAATGTCATAGAGTTTGGAATAGAAACGGTGAAAACTCTCCGCAATCTCGTCCGTTCTATTCGTTAGCCGGCCGTCACTGGTTTTGATCGCCATTATGTTAACTAAGGAGGCCTCTTTTAACGCCCTCACCAAAAACTTCCCCCCCTTATCCCCGTGCTCATAATAAATTTTGTGCTTAAGGAAAAGCGCGCGTTTACTACGAGCTTCCAAGATGTCTCGGAGCTCGCCGCGTGTCGCCAAAAGTTCCTGGGCTTTTTGAGCGTCCAGGGATTGTTTATGCTGGGCCTCCAGACCGGCAATTTTGGCTAAAAGGGACTTAATCTGTTTTTCGGCCTCCCGCTTGTGGGCAGCTCCTACTCTGATGAGCTCCCCCCTCATGACGCACTTATGTGCCTCCCAAATTGTTAAGGGGGAGAGATCATCAGAGCTATTTTCAGAGAAATAGTGGCGCAAAACGTCAGTCAGTTTTGGTAGTAGTTCAAAATCTAACAACAAGGAGGAGTTCAGACGCCACATGCATGGTTTCGGCCTATGAGCTGTACGCCCAATACAGAGGGAGGTAGGTGCATGGTCCGAGATCGATTGGATACCTATGTGTGCCCCACTTAACACCGGCAAATCCTTCTGCGTAATAAAAATGTAGTCTATGCGCGCATATTTATCATGGGGTGCTGAGTAGCAAGTAAAATCTTTACCGGACGGGTTCAGGGTGCGCCACGAGTCTACCAACGTTACCGAGTGCAAAAGATTCTTGATACGTTTCAAAACCCCGTAAGTCACACTAGATTTGCCCGAAGACGTATCCTGGGAGGGGTTTAGTGGTATATTGAAATCCCCCCCGAGCAAAATACCACCCTCTGCAAAACCCTTGAGTTCCTCAATAAGGTGTCTGCAGAAAGTTATATGGGCCCTGTTTGGGAAATATACGTTAGCCAACGTCATCGGGACCGTTCCCCAGGTCCCCTTCAAAAACAGGTACCTACCATCAGGGTCCACTAGTTGCTGAGTGACCTCGAAACCCGCCGCTTTATGCAGCAAAATCGTGACTCCTTTGGTCTTAGCCAAGGGATTTGTGGCATGATATGCCATAAGGAAATTTTTATGTCGAAGGGTAGGAATTTTAGTGGACTGGAAATGCGTTTCTTGTAGAAAAACAAACATAGGTTTTACCTTATTAAGTTCTCTGAGCAAGGAAGAGCGCTTCTCCGGGGTATTCAGGCCTCGGATGTTGTGAGATATTAGGGTAGGACCGTGTCCCAGCCACGAGTACGCCATTGTGAAGGCACTCCACCCGCTCCTCGCAGCCTTGCAACCTGAAAGAAAAAGACACAGAAAAGGAGGAGAAGGCAAAGAAAGAAGAGAACAGAAGAGGGGTAAGGGGGGAGGGAAATAATAGGGGAGATAGGGATCTAGCCCGTGGGTTCAGGCTATATAACTGGGGGAAAAAGAGAAGAACCTGCCTGCAGTACACACGACTGCAAGCTTTATATTAAAGTGTGAGCAGTATCCGTGCACAGTAACGGCACAACACTACTCACTTGCGGGGTAAGTGGGAGGAACTCTGAGCAGAGAATGCTAGGGTACGTCTGAACTATTTGTAGTCTGCAACGAGTACCAAAACAATCAACCAAACTGAGATCCATATGGGAGAGCTGGAATCAGAAGGCCCCGCAGTCCAACAAAGCTGAAAATGAAAACACAAGTAAAAGTTCCTTGGCAGTATATATAAAAAAAAAAAACAGGACTAAATTAAGCATAAATGATGATTCATAAAACAATAAACGGGTCAGCACAGGATAAAGATTAAAAGTAGGATATCAACCAGGGATAAAGAAAAACTTCAGGCTGAGTTCCAATAGGCAGTCAATCAGCCGCACGGGCTATAAACTAACGGCCGCAGCCAGCAGCCTCCGGTTCCCAGCCCATCCAACCCGAGTTCATGTAAAGACCCCGGTATAGGGCAGCAAGGACCATCTCCAGGAGTCAAGCAGGTTGCTCAGGGGCAGTCACGCTGTCTAGGAGGGTGAACCGGAAGGGATGAGCGGCTCGGGCCTTGGCCTCCAGATCTTCCCATCTTGCTTCTCTTAGGCGGAGGTTTAGCAGGGGATGAGTGGGGTGTGTTCACAGGACTGCAATCAGTCGGAGGAAGCCTAAACTCCACATACCAGTCAGGTAGCTCCGTGAACGGGATGTTTAGGGCATTACAAAAGTCTGGCAACTCCTCCGGCATCCGCAACACGAATTGCCTCCCATCCAGCGTGGCCTGCAAGGTAAAAGGGAATCGCCACTTGTAAACGATCCCCCTGGTCCTGAGAACTTCTAGAAGTGGGCGCAACGCCCGCCTGTTGCGCAAAGTGATAGGTGACAGGTCCTGGAACAGGGAGATCTCACTGTCATTAAAGAACACATGCTCATTTTTCCGTGCTTGAGATAGGATCTCCTCCTTAAGTGGGAAGCTTTGAAGGCAGCAGACAATATCCCTGTGGGGTGCGGAATCCGAAGGTTTCACTCTCAGGGCCCTGTGCGCTCGCACTAGGTCTATGGGGGTATCAATCGGGTTCTCCAATAAATTGTTGAAGATTGATCTTAGGGTGGAAGGGATTTGTTCGGGGCCCACCGATTCCGGGACCCCCCTCACCCTTAGATTGCTCCTCCTGCCTCTGTTGTCGAGGTCTTCTAAATGACGATTAATTTCAATCAGATGGGCAGAGTGTGATGCAGCGGTGGCTTCCAGCCTGACTATGGCTCTGTCCCTCCTGCCCTCCGCCCTCTCCATAGTAGCCATCTTCTCAGTTAGTGATAATAAGTCCGCTTTTAAGTCAGTAATGGCAGAGAATAGAGTAGATTTAATATCTGTGGCAATGGAAGTCATGTCACCTAATGTAAGAGGGTGATTGGGATGTCCCGATCCGCTTACCGCGTCCTCCGCCGCTGACTGGGACCCATCGCTGAGTTCTTCCTCTTCGCCTCGTGCCGGCGCCATCTTGGTCGGCGTGTTGCGGCCGGAGCGGGTCTGGGTGGCAAAGATATCCTGGATGCTGCGAGCGCACGGGGGAGCCGAGGACCGGCCCGGTCGTGTCCCCGTGTTGTGGCGCCCCGATTTGCTCATTTTCGCCTGCGGTACTGCCAAGGAGAAGGCTACAGGACTGCGGGTCTCCCGGAGCTCTGGGTTCAGGCAGCCATTCTCCGCGCGCGCCAAGCCACGCCCCGACGAGGATGGTTTTACCTTGAAATATAATTTGCAGCTGTTTTTAAAGTTGAAAAAACCCTTTACTTTCACCAGAAAACTGGTCAGGCAGAGGAATTTTCGGTTCAAATGGAGTATTTGTAGCGGTAGTAGTAGAAGGAGATTGCACCTTGATGAGCTCTGTGGCCATCTCCTGGACTTGATGGGATAAACGGCAAAGTTCCTGTGCACATAAATGAGGCTGTTGAGGATCCATGATAGTCTCCCCTTTTAATGTATGGCTCGTGATAATGTCAGGCTAGGAGCAGATAACGGGTACCAGTTCAAATGTGCTCATTATGCAAGAGTTCAATTAACAAGAGCACATACCATGAGCAGGTCTAAGCAGAGCAGATCAACTGGAACTTGTAGTTCACCGCTGTAAATGAAGGCAGATGTAGGTTGGACCTTGTAGTTCACCTCTATCGATGAAGGTAGAGGTTGGCTAGGCAGCCAAGTAGTAATGTTGAGTCTGGCAAAAAATCAGGCAAAGGGTAGTCTAGGCAAACTAGGTTATGCACAGGTAGATCAGAGTCCAAACGGTACCAAATCAGAAGTGAGCAAAGCAGGGTCCAAAACTAGCCGGGACATGCATGAAATATACAGAGCAGATATCAGCTGGGTCAAGCAGTAGCACACAAAGGTAACAACTATCACGAGCACTGGTAGTATGCTGATACAGGTGATTTAAAGGTGAGCTAACCAGTCACCTTTGCTTCCCAGGCAAATGCTGTGTCAGGTGAGCTGGGTCTTAAAATGGATCATAGTACTGACAGTAGGGGTGCAACAGATAAAAAAACTCACGGATCGGATCATTCCTCGGATTGGATCCTTATTCGGATCAGCAAATAATGAATTTGCAAAAACCTGTGAAAATCTCATCACCATATAGTCACCACTGTAATATCCACAATCTCCCCCACTGTAATATTGGCCGAGTATGGCTGGGTATCGCAGAGTATCGCAGGGTATGGCTGGGTATGGCAGGGTATCACCGAGTATGGCTGGGTATCACTGACTATGGCTGGGTATCACCGAGTATTGGCTGGGTATCGCCAGAGTATTGGCTGGGTATCGCCAGAGTATTGGCTGGGTACGGCAGAGTATTGGCTGGGTACGGCAGAGTATTGGCTGGGTACGGCAGAGTATTGGCTGGGTACGGCAGCGTATTGGCAGGGTACGGCAGCGTATTGGCAGGGTACGGCAGCGTATTGGCAGGGTACGGCAGAGTATTGGCAGGGTACGGCAGAGTATTGGCAGGGTACGGCAGAGTATTGGCAGGGTACGGCAGAGTATTGGCAGGGTACGGCAGAGTATTGGCAGGGTACGGCAGAGTATTGGCAGGGTACGGCAGAGTATTGGCAGGGTACGGCAGAGTATTGGCAGGGTACTGCAGAGTATTGGCAGGGTACTGCAGAGTATTGGCAGGGTACTGCAGAGTATTGGCAGGGTACTGCAGAGTATTGGCAGGGGTATTGCAGATTATTGGCAGGGTATTGTAGAGTATTGGCAGGGTATTGCTAGGGTATGGAGGGATGGCTGCTTCTATCCCACCTCTCCCCTCCACTGTACAGATTAGTACAGAGAGGGGAGAGAGAAACCGGCGTCATGACATGACGCCGGTTTGTTTACAAGTGATCGCTCCGTCGGAGTGATCACATTGTAAATGGCTTGGGTGTAAAAAGATGGCCGCCGCTTCGGAGCTAGGCCGAAGCCGCGGCCTTTCCTAAGGCCGTGACCGAGGAGCGCTCCGCGGATCACGCCATGTGCCGATCCGAGCGGGGTGACCCGTTCGGATCACGGATCGGTGACGATCCGTTGCACCCTTAACTGACAGTACCCCCCCCCCCCCCGTTCTTGAGGGGTTGCTCCTGCACCCCCCGGCTTTCCACTTTAGATGTTGGCTGGACCTTGTAGTTCACTGCTGCAGATGAAAGTAGATGTTGGCTGGACCTTATAGTTCACCACTGAAGATAAAGGTAGTAATTTCGAGTCTGGCACTACAGTAGAATTAGGCAAACGTAGTCTAGGCAAGCTGGGTCATACACAGGTAGATCACAGTCCAAATGGTACCGAATCAGAAGCGAGCAAAGTAGGGTCAAAAACTAGCCAGGTCATACATGAAATACACAGAGCAGATATTAGCTGGGTCAAGCAGCATCACACAAAGGTAACAACTCTGTCACGAGCACTGGTGGTATGCTGATACAGGTGAATTAAAAGGTGAGCTGACCAACCTACTGTTTCTCAGGCAAAGGCTGTGTCTGTTTTGCTGGCTCTTAAAGGGATTCTAGTACTGACAGGCCACATGGGAGGCGCTTCACAGGTGCCATTTCTAGCGCTAAAACGCCTGAAAAATGCCTCAGTGTGAAAGGGGTCTAAACCAGCTATCTACAATCCTAAAATACCAGACCTGTTCATGTAAGTTGTAAATGTAAATATAAAATAAGACAGCCAGCAAATCCTTCATTATCTTTCCCCTTACAGCTTTCAAAGTTTGTAAAGCTGGCTACTCGGTAAGTTCCAATATCCAAATATTTATTTTGCTACATGGAAAAGCACAGAGGATGCCGCTAATAAGTTTCGGCCATGGTGGCCTTAATCATAGCATTCTAAAGTGTATGCCTGGAAGGGCTGTGTTTACCCGCACAGGTGATCCATGCTTTGGTGAGATATAAGAGGTCTTAAAAAACCCTGATGAATCTTTTTTTGAGAAAGAGACTGAAGACAGTATTCTCTAACTTTCTCTGCAGCCTTAGCCGCAATCCAGATGAATGAATAGAAGTCTTTGTATAGAGGCTCCTATTCATTCACAAACTGAAGCATGGTAAACACAGCTTGCTGATCATTAACTCAGGAAAGGAAGGGGGCTGTTCACCCCGATATCGATTTCCCATGTCTGCCCCAGCAGCATATGACGTTTGCAGGAGGGGAAGTCAGCCAGCAGCACTGTGTTTGTGGAGCTGACAAGGGGACGTATTGGGATATTTTTAATACAGTGGAACCTTGGATTACGTGCACAATCCATTCCAGAAGAATGCTTGTAATCCAAAGCACTTGCATATCAAAGCAAGTTTCCTCATAGAAGTCCATGGAAACAAAGAAAATTTGTTCCGCATTGACTTCTATTACATGCAATGCCGCATGTGGCCAGAGGCTGGGGGTTCGGGAGAACCTCGGAAATACTCAGGGACAGCTCGGAAACACTCAGGAACTGAGTCATGTTTCCCTTTGGAAAGATTCAGATTCTGTCCCATAGCCAAAACAGGAAGTGAGAGGAAATCTCTCCCCCTCTATTCCTGTTCTGGGGACAACCCAAAATGTGTGATTTCCTTTTACTTTTAGCGATAATGCTAAACAGAGTGAATCTCCCTAATGAGAGCACAGACAGCAACAAGATATCACAGGGGTTCTAATCCATCGCCACTCTATCCAAAACTGAAAAAAGAAAAACTCCCTTTAGTTATAATGTAAGAGTTAAACACTGGATATTATCAATACCATTATGAAGTTTAACTGGTTGTTCAGCTGTCACTGAACACACTTACCAGAATATTGGCAGATGTTGCAGTTTCTAACAAATGCAAAACCTCTTGCCGCCAACTCCGTTTAAGCAACTGATCAAGAAGAGCATCAAAAACACCTTCATCAAAATTCGTTCTGTGTAGATATTTGCTGTAGTATTCTCTGAATACCAAAACTAGCAAAAAACGAAAACAAAACAAAACATTGTTATACATTTTTTTAAATGCTTACAGTATTTGACTTTTAGAATACGAAGTAGGGTTGTCCCGATACTAGTATCGGTACCGATATCGAGCATTTGCCCGAGTACTTGTATACGGGCAAATGCTCCGATGCTTCACCTGATACCTGGACAATCAGTGTGATCGGTGCGGAGGGGGAGTTACAAGAACCGATCACCCTGTATGGATTTCAATAAAGCCTGACAGCCGTTTCTCCACTTCTCTCCTCCCCCCTCCCTCCTTTCAGCTGCTTTAATTAAATCTACACAGAGGTGATCAGTGCTTGTAACTGCCCCCAAAGGCGCACTGATCACCGCTGACTGGCCCTGTATTCTCCTCCAGTCCCCCTCTGTTCTGCTGCTGTCCCCCTCTGTTCTCCTCCGTGTCCCCCTCGATCTTTCAGGATAGAGTGCGGAGGTAGGAGCTAGTAAATCTTTCCGAATGAACCCGTCAGTGATAACTGACTCTGTCCATTCACGTAACTGAAACATCGTAACCTGTGCTTACTATGCTTCAGTTTATGAATGGAGAGGAGCCTCTGTCTCCTCTGCATTCATTTTCAGTGCAGCTGAGGCTGCTGAGAAGGGGACTGGGAAACATGTGTCCTCAGTCCCTTTCCCTGTCTCAAAGGGGAGATGTCAGGGGTCTGTAAGACCCTTGATATCTTACCAAAGCCCCCCAACAGGGCAAATAATAAAAAAAAAAAAAAAAAAAAGAATTGCAATAAATAAAAAGAAATTAATTGTAAGAAAATAAAAAACACTGACACGGTTAACTCCTCCCCCCCCAAAAAAGAAAGCATTGTAAAAAATAAAATTGTAAAAACAAAAAAACTACTGCCACACGTGCCACTGCCACATGACATTGAAAAAAAAGTATCGGTAATCAGTATCAGCGAGTACTTGGAAAAAAAAAAGTATCAGTACTTGTACTCGGTCTTAAAAAAAAATGGTATCGGGACAACCCTAATATGAAGTGTGCATATGAATGTGCAAAGTGCTCATGTTCACAAGCAGCTACTGGCAGCCACGGAAGCCTAACACCTTGACTCCCAGCTGGTGATTGCTGTCAGGTGACACTGAATACATAACTCATTTTGCCAACCCTACTTATGACATAGGAGACAATCCACTGGATAAAAACCTAGAGAAATATATTTGTCCATAGGTTGATTGGCCTATTGTGTACAGTTGTCGTTTGTTTCAACATGTTAGTGGCACTTGTTAATGTCCTCATGTGGAAGCATTCCCTATTTATGATAGCTGTTATGTTACATATGATGGCTATTGTGATACTCTATTTAATAAAAATATTTGAATGTAAAAACCTTAAAATGTAACACCCTTTCTGCTGTGCACAAAATTCTCTAACATTGGTAAAATGGTACAAAAATGGAATGCGAGTGGACTTAATCTTGCTGCTCGCCTATACAGGCTTTGTTAAAGGGGTCGTTAAGGCAGTGCTCACAATCATTGCCAGCCCCTCTGCTAGGATAACATGTAGAATATAGTGTATGTTTTTTAAAATTCATCTTCTAAATACCTAATTTTCTCCTCACCGATCACATGACCGCCCGTCGTTCTCTTCCTCCGATGTATGCACTACAGAGGGAGTGGCCGAGATCTCCCTGTGATGTCTGCTGGGTGATCACGTGGCCTCCCTCTGTAGTACATACATCGGAGGAAGAGAGAGACGGGTGGTAATGTGACCACTGAACGGCGAGGAGAAATAAGGTCTAGAAGATGAATTTTAAAAAATGACATACGCGTAGACTATATACTACATGTTGAACAGTAGATGACATGGCTCCCCAAATCATCATGGACTGTGGAACATTTTGCATTTCATTTGGAATTTAAGGTTCCAGAGTCTGGAGGAAAAGTGAAGAGGCACAGATTCCAAGTTGCTTGAGGTCCAGCGTGAAGTTTCCACAGTCAGTGATGATTTTGGGAGCTGTCATCCGCTGGAGTTGGTTCGCTGTGTTTTATCAAGTCTAAGTCTTTTAGCAGCCGTCTACCAGGAAATTCTAGAGCACTTTAGGCTTTCCTCTGCTGACCAGCTTTATGGAGATGCTGATTTCATATTCCAGCACGACTTGGCACCTGCCCACACTGCCAAGAGTATCAACCCCTGGTTTAATGATCACTGTGCTTAATTGGCCACCAAACTCACCTGACCAAAACATCATATAGAATCTGTGGGGTATTGTCAAGATAAGATAAGACACACCAGACCCAACAATGCTGAGAAGTTGAAGGCCGCTATCAAAGCAACCTGGGTTTCCATAACACCTCAGCAGTGCAACAGGCTACATGCCATGCCACATCGCATTGATGCAGTAATTCATGCAAAAGGAGCCCTGACCAAGTACTATTTTTGAGCTACTGAATTCTGGATTTACACTAGCTGCAAGTCATAATTATCAAATAAAATAAAGGAATGCTTGAAATATATCACTTTGTGTGTAACACATCTATACAAAAAAAAAAAAAAGTTTCACTTTTTGAATTTAATCACTGAAATAAATTAACTTTTTGATGATATTCTAATTTTACGAGATGCACTTGTATGTTATACACAGAAAATGAAAACAAGCACTTATCCATACATAAATAAAATTACCACAAAAACAAAACAAAACAAAAAAAACACATGACCTTTTCCAGCAGAAAACACTGAATAGATATACATTTTTTTCCCAACTGCATTGCAATGCAAAGCTACAAACCCCAACTACACACAACCTACAAGAAAGTGAGAGCAAAGACCTTTGGGAGAGAAACTTGTCTTACATTTTGTACTTACATGCTCGTTGTAGAAAACTTGTACGCTTTTCATTTATCATTATACGCAAAACATCCATACACAGCTGAAGAAGAGAAAAAACAAGATTTTGAAAACTCAAAAATAAAATTTTTGGACTCATCACAATATCGTTTTCTTGAAGTGTATTGAGACACATGCAAAGTCTTTCACCTTCATCTTACACTACCACCTACAGGAGGATTGGGCAATTGCAAGAATAAAAAATAAATAAATAAAACAAACAACTGTAGGCCAGCCCAGGATAACCATTCCTACTACAAGCAGGTCTCAGTAAATTAACAAAGTAGTAATGAGAGCATAATCAGAGAGAAATGAGACCTGCTATACAGGTGTGTCTCAAAAAAATGTGAAGATCATCAAAAAGTTTAATTTATTTCAGTAATGCAATTCAAAAAGTGAAACTATGTTATATAGATTCATTACACACAGAGTGATCTATTTTAAGTATTTCTTTTTTAATTTTGACGATTTATGGCTAGTGAAAACTCGAAATTCAGTATCTCAGAAAATTAGAATATTGTGAAAAAATAGGATTTTTTGTACTCCCCGTAAAAACCTTTTCTCTGTAATTCACCGACTGACACAGCTCCTCTCTTAGCCATTGGGTTTATACGCCACCTTTAGGAGAAGACTAGGAATAACATGTTATGAAAAACACAGAACTTTTAGTTCCACCCAAGGGGCGGTCCCTTAGGTAACAACCCCCCAGCCTGCCATGCAGCCTCAGTACATCAACAAGCAGTATAACGTAAAGACAAAATAGGAGAGGCGGGTGCTGTGTCAGTCAGTGAATTACAGAGAAAAGGATTTTACGGTGAGTACAAAAAATCCTATTTTCTCTTATATTCACCGACTGACATAGCTCCTCTCTTAGCCATTGGAACGTCCCCAAGCAGTGCCAAAACGAGGGGTGGGAAAACAGCATAAAAACTTCATCCACCATGGCAAGTGGGAACTAGTATAAATTTTACCCACAAATGACAGTGTGTGGAAAAACCACCACAAAAACAGGGTGCTCCTTAAGAGAGGGACACTACCCTCAAACCGCACCAAAACTGCGGTGCATCAACTTAAAAGGTACTGCGTTTTTACCCAAAAAAACAGGAAAAAAGGAAAAATTGTATATGCAATTGCAACTACACAGCCGCTTGCAAAATTTTGCGTCCAAAGCAGGCATCAGCCGATGCACTGACATCTACCTTGTAGAATTTTATAAAGGTGTGAACAGACGACCAGGTCGCCGCTTTACACACTTGAGCGACAGATGCTTGATGTCAGAAGGCCCAAGACGTTCCAATTGCCCTGGTGGAGTGGGCCGTGACTGGAAAGGGGGGCACCTGCCCCTTCAAGGCGTAATCCTGTACTACAATCTGTCTGATCCACCTGGAAATGGTGGCTGGCGAGACCGCCATGCCTTTTTTCAGACCAGCCACCGAAACAAACAAGGAGTCTGAATTAACAAAGGGAGCCGTAGCAGACAAATACACCCTCAGAGCCCGGACCACGTCCAGGGAATGGAGGGCCGCCTCCTTAGGATGTGTCGGCTTAGGACATAGAGATGGTAACACAATATCTTTGTTGATGTGAAACGCGGAGACCACCTTCGGCAGAAAAAACGGTTGCGGACGCAACACCGCCTTATCCTTGTGTGTATAACCAGGTAGGGAGACTTGCAGGACAAGGCCGGCAGTTCTGAAACCCTCCTGGCCGATGTAATGGCCACTAGAAAAACACTTTCTGGGAAAGAGTCAACAGAGGAATCTCTATAATATTTTCAAATGACTGTCTTTGCAGCACCAATAATACCAGATTCAGATCCCACGGGGAAAACGGTGGACGCACCGGAGGAACTATGTGTTGCACCCCTTGAACAAAAGTGCTCACTAGAGAGCGAGACGCCAGGGGTCGCTGAAAAAAGACTGATTTGTCCCTTAATGGTGCTCAAAGCCAACGTCTAGTCTACTCCTTGCTGAAGAAACAGTAGGACCCTGGATATAGAAAAAGAGGGTGGATGCCATCCTTTCTCCTCACACATGGAGATGTAGGCCTTCCAGGTATGATGATTTATCTTTCGGGAACAAGATTTCCGAGCTCTCAGCATAGTTGAGATCACAGAGTCCTAAAGACCCTGGTTCCTCAACACTTGGCTCTCAATAGCCATGCCATTAAAACCAGCGATGGTAAAGCAGGATGGAGAATCGGACCTTGAGACAGAAGGTCTTCTCGAAACAGCAGTCGCCAGGGAGCATCTGCCACCAGGCGCACTAGGTCTGCGTACCAGGGACGCTGAGGCCAATCTGGGGAAATCAGTATTACTGGGATCCCATCAGCCTCCACTCTGCGAAGCAGACGTGGTAACAGTTTTAGTGGAGGAAAGGCATAAATAAGCTGGTACTGATCCCACGGAGCCACCAGCGCTTCTGACACATTTGCCCAGGGATCCTTTGTCCTGGACACGAATCTCGGCACCTTCTGATTGAGATGGGAGGCCGGAAGATCCACGTCTGGTGTGCCCGACGGCAGGCACAGTAAGGCTGCTTTCACATTGCAGCGGGAGCGGCGTCGGCGGTAAAGTGCCGCTATTTTTAGCGGCGCTTTACCGTCGTTTTAGCGGCGGTGTGCGGGCGCTAGCGGGGTGGTTTTAACCCCCGCTAGCGGCCGAAAAGGGGTTAAACCCGCCCGCAAAGCGCCGCTGCAGCGGCGCTTTGCCGGCGGTATTGCCGCGGTGTCCCATTGATTTCAATGGGCAGGAGCGGTTTAGGAGCGGTGAATACACCGCTTCTTCACCGCTGCAAAGATGCGGCTGGCAGGACTTTTTTCACCGTCCTGCCAGCGCATCGCTCCAGTGTGAAAGCCCTCCGGCTTTCACACTGGAGTTAAAGGGGCCGTTTTTTTTCAGGCGTTACACAGGCGCTATTTTTAGCGCTGTAACGCCTGAATACCGCCCCAGTGTGAAAGCAGCCTAACTGAACACCTCCAGATGCAATGCCCATTCTCCTGGGTCCAGCATTTGGCGACTTAGATAGTGCGCCTGCCAGTTATCCACTCCCGGGATGTAAACGGCCAATGGGGCCGGTACATGTCACTCTGCCCACTGAAGGATGTGAGCGACCTCCCGTGAGGCGGCCGAGCTTCTTGTTCCTCCTTGGTGATTGACGTATGCCACAGCTGTGGCGTTGTCTGACTGGATCCTGATTGGATGCCCTCGCAGTCTTATCGAACATGCAGAGAGGCATAGCCTGATCACTCTCAGTTCGAACAGTGAGACAGGCAACTTGGATTCCTCGGCCGACCAAAGGACCTGGGTCGACTAAACTGCAATTACTCCACCCCAGCCAGTTAAGCTGGCATCCGTTGTGATCAGTGTCCATTTCAGAGGTAGGAATGACTTTCTGGACTGAAGTGCCGGGGACCTCAGCCACCAGATCAGGGAATCCCTGACTAACTGGCTCACCTGAATCTGCCGATCCAGGGACAACAGAGATTTGTCAAAATCTCCTTCTGCAGGACTCTGGTGTGGAACTGGGCATATGGTGCTGCCTCGAAGGCAGCTACCATGAGTTCATGGACTTGCATGCAGAAGCATAGCGGCGACCACTTGCGGTTCATCAGCAGTTTCACCGCGACTCAGAGTCAGCAGCTTGTCTGAAGAAAGAAACACTCTCGCTTCCATGGAGTCCAGCAGCAAGCCTAGGTACTCCAAATGAAGAGTCGGCACGATCACCGACTTCTTTAGATTCAACAGCTACCCAAATTCCTGCAGGGTCTGCATGGTGATCGCCATATCCTGCTCTAACTCTGAGGCGGAAGATGCTCTCAGGAGATGGTCTAGGTATCCCATGATTGCAATCCTGTGTTGCTGTAGCCACGCCAAAACAGGAGCCAATACCTTGGTAAAGACTCGGGGGGCTGATGCCAAACCAAAAGGGAGAGCCACAAAATACGACTACTGAGCGAACTGATTCCATTCTGAACATTTGTACTTTTACAAAGTAATTGAGGGCTTTTAGATCCAAGATTGTAGTCCCCAAGAAGGAATGGGTACGTCCAAACAGGTTTGAGTAGAATCCCTGGAAACGTTACGAGTCCGGAACAGGTACTATTACCCCACGACTCAACAGGTCCCTTACCGCCCCAATAAGGGCCTCCCAGCGAGCCGGAAGTACGGGTATGCTGGAGAGGAATCTGTTTTGCGGCCAAGATAGGAACTCTATCTTGTAGCCTGAGGAAATCAGATCGCAGAACCATTGGTCGAACAGCCCAGAGGTCCACCGGGCTGCAAACTCCCGAAGGTAAACCTTCATGTGGTAGCACTTTTGCTCGCAGGATTGTTAGGCTTGCAGTTCCAGTGACGCTTTGGTCCTTCAACGGTCATCCTATCGGGCTGGGGATGCTTGGTCGAAGCTCCGGGCGGATGAAAAAGCTGTTTATGAGCAGAAAAGGAGGGCCCTTGCCTACAGCGTGGCTCCTTAGCCTTCCTGGCCTGTGGGAGTAAAGTACTCTTACCACCTGTGGCATTTTTAATACTGTCATCCAAAGAGGCACCAAAGAGCCGGTCGCCAAGGAAGGGAAGATCCGTCAGGGCTTTTTTGGATGCCTGGTCAGACCAGCATTTTAACTAAATCAGGCGCCTCAGCACCACTGCTGACACTGAAGCCCTGGATAACAGAGGGAGAGTATCCAGGACCGCGTCACAAACGTACTAAAGGCCTTGCACTAGTTGGCCTGCTAGTTCCACGCAGACAGGAGAAGCCTTTTCTCCCAATTCGCAGTGCAAACGTTTTTCCCACTCGGATGCCAGTACTGGTCGCATGGTTGACCCCACAACCGTAAACAAGGAGCGAGCCACTGCCTCAGCCTTCTTGGCCGTGGGGTCCTTAAATGCAGGAGTCCCCTCTACCGGGATTGTGGTTACTTTCTTTAACCTGTATACTGGGGGGTACACGGCCAGGGGAGCTGACCATTTTTTGAGAAGGCTCTCCTCAAAGGGGTAGCGCACCACCATATACTTGGGGACCAAAAGGGTCCGTTGCGGTCGACCCCATTCCTTGTAAATGAACTCCTCAAAATAAGTCAGATGCGGAAACACCTTAGGTGAATGGGCTGGCTTACGGGACCCAGAAGGGGCCGCTACATCAGCAAAGGGATCTGCTGGCTCCTGAATCTTCAGGGTATCACGCACAGGTGTAATAAATGCTCCAACAAGCGCTTTGACACGCACGGACCTGGATGGGGACTCAGCCTCACTGTCTGATCGGTCCTGGTCAGCGTCATCTGAAACGATAGAACAGGGGTCAACAGCCTCAGCAGGGCCTGAGTCTGCATCAGAGCTCTCCCCAGAGGACGGGGGGGGGGGGCAGGGGCCACTCTTTAGTACCTTTGCGCCCTGCCTCCATCTTGGCAACTAACGTATTGAGGACCACTGACAAAGCGTCCAGAGGCATCACACAATCTCCAATCAAAAAATATGGCTGCGCTAAAACTTATAAAACAAAATTATAAAGTGACATAATTTTTCTAATTTACAAAAAATCCCAAAAACATGCAAAAATAGTGCCAAAGTAATAATTTCCAGGCATATAAGCAGTCCAAAGAAAAGGAAAGATGGATAGGATGCTGAATCTTAGTCCATTTTCGGTGACTCTCAAAACCACCCTTTACACACGTAGCAGGTGCACCCAGAGTAGAAAGAGATTATCCACCACCAAATTAGAGGAGGCTTACCAGCTGTCAAGATCTCTTTTTAAGGAGATCATACGGGCTTGTAAAATGTTACGTTCCTGGTCCCCACACTGGGCTCTGTTGGTAACACCAATCTATCTGCTCCCTCTTTATGGTATATCTCGTTCCACCACAATCATTTAGTTCGGCAAAGAGAGAAGAAAAAAAGCTCCCATAGCATAATTCCATAAAGATTTATTAAAATATAAAAAGTAAAGTAACAACTCACGAATTCCCAGCAGAGTGTAAGCGTATAGCGTATAAAAAAACGAGCCGAGCGGCTCTCTCTTGTTTGCACTGCCCGCCCTTCCGGATTAACGTGGAAATGCGGTGACGTCAGCATGCCGCTCACCCTACGTCGTTTCGTCAAAAGTGACTTCTTCCTGGCGAACCGGTTGCAATTGCCTGGATTTCCTGGGGAAGAAACACCAGTTTCTGAAGCAATGCTGACCCTACCCTGTCTGCCACCTGATGGGGACTTCGGACAGTGATGGTCCCACCCTCCTAACTGCTGCTGGCTGAGGGGCTCTTTCCCGCAGGACTCACCACCCTGACTGGTTCTGCGCTGTCCAGCTAGTAGTGTCTGTGTCCCTTGTCAGCTCCCAGGTGCATAGGAGATCACACTGTCATCCAAAGCTGCTGTTTATGGCGCTGAAAATGGGCGAGCGTCCAGTATAAAGGACATAAACACAGGGAAAATGGCCACTGAGCTACAGGAAAGCATGCTGTTCCTTAAGACTGACCAAGAAAATGTGCTCAGGCTTCAAGAAAATGGCAGCTGAGCATCCAGTATAAAGGACAAAAACACAAGAAAAATGGTTGCCAAGCTATAGGAGAGCATGCTGCTCCTTGCCCTCACCTAAGATGGCCACTGAACACTGAATACCATGAGGGACAGAGAAATGGAGGTGAACAGTGCTGCAGCGATCACAGACACAGCCTCACCAGACAGCCCCCAGGGAGAGGTAAACACACATCAGGGCACAGCCAGCCAGTGCAGCCCCCCCAGGTGAGAGCTCCCCTGAAGAGCCCCTGCACATGACACACACCGCTCAGCAGCCACATGCAGCATCCCCCACAGGGAGGTAGGGAGATGAGGGACAGGAAGAGAAGAGAGGGAGGGGAGGGAAACCTGAATAGACCTCCCAGGGAATGCCCAGTTGCTCAGCCCCCACGAGGCAGGGATAGCTGTACTTACCAGTCCCGTAGAGCTGGGAGACATTCCATCACAGACCCACTCTCCGATCAGTAAGGGGTGGCTGCTGGCCACGGCACACTGACGCAGACATCAGTAACCAGGTCATATGTGTGCCCGGGGCCATTACGCCCACTGGCCGCCCCTGGAGCATGTCGTGGCCAACCCAGCGTGGAGCTCTGGTCTGCACACGCTCGCTGGCCAGGCTAGGCCCGGTCATATGTGTGCCCCGGAGCATTAAAGCTCACGACCACCTCTGGAGCTGAGGTACGTCCTGGCCGACCCAGCGTGTACCTCTGGTCTGCATACGCTTGCTGGCAATCCTAGGAAGACTACAAGGATGAGGGTATCCAGCCCATCACCCAGCCGGCTGTTGATAGCAGATCAGATTTAGCCTTGCGCAAAAAGAAAAGCTTCTGCAGAAAAAACAGGGACCGATGGGCCAACAGGGTTCCTAGGTCCTTCACTAGGCAAAGTAAAACTGAGGCTACATGGCAGGCTGGGGGGTTGTTACCTAAGGGACCGCCCCTTGGGCGAAACTAAAAGTTCTGTTTTTCATAACATGTTATGCCTAGTCTTCTCCTAAAGGTGGCGTAACAACCCAATGGCTAAGACAGGAGCTGTGTCAGTCGGTGAATATAAGAGAAAGTGCAATATTGTAGACTCATAAATGTCACGCTCTAATCAGCTAAGTAACTCAAAACACCTGTAAGGGTTTCCCGAGCCTTTAAATGGTCTCTCAGTCTGGTTCAGTAGGGTTACACAATCATGGGGAAGACTGCTGACTTGACAGTTGTCCAGAAGACAGTCATTGTCACCCTCCACAAGGAAGGCAAGTCACAAAAGGTCTTTGCTAAAGATGGCTGTTCACGAGTGCTGTATCCAAGCATATCCATGGAAAGTTGAGTGCAACCGCAGCCTTGAGAGGATCGTGAAGCAAAGGCTATTCAAGAATTTGGGAGAGATTTCATAAGGAGTGGACTACAGCTGGCGTCAGTGCTTCAAGAGCCACCACACACAGATGTATCCAGGACATGGGCTACAACTGTTGCATACCTTGTGTCAAGCCACTCCTGAACCAGGGACTTCATAAGCGTCTTACCTAGGCCAAGGAGAAAAAGGGCTGGACTGTTGTTCAGTGGTCCAAAGTCCTCTTTTCAGATGAAAATAAATTTTGCATTTCATTTGGAAATCAAGGTCCCAGAGTCTGGAAGAAGAGTGGAGAGGCATACAATCCACACTGCATAAGGTCTAGTGTGAAGTTTCCACAGTCAGTGATGATTTGGGGAGCCATGTCATCTGCCAGTGTCTTTTGAAGTCCAAAGTCAGTGCAGCCCTCTACCAGGAAATTCTAGAGCACCTCATGCTTCTCTCTGCTGACCAGCCTTATGGAGATGCTGATTTCATTTTTCCAGCAGGACTTGGCACCTGCCCATACTGCCAAAAGTACCAATACCTGGTTAAATGATCATGGTATCACTGTGCTTGTTTGGCCAACAAACTCGCCTGAATCCCCATACAGAATCTTTGGAGTATGGTCAAGAGGAAGATGAGAGACACCAGACGCAACAATGCAAATGAGCTGAAGGCCGCGGTCAAAGCAACCAGTGCTTCTATAATACCTCAGTGTCACAGGCTTATCGCCTCCATGCCATGCCACACTGATGCAGTAATTCATGCAAAAGGAGCCCTAACCAAGTATTGAGTGCATATTATACTGTACATGGACATTTTAGTAAGCCTACATTTCTGTATAAAAATCATTTTTTTATTGGACTTATGTAATATTTGAATTTCCTGAGCTATTGAATTGTGAGTTTTCACTAGCTGTAAGCCATAATCATCAAAATTAAAAGAAAAAAATGCTTGAAATATATCACCCTGTGTGTAATGAATCTATATAAAAAATGAATTACTGAAAAAAATGTACTTTTTAATATTCAAATTTTTTTGATTTGCACCTGTATAGTGTCAAAGAAAAAGTATTTGTATGGCCAGTACAAAATCCTATTATCTACTGGAGGGACACAGGAAAGCTGTAACCTGAATCCAAAATCAGTTCAACTGAGGGGTGGACAACACAGCAAACAAATGCCAGATCCCAGGGGAAAAAAAAAAAAAAAAAACAAACAAACAAACAGAGAACTGAGGACTATGATGAGCCTTATTCTCAAATGTTGTATCAGCTGAGACCTCAATTGCAGTCTGGCAGAACTTGCAGAATGTGTTAACAGAAGGGCAGGTGGCACCCTTGCATATCTGAGAAACAGTTGTTTGATACCGAAAGCCCAAAAATCAATCCGATCTAGTAGATAGCGTCCCATGGCAGGAAATGGTGGAATTTGATCCTTGAGACCATAAGCTTGGATAATGGTCTACCTAGAAACGGTAGAAGGAAAAAGGAGCAATTGTTTTTTAATGTATTCTTTTGTTTCTGAACATGTGTAGCCTTGCTCTTACAATTTTTTTCGGAGGAAAACTGTACTAATTAACCTCTGTGGCAGTATTCCCGAGTGTGGCTCGAAGTGAATTTAAATTACCAAAATCGGTAATCTCGAGCCATACTCAGCATTGCATCGCAGGATCCATATTCAGCTTACTTACCTTGTCACCAGGATCCTGTGATGTCTCCCTGCTGTGTGTGCGAGCTGTGTCCTCTGCTCTATCTATCACAGTGCCGGGCTCTGTTCCCTGTGAGCATCGCACCACTCGGGGATGGAGCCCGGCGCCAAATTCAAAAAGTGAAAGACACAGAACACATACAGTACACTGTAATCTTACAGATTACATTACTGTATCAAATAATTTCACATCCCTTTTGTCCCTAATGCTTTGTCCAGTGCCCTGCATGCACTTTTATATTATATATACTGTTCTTTCTGCCTGGAAACTGGAGAATGACCATAGCAACCAAAAAGTGTCCCTTTGTGTCAAAAGTGGTTTTAGACCAGCTAGAAAACATACCTGGGATATCTACTAGACTCTTGTTTGGACAGATTTAAGCGAGTTATTCCTAAGAAATACAGGCCTACAATATAAAATGCCAAATTTCCATGCGAAAAAGGAGAAAGATATTTGGGACTTTATATGAGGCACACTGCTACGTTAGCATAAATGCACCAATCAATGTAAACATGAATTAATGAAAAAGCCATACATAACATTGTGACATGGTAAAAAGTAATAAAATAGCATATTCAATAATGGGTCACATATAGAACTTATATGTAAAATGGGTAAGTAATACATATTAAACTCAACAGAATAAGCATGATAGTAGACCCTGGGTATGTAAACCAAATTATAACATATTGATATATAAACAATAATGAATTGGTTCATAAAAATAATATAATACTAGTCAGATAAGATGGTATAACATGGAGAAATGTGATGTCGCATCATAGGGAAGCTCTACGTGTTTTGTTGGTAGCACACCACTCGTCAGGAGCAGATGCAGGATTTGGGAATGTCTAGATATTACCAAAATGATATAGTAAGAAAAAGGAATATAAAACATAAAAAGGAAGAGGGGGAGTAAACAAGGACCCCAACCACTCTTGCCTAGTTGTAGTATAAAGGTAAAATTATAGATGGTGACCATAATGGAAATGCTAGCGTCATCCCTGGGAACTGAGGCGTTATATCCCTAAGAAACGGCAGCAGCAACCGCAGCCAGAGAAGACGCATTTTGATAAAGTCCCCAGTAATTCAGCCGTAGTCTATAGTTGGCAATATGTTTACAATGTTATGTATGGCTTTTGCATTAATTCATGTTTACATTGATTGGTTCATTCATGCCAACGTAGCAGTGTGCCTTATATAAAGTCCCAAATAGCTTTCTCCTTTTTCCAAAGTATAGGGGATGGAGGTAAATCTTAAGCCGCGTACACACGGGCGGACTGTATGACCTACTTAGTCCGTCATACAATCCGACGGACAGTCCGTCATACTTTCGAATGAACGGACTTGACCACACACGGATGCACAAACAGTCCGTCGAAAGCTTGCGCGATGACGTGTACAGCACGTACGACGGGACTAGAAATAGGAAGTCCAATACACAGCAATGCAACCTTTCGCCGTGTAAATCCTTTCTGAGCATGCGCCATTCTTAGTCCGTCGAACTAGCCTACTCACGAGCGGATTGTCCGCTGAAACCAAAGTATGACGGACAGGATTTCGAAAAATCCGAAATACTTAGTACGCCAGACTGCACGCTGAAAAAGTCCGCTGAAGCCCACACACGAGTGGACTGTCCGCTGAAATGTGTTTCGACGGACTAAGTAGGCCATACAGTCCGCCCGTGTGTACGCGGCAATAGTCATTGCCTCATATAAAGTCCCAACCATATTTTCTTTTTTTTTTTAAATCGGACGTTGTTTTCACTTATGATAAACATTTTCTAACCTACACACTCAGGTTTTGCCATCCAAAAAGACAGAATCAGCTGTCGAAAACAGTATACTAACATTCAGATAATAAACCACTCGTTCCTCATACAATCTTGCAATCTTATCGTGTGTATGAGCCTTAAGAATGATGTCCTAGTTTATGTGAAAAGCAGCAACTAACTTAGACAAGAAGAAAGAATTAGGTTTCAACACCACCGTGTTCCTACCGAGAGCCAACTGCTGGTGCAGACACAGCTGAAGGAGGGGGGGGGGGAGCCTTAAGACTCACACCAAGTGAAGTATGTGATCAACATGCAATGACAGAGACCTTACAGAAAGCAGCCTTGCTAGTTTTTAACTTCATGGAATTTAAAGATTCAGAAATGTCTCAAAACCTGGATTTAAACAGCTATGCCATTAAAGCCAGAAAGCAGTATAGTAAGTTGGTCCTTGAGACAAAAGATCCTTACAGTCCGGTAGGCCACACGAAGCATAGTGCACTGTACTGCATGTGAATTGTTTGCCTATCTGTTTAGAAGTAGTTCTGATGTTATTAAATGCTGGAAGTTCTAAATTACACTACAAGTCTTTTCCTTTCCTTTATTCCCGCCTGAGTATATTTGTGGATCACGATGGTTATCTGGAAACTCCCTTCCTGAGTTTTGAATCATGGCATCCATCCCAGTGGGTTATCTCCCAAAGGTGCAGTCGGACCTCCATTTTAGAAGTCTTATCTGCTGGTAAGCGGCCTGTGAGTGGGGTGTGCACTTGGGTGTGGAGTGCTGAGATTTCACGTTGCATCACTGGTACTTGGGTGTTTTTACACTGAGCATTTTTCCATTAGGAGTTTTTCCCTTGGACTTTTATATTGTTGTTTATTTTGCACATGTATATGATGATTTTACTTACTTTAGCATTATAAGTACTTACATCCTTTAGATGCAATTAAGCACTAGCACTTTAGAGATCGGCTATCACAACACAAATCTTTATTTTGAGACGTTGTATCCGCCAGAAGTCTGAACAGTTTAGCATACATCTACCTGGGCCAGTTCACAGAAATGAGGATTACTGGAATGTCCGCTATCTCAATCAAGTATCCCATGAGGTCACCAAAGCATTATCTGATTATGCTACAGGTGTGAATCACGAGGCCTCGGGGCTGAATCAGGCCCCCCAGGCCATATAATTTGGCCCTTTTTTCAGTCAGAATATGGTAGAACTGAATTACGCCACCTCCAGCTCTCGCCCTTTGCTCCCCAGCCCACTGTCACTTGTAAACACAGAAACCTGTGTTTTCAATGACAGATTTCCTCTGTGGCTCTTGCGGATCCATGCCTGCCCAGCACTCACAGGAGGGACAAGGGAGATGCAAGTGCAATGTGGGCTAGGGCATTTCATGGTAAGCTGCACTATGTTCCCTACCTGTGCCGGGAGTGTGGGGGGAGAGGAGGGCTGTGGAGGCAAGTGTATGCAGAGATGGAGGATGAGGAAGATTGTTGAAGAGGACAGTGCCAAGAAGGGGTTAAAGCGAGATGTGGACTGCCTGTGAAAGAGCTGAACCCTGCATGCTATTCACACTGCACCCCGAGTTCCTGCACCTATTCTCAGGAGAAACAAAAGATGTGAATAAATGTATACAGTCCTACAAATATAACCCTTTGAAGGCACCCATACTGCTGCTGTGGTCCACAATGAAATGGAGTTTGACAAAGCTTCTCTACAGGATTCCTTTACCTGGAATCAAACCTGTCCAGTTTGTTGTTGAACCTGGAAGGTGCACATCTGGAGTGCACTGTGTCAGTCCCAAGGGCCCAGGCTCTGCCGGCTGAGAAGTCTGCCTGCCAAATTATCCAGCCTGGGATGTACACAGCGAAGAAGGCTGGAATGTGAAGATTTTCCCAGGACAGGACTGTCCTGCCTATCTTGCCATGGTGAGACATCTGGTCCATCTCCGATGGTTGATACAGTACCCTGAAAAAGTATTCATACCCCTTGAAATGTTCCACATTTTGTCATATTACAACCAAAAACGTAAATGTATTTTATTGATATTTCTGTCATAGACCAACACAAAGTGGCACATAATTGTGAAGAGGAAGGAAAATGATAATTGGTTTTCCACTTTTTTTCTTTACAAATATTTGAAAAGTGTGGCGTGCATCCGATTCAGCCCCCCCCCCAAGTCAATACTTTTTAGAACCGCTTTTCACTGCAATTACGGCTGCAAGTTTTCTTGGGTATGTCTCTACCAGGTTTGTACATCCAGAGTGACATTTTTGCCCATTCTTCTTTGCAAAATAGCTCAAGCTCTGTCAGACTGGATGGAGAGCAACTGTGAACAGAAATTTTCAAGTCCTGCCACAGATTCTTAAATGGATTTAGGTCTGGACTTTGACTGGGTCATTCTAACACATGAATATGCTTTTATCTAAACCCTTTCATTGTAGCTCTGGCTGTAGTTTTTTTTTTTTAAGGGTATTTTATTTTCACAATATAAGATACAAAGAAAAAGAAAGCACATTACTGGCACGTAAGGCACATAAAGGGAATAGAAAATCAGGTATTGACCGATACTCCAAAAAGCGGATACACTGATGAAAACCCCAACATTCACACATACACATTCATACCAGCACCACATACGACCCCATATCAGTGCCACATTCCCAGGGGTCCCCTATTTGACAGAGCGCTCTGCACGGAACAATACCTGGCCAATTTGGTGCCATCCGTCAGAGCAGTATTCCTAAAATACACTAGTGGGAAAAAAACAATTGAGAAAGCTGCGATGATAGGACATCCCCCCAGAAACCCTCAGAGACATCCACCCATGGCTGCCATATTTTGGTAAATTTCTTAGGGCATGCCCTGCTTATATATATATCAACTTAAATTTGGGTAGAAAGAAAGAAGCATTGGGCCGAAAGGAGGACAACATCCTTCCAATGCAATAAAATAGTTTTACGAGCGTAAAATAACAGTATACATAACAGAGTCCTATCATGTGTACGAGGAACATAATCCGAACCAAATCCCATTTAAACCTGCTTGACTGGGGTGTAGTGTAAATGATGCACAAACTTAAATCTGGCTGTAAGTTTAGGATCGTTGTCCTGCTGGAAGGTGAACCTCCACCCCAGTCTCAGGCATTTTTTGTAAATTCTAATGCCCCGTATACATGATCGGACTATCTGGCGGACCAGAGTCCGCCAGACAATCCACCCGTGTGTGGGCTCCGGCTGACTTTTTTTCCCCCGGACTTAGAAAGAAGTTTTGACTCAAAATTGTCCGCCGGCCGTTTGTGTGCTAGTCCGCCGGACTTTTGAAATTA
The DNA here is from genome assembly GCF_037356315.1 of Lithobates pipiens. Classification (NCBI taxonomy): domain Eukaryota; kingdom Metazoa; phylum Chordata; class Amphibia; order Anura; family Ranidae; genus Lithobates; species Lithobates pipiens. Next base: position 171,498,344 of record NW_027507764.1, read on the forward strand.
ACAGATTTGCCCGCACACGGACAAAAGTCTGTTCATTTTGAAAGAGCTCCAGGTAGACGGGACTAGCGAAGGAGGTCAATGTCGGCGCCTCCATCGGCGAAATTGACACCCCGCTGGCCCCGTCACCTGGTATGGACTTAAAGGGAAAGCCCTACGCTGAAAAAACGGCATGGGGGTCCCCCCCAAGTTCCATATCAGACCCTTATACGAGCACGCAGCCCGGCCAGTCAGGAAAGGGGGCGGGGACGAGCAAGCACCCCCCCCATCCTGAGCCGTACCAGGCCGCGTGCCCTCAACATGGGGGGGTGCTTTGGGGAAGATTATCTAGCAGAATGGCCCAATGCAATAGAGAAAGTTAGATTCCCACAGACCGTCTATTATTGCTCGAAAGATTTATTGAAGAATGATACAATGTACCCCTTCCCATTCACCTGGTGAAAAAAATGTAAATAAAATACAACACAAGGTTTTAAAATAATTTATTGCACAGCTCCAGGGGTCTTCTTCCGTCTTGAGGGGGGGTCTTCTCGCCGGACTCCTCCGCTATCTTCTGCTAGCTCTTTTACTAGCGGAGGAGCCCCGCTTTCTTCTTCGTCGCCGCCGCCTGGGGGTCTTCTTCCGACTTCGGGGGTCTTGTCCCCCTCTTCGGTTCTTCTTGCCGGGCCTCCGCTTTCTTCTCCCAGCTCTTTTACTAGTGGTGGCCCGGTCTTCTGTCACCGCCGCCTCTTCTTCCGACTTCGGGGGTCTTGTCCATACCAGGTGACAGGGCCAGCAAGGTGTCAATCAACACTGACTTCCTTCGCTAGTCCTACCTGGAGCCGCGTTCAAAATGAACTGACTTTTCTTCATGTGTGGGAATGTCTGTTAATTTCAACAGTCCGGCGGACTCCAGCCATGGTCCGGCGGTTTGTCCTCCGGACCTAGTCCACCGGATAGTCCGATCGTGTGTACACGGCATAAAAGGTTTTCTTTTAAGATTGCCCTGTATTTGGCCCCATCCATCTTCCCATCAACTCTGACCAGCTTGCCTGTCCCTGCTGAATAAAAGCATCCCCATAACATGATGCTGCCACCACCACGTTTCATTGTGGGGATGGTGCGTTAAGGGTGACATGCAGTGTTCATTTTCTGCCACACAGTGTTTTGCTTTTAGACCAAAAAGTTCAATTTTGGTCTCATCTGACCAGAGCACCTTCTTCCACGGTTTCTGTGCCCCACATGGTTTCTCGCAAACTGCAAACAGGACTTCTTATGGCTTTTTTCAACAATGGCTTTCTTCTCGCCACTCTTCTCGCAATCCATAAAGGCCAGATTTGTGGAGCGCATGACTAATAGTTGTCCCGTGGACAGATTCTCCCACCTGAGCTGTGGACCATGGTTACCATGGGCCTCTTGGCTGCTTCTCCGATTAAGGATTTCCTTGCCCAGCCTGTCAGTTTAGGTGGATGGCCATGTCTTGGTAGGTTTGCAGTTGTGCCATACTCTTTACAATCTTGGATGATGAATTGAAGATGTTCAAAGCTTGGTATATTTTTTTTATAACCCAACCCTGCATTAAACTTCTGCACAACTTAATCCCTGATCTGTCTGGTGTGTTCCTTGGCCTTCATGATGAGGTTTGTTCACTAAGGCTCTCTAACAATCCTCTGAGGGCTTCACAGAACAGCTGTATTTATACTGAGAATAAATTAGATACAGGTGGAATCTATTTACTAATTAGGTAACGTCTGAAGGCAATTTGTTCCACTAGATTTTAGTTAGGAGCATCAGAGTAAAGGGGCTGAATAAAAATGCAAACCACACTTTTCAGATATTTGTAAAAAAAATATAAATTGAAGACCATTCATCATTTTCCTTGCACATCACAATTATGTGCCACTTTGTGTTGGCCCATTACATAAAATCCCAATAAAATATATTTACGTTTTTGGATGTAACATGAATAAAATGTGGTACATTTCAAGGGGTAGGAACAATTTTTCAAGGCACTGACTATGCCACCACCAGTCACTATGCACTGACTGAATCTGAACTGGATGACTATCTAGCAGAATGGCACAATGCAATAGAGAAAGTTAGATGTCCACAGATCGTCTATTATTGCCCGAAAGATTTACTGAAGAATGATCACAGGCTCTTCATGGCCTGGCACCCTGTTATCTGTTAGATCTTACTCCCCTCCGCTCCTCAAATTGTAGTCCTCTGTGTGTGTCCCTTACCTACACTTGATGGAGACAGACCTTTCTCCTGCTATGACCCAAAGTTCTGAAATTCACTTCCAAAGAACATCAGTCATCTTTTCTAAACTTATTCAAATCAAATCTAAAAAAAACGTTTTTTCTTTAGAAAAGCTTTTCTTCTTTAGAAGTTTTTTCTTTAGAAAACCTTTCCTTTGTTTTATCCCGTGTATTTGTGTTTTCTTTGTAAAACACTTTGAGAAGCTACCTTGAAATGTGCTATATAAAATAAAGTTTATTATAAATATATGCATTGCCCTGTGATATCTCCAACTGGCAGTTGCTCCAGCACCCACTACTTCTGAGCCTATTCCAGGAATAGGTGTGATGAGAATATTGACACAGCGAAGGAGCAAAAAAAAATCCCAAGAAATTATGTATGTAAACAGTAAAAAAAGCGAGGACAGACTATATTGGCCCAATAAAGAATGAGGAAGGACATCTGGTTACAAAGGATGGGGAGATGGTGAAGGTATTGAATTTATTCTTCTCCTCAGTCTTCACAAAGGAACCGGGGGCTTCAGTAACTAAAACTGCAGTGTTTATCCTTATGACACCTCACAGGAAGCACACCCATGTTTAACCACTACAGATCCGCGCTATTGCCAAATGACGGCATCAGCGTGGACCTACATTTCCGGGACTACGTCTATTGACGTCGTCCCGGATACGAGCGGCCTGCGCGCCCCCTGAGGGGCGCGCGCGGCGCGCTCTGTGATCGGCGAGTCCGTGAGACTCGCCTGATCACCGATCCGTGCAAGGGGTCGATCCCGACCCCTTATCACGTGATCAGCTGTCAGCCAATGACAGCTGATCATGTGATAGAACGGAGCCGGTAATCGGCTATTATTCCTCCTCGCGCTGACAGCGCGAGGAGAAAAAAAAAAAGCCGATCACCGGCGGCCGTGATCGGGACATCAGTCCCGATCACGGCCATCAATACAAGGGACCACCTGCCAGTGCCCACCTGCCTCCCGCAGTGCCATCCTGAAGTAAAATAAAACGCAAAAGTAAGTGCCCCCCGTCAGTGCCCCCCGTCAGTGCCCATAGTGCCACCCACAGTGCCACCCACAGTGCCACCCCACAGTGCCACCCAATCTGCCTCAAAGGTGCTGCACCCCAGTGCCGCCCATCAGTGCCCAGCAGTGCCGCCCATCAGTGCCACCTATCAGAGCCACCTATCAGTGCCCATCAGTCCCATCTATCTGTGGTACCTATCAGTGCCCATCCGTGCCACCCATCCGTGCCACCCATCTGTGCCACCCATCCGTGCCATCTTATGTGCCCATCTTTGCCCATCAGTGCCGCCTTATCTGTGCCCATCGGTGCCGCCTTATCTGTGCCTATTAGTGCCGCCTTAACTATGCCTATCAGTGCCCACCAGTGCAGCCCATCAGTGCCCACCAATGCAGCCCATCAGTGCCCACCAATGCAGCCATCAGTGCCGCCTAATCAGCGCACTTCAATGAAGGAGAAAAATGACCCGTTTGCAAAATTTTATAACAAACTATTAAAACATGATTTTTTTTTTTTGCATCTTTTTTTGTTTGTTTAGCAAAAAATAAAACTCCGAGCTGTAACTAAATACCACCAAAAGAAAGCTCTATTTGTGGGAAAAAAATGATAAAAATTTCATTTGGGTACAGTGTTGTATGCCCGCGCAATTGTCATTCAAAGTGCATCAGCGCTGAAAGCTGAAAATTGGTCTGGGACTGAGGGGGGTTTAAGTGCCCAGTAAGCAAGTGGTTAACAGAGGACAGAATTAAAATTAGACTTGGGAAACTTAACATTAATAAATCACCTGGGACCAGATGCCTTGCATCTGAGGGCCTTGCTAGCCGGAGAAGAGGATGGAAGCCTAATTCCACAGCTCCTCAGCTGGGAGTCGGTATCCAGCGACACAGACCAAAACGGACGAGCCATCCACACCCATCCTTGTTCGGGACAACACACAGCACATGATGAATACATCCAGGAAGAGACACACCGACCGTAAGCCCCAGAAACTCACCGTGTTTGCATACAAACCAGCGGAGAGGGCAGTGGCTCCCTAAGATGGCGCCGGCCAGGCCGCGACATGAACGGCATACACGGACCTCCCAGGATGCATCACCTGAAGACCAGGCGAGTACAGGCACCCCCTCCACACCACCCCAAACCCAGGAGGCAGATTCGCTTCTAGGGAGCCCAGCCAAAGCTAAAATGAGGCTGGATACATGCCTGCAAATCAAGGCCAATGCTCCATCTCCCTTCTTATCCAACCAGGCCCTGAAAACCTCGTTGGCCGCATTCCCCACAGTAGTTCAGCCTGTGTTAGATACCACGCTAAAAGAAATGCTACTCTCCCTCCAGTCCTCCCTCATGACTGATTTTTCCTCACTATTTTCAAGAATCAGCTCAGATTTACACTTAATAGCAGACAGTGACCAATACTGAGCGGGGCCTGGCTGATTGCACGCATACAGTGAATTACATCAGGGCTTGACAAACCCCAGGCGCCAGGTCGCCAACGCGACCAGAAATCGTGACCTGGTGCCTAAGCTGCCACCAGCCCACTCACTATCGATGCCCCAGACATGAAGCAGCATTAACACTGACTGCCGTCCTCCTCCCTCCTTCACACTCTGCAGCACCGCACTGTGTGTGAAACTGACACGCAATGGAGAGAGGAGGATCTGTCAGCCTGATGTCGGGGTGGGCGGGACCCGGCCGGGGTGGGGGCGGGACCCAGCAATCTATCAAACACCAGCCAATGGGATCTGGGCGGGCCGCTACGTGTATGTGGCCCGCCCCTTTTCTTAAGCAGCCCAATTGTTGGCTGGTGTTTGATAGCTGCTGAGTCCCGCCCACCCCGGCCGGGTCCCGCCCACCCCAGCCGGGTCCCGCCAAACCTCTCTGTTACTTGTCAGTTTCACACCCCGGCAGGGTCCCGCCAGCTCCTCTGTTACATTTCAGTAACAGAGTGCTCCGTGTGAAACCTGCCAGTGCCAATCAGTGCCACCTGCCACCAACCAGTGCCACCTCCAATCAATACCACCTGCAACCAACCAGTGCCACCTGCCAGCGCCAACCAGTGCCACCTGCCAGCACCAACCAGTGCCACCTGCCAGCGCCAACCAGTAACACCGCAAATACCACCTTCCACCAACCAGTGCCACCGCCAATCAATACCACCTGCCACCACCAACCAGTGCCACCGCCAATCAGTGCCACCTGCCACCGCCAATCAGTGCCAGTGCCAACCAGTGGCACCTGCCAGTGCCACCAATCAGTGCCACCTGCCAGCGGAAACCAGTGCCATCTGCCACCGCCAGTGTCACCTGCCACCACAAATCAGTGCCACCTGCTAGTGCCAACCAATGCCACCGCCAATCAATACCACCTGCAACTACCACCCAGTGCCACCTGCCACCACCCAGTGCCAATCAGTGCCACCTACCAGTGCCACCTGTCAGTGCCACCTGCCAGTGCCGAGTGCCACCTGCCACCGCCAATCAGTGCCACCGCCAATCAGTGCCACCACCAATCAGTGCCACCTGCCAACACCAACCAGTGCCACCGCCAATCAGTGCCATCTGCCAGTGATAACTAGTGCCATCGCCAACCAGGGCAACCTGCCATCGCCAACCAGGGCCACCTGCCATCACCAACCAGGGCCACCTGCCATCACCAACCAGGGCCACCTGCCATCACCAACCAGGGCCACCTGCCAGTGCCAATAGTGCCACTTGCCAGTTTCAAACCAGTGTCACCTGCCAGTTCCAAACCAGTGTCACCTGCCAGTTCCAAACCAGTGTCACCTGCCAATGCCAACTAGTGTCACCTGTCGGTGCCATCTGGCAGTTCCACGTGCCTTCCAGTGGCAACCAGTGCCACCTGGCAGTGCCAGCCAGTTCCATCTGTTGCCAGCCTTACTCTTTCTGGTCAGCCCATACCCCTGATGTAACAGCGTTTCAATGGAGTTATTGACTGGGTGCTCCATTGCGAATTAGGGATAGGGGGTGAAAATGAATGGCCTTACCCCGGAAGCTGAAAAAAAAACTGGCTCCTAACTTTTTTAACTGGCTCCTAAATTCAAAGCAAATTTGTCAACCCCTGAATTACATTATTAACACCTGCGAGGACCTCAAGGAAGAACACACATGGATACGCGTCAAGCTGGCCGAACTCGAAGACTGATCCTGCAGGAACAATGTAAAACTAAGAGGGACCTCCGAAAACATACCGCCTGTGGACCTACTGTGTTATGCGAAAGAATTGATCCGCATAATCGTCCCTGAGGCCTCCCCAAGCGATATGATCATCGATAGAATCCACAGAATCGTCAAATCGCCTCACTTGGCAGCCTCAGCCCCTAGAGACGTTTTGATGAGATTGCATTTCTACCATATAAATAAAAGGCTACTGATGGTCACAAAAGACAAGTCACCTTTACAAGCCCCATACACAGGGATCCAAATCTTTCCTGACCTTTCCAAGTACACCTTACAACTGAGACGCATGCTAAACCCAATAACCAAAGGGCTACAAAACCACAAAATTCAATATAAATGCAGGTATCCAGCCACACTCCTTATCACAAAAAATCGCCAATCTCACATCGTTGGTGAACTCGAAAAAGGCCTGAAACTCCTCCACGCCTCAGGAATCTTGATAGAACCCCCCCCAACTCAGCATCGCACCAAGGGAGACCACCCGTGTCCTACAATACCCTGGATACCGCTACCACCTGAACGACACCGCCACGTCAGACACACTTGGCCTATAAACGCAAGTTAGGCTCCCATGAGATCTGACATCCTAACAGACAAATCTTTTTTCTCCAGTGCTACAAACGTTTTACCCCCCACCTGGAGGCTTTTGTGCTCAGCAGCACCCCTCTAAATATTCTTGAACCTCCTCAGGTACCCCTAAACCCTCTAAAGCTTATACAATCCAGTGGAAGTCCTGCTCTGCCCATCCACGAAACGTTTGTTCAATCTCAAGCTTAGATACCTTTTGTTTGTTTAGATTGTTAATTGTAACGTATAGCTCTATCCGCAGCATATTGTCCATCCCTAATACAAGATCTTTGGACTGCCGGACACCCACATCTGGCTCTCAGGAACCTACGTGCTCCAATTCTCCCGTCTAACCGTGAGTGCTTATACAATCTCTACTTGATATCTCACATCCAAGATGACACTTACCATTATCTCACTAAACGCCAATGGGCTGAATCATCCAGCTAAACGCCACTCACTGTGAAAAACTGCTACTGCTCTCCACAGCGACATTCTGTGCATACAGGAATCCCATCTACTGCCATCAAACATCCCCCTCTGCAACAACCGTCAATACCCAAACACCTTTCACGCCTCTCACACCACTAAATCTAGAGGTGTCATGATAGCAGTCAAACACACGATTGACTTCCATCTATTGATTGTAATATCGGATCCAGAAGGTCGATTTACAATTCTTACCTGCACCATTAACCGAGTGCCTTACACAATCATCAATGTCTATGCCCCAAACTCCCACCAGATGAAATTTCTACATAAAGTATTTCGCACCGCTAAACCTGTCCTGCAGGGCCATTAATAATGTGTGGAGACTAACCTGACCCCAGATCCAATGTTGGACTCCACATCCACTACAAAGAGAGATAAGTAACCTCTGCAACATTTTATTTCCTCTCATGAACTTTATGACGTCTGGCGATGTCACCACGGATCTGAACGAGATTTCACCTTTTCCACCAGACATCGCTTATACTCGAGAATAGACTTGTTCCTGACTGATAAATGGTCTTTACAGAAAATTTCTCGGTCAGCAATCCACACCACGATGGACCACGCCCCAATTTCTATTTCATTGTAAGAGTCTCGCCCCACATCTAACACATATCTCTGGAGAGCGAAGAACTATCATCCAAAATGACAATTACGTCCCATAGATATCGAACCACATCACTGATTTTTTCTTGTTTAACGATGGCACTGTGTCCGACCCCAGCGTGGTGTGGAGTGCTCATAAAGCCTATAGGACGCAGTGCATTGATGAATAGCCCACATTGCAGCACTGGAACTGGAACATAAATCCAATCCCAGTAGCTCACTGACTAACCATACTATCCTCAAGACAGGAACTTAAAACCCTACTACTTCACTCTTATGAATTTCTCCAAAGGAAACTAAAAGCGACTCCATACTCCACCTCCAATAAAGCAGGGAAGAAGCTTGCACAACGCATCAAAGGAAGACGTACCAAGACTAAAATTAACCAACTTCACACCCATACGAAACCTCCCCTCAGTAATCCACAAGACATAGCCGACTCCTTTAGCACCTACTACGGAGACCTTTACAACCTAAAACAAGACTCCCACACCCCACAACAGGTGCAAGAGAACATTGACAAATTCCTTCAAAACCTGAATCTACCCACCCTGACCAGCGAACAACTAGACGCCCTTAATGTCCCCTTTACTGATCTAGAAATTATGAAAACCATTAAATCACTCCCAAATAGCAAAGCACCAGGCCCAGATGGACTGACCAGGGAGTACTACAAACAATATGCCTCGCACCTAACCCCCCACCTAACGGTACTCTTCAATCACGCTGCCTCCTCTTCTGCCTTCCACAAAGAATATTTAAGAGCTTCTGTGAAAACGATACCAAAGCCAGGGAAGGAGTTGAATATTCCCCAAAATTTCCGCCCAACATCCTTACTCAATCTTGATCTCAAAATATATACCAAAACTATAGCGAACAGACTACTTGAAATAATGCCTACTCTCATTCAACATGATCAGATGGGCTTTACAAAAGGTAGACAAGCATCTGATGCCACCAGAAGGATGCTCAATCTCATCCACCACGCGGAATCCATCAGAGCGCCTTCTCTGCTTCTCTCCTTGGATGCAGAGAAGGCTTTTTGACAGGGTCTACTGGTAATACTTCAAAACAGTCCTCCAAAAGTTTGAATTCCGGGGGTACATATTGTGGGCCATCATGGCCATATATTCTAACCTAGAAGCCCAAGTCCTCACTGAAAGTATGCTATCTCGCCCCTTCCCCATTACTAACGGCACGCTCCAAGGCTGCCCCCTATCCCCCCTCATCTTCAACCCAATCATGGAACCCCTAGCAGAACATATTCGCTCCAACCCTGCCATCTCAGGAATTCAAATTGGCCCAACATCTCATAAAATCAGCTTATTTGCAGACGATGGTATCCTGATCCTTACTAGCCCGACTCCCTGGCCAAAGTACAAAATCTGCTAACCTGGTTTAGCTCAGTATCATATTACAAAGTAAACGTGACAAAATCACTTATTCTAGACATCAACATTAACGCAACCACGAAAAACCCCCTACAACTGCAATACCCTTCCCATGGGCAAACACAACTCCTCTACACATCTAACCGCCTCCTAATATTACGCGACATTCAAAAGACCTCACAAGATTTAGCAAAACATGAACTCTCCTGGCCAGGCAAACTTGCTGCCTTTAAAATGATGTGTCTTCCCCAAATACTCTACTACTTTCCCTATCCCAATCCCCACTTCATTCTTCCACTCCCTGCAAACAATTTATAACCAATATATCTGGAAATGTAAAAAACCCAGATGTGCTCATCTAAACCTGACTAAAACACAAATTAGTCGGAGGCACAGGCTCCATAGACTTCAGAGACTACTATCTGGCCGCTATCCTAACCCAACTTCCCAATTGGTTCCTTCCACACTCGAAAACACCAAGGGTTCAGTTAGAACAATACACACTCACCATACCTGACCTAAAAAGCTGGCTACTCAGCACCCCTTTGGGCACATTAATCCTGGCCTATTTATCCCCGACAATGAAAGCCTCAGCTCAAGCCTGGATAAAATTGGCCACTCTCTCACCTGGAACCCCAGCCTCTCCTCTATTTCGTATCCCCCTAGAGTCTCTCACCCATTTGACAACAGACCTCTCAATCTCTCTTTGGATCCTTAAAGGGATACAAACCCTCCAACACTTAATTCAAGGCAATCGCCTGGAGATGTAAAACGGAAGTGGGAGACTCGCTACACATATTTTGGGCATGCCCCAAAATACAGAAATATTGGGCAGATATCTTTGACCTCATCTCATTGATCAACTATAAAACAATACCGACACCCGCACTAGCAGTCCTCAACCTTACCATTGAATGTTTCCCGCATGACATAAGATACACAATCACTCAAATACTACTGGCAGCCAGACTCAATATTACTAGACACTGGAAGTCTGACACTCCCTTAACTTTATCCCAAGTCACTGATCTAGTAGCCCTACACTACAGCTAGGAAACCACGCTAGCGACCAGACTCCCAAAACCCACACACAACGGCAACCATGGATCACATGGACCTCTGCTGCGATGAGTAACCAATGCATACAACCATCAACCAACTCCCTTGACTCTTGACTGAGCAATGCTCTGTTCTCTTCGACTCTTTGTAAATAGGTATATCATGTTTATATTAGCAACTGCTGATAGATAACATTTTATTTATTTTGCTTTGTTTTGTACATTTGCTAAATTTATAGACGAGACCCCTCCACTCATGTGACACTAAAGATCCAAGATGGGGTGCCGCATCAGGGGAGAGGCCTCCTGCACGCCATCAGGATCCCAGCATTACCTGTTTATGGTTTGTTGTATAATACACTTATAAAGATAGACAACACAAACCTTCTAGAATGTTCTGTATGATCACTCCGAAGTCGTTGCACGACGTACAATGTTAACTGTACTTTGTATTGATATAAAACTCAAATAATTGAAAAAAAAAAGTAATTGCCAGACCTAATTTTTAATGACAGTCTCCTGACTGGAATGGTACCAGCTGATTGGATGAAAGCCAATGTAGCACCAATATTTAAAAGGGGCTCAAAATACATCCCTGGATATTACAGACCAGTTAAGCCTCATACACACGATCAGATTTTCCGACGGGAAACGTGTGAGGACAGGCTGTTGGCAAAAAAATGTGACCTTGTGTATGCTCCATCGGACAATTGTTTTCAGATTTTCCGCAGACAAATTTTGGATCGCAGGCTTTAAAATTTTACGCAGACAAATGTCTGTTGTTGGATTTTCCGAGCATGTGTACACAAGTCCATAGAACAAAAGTCCAAAGTACAAAAACGCTTGCTCAGAAGCAAGGACGAGCCAGAAGCGGTCGGTCTTGTAAACTAGCATTCGTAATGAAGAACACTCGTGACGTGGCAAATTATGAAATCTCGAACTGCAGTGCACATTCTCTTCTTCTTTAATGGGATAATAATGAAGCCGCTTTGCTGGTGATACTGATGGAGTTATTGCAAACACATTTTCAAAAGCTTTTTTTTTCTAGTGATATCAAAAATAATATTATTATGCTTTTTTTTTTTTATTTGGGTAAGTTACCACAACATGATTATCCCATAGTTTTTAAGATCAAAGATACAACTATGTTGGTGTCCCTTGTCAATTTTACATTGTATTTTTGTAAATGTAACTGCCTACTCCCAAGCTTTCATTTGAAGTAAAAACACATAGCCAAGTATTATTCTCCACAATTTTTTTTTATCGTGCATTAAAAAAAGAAAATTAGACATACTATCTGCCAATAGAACGTAACCAAAAAGTGAATTCTATGCATGCAAAAATATACCAAATCAAATCATTCAACCAAAAAAAATTACGTCAAAGCAAACCTCAAGGCCAATAATAAAGAACACGCGCTCTCCTCTGATTCCGCAACATGGTTGGTTGATGAACAGCATTTCAGAAACGAACTGAAAAGCGCAGTGTGAATAAACACTCAAACTTCTACTAGCACGAAATTAGCTGAAGGAGCCCAAAGGGTGGCACTAAAGAGCTGAAAAACTAGTATGGAAAAGGACCTGGGGGTCCTAGTAGATAATAGGCTCAGCAATGGCATGCAATGCCAAGCTGCTGCTAGCAAAGCAAACAGAATATTGGCATGCATTAAAAAGTGGATCAACTCCAGAGATAAAACGATAATCCTCCTGCTCTACAAGACTCTGGTCCGGCCGCACCTAGAGCATGCTGTCCAGTTCTGGGAACCAGTCCTCAGGAAGGATGTACTGGAAATGGAGCGAGTACAAAGAAGGACAACAAAGCTAATAAAGTGTTTGGAGGATATTAGTTATGAGGAAAGGTTGCGAGCATTGAACTTATTCTCTCTGGAGAAGAGACGCTTGAGACGGGATATGATTTTCATTTATAAATACCGTACTGGTGACCCCACAATAGGGATAAAACTTTTTTGCAGAAGGGAGTTTAACAAGATACATGGCCACTCATTAAAATTAGAAGAAAAGAGGTTTAACCTTAAACTATGTAGAGGGTTCTTTACTGTAATGCCCCATACACACGGTCGGATATTCCGACCACAAAATCCGTCAGATTTTTTCCCTGACGGATTTTGGCCGAAATAGGTCTTGCATACACACGCACAAAGTTGTCGGAAAAGCCGATCGTTCGGAACGAGGCAACGTTATACACGTACGACTGGACTATGTAGAGGCCAGTAGCCAATAGCTTTCATCTCAAAAAATTATCTGGAGCATGCGTGGTACTTTGTGCATCAGAATTCACTACACAGGATCGGAAAAAGTCAGATCGGATTTTGTTGTTGGAAAATTTTAGATCCAGCTCTCAAACTTTTTCTGATAGAGCCCACACACGATCGGATTTTCCGACAACATAATGCGATCAGACTTTTTCCCTGGGAATTTCCAACCATGTGTATGGGGCATTAGAGTGGCAATGATGTGGAATACCTTTCTCTTTTTTTTTACCGCAGATCTCATATTCAAGAGGTCCTGTCATGCTTTTGTTTATATTCCTTGTAATAGGAATAAAAGTGAATTATTATTATTTTTTTTTAAAGAACACTGTAACAATAAAAAGGTAATGTAGCAGGTACCTCTCCAGGCTAATTGAATCCACGAGGGAGAGAGCTGCCTGCTAGCAGCTGCGTGGGCCCCCCACCTACTCTTGCACACACAGATGCACAGAACTGTTTACTTTGTAACCCCCCTATTGGGAGAGACAAAGCCAATCAGTGAACAGCGGCAAAGAACTGTGGAAAATGAAGTCCCAGCACAAGGCAGCCTGACTGACTGTGTGAGGGGGCAGGACTGCAAATCCCAGGCTGCACTGCAGAGAGTCAAGAGGATTGTGGGAGAGACTAAAAAAAAAGCACAGGGCGTACCAGGCCAAGAGCCCTTGTTTCCTGGATCCCATCGGGAGAGCAACCCTCTTTTGCTGTGTGCGGGGATTGTGGCCTACCAAGGTGTACACAGTCTGCAGCTCCAGCTCAGAGGAACAGAACCCGCACGTTTCCAGAAGGATGCTCTGCAGCAGTGCAGAATCGGCCGATTCAACGGGTCAGAGACCGAAAGCCATCATGACACATCTGCAGCCAGGAGAATCGGTCGCTTGCTCTTTGGAGGACCGCTGAATACGTACAGGATTGGTGAGGGGGCTTTGCCCAGGAATCTTATTGCATTCCATAAAACACAACACCAGAATACAGTTCACAGACACCTGTTATCCACATTACGTAGAGTGCTATATCACAGCACCAGCTATTTTACATTCCTTCTCATTACCCTGTTACATTGAGGTTCCCTTGTCCACAGAGCTCCTACATGCCAGTGAAGAAAATAAATGCAAAGCTTTGCTCCTAGAACATTATTGTTGTTGCTCTTAAAGGGGACATGCCACTGGTGTTTGTATTACTTCATTGTGTGTGTATTGGAGGTACTATAGGGTGGCCTGGGGTTCCCCTTTAGCCATTATATTCTACATCAATCAATAGCTTGTTTGGGGAGTCCATTTAATCTGTGTATGATGTTGTTATTCTTTTATTGTTGCATCGTGTCATTGACTATTTTGAGAACTGTTTCAACCAAGTCCTGGCTACTTATACAGGACATGGCTGACTATTACTTTGGTCCAAATAAACTTGAGAGAGCAAAACTGAGTTTGTGTGTTTGTATTGGGCTATTCCATTAACCACATTGCTAAGTGTGCCAGAGAGTCTGACAAACAGAGAGCCTGACTTCCAGAAGGGAGCCGTAGCAGACAGATACACCTGTAGAGCCCGGACCACGCCCGGGGCTCTAGGGGCACTAGAGGTAAACCTAGCTGAGGCTACAAGAAAATGGCCGCCGGCCATACTAGCAAAAAAAATCACCAAGAAAATGGCTGCCGAACCTTCTAGAAAAAGGCTGACAGCGCATACACTGCATAAAACTACAGGAAAATGGCCCTCTTCTGAAGAGAAAAGGGCAGTAAAGAAAAAACGGACCCTAACAGCCAGCACAGCCCCCCGCCAAAGCCCGGAGCCCCCCTGGCCAGGTACATACTCCACACCAGGGGAGAGTGAGAGACCCCCTAGTCGACCTCCCAGGGAATGCCCAGCTGTTCTATCCTGCTGAGGCCGGGAGAGCCATACTCACCCCTCCTGTCAAGATTGTTGGACGCATTTCACCACAGACCCATTACCCAAGCAGTACGGGGTGGCTGTTGGCCACAGCACACTGACACAGACAGTGGTAGCCCGGTAATGTGTGTGCCCCGGAACATATAGCTCAACGGCCTCCCCTGGAGCAGAAAAGAGCATGTCGTGGCCGACCCAGCGCGTAGCTAGGGTCTGCTCACACTGGATGGCCAGGCTCGGAGACTACGGATCTATATTATCCAGCCTATCACCTATTCATTCTCTAGGGTGTTCGAAAAAATATATATGTTTCGGAGTTCTAAGTCATTTTCTAGCAAAAAACAAAAATAGTATTTTTGTACTCACCGTAAAATCCTTTTCTCTGAAATTCATTGACGGACACAGCTCCATTAATCCTGACCATAGGGTTATTACGCCGCCTTCAGGAGAGGACTAGACAGAACATGTAATACATGTGAAAAAACAACAGAACTGTACAGGCGGTCCCTCTGTGAATAACCCCTCAGCCTGCTTCCTGCAGTTCAGTACGTCAACAAGCAGTATAACGTAAAATAATAGGAGGGGAGAGAGCTGTGTCCGTCAAACTTCTGAAAAAAGGATTTTACGGTGAGTACAAAAATCCTATTTTCTCTTTCGTTCATTGACGGACACATTCATCTTGACTGTAGGGATGTCCCCAAGCAGTGTCATAACAGGGGGGGGGGGGGAAACAGAAAACATAACTTCACCCAAAACCAGAGGTGCTTCCCAATGGAGGAGTCATCTGAACCAGCCGCATCAGAACTTACGGTCAACACAGCCATCATGTGATCAAGAGGGCAAATCACAGAGCCGTCCTGCCGAGCTGAGATGTGGTGTGTCCGGGGTACACGAGCGCATCAGGATCACGCAGCTGTGTAATCCCACTCCTCCTGAAGGATGTTCAGGAGGACTTCCACTTTAACTACTTCCCACAAGGCCACTGCACATATACGGCTGGGTGGGAAGTGGTTTAAGTGGAAGTCCCTGCAAAAACGAAAATCTCTGCATCTATAGACACCATGGAGCTAACAATAACCTCTATCCCTCTAAAGAAAAAATGAGTATACATACCGCTCTGACTGGATCCTGCGCTGAGTGGTCAGTCGCGGCTTCACTGTAGAGGTGGGTGCAGAGGAGACGGGCAACAGAAGCCCCATAATAACTCTATGGGTGACGTCACTTCGCATTCATTTCACAGCCGTAGTCGGCCATGTCTTTTACAGAGCTTCCGCCGCTGGAGTTTGGGTTGGAGCAGGTCAGATTGGCTTCCAAAAAGGGGTGTATACTGATTTTTTCTTTACCGGGAAGGAGGGGTTAGTGTTAGATCCGTGGTGTCTATAGATGCAGGGATTTTAGTTTTTGCATGCACTTCCACTTTAAGTCCTCAGTTTTGTAGCAAAAGAGTAAACCAGGAATAAATGGGATTTAACAGACAAGTGAAAATTCCTCTAATCTTAAACATATAGTACAGGACACATGTAGAATATTCATAGACCTCAAGACATTCCCAAGCAATGAGAAGGGTGGGCAACAAATAGGCAAACAGAACTGTGCCAATAGACCCAACAACGGTCAACAGAACCAACTTCAGAATGCCACTGCAAGAACCATGCAGCTGAAAGCTGCAACTGCATAAGACTGGACATCTATCGCCTAGAACTTTAAAAAAAAAAGAACAAACCGAAGACCAGTTGACAGCCTTCCAAAACAGGTACAAATGCCCAGCAAACTCCAAACATAAAACTGCAGGTGTTCCGTCAGAATCGGTGACCCATCAGATTAGGTAACGGAAGTGATGTTCCATCGGTTGCGCATGCTTTAAACTGCTACCAGGTTTGTTCATCTGACAGAACACCAGCAGTCAGAAGAAGCGACAGTGAACATCTTGCTACACCCAGCTAAGTCTTGAATTTCAGAGTAATTTTAGCAAGAAAGTAAAATGTAAATATTGTGCGTTGACATCTGTAATGCGGTTTGGATTTGACATTTTGAAACAAGCTGGACTGAAGCAGTAGGAAAGTGGCAGGGGCCATGTTGGTACAGCCCTCAATGCTCAGCACTAAACCTTTAGGCTTTCAAAATAAAACATCTATCTTATATATGTTCGCTTTATTTCTAAAATTACTGTGCGATTCAAGAGAAAGAGGAAATGTCCTTCTCTGGAAGTAAAACCGTTGCTTTGGATGTGTCCAGAACCAGACCCAAGTATTCCAGTTGAACAGAAGACTGGAGAGTGGATTTTTGGAAATTGATCACCCTACAGAAAACCTGGAGCATCTGAATTGACCTTTACATTGAGATCCAAGGTCCCAAGGTCCTGCTTTTTGACCCCAATAGGGTGATCTCAAGGCCACACAGTAACATTGGATGACTAACTTAGATATTTGGTTTTAAGCTGTCTTTTAATGGATATGTCCCTTACGTGCTTAAATTAAGTGATATTTTATATCTTTATCTTGTGTTTAAGTTACACCTTTGGTGTTATATTCAAAGGCCCATGTTCAATGTATTCCCATAATTCTGTCTATTATGGTGGGGCCGATACCTCCAAAAGGCAAGAGTTGATTCAACACCCCTTCCCTATATATAATGTGTTTCATTACAAGGCAAGTTAACAAACAGCTCAGGGAATATAACTAAACTAATACCTAGTTAAAACAATGAAAATATGTGAAACAAATTGTACAATACCTTTAAAGTGGAAGTAAAGCCTAATACTTAAAGAGGAGGGCCGGTTTAAAAAAATAAATAAATTAAAAGTCAGCAGCTGCAAACACTGTAGCTGCTGACTTTTAATAAGCACACTTACCTGTCCAGGGCACCCGCAATGTCGGCCGCCCGAGGCTGACCCGTCCCTCGGTCTCGGGTCCCGGCGCTGCCATTTTGGCTAAGGGAAACAGGCAGTGGAGCCTTGTGGCTTCACTACCCCTTTCCTACTGCGCATGCGCGAGTCACGCAGCGCTTTGTGAATGGGACGCGCTGTGTTCTGGGACACACAGTTCCCAGAACACAGCGCAACCCATTACCCAGAAGACGCTGCACGGAGGAGAGAAGAAAGAAGATCTCCACAGAGGAGGAAGAGGCAGATTAGGATGATGTGCAGGCATTTCTGGTAAGTTAAAAAAAAAAAAATTTCATTTTTTTTTAATGATTTTTTTCTAATTTTTAATGTATTTTTTTTTTCAGGGTGGCCCTCCACTTTAAATTCTCTCCTGCAATCATTAATGTGAGCTAAGTTCCGCCTTATGTCTCAAAATGAAAAAATCCCAGTCTTTCTTCCTTTACATTACAGTATCCAGTGTCTGTCACATGACTTCAATCCCTGTGCCTTATGAGTCTAAGAGAAGCATGTGGAGGTGGCTAGTGACATCACTTCCAGGGAGGGACACTGTTCCTGTGTAGCCAGTGGGCGTATACAGGATTGGAGCAGCTGATCCTAGGTACCTGCCCAGTATTCTCTCATTAAAAAATATGCTTTATACATCCTAATTCATGAGAAAATGAATAAGAAAAAAAAAAAAAAAAAGACTCATCCACACAGGACATAGGCGGGCTGGGAGCAGTCAGCGTCAGCAGTTTTTTGTTCCATATTCTCTTTTTTACTGTGGTTCGTGTGATGTGGTGATTTTTAACTTGAAAAATAAAGGCACAAACTACTTCAGATTCGATCAGGAGTGCTGCTGTCCAGTTTTCCTTTCTCTATCCATTGGTTTGTGCAATTAGCCTGCACCTGGGACTCCCTTTGTCTGGCAATTAAGCAGTTTTTCAGGTGGATCGGCCGAGAGTAACCTCATCTCCACGACCCCTCCCCCTCAGAGGGGCACCAGGTTTGAGGGGAAACCATCTATGGAAGGCACGGCGGAGGACAGCAGCATGTACGTCCAAGGATGAGACCCAAGAGCGTTTCTATGGACCATACCCTTCCCAATGAGCAAGGTACTGTATGCACCCACGGAAACCTATGGGAGCGAATTATAGATTGTATCTCATACTCCTCGTGGTTCTCAACCTGACCCAGGCGATGACATGGTGCCAAGGTGGTGAAGCGATTGCACACCAAAGGTTTTAATAAGGAAACATGGAATACATCAGAAATACGCATGTTGGAAGGAATCTTTAAAGCATAAGCCATTGGGTTGACCCTACAGAGAACACGGAAAGGCCCAGTATACTGCTGTGCCAGTTTCAGTGAGGGAGCATGGAATCAGCATGGAGTCTGTATAAACGATCCCCCGCGCTACCAGGTAATAATAAATGGGTGACTTAATACAAGATAAATAAATGAAAATTGCTGCAAATTCTAAAGTGTTCACAGTACACATAAGCAAATAAGTAAATAAAGTGATAATGCACCGTTTCTCAAGTGTCACTCGGTGTATAAGCTTATGCCAAAATAAGACAAATGAATTAATAGATCCAATAAAATGTCCAAGTATCAGTGGATACATAAATTATATAAGATATAGTCATTGTTAGTTGAACTTCCACCAAGAAAATCCTGTGTCTCCACACAACTGCTCAGTGCTCACAGAACTCTCACCTCAATATGATGGATAAATAGACTTATGGAATCCAACCTCCAGGTTACAGGCTCTTAAAGTATTGCCAACAGCTCCGGACCACATACAGGAATAAAATGGAAGTGTCTCTTATAGTGTAAATCGTATAAAGGATCAGTGGTTTATTTAAACACAAATGAATGCTTACATCAATAACAGTTAAAAACAGTTAAACATCAGCGTTTGAACGCGCCTCTCACGTCACCTTCGGTCCACTATTCACTCCAGCCATGCCCTACATCAAGTGACTTCATCAAGGAAACCGGATTGGATTTCTAATGATTATATTTATATGCTGAGGAAAGGAAGTTAATCGATGCCCATTTTGTTGAAGTCAATGTTTAACAAACATCGCGGCCATTTTCTAGATAATCAGATGGTTCATTTAAAATGATAGAGGACCATGACAAAAGTACTGTGGCCATTTTGTTGTAGTGCATATGAAGTCCGATGGACATTTTCTTAAAGATAAATGAATAAAAAAATGAATGTATAATCTATAAATAATAAAAACCAATGGAGCACCTAGATGTCAAAATTCTCCTAAATATTGTGCATTATTCCGACAATAGAAAGATTATTATCCTATGGAGGAGGATCTATTAAAGGGACCATTCATAATTGTAGTGATCGAATATTAATTTGTGAGTCCCGCACACAGGAAATTAAGTGTAAGGTGTACATAATATACTTAACGAACCGTAATATAACAGATAAATACAAACAAATTAAAACTAGATAATGACTAATGTATACTTGATCATGAGAGAAATAATTATACTTCAGGCAGAACTTTATGCACCTGATGAGATATTTTCTCTGCTTAACTTACTCTAACTCTAAGTAAACTGTATTCTTGTCAGAAACCGTGGATCAGACCGAGACAGAAGTGCAGATAAAATCACACTTGTGTATTAATAATAATAGTAAAAGGTAAACAAAGCAACGTAGTCAAATCATAGCCAAAGTTCTGTAACCAGAACGGATAGTCAGACAAGCCAGGACATCAGGGAACCAGAGATCAGCGTAGTTGAACAGTAAGCAGGATCAGGAACCAGAAGGGACGTCAGTCAAGCAAGCCTTCAACAGGTACACAGGAGAGAGTCTCTGGCTGTGTTGACCAAGGCAAAGGCACAGAGGAACTGAACAGCTTAAGTCATGGGTCTTCAAACTACGGCCCTCCAGTTGTTTAGGAACTACAATTCCCATCATGCCTGGTCATGTCTGTGAATGTCAGAGTTTTACAATGCCTCATGGGATGTGTAGTTTCACAACAGCTGGAGGGCCGTAGTTTGAGGATCCCTGGCTTAAGTAATCAGCAGGATTGACGAACAGGATATCATCATCAGGTGGGTCACTGTGGAAAAGATTGGAGCTGGCAATTAATGGACAGCTGAGCGGCCTGCTCTGAGAAGGAAGGGCTGAGCCCAGCCCTGACAGTTTTCTCAAAACTTACTTGGTTGCCTCACAGGCTTGATGGTGTTGCACAATGGTGTAGAGGGATGATACAGCCGCTATCACTATCTAGTTTTAAATTTACTTTAATGTATCTGTTGTATTACAGTTTGTTATGTATATTATATACACCTTACACTTAATTATTATTATTCTATCACTACAATTATGAAGGGTCCTTTAAACCCCCCTGGCGGTATTCCCGAGTCTGGCTCGGGGTGGAAGTTTTACACCAAAAGCGGTAACCCCGAGCCAGACTCGGGACCGCATCACTGAATCCAGGAGGAGGTTTACTTACCTTCTCCCTTGGATCCAGCGATGTCCCCGCGCTGTACGAGCGGCTCGTCCTCCGCTCGATCCATAACGGAGCCGATCTCCGTTCCCTGCGAGCATTGCGACGCATGGAGACGGAGATCGGCGCTAAATTCAAAAAGTGAAACACACAGTATACATACAGTATAATGTCATCTTACAGATTACATTGCTGTATGTAATAATTGCCTGGAAACTGGAGATTGTCCATAGCAACCAAAACTGTCCCTTTACATGAAAAAATGATTTTAGACCAGCTAGAAAACAGCGATAATAAATTGTAATCACTTGCAGAATTGAGCGATAGCGATTTGTGGGGAGATCCATCATCAAATATTGAAAAGTAATGACAGCGACAATTCTGCAACTGAGCAAATTTCAGTGTTTTTGATTTGATTACATTATTGAATAAATGTTATTATTGTTATATTATTATTTGGTATAATTATTTATAGTTATTTATTATATTATAATTTATGATTTCATTTTTCAAACGTTATCATACCCGGGATGTCTGCTAGACTCTGGTTTGGACAGATTTAAGTGAGTTATTCCTAAAAATTGCAGGACAATATAAAAACACCAAATTTTCATGCAAAATAATTGTACCGCTTTTAGCACCTAAAATCTGAAATAATCGTACCGCCAGGGAGGTTAATAGATCCTCCTACATAGGATAATATTCTTTCCATTATCGGAATATAGCATAATATTTAGGAGAATTTTGACATCTAGATGCCCTGTTCGTTTTTATTATTTATAGATTATACATTCACTTTTTTATTCATTTATCTTTAAGAAAATGGCCTTCTAACTTCATATGCACTACAACAAAATGGCCACAGTACTTTTCTCATGTCCCTCTATAGTTTTAAATGAACCATCTGATCATTTAGAAAATGGTGTGATGTTTGTTAGCCATTGACTTCAACAAAATGGATGTCCATTAACTTCCTGTGCTCAGCATATAAATATAATCAGACAGCCAATTCAGTTCCCCTGATGTGACGCAACGTGTAGGGCGTGGACGGAGTGAATAGCAGACCAGAAGTGATGCAAGAGGCCTTTAAACGCCAATGTTTTTATCTTACTGCACTTTTTAACGGTTATTAACCACTTAAGGACCGCCGTATTGCCATTGTACGTCATCGCAATGGCACAGGCAGGCACAAGCACGTACATGTACGTGCCTGCCTTCCAGCGGGTGGGGGGTCCGATCGGACCCCCTCCCGCTGGATACGGTGGTCCGGTTCGCTTCAGGAGTGATCCGCGATGAGGGGATGGCCGGTGGTTTCTGGCCACCCCCTCTGGATCGCTCCTGGCCAATGAGAAGCTTCCTCCCACTGTGTATTGTATACACAGGAAGGAGGAAGTGATGTCATTCTCCTCGGTGCGGTCTTTTTGACCGGACTACGAGGAGAAGACTAAAAGTAAGTGCACCAAAACACTACTCTAACACATAGGTACACAAACCCCCCCCCGATCCCCCCCCAGTCACAGTGTCACTGATTGCATTGATCATTTATTTACTGATCACTGCATTCAGTGTCAGTTGTAACAGTAAAAACTGTCAGGGCAGTTAGTGTTAGGTCCAGGGTAGCCCCCTACCCCCCCAATAAAGGTTTAACCCCCTGATTGCCCCTAGACTTAACCCTTTCACCCCCTTTTGCCAGTGTCACTAAGCAATCATTTTTTTGATCGCAGCATTAGTGTCGCTAGGTAGCTAGTTATTTTTTTAGGTTCACCGCCAGGTTTTTATATCGCTAGGTACCCCCATATACTACCCAATAATGGTTTTAACCCCCTGATTGCCCCTAGTTAACCCTTTCACCCCCTTTTGCCAGTGTCACTAAGCGATCATTTTTCTGATCGCTGCATTAGTGTCGCTAGGTAGCTAGTTTTTTTTTTTTTAGGTTCACCGCCAGGTTTTTATAGCGCTAGGTACCCCGATATACTACCCAATAATGGTTTTAACCCCCTGATTGCCCCTAGTTAACCCTTTCACCCCCTTTTGCCAGTGTCACTAAGCGATCATTTTTTTGATCGCTGCATTAGTGTCGCTAGGTAGCTAGTTATTTTTTTTAGGTTCACCGCCAGGTTTTTATAGCGCTAGGTACCCCGATATACTACCCAATAATGGTTTTAACCCCGATTGCCCCTAGTTAACCCTTTCACCCCCTTTTGCCAGTGTCACTAAGCGATCATTTTTCTGATCGCTGCATTAGTGTCGCTAGGTAGCTAGTTTTTTTTTTAGGTTCACCGCCAGGTTTTTATAGCGCTAGGTACCCCAATATACTACCCAATAATGGTTTTAACCCCCTGATTGCCCCTAGTTAACCCTTTCACCCCCTTTTGCCAGTGTCACTAAGCAATCGTTTTTCTGATCGCTGCATTAGTGTCACTAGTGTCGTTAGGTCGCTAGTTATTTTTTTAGGTTCACCACCAGGTTTTTATAGCGTTAGGTACCCCCATATACTACCCAATAATGGTTTTAACCCCCTGATTGCCCCTAGTTAACCCTTTCACCAGCGATCACAGTATAAGTGTCACTGGTGATGCTGGTTAGTTTGCTTTTTATAGCATCAGGGCACCCACCATTTATTACCCAATAAAAGGTTTAACCCCCTGATCACCCGGCGGGTGTTATCAATTAGGTTTTAGGGTCAGGGTCTGCGTCGCCCCAGGCAGCGCTAGGTTAGTGCCAGTACCGCTAACACCCACGCGCAAAGCATACACCTCCCGTAGTGGTATCGAATCTGAACAGATCAATATCTGATCTGATCAGATCTATACTAGCGTTCCCAGCAGTTTAGGGTTCCAAAAAAACGCATTGTTAGCAGGATCAGCCCAGATACCTGCTAGCACCTGCGTTTTGCCCCTCTGCCCAGCCCACCCAAGTGCAGTATCGATCGATCACTGTCACTTACAAAACACTAAACACATAACTGCAGCGATCGCAGAGTCAGGCCTGATCCCTGATCGCTAACAGTTTTTTTTGGTAGCATTTTATATTTAAATCCGGAAGGCAGTGCTTGGTTTTCGGGGTCCCGTACGTGGCTAGGCTCCCAAAAATTCCCCCACATGTGGTATCCCCGTACTCGGGAGAAGCAGCAGAATTTATTTTGGGCTGTCATTTCACATATGCCCATAGCATGTGTGAGCAATATATCATTTAGTGACAACTTTGTGCAAAAAAAAAGTTTGTAATATTCCCGCAACTTGTGGCAAAATATAAAAAATTCCATGGACTCAACATGCCTCTCAGTAAATAGCTTGGGGTGTCTACTTTCCAAAATGGGGTCATTTTGGGGGGTTTTGTGCTATTTTGGCATTTTATGGCCTTCGAAACTGTGATAGGTAGTGTCACGATCGCCCTAACGTCTCGACTAGACATAGAAACCTTACCCGTCGGAACCTGTCGTGGAGAGTCCGTCGTTCCCCGTCAACGCGCGTCAAAGCTAACGAACGCACTCGCGTCGACACGAACGCGCACTCGCGCGCACGTAGGTCACGAACGGGTGCACGTCTACGTGCGAGGGCGCGCTGACCCGTCGTACGTTCGCTTGGCGCCCTGAAGCCTTCTTTAGTCATTGGCTCCCTTCCATCTGTGCTGTCCAGTCTACAGCGTGTCCGTGATCTGTGCTGTTGTATCCGAACCTGTTATCTGATTCCTGACATCCGGCTTGTTCCTTGACTCTGATCGATTGCTGCCTGCCTACGACCTCTGGCTGTTTTGACCACGTTTTCTGCCTCATCCCTTTGTACCTTGCTGATCGTCTCCTGCTGACCCGGCCTGTATCTGACTCCGCTGTTCCTGCTACCTACCTGAGTTCCTGCATTACGGAACATCTGCTCACCAGCCAGTTCCCGCACTAGTGCCTGCCAGCGACAGTCAAGCACCATCCGCTATACCAGCCTGTTACCTGTGCCCAGCTGACCTCCCGGACCAATACCGTCTACCAGGCACTCGTGCCCTTTGGACTGTTGAATTCCTGTCTCCACCTTCAGGGGTTCAATAGCCAGGGGATACGAGGGGCCGCTCCCTGCATTCCAGGCTCAACCACCAGGTACGTGACAGTACTGGACAGCCATGTCCGAGCCTGCGCAGGGAGCCTCCCCCATGGACGAACTCTGCCACCATCTGGCCGGCCTTACACAGGCAGTTAAGAACCTACAAGAGGGCTACGGCAGACTGGAGGAACAAATCCAGGCGCTATCCGCCTCTGCACCAGCGGCTCCTGGGGCCCATGCCCCGCCGTCAGTCGTGATGCTGCCACCTGAACCCAGGGTCCCAACCCCGGAACGGTTCACAGGGGACCGGAGCAAGTTCAGGGCATTCCGCAACTCCTGCGAACTCTACTTCGCCCTACAGCCCAGAACTTTCTCCCTTGAGGCAACGAAGGTGGGGTTCGTCATCTCCCTGTTAAGCAATGAACCCCAGGCCTGGGCACACCGACTGTTGGAGCAGAAGGATCCGTCCCTAGACTCCATGGACACCTTCTTCCGGGCAATGTCCAGGCTTTATGAGGATCCCCAGCTAGCCGCCACTGCCGAAGCAGCCCTACATGCCCTACAACAAGGTCGCAGACCCGTAGAAGACTACGTCTCTGAATTCCGACGTTGGAGTGCAGACACGGACTGGAACAATGCGGCCCTGCGGTACCAGTTCCGCATGGGGCTTTCCGAGGCCCTGAAAGACGAGCTGGCACGAGTGGGTGTTCCTGAAACCCTGGAGGCCCTGATTGACATTGCGATCCAGATTGACAGGCGTTTGAGGGAGCGCCGCCAAGAACGATCCACCACAACTCCCCGTCCGGTTTGGATGCTACCACGGGTGCCTAGTCACCCACCTCCGCCTGTTCCAGTTGCATCCACATCGGACGCTCCGGAGCCTATGCAGCTGGGGCTACTACGCCCATCCCTGACCCCGGAAGAACGCCAGCGTCGTCGGGTCAATAACCTATGCCTATACTGCGGGGAACCAGGGCACTTTGTTCGTTCCTGCCCGGCGAAGATGCGTAAGTGCCTCCGTGTTCCACCTGTCTCGTCTCCTATGTTGCCAGATAACATCTCCCATCTAGCTGTTCCTGTTCTCTTGCAGCTCCCAGGAAGGACTATCTCAACCCACGCGGTAATTGATTCCGGGGCATGCAGTGGCTTTATTGACTCGTCTTTCGCCCGAATGAACAGGATCCCTCTTAGACCACGAGAGAAGGGGCTCTCGGTATACCTGGCTGATGGGTCTACCTTGGAATCAGGACCAGTAATTCAGGAGACCAGTCCTCTACCCGCCATCATCGCCGGGTCTCACCAAGAACTCCTTTGCCTGGATGTCATCCAGTCTCCCCTGTTCCCCATCATCCTAGGCATGCCTTGGCTGAGGGCACACAATCCACACATCAACTTGGCCACCGGAGTAATCAAGTTCCCCTCTGACTACTGCCACCAGCATTGTTGTCCGACTCCCAATGGGGACTCGTCAGTCCTTCTCTGTCTGGATGCGGATGAAGAAACCCGACAAGCTGTACCTGAGCAATACCATGCGTTTCTCGATGTTTTCAGCAAGAAGGGCGCAGAAACTCTCCCTCCTCATAGGCCTTATGATTGCCCTATTGAACTGCTCCCGGGGGCAGAAATTCCGTTCGGAAGGATCTTCCCACTGTCCGAATCCGAATTGAGTACTCTAAAGACCTACCTGGACGATAATCTTAGAAAAGGGTTCATCCGACCTTCCACCTCCCCAGCCGGCGCTGGGATCTTCTTTGTAGAGAAGGACCAATCCTTACGTCCGTGTGTGGACTATCGGGCACTAAATAAAATCGCAGTTAAAAAATCGCTACCCTCTGCCATTGGTACCTGAACTTTTCCAGAGACTGGGTTCCGCTAAACTATTTACAAAGCTGGATCTTCGGGGGGCTTACAACCTCGTCCGTATCAGAAAAGGCGATGAGTGGAAAACAGCTTTTCGTACCCGCTTCGGGCACTATGAATATTTAGTGATGCCTTTCGGGTTATGTAACGCCCCGGCTACGTTCCAGCATTTTGTGAACGACATTTTCAGAGACTATTTAGACTTGTTTGTTATCATTTATTTGGATGATATACTAATCTTTTCCTCCACTTTAGCCACCCACAGAGAACATGTCAAGAAGGTCCTGACTCGCCTCCGCTCTCACGGCCTGTATGCCAAGCCTGAAAAATGCGTTTTCGAGAAGGAGAGTATCCAGTTCCTTGGTCTGATTATCTCGATTCGAGGGGTCGAGATGGATCCCCAGAAGATAACTGCAATCCAGGACTGGCCTGCCCCATCCGATAGAAAAGGAGTTCAGCGGTTTGTGGGCTTCGCGAATTTCTATCGCAAATTTATAAAGGGATTCTCCTCCATCATCGCCCCCATTACCGGGCTAACCAAACTGGGCACCAAGTTCCGCTGGACACCTGAGGCACAAGAGGCCTTCGAAACCCTGAAAAAGCTATTCGTTTCAGCTTCGATTCTGAAACATCCTGATCCTACCCTGCCATACACTCTTGAGGTTGACGCTTCGGAGGTGGCAGTCGGAGCTGTGCTGTCCCAGAGGCAGGGACCTAAGTCCGTACTCCACCCAGTTGCGTTCTTCTCCCGCAAACTATCCGAAGCCGAGAGAAACTACGACGTGGGCGACCGTGAGCTACTGGCAATTAAGTCGGCGCTGGAGGAGTGGCGCTATCTGCTAGAAGGGGCTATCCACCCAATCCTGATTTATACAGATCACAAAAACCTTGAATATCTGAAGACAGCTAAAAGGTTGAAGCCTCGTCAAGCCAGGTGGGCACTCTTTTTCTCAAGGTTCGTATTCCACATAACCTTCCGCCCCGGATCCAAGAACACGAAGCCAGATGCTTTATCTCGTATGTTTAGCCAGCCGGAAGATCCACCTCTCAGTGACACCATCCTTTCTGCTGGAAACTTCCTCTTACTCCAAGGAGATGTGGTCTCTCAAGTTAAACAGGCTTCCAGAGGCGCCTCATCCCCACCCGGTATCCCGCTGTCCTCCAGCGATGATCTTATGTGGCATGGGAACAGGATCTTCGTCCCCCAGACAGTTCGGACCTTGGTTCTGGCTTCCTGTCATGACCATCCCATGGCTGGCCACTTTGGAACATTCAAAACATTAGATTTACTCAGGCGTAACTTCTGGTGGCCGCGGATGAAGAACGACTGCAAGAGTTACGTACAGGCCTGCACGACCTGCATTCGGAGCAAGGGCAACAAGTCCAGAGCCTGGGGCTTACTAAGACCTCTACCTGTTCCCGATAGACCATGGAGAATGATCTCCATGGATTTTATCGTCGAACTCCCCCCTTCGGAGAACCATACAGCAATCTTCGTCGTAGTCGACAGGCTCACGAAGATGGCTCATTTCTTGCCCATGAAGGGCACTCCCTCTGCCGCGGAGACAGCTAACGTCTTCATAAAGGAAGTTATAAGACTTCATGGCATCCCCGCCAATATCACGTCTGACAGGGGGGTGCAGTTCACATCTAGATTTTGGAAGGCACTCTGTGCAACTCTGAAGATCGACCTCTGCATGTCCTCAGCCTACCATCCGCAGACCAACGGTCAGACCGAGAGGACGAATCAGACCTTAGAGCAGTACCTGCGTTGCTTCTCGTCCTTCTCACAAGACGATTGGGTCTCCCTGCTACCTATGGCCGAGTTCGCCTACAATAATTCAGTCCATTCAGCCACCAAACAGTCCCCTTTTTATGCAAATTTCGGGTACCATCCGTTGTTCTTGTCTGGCGATCTTCCTGAATGTCCGGTGCCAGCGCTTCAGAAGAGACTTGCTTTCTTTGAAGAGAATAATAAACTCTTACAGGAAACCTTGACTAAGTCGCAGGAACATAATAAGAAAGTCTTCGACAGAAGAAGAAGAGGGGAGCTGGATCTCAAGACCGGGGATAGGGTCTGGCTGTCCACCTTAAATCTCAAGTTATCCTGCCCCTCCAAGAAATTGGGTCCAAAATTCCTGGGTCCCTTCCCGATCAAAAGGAAACTAAATGACGTGGCATTTGAGTTGGAACTCCCTGAGTCTTTGCGAATTCACCCGGTGTTCCACGTATCGCTCCTCAAGCCTGCAGTTGAGGATCCTTTCTCTGACAGGACCTCCTGCCCTCCGGAACCGGTGTTGGTCGATGGAGAGATAGAGTTCGAAGTTGAGGCCATCCTGGACTGTAGGAAAAGAGGAAACCAGGTCCAATTCTTAGTTAAGTGGAAGGGCTACGGACCCGAGGAGAATTCCTGGGAGCCAGAGGCTAATATTCATGCCAAGAGACTTATCCGCGCCTTCAAGAATTCTCACCCGAACAAGTGGGCTCGGTTGGGCATCCGGGGGCTGCCCCTTGGGGGGGGGGGCAATGTCACGATCGCCCTAACGTCTCGACTAGACATAGAAACCTTACCCGTCGGAACCTGTCGTGGAGAGTCCGTCGTTCCCCGTCAACGCGCGTCAAAGCTAACGAACGCACTCGCGTCGACGCGAACGCGCACTCGCGCGCACGTAGGTCACGAACGGGTGCACGTCTACGTGCGAGGGCGCGCTGACCCGTCGTACGTTCGCTTGGCGCCCTGAAGCCTTCTTTAGTCATTGGCTCCCTTCCATCTGTGCTGTCCAGTCTACAGCGTGTCCGTGATCTGTGCTGTTGTATCCGAACCTGTTATCTGATTCCTGACATCCGGCTTGTTCCTTGACTCTGATCGATTGCTGCCTGCCTACGACCTCTGGCTGTTTTGACCACGTTTTCTGCCTCATCCCTTTGTACCTTGCTGATCGTCTCCTGCTGACCCGGCCTGTATCTGACTCCGCTGTTCCTGCTACCTACCTGAGTTCCTGCATTACGGAACATCTGCTCACCAGCCAGTTCCCGCACTAGTGCCTGCCAGCGACAGTCAAGCACCATCCGCTATACCAGCCTGTTACCTGTGCCCAGCTGACCTCCCGGACCAATACCGTCTACCAGGCACTCGTGCCCTTTGGACTGTTGAATTCCTGTCTCCACCTTCAGGGGTTCAATAGCCAGGGGATACGAGGGGCCGCTCCCTGCATTCCAGGCTCAACCACCAGGTACGTGACAGGTAGTGAGGAGTGAAATCAAAAATTTGCACCCTTAGAAATCCTGAAGGTGGTGATTGGTTTTCGGGGTGCCGTGCGCGACTAGACTCCCAAAAAGTCCCACACATGTGGTATCCCCATACTCGGGAGAAGTAGCGGAATATATTTTGGGGTGCAATTCCACATATAACCATGGCATGTGTGAGCAATATATCATTTAGTGACAACTTTTTGTAAAATTTCTTTTTTTTTGTCATTATTCAATCCCTTAGGACCAAAAAAAAAAAATATTCAATGGGCTCAACATACCCATCAGCAATTTCCTTGGGGTGTCTACTTTCCAAAATGGGGTCATTTGGGGGGGGGGTTTGTACTGCCCTGCCATTTTAGCACCTCAAGAAATGAGATAGGCAGTCATAAATTAAAAGCTGTGTAAATTCCAGAAAATGTACTCTAGTTTCTAGTTAGACGCTATAACTTTTGCGCAAACCAAAAAATATACGCTTATTGACATTTTTTTACTAAAGACATGTGGCTGAATAAATTTTGCCCTCAATGTATGACTTAAATTTAGTTTATTCGATTTTTCTTATAACAAAAAGAAGAAAATATCTTTTTTTTTCAAAATTTTCGGTCTTTTTCCATCTATATCGCAAAAAATAAAAATTTCAGAGGCAATCAAATACCATCAAAAGAAAGCTCTATTTGTGGGAAGAAAAGGACGCAAATTTCGTTTGGGTGCAATATTGCATGACCGCGCAATTACCAGTTAAAGCAGCGCAGTGCGAAATTGGAAAAAGACCTCTGGTCCTTAAGGTGTTTATTAGTCCGGGGCTGAAGTGGTTAATGTAAGCATTCATTTGTCTTTGAATAAACTATTGATTCTTTATACGATTTACACAATGGGAGGCATTTTAACTATCCTATTCTCATGTGTTGTCCGCAGGTGTTAGTGATACTTCAAGAGCCTGTAACTCTTGAGCTTGGAGGTTGGATTCCATAAGGCTTTTTATTTATTATAGTGAGCTGTTAGCGATACTTTAAGAGTCTGTAACATGGAGCCTGGAGGTTGGATTCCATAAGGCTTTTTAACCATTAATTTGAGGTGAGAGTTTTGTGAGCACCGAGCAATAGTGTGAAGGCACGGGATTTTCTTGGTGGAAGTTCAACTTGCATGGAGTCTGTACCTCTCACTGGCACGTTGCAAGGACTCTTGGACCTGCACCCAAGTGGAACAGAGATGCTCCTCTAACGCAGAAATTCTTTGAGGAACAAATGTGTCAAGCAATATGGATGGCTGGAGCCCATAATTTGCCATAAACTGAGACACCTGGAAGTGGCATTGACTGCACTATTGTGATCAAACTCCTCCCAGGGGAAGAGGTCTGACCAGTTGCTATGGTGGTCAGAAATATAGCAACGTAGAAACTGCTCCAGGGCGTGGTTGGCTCGTTCTGCAGCCCCATTGGACTGTGGGCGATAACACAGAGGAGAAGGAAAGCTGAACTCCCAACTGTGTACAAAAGGCTCACCAAAACCTGGACACAAACTGGAATACTGCTGTCTGAGATGGTAACCATAGGTAGCCCATTTAACCAAAAGATGCCCTGAGTGAAAATGGATGCCAGCAACTTCTTAAGTGGAATACAATGTGACATCGTCGAGAACATGTCAACCACCTCAAGAATAACTGTGTTGCCCTGGAAGTTGGGTAACTCCACAATAAAAATCCATAAGAAAAGTGGGTCCAAGGCCTCTCTCCATTGGGTATGGGTTATTGAAGGCCCACTGGAAGGTGTTGTGGTGTTTTACTCTGAATACACATGGAACAAGTGGCTACGAAGGCAGTATGGAGACTAGGCCACCAGAATTGCTGAGAAATAGAGCAAATTAGTTGATTCGTCCGTGGGTGACCAGCTGCCTTGGGAGAATTGTAAGTCTGGATCAAAGCAGTGTGGAGAATCTCACGGACAAAGCAGCAGTCACAAGGTTTCTCAGGAGGAGAGTGGATCTGAGCAGCAACAATTCTGTCACCCAAAGGTGAAGTGACACTAGTGTGAATAGTGCCTAGAATACGATCAGAGGTATCACAAGAGTAGAAACAGACTCCATCTTGGAGGAGGAGGAAAACTGTTGTGACAATGCATCAGCCCATACATTCTTAGTACCGATTAAGAATGAGACTATGTAATTGAAGCTTGACAGAAAGAGCCCACGCGCCCTTCTGGGAGATCAGCATTTTGCCTCAAAACGAGAATGAGATTCCTATGGTCAGTCAAAAATGAGGTCTGGCACAGTGGTACCCTGGAGGAGATGCCTCCATTCCTTAAGAGCTAAAATGATAGCTAACAATTCTGTCCACAATCTCGTAACTGCCTTCTGCAGGAGACAATTTCATAGAAAAGCAGCCACAAGGATGCATAGTGCTCTCAGAGGTAGGACATTGAGACAGAAGAGTGCCTATTCCAGTCTCAGACGTATCAAACTCAAGAATGAATGACAACGTAGGTTCAGGATGTGCAAGCACAGGAACCGAGACGAAGGCAGCCTTGAGAGAGTCAAAAGCATGGGATCCGGAGACCAATTCTGTGGGTTGCCGTCCTTCATGGTTATATCAGGCAGGGGTTTGACCAGAGAAGAGAAATTACAAATACATTTCTGATAATAATTGGCAAAGCCAAGATAACATTGTAGCCGACGTATACCTACGGGTCGAGGCCATTGTATAACTGCAGATAGTTTCTCTGGGTGCATCAAAAAAACCGCAGTAGAAATTACATAACCCAGAAATTAAACCTGTTAACGATGGAACTCGCACTTTTACAACTTACAATACTGGTTATTAACCTCTGTAGCACACAGGAGACATATTTGTGGTGGCTCTCTAGGGATTTTAAAATATATGAGAATATCATCAAGATAAGCCACCACACATTGCTGCAACATGTCTGAGGACATCGTTGATGAATTCCTGAAAAACTGCAGGAGCGTTGCAGAGACCAAACGGCATTACGAGATATTCGTAAGGTTTGGTCCTGGTATTAAATACAGTTTTCCATTCACTCCTTGATCCTGAATGAGATTGTATGCCCCCCTGAAATCAAGCTTTGTGAAAACCATTGCTTCCTTGAGGCCGTCAAACTATTTTGTAATCAATGGAATCGGATAAGTTCTTAATCGTGATGCAATTGAGACCTCTATAAATCGACACAAGGTCTCAGTTCACCACTTTTTTTTTTACAAAGAAGAAGCCAGCACCGGCAGATGAGGTTTTGCGGAAGAACCCTCAAGAAAGTGAATTGGTAACATAGTTCTGCATTGCTTTAGCCTCTGAGACAGACAAAGGGTAGACAGGGCCACAAGGAGGCATTGCACCAGGTTGAAGGTCAATTGTGCAATCATACAACTGGCGTGGAGACAAACTACTGGCTTGATGTTTGTCAAAGACTGCGCTAAATTTGCGGTACTTCTCTGGCAAGGAGAGTGAAGAGGTGCACAAGACCTTAACCACTTTCGGAAAATGTGTTTTACTGCATTGTGGCGACCAGGAAAGAACCTCATCCCGATGCCGAGGGGTTGTGCCTCTGTAACCAAGAATAACCAATGATCACTGGGTAATGATGTGAAGAAATTACTTGGAATTGGATTATCTCATGGTAAAGAGCCCCTACGACCATGGTCAACTGAGCAGTCTCATGAGTCACATGGGCAGGCTGTAAAGGTCTCCCATCAATAGTCTCAATGGCAAGTGGAGTGGCACGAAGCTGCAGTGAAATCGAGTGCTTAGACACAAAGGCACCATCTATGAACAGGCCTGCAGCCCCAGAGTCGATTAGAGCCTATGTATCAACCGATGGTAACCGGATCTAGAGGCTTATCCTTCAGGATACCCAGTGACACAACGCCTCCTAAGGTCTGTCCCCTACAGGACCTCAAGACAAGACTTCAAAAAGTGACCAGCCTGGCCACAAAAAAGGCACAATCTCTCCCTCCTCCTAAAGGCCCTCTGCTCCGCAGAGAGATGTGTGAAGCCCAACTACATGGGTTCTTCTTCATGGTGGACTCGGTACCAGGAGGCATGGAAGGTGAGGAAGGCAAAGGTGGTAATGCAAAGATCGGAACCAAAACGTACAGGAGGCTTTCGCAAGCGCTCTTCAAAGGAAGGTCTCTCTCAGAGTCTTGAGTCAATGAGAATGGCAAACATGATTACCTTCTCCAGATCCATAGGTATGTCTCGGGCTATCATCTCATCTTTAATGTTATCCCAGAGACCATGGGAAAAAGCAGTCACGAGGGCCTCATTGTTCCAAGCAACCTCTGCTGCCAGAGTATGAAATTCAATGCATTCAATTATATATTCGACAACAGTTCTCATACTCTGTCTGGACATGAAGCTCTTGACACCAGAAGTGGAGCGAGCAGGAATGTCAAATACCCTTTTAAAGGATGCCACAAACTCGGGGTAACTCAGGACAATGGGTTTTTGCGTCTCCCATAGAGGGTTTGCCCAGGCCAAACCTATCAGAAAGCAAAGAAATAATGAAGCCTACTTTGCTTTTGTAGACGGGGAACGCCTTTGGCAGCATCACAAAGTATATCCCAACCTGGTTGAGAAACCCTCAACATTGAACTGGATCGCCCACTAATCGCTGGGGAAGCGGAGTGGAACCAGACATACCTCTTACAGAGGTAATATTCAAGGCAAGTGCCTGCACATAGACTGGAGTAGCATCAGGGATGACCTGCCACACAGGTTGTACCGGAACAGCCACAGTGGGAGGATCCAGGTGAGCAGTGCAAATCAGGAGCATCTGTAATGCTATGGCAAACTGATCCATGCTGCTCAATCTGGAAAAAATATTACCACTAGGTGGATTGCCTGCATTTTCTGAATTCATAGCCTTCGCCTACTGTCAGGAACCATGAATCAGAAATGCAGTAAAAACCACACCTTTTAATATAATGGTAAAAATGGTAGAGATCAGTAAATGTGGTCAAAACATAGCCAGGGATTGCTAACCAAAGTGGGTAGCCAGACAGGCCATTAATGGGGAAACCAGAAATTAGCGTAGTTGTAGGCAGAACACAATCAGGAACCAGAAGGGATGTCAGCTGGGCAGTCTTTCACAGGAACACAGCAGAGAATCTCCAGATATGTTGACCAAGGTGAAGGCAGAAAAGGAATAAACATAGCAGTTTAAACAGCCAGACGGGGCTGGCTGTAGGTGGGACTGACTAGCAGATAATAACCAGGCGAGCCGCTGAGGGATCAATAATTGCTGACAATTATCCAGCAGCTGAGCACAGAGAATGGAGCTGCTAAGACCCCAGCTCTGACAGACAAGCAGAAAACGTCACATGATCCACAATTGTAGTGCGAGTGCAATGCATGACAAGCAAAGACCTCCCCATGATTCCCTCGTAGTGTGTGTCATGTGTTAGTGTATACATTGCCAGTGTGCGCCACGTGTTGGTGTATACATTGCCAGTGTGCGTCATGTGTTGGTGTATACATTACCAGTGTGCTTCAGGTGTTGGCGTATACACTGCAGTGTGCGTCACGTGTTGTTGGCATATACACTGCAGTGTGCATGTCCCGTGTTGGCGTATACACTGCAGTGTGTGTGTCATGTGCTGGTGTATACACTGCAGTGAGCATTCCAGCATTACAATGACTTCTCCCTCTCTCTCAGCTCTAAGCCAAATTGAGGCTTGGAAGAGAGGAGCTGCAGCAGAAGGTTGGGAGGGGGTAGTGCTGGGCAGGACGGGGCTGATTTCCTGAAAGCTAGGCTTTCTTTCTCACACATAGACCAACAACCTTTTCAGGAAGTGCCTGAAAGCTGTCAAATTCAGTTTAGCAAGCGAACTGTAGTCAGTGAAAAACAGGAAGTAGTTGATTGTCTGGCTTATATTAGACTTTCTAAGCAATCATAGGACAACAGGGTATTTTGTGCCAAAAATAGTGAAAAATACTAATTGTGGGCAAATTTTCAATGTTTAATCTTGACTGGAATTCCCCTTTAAGACTGAAATGTCAACTACCAGAAGACAACTTTTCAGTCAACACTTTTTACACAGACGAGAGTTCAGCTCAGCTTCTTGGAGACATGAAAATCTTGCCAGTGTCCAATAACCTGAATGTACGAGCCTATAACCCAAGGTCTAGGAATACTTAGCCTGTGTCCTGTACTGTACAATGTTAATCTAAGGTCTTTGAAGAGTACAACATGCAGTCACACAATGAAGTTGAAGAATCGGTTAAATCTCAAACTGTGAAAGAGGTTCTTTACTATTAGAGCAATAAAGACATGAAGCTCTCTTCCCCAGTTACTGGTATAAGCAAAGAGTGTTTCTCAGTGAAAACAATATAGAGGGATATGGCAATTTTTAGCAACACACAAGTTGAACTGGGTGGACCGGTGTCTTTATTCGTCAGTTATGCACCAAAGTCCAGAGTTTTGAGTAGCACCGTAAGCCTCTGGAAAACACTGCAAAAACAGGTCCTTATTAGGAGTAAAGTTGGCACAACAAAAGGTTCAATAGAATCTGAAGCAAAGGAACCCTCTGGTAAGCAGTGAAAGTCCTGCCAGAGCACTGCTCCAGAATGTTCCTAGAAAATGTGGTCTCTACAGCTGCAGATTGCAGACTGAACACCAGCTAGTGGAACAACAGGCACCAGCTGACATACAGCAGTAAAGGGGATGTGTTACTGACTAGATCAGCTGGTGAAAACATCAAAAAAAGCCAAAGAAAAAAATGAGCCACCACATCCAATAATTGAATGATTGCTTGCTGTGAGTAGCCGTGTGAGTCCGATGATTGGGAAACATCCGGAAGATCGGGACAATCTCTGGCATCTGGACGTCTATGGTGGAATCTGAGATCTAACTTGAGCTGTTTGACCTCCCCTAGCAGGGGGGTCACCGGGGATCTGGTAAGCCTCCATCTATAAGTGGTGTTTAGAGGTGACGGGTCCACGTGGTCAAACACAATTGGATTAAGCAATTTCAGCTATTTTTATACACACATTGGAAAATATTGTTTTTGCTTTTGCAATATATATGGACACTTGAATATATACCGTATATACTCGAGTATAAGCCGAGATTTTCAGCCTCTTTTTTGAGGCTGAAAGTGCCCCCCTCGGCTTATACTCGAGTCATCGCCGTCTGACTGCTCGATCAGCGTATCGAGCAGACAGACGGCGGACATACTACAATTCGAAAGCCGCGCCTCCGCCTCCGCCTCCGCCTGTGATAGGCGGAACACTCAATTTCCCAGCAGTCAGTGTTCCGCCTATCACGGACATCCGCTCATCCTCGTACTACGGACGAGGATGAGACGATGTCCGTGATAGGCGGAACACAGGCTGCTGGGAAATTCAGTGTTCCGCCTATCACAGGCGAAGGCGGAGGCGCGGCTTTTGAATTTTAGAATGGCCGCCGAGGCGCCGACGAAGAGCGGCGATCCTGGCAAGGCACGGGACGGAGGCAAGGCAAGGCACGGCACGGCACGGGACGGGACGGAGGCAAGGCACGACACGGGACGGAGGCAAGGAGGCAAGGCACGGCACGGGACGGAGGCAAGGAGGCAAGGCACGGGACGGAGGCTCGGGACACAGGCTCGGGACACAGGTAGGCTGGACACACACACACACACACACACATGGACACACACACACAGGGATGGATGGATGGAGACACACACACACAGGGATGGATGGATGGATGGAGACACACACACACAGGGATGGATGGATGGATGGAGACACACACACACAGGGATGGATGGATGGATGGAGACACACACACACAGGGATGGATGGATGGATGGACACACACACACACAGGGATGGATGGATGGATGGACACACACACACACAGGGATGGATGGATGGATGGACACACACACACACAGGGATGGATGGATGGATGGACACACACACACACACAGGGATGGATGGACGGACACACAGGGATGGACGGACACACAGGGATGGACGGACACACAGGGATGGACGGACACACAGGGATGGACGGACACACACACAGGGATGGACAGGCATGTCTCACCCTCGGCTTATACACGAGTCAATAAGTTTGCCAGTTTTTTTGGGGGTAAATTGGGGGCCTCGGCTTATATTCGGGTCGGCCTATACTCGAGTATATACGGTATTTTTCAAAACACTTGATTTATTCCTATATTAACTTTATTTGTGGTTTTTCTAGTCATATATAATTTTTATTAGTCAATATTTTTATAAATTTGGTGTTGTATTTAGATGTTATCACATTTGTGCATGTTTTTTGTTTAGCACTTTAATTATTGTAATTGTTTTAGTAACATGTAAAGGTTAAGCGCTGCACTTTTTTTTCTTTTTTTCTATT
Source organism: Lithobates pipiens (assembly GCF_037356315.1). NCBI lineage: Eukaryota > Metazoa > Chordata > Amphibia > Anura > Ranidae > Lithobates > Lithobates pipiens. The sequence goes on from NW_027507764.1 coordinate 171,536,906, forward strand.
GTTATTGTGCCCAGTATGGGGGTTATGGTGTTCAGCTGCTGACTTTTTTTATTGAGTTTTGCCAAGCGTGGATTTTTTTCTACCTATTCATAACCAAGTCATGCCAACATAAAGTTCCCGCATATGCAGAGGACTTAATCTTTTTAATTAACTCCTCCTCTGTCTCACTGCCTTCCCTGCTTTCAGAACTTTGTCGATATGGTCAGCATTCCAACTACAAAATGAATTATAATAAGTCACAAGCTATGGGTGTGGAACTGTCCACCATGACCCAGCAGCAATTGAAGCAATCGTTTAAATTCAAATGGACGAATTCGCATGTCTGATATTTGGGAACCAATATCCCAAGAAACCTTTGCAGGATTTTTTAATTAAATTTTGCACCCCTTCTTAGAACGCTCAAAATGGACCTTCTACGCTGGGATAAGGAGACTTACTTGGTTCGGCCCTTCGAGCATCTTGAAGAACGTAATGCCGAGGTTAATTTATCTTTTTCAAATGCTGCCCATCAAAACTTCCAGTTAAATAACTGAGCTGAGGAAGAGGTTTTAATTTTTTGTATGGGCAGGCAAAATGCTGCGTCTAAGGAGAGCTATATTGACACTGCCTAAAATTAGAGGGGGCATGGGCTTCCCCGATCTGGTGAAATATTATGAAGCCTCTCATTTAATCAGAATCATGGAATGGTGAACCTAAACTTTGGGTTGACCTTGAACAAGCCACTATAGATTCAACTCTAGAGGATATACCTTGGTCTCCTCTTCACAATTGCTCCACGGTGGTTACTCTACATCCTTTGGTGGGGCGACTTTCAAGGTGGGTAAACATATCTTTAAGACCATGCATAATCTGTCTCCAGAGCAGAGCCCGCTTACCACGAAATTAGGGTTGCATACGTTTTTGCCAGGTATGAAAGACTTAAAATTGAAATCATTTAGGAAACTGAATATTTTCTGACGCATTGATTTTGCGGCGGACAATAGGCTTCTATCCAGTCAAGACATTGAGACCCGATTCCAACACGAGCTTGACTTTTTCAGATGGGCGCAACTGAATGCTCACCTTAGGTCACTGCAAACAGATCACCAAACCTTACACCAACTCACTCCGCTTGAACAGATCTGCATGGACAGAGAGCAGCTCCCCCATTCACTCTTACACTTTTATGCTCTCTTAACGAACCAAGTAGGGGTTTCTGGGCTTACCTTTTTACAACAATGGGAAAATAACCTTCATACCACGTTCTCCCAGCCTTAGAAAGACAGAATACTGAATACAGAATATTTGCTCACAAGGCCTCTTTAGCTAGTAGATACCAAGAGGGAGGTTAAAAACTCACAAGATCGTATAGAATGCCAGCCAAATTGCATAGAATATACCCGCAGGTTCCGAATAGGTGTTGGCGTTGCGGGAAGGCTGTTTGGACCCTTCTACATATTTTTTGGGAATGCCCAAAATTAAACAGCTTTTGGACTGCGGTGGAATCTACTATTAAAACACTGGCCGGAGATTCCCTTGGTAGGAACCCGGCGGCATACTTACTGGACAACACCCCAATGTCCACCAAGAAATGTAAGAACTCTTTACGGAGACAACTGCTGACGCTCGCTAGTGCCTGTATTCCGGCCTTGTGGAAAGATACGAGCCCCCCTACAATCTCTCATTGGAAGACAAGAGTCGTAGACATCCAGGTAATGGAGAATCTTACCATGTCCTTAAAGGAGCAAAAAAAATAATAATATCGGACGACCCGGACTCCTTATCTTATCTATAGAGACCAGACACTGTTGGCCTCCCAACCAATGGAGCACCCTGTGGAGTGATCTAGTCATAAGGGCTTGCCTAACCCGCACTCCTTTTTTCTTTATTTTTTTCACCTCTGTCTTGCTCCCTTGAACTTTACTTTTTATTGTCCTCTCTCTGGGGTCAGTCACTTTGACCGTTACCTTGTTTTGCTGTAATAAAAACAAAAAAAATGTTTAGGGAATAGCCATCCGGAATGATACGATGGGGATCCACGTTGAATATGTTTTTCGCTTAGTAGTTATCATATATACACTGTGCTATGCAGTATCATCGTTTCAGTTTGTATCCGACATGTGCCAATGCAAGAGATTTTGTGATATTCCTTGACCTTGAAAAAAAAAAAAGACTGTTGGGACTCTGAACTAGGGAAAACAAGGGCCACAGGGACAAGGTAAGTTAGGGGCTTAAGATCTTCAGAGCCAGACTCTGCATAGGATGGGACCAAAGTGTCCCTGGCATAGGATGGAACTGAATCGTCCCCTACAACCTCTGTGGGCACAATGCCCCAGTATCTCAGCACAAGTGGATATTGCTGAGGTCACCTGAGACAATCCTGTTGAGATCCATGGTATTTCAGAAAAGTGCCACAATAGTCTGAAAAGGGACAAAAATTACATTTCAAGCATGGGGTCCAATGGGGTTTGGGTATGGACTCTCCAAAGCTAATAAGGAGACGTTGCTATGTAGAGACCAGCTTAAGCAGCTGAACAGCAGGGAATTTTGACTGAGGAAAAGAAACCTCAGCAGTATAGCAAAAATCTTCATTGATGTCACTAGAAAAAGATACCATGAAGATCGAAGGCAAGCAGAAATAAGTATGACTTTTTATTTTATTTAAAGAAAAAGGCATCCAAATTCTTACAATTTTGTGCTTACCAACACTTCTATAGGAAGCAGTATAATCCAACGTTTTCTCAATTCCTATTCCTCAATAAATAATGGAGAAATGGTTTAGGGCTCGTTCATATCTGCAGAGACCTGCAGATTTCAGCAGCAGAAAACCACAGGCCTCTGCAAGACACACAAAAATACAGGTGTGATGTCCAGTCCGGAGCTGTGCGGGATTATGCAGCCTGTCTGCAGTTTTCCTCACAGCTCCGCCCTGGAACGCAGGCAAAACAGACAGCACTGCTCTGCATTCACCCCGTGTGACAGGAAATGACAGGAAAAGCAGAGTGGTGCTTTGTGTCTGTATTGCTCCTGTTGGATGTGAGAAGGTCACTAACAATCTATGAGGGGAACCTGATGAGGGGTCTCTGATGTTGGGATCACTAATGAGATGGGCACGGATGACGAGGTAATGGCACAGCATATGAATCCAGCCCGTCCAATAAAAAATAAAAAACATGCATGAAAACAGATGTCAACGTCCATAAAAACTGACTGAAACGCGCATGAAAATTGATGTATTGTAAAAGAAAGTGCCGCGCTAAATAAAATGATGTAATGAAAAATATGTGCAAACAAATACCTCTACACAAAATTTACAAACGAGTATACAAACATTGGGTGACCCCTATATCAATTGAATGTGTGTATATACGTTGAACGTGCAAAGACAAACACAAAATTAAGTTCGACAGAGTCCTTCTGATAAGGATTAGCGTAATGTTTGACCGGAAACCGGAAGTGAATCGGAGTGACACACACTTGAGAAATTCCGGCCCATTGGACACTTAAGCACATATAAGTGAGTACCACAGCAGTGGGGGGGGGGACCCCAGACAACGTCCGCGGAGACGAAACGCATCGGGCGAACCTCACTGCTGTGACTATTTTGAAAGAGCGTTATGTCAACTACAGAAATGTAAGTGTGATACTGTTTTAATAAACTTTTAAACTTTACGGAATTACGCTATGTCAGTTCCATTCTTCTTTCCTGTATGATCGTTTTTGGTGGAGTACGATCTGTTTCTTTAATTGGAGGATAATTTGTATCGAGTTTGGTTTCGGAGGAGTTTCTATACCAACTGGTTCCATACCTCACGGTTCCTTGGAGAGCATCTAATCGATTCATATCAAAGCTGTTTTGATCCTTCAGGCATATGTCCGTTTGGGTCAAAGGCATCTGGTAAGCCTTGAATTTATCTAGGTGGTGGCATTCACACATGGGTGTACTGTGCACTTTTCGGACCTTCTGAAAGACTTTTGGCATTTACATTTCACGTGAAAGTGGGGGACTGCTGTTCATCCACTGTATAGACATTAAACTAATCCTTATCAGAAGGACTCTGTTGAACTTAATTTTGTGTTGTTTTTGCACGTACAACGTATATACACACATTCAATTGATATAGGGGTCACCCAATGTTTGCATACTAGTTTGTAAATTTTGTGTAGAGGTTTTTGTTTGCACATATTTTTCATTATATATTTTATTTAGCACGACACTTTCGTTTACAGTTGATTTTACTAAGATTTCCACTTTTAGTGTGTCAGCGGCTGGCTTGCTAGAGATAGCACAGTGTTTTTGTAATTTTGAAAATTGATGTAAACTGATGTCTCTGCAGGTAAAATCAGTGCAGTTTCCCCATCAGTTTTCATGGTGTGAATAATGGGTGAGTTCCCAGGGTCCAAGTGCTGGGCTGAATATTTTGAGGGCACTTCGAAGGACATGGAAATAACTTATCTGGGGAAGCCCAAGTTAGTTTTTTCGGACTACATAAAAAGAAACCATTTCATTTCTCTAGTTAAAAATAATCAATTAAGAAAAGATGCTTACCTTCTCATCACTCTCTTTAGGCACATGGAGATAAGTACACAACGGTCCTCTATAGCAGCCATATGAGGAGCGGAAGAAAGACCTGCAGTATCCATGTGGCAGCCTGATCTGCAATGGCTTGCAATGCTGTGTGAAGTATAAAACAAGCAGATCAATGCAATCATCATCATTCTAAAAATTGTCAAAATGTGAAGAAAAATCTGTCATGAGAAAAAATATAGATAGTCATCTCATACCTCCAAGGCTGAAAATGCTAGCTGTCCAGATATCTCTCTTACAACAGTTTAACCCAAACCAATGACTTGGGGCAAGTTTATAAATGTAATGATTGCGTACTTGTTTTAGGCTCAGTGACTAGCAGTTTCAGAAAAAGGTTAGAAATAACATCCCCATATTTCCCTCATGACAAGTCTAAAAGCCATCCTGTCGTCATGCACCATGGGCATAGGCAAGGTGTAAAAGATCAATAATAAGTTGTCCAGAGGGTAGTAAAAATAGGATTTTTGTACTCATCGTAAAATCCTTTTCTCTGAAGTTTATTGACGGACACAGCTCCAGTAATCTTGACTGTAGGTTTATTACGTCACCTTCAGGACGGGACTAGGCAGAACATTTAATACATGTGAAAAACAATAGAACTTTACAGTTACTCCCAGGGGGCGGTCCCTCTGGTAATAACCCCTCAGCCTGCTTCCTGCAGCTCAGTACGTAAACAAGCAGTATAACATAAACCAATAGGAGGGGAGGGTGCCGTGTCCGTCAATTCAGAGAACTTCAGAGAAAATGATTTTACGGCGAGTACAAAAATCGTATTTTCTCTTTCGTTCATTGACGGACACAGCTCCAGTAATCTTGACCGTAGGCACGTCCCCAAGCAGTGTCACAACAAGGGGTGGGACCAGCAACATAACTTCAACCACAACCTAACAGGGGAGTCACCATCTTAACTAACCGCATCAGAACTTACAGTCAACAATGCAACAGTGCATTAACACTAAAAAATAACTTTTTCTTAACAGAAGAAAGTGTAGAATTGCAACATTACACAGCCGCCTGCAAAAAACACTGCGGCCAAAGCAGGCATCAGACGATGCGTTTACATCCACTCTGAAGAACTTTGTAAACAACCAAGTCATTGCCTTACACACTTGAGCGACTGACACTTGATGTCGGAAGGCACAAAAGGTCCCAATTGCCCTGGTGGAATGGGCCGTGACAGGAAAGGGGGGCACCTGCCCCTTCAAGGCGTAGGCCCAGACCACAATCTGTCTGATTCACCAGAAAATGGTGGCCGAAGAGAAAGGCATCTCTTTCTTCGGACCAACTACCGAAACAAACAGAGAGTCTGACTTCTGGAAGGAAGCCGTGGTAGACAAAAATACCCTTAGAGCCTGGACCACGTCCAGGGAATGGAGGGCCACCTCCTTAGGATGTGTCGGTTTAGGACACAGAGATGGTAACACAATGTCTTCATTGATGTGAAAATCCCAAAACACCTTCGGTGGAAAAGAAGGTTGCGGACGCAACACCACCTTATCCTTGTGGATAACCAGATAGGGCGACTTGCAAGACAAGGCCGCCAGTTCCGAAACCCTCGTGGCCACTAGAAAGACCACTTTCTGAGAAAGAGTCAACAAGGGAATTTCCCTGATGTTCTCAAACGGTCGTTTCTGAAGCGTCGATAGCACCAGGTTCAGATCCCACGGGGGCAAGAGTGGACGCACCGGAGGGACTACATGCCGGATCCCTTGTACAAAAAAAGTTCTCACTAGAGAGCGAGACGCCAGGAGTCATTGGAAAAAAAAACTGCCAAAGCAGATATCTGTCCCTTAATGCCGGATCCCTTGTACAAAAAAAGTGCTCACTAGAGAGCGAGACGCCAGGAGTCATTGGAAAAAAAACAGCCAAAGCAGATATCTGTCCCTTAATGGTGCTTAAAGCCAGCTTCTGGTCTACTCCTCGCTGGAGGAACAGAAGGATCCTGGAAACGGAATAGGTGCGCGGACGCCACCCCATCTCCTCACACATGGAGGACGATGGTATATCTTCTGAGAAGAAGATTTCCGTGGTAACAGTTTGAACGGAGGAATGGCGTAGATCAGTCGGTACTGATCCGATGGAGCCACCAACGCGCCTGACGCGTCCGTCCAAGGATCTCTTGTCCTGGATACAAATCTTGCCACCTTCCGATTGAGTTGGGAGGCCAGGAGATCCACGTCTGGTGTGCTCCACCGCAGGCACAGAAGCCTGAACACCTCCGGGTTGCAACTTCCATTCTCCTGGGTCCAGCATCTGGTGACTTGCCAGTTTTCTACTGCCGGGATGTAAATGGCCGACAGGACGGGTACATGTCGCTCTGCCCAGCGAAGGACGCGAGTGACCTCCCGTGCTGCAGCCGAGCTTCTTGTTCCTACTTGATGGTTGACATATGCCACCGTGGCGTTGTCTGACTGGATCCTGACCGGTAGCCATCTTAGTCTCATAGACCATGTGGAGAGGCATAACCTGATCGCTCGGAGCTCGAGCACATTGATCAGCAACTTGGATTCCTCCCCCGACCAGAGGCCCTGGGTCAACTGTACTCCTAGTACTCCACCCCAGCCGGTCAGGCTGGCGTCCGTTTTGATCACTGTCAAATGTAGAGGTAGGAATGACTTCCCACACCAAAGTGCCGGGGATCTCAGCCACCAGAGCAGGGAGTCCCTGACTGACTGGCTCACCCAAATCTGCTGATCCAGGGATAACGGAGATTTGTCACATTTGGACAATATCTCCTGCAAGACTCTGGTGTGAAATTGGGCATACTGTACCATCTGGAAGGAGGCAACCATGAGGCCCAGAACTCGCATGCAGAAACGCAGTGACGACCGCCTGCGGTTCATCGACAGCTTCACCGTGGCTCAGAGTCTGCAGTTTGTCTGAAGGGAGAAACACTCTCGCTTCCACAGAGTCCAGCAGTAAGCCTAGGTACTCCAGGCGCTGAGTAGGCACTAGTACCAACTTTTTTAGATTCAACAGCCACCAAAATTCCTGTAGAGTTTGCATGGTGATCGCCATTATCCTCCCTTAATTCTGAGGCGGAAGCTGCTCTCAGGAGGAGATCGTCTAGGTAACCCACGATTGGGATCTCACATTGTCGCAACAACGCCAGAAATGGAGCCAATACCTTGGTAAAGACTCGGGGCGCTGAGGCCAAGCCAAAGGGGAGAGCCACAAACTGGTAGTGGGCTTCCCCTACTGCAAAGTGCAGAAACCTCTGATGCCTGAGGCATATGGGTATGTGCAGGTACGCATGTTGGATGTCCAAGCGTGCCAGGGAGTCCCTCTGATGGAGTGCAGCGACAACTGAGCGAACTGATTCCATTCTGAACCTCTGTACTTTTACAAAGCAATTGAGGGCTTTCAGGTCCAAGATTGGACGTACCCCTTCCTTTTTGGGGACTACAGATTGGAGTAGAACCCCTGAAACCTTTCTGGAGTTTCTGGAAAAACAGCACTATTACCCCGTGGCTTAGCAGGTCCCTTACTGCCCCCAATAGGGCCTCCCGGCGAGCCGGGAGTCAGGGTATGCTGGAGGGGAAGAATCTGTTTGGTGGCCAAGAGAGGAACTCTATCTTGTAGCCAGATGAAATCAGTTTGCAGACCCATTGGCCGGACAGCCAAGAGGCCCACCGGGCTGCAAACTCCCGAAGGCGACCCCCCACCCGAGTAATGGGCAAGGGCAAACCTTCATGCGGTTTTGTTTGCAGGATTGTTAGGCTTGCAAGTCCAGGGACGCTTTTGTCCCTCAGTTACCCTGTCGGACTGGGAGCATTTAGCTGAAGTCCCGGAAGGACGAAAAAGCCTCTTTTGAGCGGAAAATGAGGGCTCTTGCCTGCGGCGTGGCTCCTTAGTCTTCCTGGCCTGTGGGAGCAAGGTGCTCTTCCCATCTGTGACATTCTTAATAAATGTCATCCAACGAGGCTCCAAATAGCCACTCACCAAGAAAGGGTAGATCCTTCAAGGCTTTTTTAGATGCCTGGTCCGCAGACCATTTTAGCCAAATCAGGTGCTGCAGCACCACTGTGGACATTGAAGCTCTGGAGAGCAAAGGAAGCGTATCTAGGGCCGCGTCACAAATTTACTTAAAGGGGTTGTAAAGGTAAAATTTTTATTTTCTACATAGGTTCCTTTAAGCTAGTGCATTGTTGGTTCACTTACCTTTTCCTTTGATTTCCCTTCTAAATGTTTTTTTGCTTTGTCTGAATATCTCACTTCCTGTTTCTCCTCGGTAAACTTCTCACCATCATCCGAGCTGGTGGTTAGTCAGCCAGAACAGCTTACTGAACAGCTTACTGGGGTGAAACAGGAAGTGAGAAATTTAGACAAAGAAAACAAAGAAAAAAAACATTTAAAAGGGAAATCGAAGGAAAAGATAAGTGAACCAACAATGCACTAGCTTAAAGGAACCTATGTAGAAAATAAAAAAATTACCTTTACAACCCCTTTAAGGCCGTGCAAAAACTGGTCTGCTAGTTCCACACAGACAGGAGTAGCCTGCTGCTTTTCCAATTCATGGTGCAAAACTTTTGCCCATTTAGTAAGTGTCTGCGACACTAGTGCTGTGGCCAGTACTGGTCATATTGCTGACCCCACAACCGTAATCAAGGAACAGGCCACTGCCTCGGCCTTCCTGTCAGTAGGATCCTAAAATGCAGGAGTCCCCTCTACCGGGATTGTGGTTACTTCATTTAACCTGGATATTGGGAGGTCCACGACCGGAGGAGCCGACCATTTTTTAAGAAGGCTCTCCTCAAAGGGGTATCACACCATCATTCTTTTGGGGACTGAGAAGGTCCGCTGCGGGCTTCCCCATTCCTTGTATATGAACTTATCAATATAAGTCATAAGGAAACACCTTAGGTGTACGGGCTGACTTACGGGACCCAAAAGGCATCGCTACTTCAGCAGAGGATCCTGCTGTATCCTAAATTTTCAGGGTATCACGCACAGCTGTAATAAGTTCTCCAACTAGCGCTTTGTCTTGCGCAGACCCGGACGGGGAAGCATTCTCACTGTCCGATTGGTCCTGGTCAGCGTCATCTGACACATCAGAGCAGGGGCCGCAAGTCGCTGCGGGGCCCGAGTCTGCGTCAGAGCTCTCCCCGGAGGACAGGGGGCGGGGCCACTTTTTACCACCTTTGCGCCTGCACACTGCCTCCACCCTGGCAACGAATGTTTCAAGGACCACCGACAAATCATCCAAAGGCACTGCACTGTTTGCACATGAGGTTGCAATTGCAGGGAGTTCTGGGGAAGAAACACCAGTTTCTGAAGCCTTGCTGACCCACCCTGTCTGCCACCCTTGGGGACTTAGGACAGGTGCACAATCCCACCCTCCTAGCTGCTGCAGACTGAGGGGCCCCTACCGCAGGACTCACCCCGACTGAGTGCTGCGCCGTTCTGTTACAGGTGTCTGCGTCCAGTATCCACTCCCAGGTGTCCAGAGCAAAAAATGCGCCGCTCTGAGCCACAGGGACCTGCGCTATGGATAAAAATAGTGCTGAGCTACAACCAGATGGCCGCCCTGTATAAGGGACAATCACATGGAAAATGCCCGCTGACCATGCTTTCCACTGAGACACACAAAAAATGGCCGACAAGCAACTGTACACAGTTACTTGAACAGAGATAATGGCGGCAGAACAGCGCTATGGCGATCCGCACATGCAGAGCCTTCAGACACGAAGCGGAGAGACCACAGACACCCAGGGACACAGACACCCAGCGCAGCCCCCAATCTAAGGTCAGAGCCCCCCGGAGGACCCAACTCAGTTACACACACCGCTCAGCAGCCCATTCATGCAGCATCCCCCATGGGGAGGGGGGGGGGATAGGGACAGAGAAGAGAGGGACCCCCTAATCAACCTCCCAGGGAATGCCCAGCTGCTGAATCCCATCAAGGCAGTAAGAGCTGTACTTACCATCCGAACGAGCTAGGGACATCCCATCACAGACCCACTCCTGAGCAGTACGGGGTGGCTGCTGGCCACGGCACACTGTGACAAGGACATCGGTAGTCCAGTCATATGTGTGCCCTGGAGCGTTTCACTCACCGGCCGCCCCGGAGCCTGAGAGGCATGTTGTGGCCGGCCCAGTGCGTAGCTAGGGTCTGCACATGCTCAAAGGCCAGGCTGGGGAGACTACAAGGATCTAGATTATCCAGCCTGTCACCCAGCTGGCTGTTGATAGCAGATCACAGGATCTTAAAATCTTGCGCAAAATGCAAATATCCAGAAAATTCCCAGGACCGATGGTAACCCAGTTCTGTTGTTTATCACATGTATTACATGTTCTGCCTAGTCCTCTCCTGAAGGTGGCGTAATAATCCTATGGTCAAGATTACTGAAGCTGTGTCCCTCAATGAACGAAAGAGAAACACATTTTTATTTTCGAGAGATATCAATGCTGATGTGCTGACATTTAGGGGTGCATGAATTAAGGTGTCCTCCAGTGTGCAATGCAGATCCTCCCACTGGCCTCTGCATCATTACAGTACACAGTAGTGACATAGCAGCCCGACAGAGTAACCACATCATGTGGTGGGAGGATACCCTATTCCACACATGCAAAGGGTCACATGACATTTGTTTTTCAATGTGGTGTCAAGGTCACTTTAATCAGAATCAGTACATTTTAGAAACTTCATTTCCATTCCCAAGTTTTTATATTATTGTGGGCTTACCTTTAAGGGACAATATTGTTTGTAGATGTGAGTGTGTTTTTTTATTTAGTTGTATTTCCTCCAAGTCAGAGGAAGGTCAGCTAAGTTTTAGATCCCCCACTGAGGCTGAACTATATTTAGAGTGAGTGCAGGGGTACATACAGTAACTGAAACACTCTTCAGGCAGTTGGAGATTACCGGTCTATAAAAGTCAAATTTAAGTCTAATTTTTGTTATACTTGCAGCACCTTTGTAATATGTCAGTTTATTTTAACTACTTCAATACTGGACACATTCTCCCCCCTTTCTGCCCAGGCCAATTTTTAGCTTTTAGCTCTGTCACACTTTGAATGACAATTCCGCGGCCATGCAAAACTGTATCAATATGAAATATTTATCTTTTTTTCAGATTGATAGAGCTGTCTTTTGGTGGTATTTAGTCATCACTGGGTTTTTTATTTTTTGTTAAACAAATAAAGGCCGAAAATATATATATAAAAAATATTATATATATATATATATATATATATATATATATATATATATATATATATATATATATATATATTATATATATATATTTTTTTTTCACTGATGAAGTTGCACTGATGGGCTCGGATCGTGTAAATGTCCCCTGCCAGAAGGCGCCGGTTACTGGCTCTCCTCTCCTCACATTGTCACAGCATGAGAGCCAAGGAATGCCAAAGACCGGCAAGAGTGGACTCAGCTGATAACTGTGATTGGCCCTTTACCCCAATCCGTGATCAGCTGCGTTTTGGAAGGATGTCCATAAACGCCATCCCAGAATGGGACAACCATGCTATAGCTGTCTTTTGGCTGTAGCGCAGTCAGGAAGAGGTCCAGGTCAATCACTGAGCTCAGGAAGAAAAAAAAGAACAGCCTTACACTTCTGCTCTGACAGGAAGAAAATATATAGCGAGTTGCCCATTGCATAAAGGTTTGGATCAGTGAATGGGAGGCTAAAGGCCTTTGGAATTATACTGATAGGGCAGAAACTTGACCTCTGATTGTACTCAAAGCCAATTTGATTTCTACAGCCGACTGTAGAAAAGAGAGAATTCTCCCAATCACATATTTCCGAGGATGCCATTTTCTGGCTTCACACCAAGCAATACAAGTCTTCGCAGCCTTAGCTTTTCTAGAGTAGAGTAGACACCACTGGTCCCAAGATGCCACAGTCCTTTAATACCCTGGCTTCAATAGCCATGCCGTCAAATTTAGAGACTGGGGTGGAATATAGGACCTTAAGACAGTAGATCGGGGCGACGTGGAAGCGAGCATGGCCCATCTATTGTCATTCTCACTATCTCCGGGAGCCAGGGCCTTCTGGGACAGGCTGATGCCACCAGAATGACTGGAACCCCCCCCCCCCCCCCCCCGCCGAATCCTGAGCAACAAATGTGGAAGGAGAGGGATCGGAAGGAAAGCATAAACCAGGGAGTACTGGCTCAGAGCATTTGCTCCAATTGCCAGAGGATCGCTTGTTCGAGACAAACTGCTGTAGCTTGCGGTTGAACCTAGATGTCAGTAGGTCGACCTCTGGCAATCCCCAACATTGGCAAATTTCCTGGAACACCTCTGGGTGTAGGTACCATTCTCCCGGGCAGATCTGCTGGCAGCTGAGATAATCTGCCTTTCCGTTCTCTACTCCTGGTATATGGACTGCCGATATTATTGGCACATGTCCCTCTGCCCAGGCTAGCTTTCAGAGCTGAACGACTTCTGGTACCGCCATGGTGGTTTATATAGGCCACTGCCGTGGCATTGTTGGACTAAACTCTGATGGGGCAGTCGTGAAGCTCCACCATCCAGGATCGTAGGGCCAGACGTACTATCCATAATTCTAGAATGTTGATGGGCAGGGTTCTGACCATTTTCCCTAGGCTGTGAGCCCGTCTAGGGTCGCTCCCCAGCCTGAGAAACTGGCATCTGTAGTCAGTACTCTACAAGTTACCGGAGAAAGGATTTTCCCTTTTCGCAGATTCTGATCCTGCAACCACCAGTTTAGGCTTAAGCATGCCTGAGGAGATAAGCATATTGGATAATCCAGGACTTTTCCTCCTCTGTTTCAAGCCAACAAGATGTCTTGTTGTAAAGGCCTGGAATGGAACTGGGCTTAGGGCACTGGTTCGAAGGAGGATGCCATCCTCCCTAGAAGACTCATACAGAGCCAAATGGAGGGTTGTCTGGTGCCCCTTATCTGATGCACCTGATCCTTCAGGGCACAGATCCTTACGGGTGGCAAGAATAATCTTGCTTGGACCATGTTTAGAATCAGATCTATTTTAGACTTTGAGCATCTCCAGGCTGACTTTTCGGTATTTATGATCCAGCCTAAGCTTTTCAAACACCTCACTGTGTATATTATGCTCTGTTATAGAGCCTGTACTGATTGGTCGCTGAGCAGGAGGTCATCCAGATACCCAAGCACTGGGATCCCTTGGGCCCTTAAAAGACACAGTACTGGTGCTAGGACCTTTGTGAACACCCGGGGAGCTGTAGCAAGCCCGAAGGGTAGAGCCACAAACTGAAAATTATGTTCCTCTACTGCAAAACGTAGGAACCTCTGATGAGGCTGAAAGATAGGTACGTGTCCTTTATATCGATGGAGGCTAAAAAGTCTCCCCTCTGGAGTGAGGATACTGAGCGGACAGACTCCATTTGAAAGAATTGTATCAATAGATACTTGTTCAGGGACCTTAGGTTCAAAATGGGCCTTGTGTCCCCATTTGTTTTCTGAAAGGTAAACAGGTTTAAGTATAACCCTGTGCCCCTTTTAGATACTGGAACCTCCACAATCACTCCTTGATGCACCAGATGATGTAGTGCCTGAAGTAATAAGTTTCTTTTTGGAGAATCCAAGGGAACGCTGGATCTTAGAAACCTCTGAGGGGGCACCCCCCATAACTCCAGCTTGTAACCTCAATATATAATTGAGGTGACTCACTCGTCCTGAATTGTTGTTTTCCAAATGTCTGCAAAGCGCAGCAGCCTCCTCCCCCCCACAGAGTCCAAAAGGAGGGCTTGGTGCTGGGTATAGAAGAATTTTTCTGGACCTGGCCTTGCGGCTTGCCCCTTGCCCTAGTTCCCTGTTGGTGGTGGAACCACCCTGACACAGACATTTGAGGAAACAGTTCTTCATAGGAAGTAGAGAACTCTTCCCTCTTCTGGACATACTTGTCCAAGTGATCACCGAATAAACGTTCCCCATGAAACGTGAAACCTGCCAATAACTTTTTACAAGAAAGCTTGGCTGACCAGTTCTTAAGCCATAAAAGTCTGTGCATATGTACAGACAAGAGAGCCAGACGAGAAACCTGCTGTATTAAATGCTTTAAAGCATCAACAGCATAAACACAGTGCTTAAGAATATCTGTTTTACTTTCAGGCAGATCATCCTCCTGGTTAGGGCCTATCAGGCCATTTGACCCGTTCCTTTATGGACTGACAAATACCAATTGCTGCAACAGCTGGCTGAATAGCTGAACTGGCCAAAGAAAATAGGATTTTTGTACTCACCGTAAAATCATTTTCTCTGTAATTCACCAACCGACATAGCTCCTCTCTGTAAGTAAATGGGTTTATTAGCTTACCACTAGGAGAATTAGGCACAATTGTAACACAATACACAGAACTGTCAGTACCGCCCAGGGGACAGACCCTGTGCTAACAACCCTCCCTGCTGCCCCAGCAGCCTCAGTACGTCAACAAGCAGTATAACGCAGAGAAAAGGGGGGGTGGGTGCTGTGTCTGTCTGTGAATTACAGAGAAAAGGATTTTACGGTGAGTACTAAAATCTTATTTTCTCTTATATTCACCGACCGACACAGCTCCTCTCTGTAACTAAATGGGACGTCCCCAAGCAGTGCCAAACGAGGGGTGGTAAAAAACAGCATAACAACTTCATCCATATTGGCAAGTGGGAACTAGTGAAACTAAACCGACACAAAAAAACAGCAGTGTACGGGAAAAACACACCACCACATAACCTGGTATTCTCAACAGGAGAGATCCCCAACACAGCAACCATTGTGCGGAAGTAATGCAACAGTGCACTAACAAACAGTACTGCATTTTCAATCGAAAAACCAGGAGAAAAAAAAATCTCAATTGCAACTACACAGCCGCCTGCAAAACTTTGCGGCCAAAACAGGCATCAGTCGATGCACTGACGTCTACCTTGTAGAACTTGGTAAACGTATGGACAGGCGACCAGGTCGCCGCCTTACACACCTGAGCGACAGACGATTGGTGTCGGAAGGCCCAAGACGTTCCAATTTCTCTGTTGAGTGGGCCGTGGCCGGAAAGGGAGGCACCTGCCCCTTCAAGGCGTAGGCTTGTACTACAATCTGTCTGATCAACCTGGAAATGGTGGCAGACGAGACCGTCGTGCCCTTCTTTGGACCAGTCACCGAAACAAACAGCAAGTATGACTTCTGAAAAGGGAGCTGTGGCAGACAAATACACTTTTAGAGCCCTAACCACGTCGAGAGCGTGAAGGGCTACCTCCTTGGGGTGCTTCAGCTTAGGACACAACGATGGTAATACAATGTCCTCATTGATATGAAAGGCCGATTCCACCTTCGGTAGAAAGGACGGTTGCGGAAGCGACACCACCTTATCCCTGTGGATGACCAGATAAGGCGACTTGCAGGACAAGGCCGCCAATTCAGAAACCCACCTGGCCGATGTGATGGCCACTAGAAAGACCACTTTCTGTGAAAGGGTCAACAAGGGAATCTACCTGATATTCTCAAACGGCGGCTTCTGAAGCACCGATAACACTAGGTTCAAATCCCACGGAGGTAACGGTGGACGCAACCGGAGGGACTACATGTCATACTCCCTGAACAAAGGTACTCACTAATGAATGAGATGCCAGGGGTCGCTGAAAAAACACAGCCAGGGCTGAAATTTGCTCCTTAATGGTGCTCAACGGCAACTTCTGGTCTACACCCTGCTGAAGAAACAGCAGGATCCTGGATATAGAAAAGCGATGTGGATGCCATCCTTTCTCCTCACACATGAAGATGTAGGCCTTACAGGTACGATGGTATATCTTCCGTGAAGAAGATCTCCGCGCCCTCAACATAGTTGGAATCACTGAGTCCGACAGACCCCGGTTCCTCAGCACCTGGCTCTCAATAGCCATTCCATTAAAGCCAGCGATGGTAAAGCAGGGTGAAAGATTGGACCTTGAGACAGGAGGTCCTCCCGCAGCGGCAGTCGCCAGGGAGCGTCTGCCACCAGACGCACCAGGGTCTGCGTACCAGGGTCGCTGAGGCCAATCTGGGGACACCAGGATTACTGGAATCCCCTTGGCTTCCACTCTGTGCAGCAGGCGTGGTAACAGTTTCAGCGGAGGAAAGGCATAGATCAGCTGGTACTGATCCCATGGAGCCACCAGCACGTCTGACGCATCTGCCCATGGATCTATTGTCCTGGACATGAATCTCGGCACCTTCCGTTTGAGACGGGAGGCCAATAAATCCACATCTGGTGTGCCCCATCTCAGGCACAGCAGCCTGAATATCTCCGGATGCAATGCCCATTCTCCTGGGTCCAGCATCTGGTGACTCAGATAGTCCGCCTGCCAACTTTCTACCCCCGGGATGTAAATGGCCACAGGGCCGGAACGTGTCGCTCTGCCAACCGAAGTATGTGAGTGGCCTCCCGAGCAGCGACTGAGCTTCTTGTTCCCCCTTGGTGATTTATGTATGCCACAGTCGTGGCGTTGTCTGACTGTATCCTGATTGGACGCCCTTGAAGACACATCGAGCATGTGTGGAGACACAGCCTGATCGCTCTCAATTTGAGCAGATTGATCGGCAACTCTGATTCTTCCATCGACCAGAGGCTCTGCGCCAACCGAATCCCCATCACTGCACCCCAGCCTGATAGTCTGGCATCCATAGTGATCACCGTCCATTTCAGAGAAAGGAACAACTTTCCGGACTGAATCATCGGGGACCTCAGCCACCAGATGAGAAAATCCCTTACTGGCTGGCTCACCAGGATCTGCCGATCCAGGGACAATGGAGATTTGGCTCATTTTGTCAAAATCTCCTTCTGCAGGACTCTGGTGTGGAACTGGGCATAAGGTACTGCCTCGAAGGAGGCCACCATGAGTCCCAGTACTCGCATGCAAAAGCGAAGCGACGACCACTTCCGGTTCACAAGTAGTTTGACCGCAGATCTGAGAGTCTGCAATTTGTCTGAAGGGAGAAAGACCCTCGCTTCCCTGGAGTCCAATAGTAACCCTAGGTACTCCAGACGCTGGGTCAGTACAATCACTGACTTCTTTAGGTTCAAGAGCCACCCAAATTCTCGCAGGGTCTGCATGGTGATCGCCACATCGTCCTCTAATTCTGAGGCGGAAAATGCTCTCAGGAGATAGTCTAGGTAACCCATGATCGCGATCCCGCAGCAACGCCAGTACAGGAGCTAGTACTTTGGTTAAGACACTCGGGGGGGGGGGGGGGCAAAAGGAAGAGCCACAAATTGGTAGTGGGCTTCCCTGACTGCCAAATGCAGAAATTTTTGATGCCGAAGGCATATGGGTATGTGCAGGTACGCATCCTGGATGTCCAAGGATGCCAAGGAGTCCCCTTGATGGAGTGCAGCGACTACTGAGCGAACAGATTCCATTCTGAACCTCTGCACTTTTACAAAGTGATTGAGGGCTTTTAAGTCCAAGATCGGACATACCCCTTCCTTCTTGGGAACCACAGATTTGAGTAGAACCCCTGGAAGCGTTCCGATTCCGGAACTGGTACAATCACATGACATTTGGTGCCTTCAGATCAAAGATCCAGAATGGGGTGTATGCCCTATTTTCCTTTGGGAACTGTGTACAGGTTTGAGTAGAAACCTCATAACCTTACCTGCTGTGGGACTACAATGACCCACTACGAGAATAGCTGAGCAAGAGCCACATGTAAGTCTGCTAGTTATTGCTTTGACATTGCCAAGTTCAACATAAAAGCTGGTAGAGACTGAAATTCCAACTTCTAGCCACCACGGTCTGTACACAAGTAATTTGAGATGCATTTGGGACATGGGGTCACAAAGGTTAAGATGCCCCCTATTTTGAAAAAGGGGTTATCCTTACCACTGCAAGGGGGACTTTACTGCAGGTTTGAAGGATTTTGGAGCCCAAGATTTGCTAGGGAACTGAATTCCAGTGTCTCTCCATATATAAGATGATATGGCCTGTTTCCTTCAAGGTTGTAGGACTCCTTGATTCCTCCTACATTTTACCTGAGCTGTGAGGAACTGGAACACTCCTAAACAGCCAGAATGACTAGGGTCTGTAATGGTTACTTTCCAATGATAAGGAAGGAAAGATTTTCCCATTATTAAAGTGATTATTAAGGGGCGCATCTGCGACGCTAGCGGTGTGCCCCTGCCACGGGAGTGTGCCTGCGGGACGTGCAGACTCGATGTCCACCGGTGGCCCGTGATCATGACATGGAGAGGCAAAATGGGGAGATGCCCATGTAAACAAGGCATTTTCCTGTTCTGCCTAGCAACATGACAGGGATCTACTCTCGGGAGCAGTGATTCTGTCATGTTCTAGTGAGACCATCCCCCCTGCAGTTAGAATACTCCCAGGGAACACACTTAACTCCTTGATCGCCCCCTAGTGTTTAACCCTTTCCCTGCCAGTGACATTTACACAGTAATCCGTGCATTTTTATAGAACTGATCGCTGTATAAATGTCAATGGTCCCAAAATAGTGTCAAAAGTGTCCAATTTGTCCGCCACAATCTCGCAGTCACGATAAAAATTGCAGATCACCACCATTACTAATAATTAAAAAAAAATATATAATAAAAAATGCCATAAATCTATCCCCTATTTTGTAGACTCGATAACTTTTGCTCAAACCAATCAATATAAGCTTATTGAGATATTTTTTTTTACCAAAATTACCAAAAATATAGCTACACGCAGCAAGGAAAGCCGCCCACAGGGATGTAGCACCAAAAGGGGCACACTTTTCTCCTATGTATGCGGCAATACCAACTCAAGCCCCAACAAAAGGTCTCCCCCTATGCGATGAATGCAGTTTTTACACATTCAGATATTCCATGCACCTCTATACTTAAGGGGACTGTATACTTATGCATTTAATAACTTGGTCCGGTATCCATGGGCCATCTCCTGGTACTATTGATATTGTATTAAATGCACTTATAGTGGGAATTTGTGACCACTTACCGCTGTGTGCGATTTATACTCAAATACCTATACATGACGACTATATACCAGTGGTATCTACTATAGACCACATGATATATGTGTATCCCACTACTTTAGACACACATATGCAATTTTGTTTTTCGGCTGTTTGGCAGTTTGGTCAAGATCTCCCATACCTTGAGCCACAAGTTTACCAGCACCTACCCAGCATTTGTCCTGCCGAAGCTAATATTTTAGTAAAAAGTGTCGACGAGCAAGTTTTTGGAGGCATTACGGGATCAGACATTTTTATTTTACCTCGATACAGTATTTAATCTTTGTACCGTAGGTCCAGTCCTCTATAACTGCATTATTGGAGTAACTGTGCCCATACAGGGTGTTTGTATGTTTATATGTTTTTTAACTATGTTGTAATAAAATGTATACTTTTTTATTCTCTCTCTCTCTCTCATTATTTGCCCACAAAGTCCGCTCATTTTGTGACTTGGTCAATCCTTGAGTATATATTTTGGATATTGGCATGGTGAGGGTCTTCCCTACTACCAATACTATGTAGAAGAATACATATTGGCCTAAACTGAGGAACAAATTTGTTTTTTTATATATTTTTAGGGGATATTAGAGCAAAAAGTTAAAAATATTGCTTTTTTTTTTTTTCAAAATGTTTGTTCTTTTTGAGTATAGCGCAAAAAAATAAAACCGCAGAGGTGATCAAATACTACCAAAAGAATGCTCTATTTGTGGGGGGAAAAAAACACATTAATTTTGTTAGGGTACAACGTTGCAGGACCACGCAATTGTCAGTTAAAGCGATACAGTGGCGTATCGCAAAAAAGGGCTTGGTCAGGAAGGGGGTAAAATCCTTCCGGGGCTGAAGTGGTTAAGGCTGGGCTGGCAATCCACCAAGCTATGGAATTCTTTGCTTGGCTGGACAGGAGCTTGGGTAGGCCAGGAGGAGGAGCTTGCTTGTTCCAAGCGAAGGAGACGTTGTTAAAAAGGTCTCAAATGAAACCGGGTGACTGGAATAGCCTCAAAAGGAGGCCACCATGAGACCCAGGACATGAAGAATCTCACAGAGAGAGGTCTCTTTAACCTCAAGTTCTGAGAAGAAAGACGTTTATTCTCTGGAAGGAAAAGCTTTGCTTGGGGTGTGTCTGAGATCAGACCGAAGCATTTCCAGATGAAGAGAAAGTTGGAGAGTGGACTTGTGGTGGTTGATCACTCAATTGACCTCCGGATGTTTGCATATAGCTGGAAGGAAGAGGAGTCCTTCAGAAGAAAGTCATCCAAACAACCTGACTTGGATAAGTGCAGATAGGTATCTTGGATGTCTACAAATGGCAAGTACTGCCATTGTATCAGAGAGGTAATAACAGACTTTGCGCATTCCATGCAAAATTTGAAGATATCTATTGTCCGATTTTAGGACCAGTATAGGACAAATACCACTGCTGGATTTTGGTACTATGAACAGGTTAAAATAAAATCTTTTTACTCTGTCCTTTAGAGGTACCGACACAACAACTAATTGGGACAAGAAATGGTTCACAGTATTATCGAAATCTGACTGTCCTTGGGCAGATTTTGGTTGATTTAAAAGTGGCAAGAGTAGAGTTTTGAACTATTTTGTACCCTTATGAAACCAATGATTGAACCAGCAGGACTGGAATGTCTGTGATCCAGAGATAAAGAAACGGTTACAGATGTACCTCTATCTTAGGAGTGAGGGCACTCCTTTACTGAAATTAGGGTTTTGTCAGATGATTTACGGGGGGGAGGAGGGGGGGTGGAATTTTCTGCTGTGGAAGAATTTTTTCTCCTATGACATATATGATGAATATGATATTTGATAAATCAGGTGCTTCCCCAAAGAAATATCCTCCTTCAAAGAGCTTAAGTGTGAGGCATCTTTTACAGACAGGTTCAGCTGACCAGACTTTGAGCCCCAAGATTCTGTGCATGTGAATGGCAATCAGAGCCAAAAATTTGTTTTCTGTAGAATTGTGTTTCAGGGCATCCACACAAAAAGCAAGGCATTAAGTCTTTCCTGTAATTGCTCAGTTCAAGTATGGTTCTGGAATTCAGTTGGTTGTTCACTGTCCTAGTCCAGTTAGCTGCAGTTTGACAGGCAGAATTGCAGCAACAGCTGGTTGCAGAGCTGGGCCTGCAAGAGTAAAGACAGCCTATAAGAGCATCTTAAAAGTCCTGTCTGCAGAATCTTTGAATGAAGGATCATCATTAGTTGGTACAGAGGGATGTTAAAAGCAGTATTAAACCCAAAAGCAAACATTTATTATATTGCAGCTTACAATTCTTAGATGTGATGGCTATTTGTTTCATTTTTAGGCTTACTTTATTCTATTTTAAGCTAATGATCCAGCCACCAAGCCTGTTTTCACAAGCTCTCCAGCCAACAAGCCTGTTTTCACAAACTCAAGCTCTCCAGCAGAATGTATCAATTTACATGGATTAGACAAAGCACTTACAAGGGTTTGTTAACCCATCCACATAAAAGTATGCCAGCCCCTCCATTAGAGGCTGGTATAGCACACTGTCATTCATTTAAAAAAAACGAGCAGTGTAAATTCCAAATTTCAGCTGTCTTTAGGCCGCTCACATCACTCACGATGATCAGCTATGATCTATCTCAGACCAGACATCACATGGACGCTCATCTCCTCCACAGAAGCCCTGTATCGGAGCTGTTAACCAATGACATACTGTGCTATGCCAGCCTCTAATAGAGATTGATTTTTCAATTTACAAGAATATTAGCGTGGGGGGGGGGGGGGGGGGGGTGGGTAACAGGCAGGAAGGAAGGAGGGGGAGAGAGTAGAGGAGGGCAGCCTATCACAGGGGGAGGCACTTTGACCACGGTTTAGAGCCAAGTTTGCAATGGTTACATTTAAAACACAGTCCAGAATTATTATTTTTTACAAACACTGTCAGGATGCAGGGTAACTCTGCGTTAACTGTCCATACTGCTGGACTCTATATAGGGTCCAGGCTTTGCCAGTGACTGTGGGCATATCTTCTGGGTTCCATATTGATGGACTACAGCCCTGGACCTTTAGAACACCAGCTAACTACACATGTTGCACAAAGTGCAAAAGGTGAGCACTCATGCAGAATCTAGTTCCTGAAGCAACATTACAGGCCATCCCCACAGAGTAGGGTACGGGTATTGCTTACAAGGTTTTTCAGAGGTTGCATCAATTTGGATGCACTGCTTCTATTGTTCTATTAAAAGACAGAGAATAATTGATGAAAGAATCCAAAGAGATAATAATAAAGCAGTTAAGCGGAGAGTGATTTCTCCATAAAGGAAAAGAGGTCTATCACCTTAGGACACTAGCAAAAACTGAGGACTCATGAAGTAGGGTAGGGTTATGGGGGTAGACCCAGGGTCTGTGTCCTCAAATGTTTGCCAGTGTCTAATCATCTGAAGGTACCAGCCTATAAACAAGGGTCTGTGAATACTTACTCTATGTCCTGTACGGTACAATTGGGATAGGACGAATTACCGTCCTCCTCAGCTTACAGTGCCAAAGCAGCCGTAACTGAAGACCAATCCGAGTCAGACAGAGGAAGAGAGAGCAGAAACACACTTCCCTGCCTTGTGTTAAAAATCAAAAATTTCTCCATGATAACACAGAGGAGGGGGTCACTACTAAGGGAGCCAAGGAAGGTTGAGTGGGGTGTAGACTAGCAGAGGTCAGTGAACTGGATCACGTCAGGGCCATTAGGAAGTATACTGCAAGCCACCTCAGAGAGATTAGCGGATTGAAAGCTGAAAAGGTCCACAGGACCTGACATATTGATAAAGAGGAAATGAGGGTACTCATGGATCACTTGTGAAAGCAGGAAGAGTTAAATAACTGACTGCCCAGGTCACTGCTAGGCAGCAGCAAAGAGGAAGGCAGTGGACCTTGGGAGGAGCCAGGAGTGAATCTCATAGGCAGAACACAGCAGATGTAGTTAAAGTGTGCACGGGCACAACAGTATGTGCTGCAGCATGCAGTGTGGGCAGGACTTCTGCCCAGTACACCACAGTTAATCATGCACAACAGATTTAAAAAGTATGTCACAATAACAGTAACTTCAAAAGGGAATAGTTGGAACACACAAAACACATGCCAGACTTCATATGCAGGGACAAGCTCTGACAACATACTGAGTGGTGTTCTGGATGGTGCCCCATATCACAGACAGACCATAGAAAGGGCTTGAAAGTACCCGGGGAATGCACATTATGCACATACCAGACAGTCTGCACCTCTGGCAGGCATACTCTCAATAGAGTCTTCAGGGATAGGATTCCACCAGACAGGGTTCACCTGGCTAACACACTCAGTATACGCAGTTTCCGGAAAAAGCCACAAGCAAAGCCCGCTGCCCACAGGTCACATTAAAGGCCAGGTCCACACATTCCTCACAGCGGGGTATGGATAAAGTCTCTGTGGCTATGGCAACAATTAACTGCAATGTAAGCTCTACTAGCTCTGTAGTATTTTAACAAAATATATATATATAATCTAGGTAAATGTGTAAAAAAAAAAAACTCAAATGAGTCTGCCTCTCTCTGAGTAGAGATAAGGTCCATTCTCCTTAAATACCAACAAAAAACTGAAGCATAATGGGAATGGGAGGGGTTATACTGACTGATGCTTTTTGTTGACAGTGTCCAAGGCTCTGTAGGCAACACTAACTCTATAGGTCTCAAAACTCCTCTGACCTTATGTTCCTTAAAGTACCGTATTCTTAGCTCCATAACACGCACCTAGGTTTTAGAGGAGGAAAACGAGAAAAAAAAATATTCTGAACCAAATGGTGTACTAAAATATTTTCCAGTGCCAAAGAAATGCAGCCTGACCATTGCCAATAACGCAGAGTGGCCATTGCCAATAACGCAGAGTTATCCTATCCGCCTGACAGAAGACAGAGCAGCCCGGGTGGCCGAATGCTCTGTTTTCCCTCAGGAAAAGTGTCAGGCCCAGCCAGGAGATCGCCCGATGCCCACGGGGCGGGTGGATGTCTGTTCCCCGCTCTCCTGCCTCTCTTATGGTGGTGATGGCGGCGGGGGGGGGGGGGGGGGGCAGTGCCTGATGTATATGCGCACCATAAGACGCAGATACATGTCCCGCATATTTCTGGGGAGGAAAAGTGCATCTTATGGTCGGAAAAAAACAGTTACTTACCGGTAACATCCTTTTCCAGGAGTCTTTCAGGACAGGCACCATAGAGAGAGACCCCGGCTCCTCCCTTTTTAGGAAACACCGCCTTCAATTACAGATTTAAGCCTCATCCTCCCTTCAGCCCCTCAGTTCTTCGCAAGTACCTTCAGCCTATTTGCGGAGACACAAGAACACGTCAAACCAAACATTATGTCTTACCTGACGGTCTCATACGATGAGTTCTCCATAAATAATTCCAATCTGAGTGGGTATCGGTGCTGTCCTGAAAGACTCCTAGAAAAGGATGTTACCGGTAAGTAACTCTGTTTTTCCCAAGGCCATCTTTCAGGACAGCTACCATAGCGAGGATAAGCAAGCACCTTACTTCAGGGTGGGACAACTGCCTGTAGCACCTTACGACAAAAGGCTTGATCTTTAGCAGACAGCAGATCCAATCTGTAGTGCTTCACAAACGTAGAAAAACTGGACCACGTTGCAGCCCTACAAATCTGCTCAGGCGAAGCACCAGCCCACTCAGAAGTCGCCACTGACCTAGTGGAGTGTGCTTTAATACCCACTGGAGGTTCCGCCCCTCTTATCACATAAGCTTGACTAATAACCATCTTCAACCATCTGGCAATTGTACACCTGGAGGCTCTGGCCCCCTTCTTGGACCCTGAGAATAATACAAAAAAGGAGTCAGACTTCCTAAACTGACTTGTATTGTCTAAATATTGCAGGACGCACCTTCTAACATCCAAACTATGAAAAATACATTCCTGTTCCCTCACAGGATTCGAACAAAAGGTAGGTAACACAATCTCCTGACCCCTGTGAAATTCAGAGGCTACTTTCGGCAAAAAGGACAAATCCGTTTTAAAAACGACACGGTCCAGGAAAACCTGAAAAAAAGGTGCTCTCACTGAGAGAGCTTCGAGTTCACTCACTCTCCTAGCCGTAGAGATCGCCTCCAAAAATAACGTCTTGAGGGTGATCCATTTTAACGTGCAGGTTCCCAACGGCTCAAAAGGATCCCACACTGGGAAGGAAGAGACTCTGACAGGCCTTTGTCTACTCAAGGCCTTGAAAAACCTGCCTATCCATGGGTCTATCACTAGTTGTTAACGCTTCCACACCTTTCGGTAAATAGCTTGCGCTTTCCTCTTTCTACAATTTAAAAGAGTAGCCACCAAGCAAACAGAAAACCCTTTTCCCTTTAGCAACTCTTCCTCAGAAGCCAAGCAGCGAGGTTCCACCGCTCTACCCGAGGACAAGAGACTGGTCCCTGGAACAGGAGATCCTCCTGGACCGGGAGAATCCAAGGAGGTTCTACGGCCCAGCCCTTCAGAACGGAGAACCAAGGCCACCTGGGCCAGTGTGGAGCGATAAGGATGAGAACTGTGTTCTCCACCTGGAATTTTCTCAAAACTCCCGGAATCAACACAGGAGGGGGGAAGGCATAGCCCCTCGAGAACGCCCAACTCTGAGCCAGAGCATCCATTCCTAACGCCCGTCCTACCTGCTTAGGGAAAAGAAAATTCGCGTTTTCGTGTTTTTCCAAGAGGCAAAAAGATCTAATCGATGGGACCCCCCATCTTTGCGTGATCATCACAAAGACCTCCTGCTTCAATACCCAGTTGCCTTCCCTCAGAGTCTTTCTACTGATGAAATCCGCTACTTGATTCTGCTCTCCCTTCAAATGAATTGCCAAGAGAGACAGAACATTGCCCTCAGGGTTCTGCTCCTGGTGCCCCCGTTTGGTGACATAGGCCATCACCGAGGAGTTGTCTGACCGAACCCTCACGTGTTGTCCCTGAAGTTCCCCCTCGAAGGCTCCGAGAGCCAATTCCACCACTCAACTCCCTCCAGTTCAAAGATCTCACTACCTCCATCTTCTCCCAGGAACCTTGGACTATCCTGGCACCAAGATGTGCTCCCCAACCTGAACCGCTTGTATCTGTTGTTATAGTCCTGGATACCGGTAGGACCCACTCCAGGCCCTGTGACAGATTTACCTCCTTTCTCCACCACCAGAGGGACCTCTTGACCTGGGGAGGAACTGAAACCAGAGAATCCAAAGACCCCCTGGCTGTGGTCCCAGATATTCAGAATGAACAGTTGCAGAGGACAGAAATGTAGCCCTGCCCACTGCACTGTTGGAAGTGTGGATGTCAGTAAGCCTAGGGCTGACATAATCCCCCTTACCAAAACCTGAGAGCTGCCCTGGAGGAACATTGCACTGTATCTTCTGAATTTTTTCCAAGGGAAGAAAGACCCTTTGCTCTGTGGAATCCAACACATAGCCCAGAAAAGTGACTCTTTGGACCAGGATTAAATTGGATTTCTCCAGGTTTGAGAGCCAACCATGGTTCTCTAAAATATCTTGTTACCTGAAGATCTCGAACCAACTGCTCTGAGGAAGGTGTAAACAGGAGTAGATTGTCTATATAAGCAATGATCGAGAAGCCTTTGAGCCTCAGGAAGGCCAGCACCTCCACCACCACCTTAGGGAAGATATGGGGGGGGGGGGGGGTTGGGGGAAGAGGACAGACCAAAGGGAAGGGCTTTGAATTGGAGATGAAGTACCCCTTCCATTGTTCTTACTGCCAGCCTGAGAAATTTTTGATGGCTTTCCACGATGGGAATGTGCAGCTATGCATCTTTCAAATCTATTGATGCCATGAAACAGTTCAGTGGAAGAAGTGCCTTCACCGAATACACTGAATCCATCCGGAATCTCCTGTAGGTGACAGATTCAGAGGCTTTAGATTCAGGATGAGCCTGAATTTTCCCGAAGGCTTGTGGACCACAAAGATGTGGGAATAGAAGCCTCTGCCTCTCTTGCCTACTGAAACCCTTACCACCAACTCCTGTTCTAGCTCTTGTAGGGAGGACAGAAGAGCACAAGACTTATCTGCGCACCTTGGCATCTCGGTGACAAGAAGCCTGAGTGAGGGGGGGGATCCGAGAACTCCAACCAATAACTTCTCCTTATAATCCCCAGCACGAACTGATTGGAGGTGGTCCTTTCCCACTGTGGGGGGAAAGCCCCCAACCTTCCTCCCATCGTGATCCTGTTATTGCCTCTTTTTGGGCTGGAGTGCGAAAAATCACCCCCTGCGGCCCTTACCCTTCAGTCCCCAGGACTTTTTCTGTCTCTCAGTCATTGGGGCCTCCTCCTTCTTTTGAGGGTGAGCCTCTCTTTTAACCTGAACCCCATATTTTATTTCTAATGGGGAAGGCTTTCTTCTTATAGGCCGTGCAATCCAGGACGGCCTCCAACCCTGGTCCAAAGTTTAAGTTTGGACGCACTATCTCCCTGCCATATTTTCAGCCATAAAGTTCTCCTTGCTGAATTGGTCAGGGCCGTGGACCTCGCAGACATGCGGACAGAGTCTGCCGAAGCATCTATAATATAAGCTACTCCCTTGAGTAACAGTTTCCTTTGCTGTTCCTGCTTCTATATGGGCTTTAATCTGAGTAGTCCATTCAGGACCTCGTGAACCGGAAACGCCCTCTTCTTTTCTTCCCCCAAGCCCCTGTACATTTGATTATGAAGGGACAAGGTCTTCTTTTCCTCTTGAATACCTAAAGTGGTGTGAATGGCTCCTAAGAGATCCTCCCCTTCTTCAAGAGAAAGCTTATATCGGGAGGACCTTTTGGATTCCCCATCCAAAATATTCTCATCTGACTCCCCCTTGGAATCTGGCACGGCACTATCCGCATTGTCTTCAACTTCCTCAATGGAGCCATCTGGCTTATCCCCACTCGCAGGGACAATAACCCAAGGGATAGGTGGACCACTCTGCTGTGCTAGTGGAAAGTTACTCTGGGACTGAGGTAACTGAAAACTGGAGAATAACTCCTTAAATTACTTAAAGGTGATAGAGAGATCCCTCACTGACGGCGCAGGGTCCACACCTTGCTC
Source organism: Lithobates pipiens (assembly GCF_037356315.1). Classification (NCBI taxonomy): domain Eukaryota; kingdom Metazoa; phylum Chordata; class Amphibia; order Anura; family Ranidae; genus Lithobates; species Lithobates pipiens. The sequence continues at coordinate 171,565,466 of NW_027507764.1, forward strand.
TGCTGCCTGCTCACTCACCAGCCCCTCAATGCACTCCCTACAAAGTGTTTTCGTCCAAGACTCCCCAATAGAAGCCCTACACGAAGGACATTTCCTCTTGGACCAATGGGGCAACTCGCTGGTGGCTTTCTGAAACAGATAAAAGCAAAGAAGCAGTAAGAACCGCCTGACCCCAGCAATGACCAGAGGACCACCAGGAGTGCCCCCCAGGACCAACCACCACCAGGGTCCCAGATGCAGTCTCCCTTCCCCCCCCCCCCCAACCACCAGGGAGGGAATACACCGGTGGAGCTACCGATATATAAGGAAAGGGAACACCACCCCAGGGTTCACCTTACCTTGGAGTGGCTGGTGCTGTTGACTCCCGGGCCAGTTCTTGAAGCCTCTGCTTCCAACATGCCAGGAACTGATGGTCAAAACCCTGCCTTCCATCTCTGCCTGTACAGCGCAAATGGGAAGACCTCACCAGCCAAGCGCGCTGTCTGTTTTGAATTCACTGCGTCTGGAACTGGAAGAGGGGGCCACAGGAAGGAAGCCCGTCCCCACAGGAAGTGACATCGCCCATCATCCGGCCCGGCATACCGCTCCAACACTGCCTGCACGGGGGGGGATTAGGTGCCTCCTCCTGCTGCGCCATGCTAGGCGCCATAAAAAGCAGACTTCCCCAGACCTCCACTTTCCCCAAGGGTAGCTGGGGTGCGCAGAAGCGATACAGCTTCGGCCCACCAGGATCCCTAGCCGAGCAGCCACCCAGGACCACCATAGACAGACCCCCGGCTCCACCAGGTACAAAGAATAGCCTCAGCCTCCCCAGCTGACTGGCCTCGGTTCCCAAGCGGTGTTCCCCCCCCAGAGGAAACACCATAACTGAGGGGATGAAGGGTGGATGAGGCTTAAATCTGTAATTGAAGGCGGTGTTTCCTAGAAAGGGAGGATCGGTCTCTCTCTATAGTGGCTGTCCTGAAAGACAGCCTTGGGAAAATACGGTAGTTGTAAACCTCCACATATACCTAGTGAAGTGAACAGCCTCAGATGATACAGAGATGAAACAAATCCTCCTACATAAGTTTTACTTGTATATCTGCTGTCTTATCTTGTCTACAATCCTTCAAAAGTGCAGATCGAGTTATCTGTCAGGAGCACAGAGAGGGAGGGGAGACTGCAGTTACACTGTACGAGAGCTGATTGGAGGAAAGGGACACACCCCGTCCATAAAGCAGAAGAACTGTGTTATGAATAGACGAGCTTTGTTCTGAGCTCTCCCTCCCCCTCCCTTTTTACCAACACAGATTTATCTCATGTATGGGAAAACTTCTCAGAAGTGACTTCAAAGCACCAGAGAGAAACCACACTTAGAGCGTTGGAAAGAGATAAGTAAACACTACAGATGTATGTGCTTTGCTCAGATTCCATGACGCAGGTTTACAACCACTTTAATGATTAGTACAAAAAATCCTTCCTGAGCCCCCTAAGGCAATCAGATGTTCCTTGGATCAACTTATGATTGGTAATATCCAGTTACAATTTAGAAATGCATCCATCTATATTCTGTGCATTTAGAAATGTATCCAGCATTTTATTTTATTTTTTTAAAGAATCACTGGCTAGGACTATAAAACTCAACCAAATTCATGCAAAAGCGAAAAGCCAGACCACTGCTGGACTGAAGAATAAAAACAGAGCCTGAAGTTTTTTCTGGGGAAGAAAAACCTTCGCTTGAGCTGTGTCTAGTACTTGACTCATACTCCAAGCGATGAGTCCCTTTAGTGTGGATTTCTGAAGGTTTAGGGTCCAAACCAAAACTCTCCAAGGTCTGTACAGTCAGGCCTGTATTGTGCACCAGAACTTGTACCAACTGTTCCCTCAGTATTCCCATCTGGCCATTGGGAATAACCTTAGAGAAGCAAGTTTAGTACAGGGGTCAGCACCTTGGGGAGCACCGAAGGTGTAGAAGAAAGGTACAGCCAAAAACTGAATGTGCAGAGAACACACCATCAACTGGGGGATAAAAATGGAGAACTGAGCATTTACAGAGCAGGGTGAGACAGTGTATAACTGGATTTTGAACAGTATATATGACATATTTTCAATGTTTTACATAGCTATAACTGCAAAATGGGCAAGCCTGAAGTGATCTAGCAGGACTTAAAGAGAAAGTAAACCCTGATGGGTTTACTTCCTCTTTGATTCTCTGCAAAGGTAAAGCATAATAGACTACTATGCATCGCATAGTAGTCCATTATGTGTCACTTACCTGACACAGGAGCCAGCGATGTCACCGCTGTCCTCTTGTGTACAGAGCATCCATCTGCTTGGGGGGTCTCGCTGCTCCGGCGCTGTCATGTGATGGAGCTGCGATGACGACGACTCAGTGCGCCTGCGTGCCGCTCTCTACGGCGCATGCACCGTAGACAGTGGTGCCTGTCTTTTGGCGAATATCTCCTAAACCGTGTAGGTTTAGGAGATATTTCTTGGACCTACAGGTAAGCCTTAATCTAGGCTTACCTGCAGGTCAAAGTGGTTTGTAAGGGTTTACAACCACTTTAATTTTCTGATTAAAGCTCCACTTTAAAATGCAGCTTACAAATTCTTAGATGTGGTGAACTAATTTTCTTTTTAGGCTGTTTTCCTTTATTTTCACCTGGTGATCCTGCCAGTAAGCCTGTTATTTTTTTTACTTGCTTTAACAAACCAAGTTGTCTAGACAACGGAGCAGTTAGAGAGTTGTGAATGTGACGGTGAATAATGATGCCTAAAGATTTTTTACCTTAATCCAAGAAACTACATTAAGCTTCAATTTGTTAGTCAAGCCCAACTAAATCTGCCATCCTATCACTACACTCTCCCCAGGCTGACAATGCTGCTGCCCAAAGGTGTCTGCATTGTTATTTCAGCCAGAATGCAGACACCCTATGCCACGAAGTGTGTGAATGGCTGGATAACCTGGTGAAATAAAAGCAAGAAGAAAGCTAATGCAGCCACCACATCTGGGGAATGGTAAACTGCAATATATAAAATGTTTGTTTTGGGGTTTAATACCACTTTAACCACTTCAGCTCCAGGCCTTTTATTTTTACACTTTTGTAAAAATCAGACTTCTGACGAAGACGTGATGACTAGAGGTCGACCGATATATCGGCCGGCCGATATATCGGCCGATATTTGCCGTTTTTTAAATAATCGATTCTGCTGATAAAAAGCCGATTTAGAACTACAGCGGGACTTTGAAATTACTTCTGTATAGATTCTGTATAGAAGTCAGTGTGAGTTGCCTGAGTCGTCATAGCAACACTTTCCTCCTCTCTGGGCAGACTGCCAAGAAAAGAACTAAATGATACAATGTTTACACTTCTGAATGAATGAAGTCATCTCTGTGTAGAAGTTCTCAGTTTAACCATTTAAAGACTAAATCTTTTCTGACATTTGTTGCTTACAAGTAAAAATCCTGTATTTTCTGCCAGAAAATCACTTAGACCCCCCAAAAATTATATATATTTTTTTAGCAGAGATCCTAGGGAATAAAATAGTGGTTGTTGCAATATTTTATGTCACACGGCATTTGCACAGGGGTCTTTCAAATGCATTTTTTTGGGAAAAAAATACACTATTTAAAAATAAAAATAAAATAAAAACAGTAAAGTTAGCCCATTTTTTTTTTTCGTCCAAAAGTTTTGACTACCTGTTTTTATTTAATACATAGGTTTTTTTTTTTATATCTAAATCATACATACAAGTAAGAAATTTTCTGTATCACTTATGAAGGCTGCTTTCACACTGGAGCGTTGATGGTAAAACGCAAGTTTTAGCGGCTCTTTACCATCATTTTAGCGGTGCTATTTGGCTGCTAGTGGGGCACATATAACCCAGCTAGCGGCCAAGGAAGAGGTTAAATGCGCCTATGAAGCACTGCTGCCAAATCGCATTGCATGCGCTTCGGCAGTGGTGCCCATTCATATCAATGGGCAGGAGTGGTGGAGGAGCGGTATACACCACTCTAAACGTGCTGCTTGCAGGACTTTTTTTTAAGATCCTGCCAGCGCATCGCCTCAGTGTGACAGCACTCTGTCTTTCACACAGACTGCAGAGGAGCCATTTTGCAGGCACTTTATAGGCGCTATTTTTAGCCCAAAAGCGCCTGAAAAACGCCCGAATGGGAAAGGTGTGTTAGATCAAGGGGGATTAAAAAATAATAATAATAAAAAAGGAAAAAAATAAATAAATAAAATAAAATCGGCCTAACATATCGGCCCAAAAAAATCGGCATCATATATCGGCTATCGGCCGCCATGATTTCTAAATATCGGCATCGGCCAGAGAAAAACCCATATCGGTCGACCTCTAGTGATGACGAAACACATTAGACCATGACCACGTGGCTTTTCATACTGTCTTGTTACTCTACACAGGAATCACCACAATCAGGAAATTACCAGGGAGCGGAGTGTACACGCAGGCTGGACAGTACTGGTTGTGATGATCAATGCTATGGGTTTTAGCAATTTTTTGTAGGGTTGCACCAATATGAGTATCGGTACCGATACCGAGCATTTGCACCAGTACTTGTACTGGTGCAAATGCTCCAATGCCTAATCCGATACCTGGGCAGCTTCACAGATGATCGGTGCGGCAGTGGGGAGGTTACGATCACGGATCTCTGTGTGGCTTTTAAAAAAACAAGTAGATGACAGCCGCTTCTCCTCCTCTCCCTCCCCCGCGGCTTTCAGCTGTTTTATTGAAAGCCACACAGGGAGATCGCTGATAGTACTCGCCTGTACTATCGCACCGATCACCCCTGACTATCCCCTGTATCCTTCTCCAGCTCCCCGGGTCCTTTGTGCTCCCTGAGTCCTCAGTGTCCTCCTTCGGTCCCCTGTCCCACAACTATCAGAATGGAGAGCAAAGGAAGGAGCCGATAAATATGTAATTTACTGCCTCCTTCCTTTTCTGAATGAACAGAGTCAGTGATCACTGACTCTGTCCATTCATAACTGAGCATCGTAAACTGTGTTTATGATGCTTCAGTTTATGAATGGCGAGGAGCCGCTGTCTTTTCTCCATTTATCTTCAGTGCAGCTGAGGCTGTAGTGAAAGGGACTAGGGAATCTGTGTCCTTAGTTCCTTCTCCTGTCTCAAAGGGGAGCTGTCAGGGGTCTGTTTAATTCTGGACTGAATTATTTTGGCATTTTTTGCGCAGGACTTCATTTTGTATTTCTGTTTAGACCCCTGATATCTCACCAAATCGGTGCAATACAAATTTTTTGCAAGTGCATTTTAAAAGGGGGGCATGCATTGGGAATACATTTTATAACAGGACTACGCTATGCAGGTTTTTATGGTATGAGAGAAATCTCATTTTGGTGGAGGATTTCCTACTTGGTGAGACTACATGCAATACAAAGCCATCATCGATAGAAGGCCCATTGTATTTGGAGATCTGGGGAGTTCATTACGGGGGTGGATCTCACGAGCTGTGGTGATGGGATTTTAGGATATGATCTATCCTAAATATCCTTATGGTGATCCAGATTGTGTGAGCTTTTCCAAGGATATTAACATCAACACACCTTGAACTGTCTATAAGCACACAGTGTATAAAATACTGGAAGAGCTCTGCTAATGCTGCAATGATTGAATGTATTTTAAGACATAAGATGTGAAATGACTGATATTGTTTATAGCAGCAGCCAATGATGCAATGAACTCTTATTATTTATTTTGAATTTTTCATGAGTGCTGGGATTAATCATTAGTGACACTTATTCACTCATATTGTATTTGGCAGTATGTAAAAATCTGTATTTTGTGGTAGAAAATTAGTTAGCAACAGGAGAGTCTGAGCAAGCTGCAGAAGGCGGGGAGGGACATTCCCTTCCACTGCTTGTAATAGCAATCGAACACTGCAAGTCCATCGAGTCATTAGGTGGTTAACCACTTGCTTACTGGGCACTTAAACCCCCCTCAGTCCCAGACCAATTTTCAGCTTTCAGCGCTGATGCACTTTGAGTGACAATTACGCGGTCATACAACACTGTACCCAAATGAAATTTTTATCATTTTTTTCCCACAAATAGAGCTTTCTTTTGGTGGTATTTAGTTACAGCTCGGAGTTTTATTTTTTGCTAAACAAACAAAAAAAGATGCAAAAAAAAAAAAAAAAATCATGTTTTAATAGTTTGTTATAAAATTTTGCAAACGGGTCATTTTTCTCCTTCATTGAAGTGCGCTGATTAGGCGGCACTGTTGGCTGCATTGGTGGGCACTGATGGGCTGCATTGGTGGGCACTGATGGGCTGCATTGGTGGGCACTGATGGGCTGCACCGGTGGGCACTGATAGGCATAGTTAAGGTGGCACTAATAGGCACAGATAAGGCGGCACCGATGGGCACAGATAAGGCGGCACTGATGGGCAAAGATGGGCACAGATAAGATGGCACGGATGGGTGGCACGGATAAGTGGCACGGATGGGTGGCACGGATGGGTGGCACGGATGGGCACTGATAGGTACCACAGATAGATGGGACTGATGGGCACTGATAGGTGGCACTGATAGGTGGCACTGCTGGGCACTGATGGGCGGCACTGCTGGGCACAGATGGGCGGCACTGCTGGGCACTGATGGGCGGCACTGGGGTGCAGCACCTTTGAGGCAGATTGGGTGGCACTGTGGGTGGCACTGTGGGGTGGCACTGTGGGGTGGCACTGTGGGTGGCACTGTGGGCACTGACGGGGGGCACTGACGGGGGGCACTTACTTTTGCTTTTATTTTATTTCAGGATGGCACTGCGGGAGGCAGGTGGGCACAGGCAGGTGGCAGGTGGTCCCTTGTATTGATGGCCGTGATCGGGACTGATGTCCCGATCACGGCCGCCGGCGATCGGCTTTTTTTTTCTCTCCTCGCGCTGTCAGCGCGAGGAGGAATAATAGCCGATTACCGGCTCCGTTCTATCACATGATCAGCTGTCATTGGCTGACAGCTGATCACGTGATAAGGGGTCGGGATCGACCCCTTACACGGATCGGTGATCAGGCGAGTCTCACGGACTCGCCGATCACAGAGCGCGCCGCGCGCACCCCTCAGGGGGCGCGCAGGCCGCTCGTAACCGGGACCACGTCAATAGACGTAGTCCCGGAAATGTAGGTCCGCGCTAATGCCGTCATTTGGCAATAGCGTGGATCTGTAGTGGTTAAACAAGGAATTCATGTCATAGAGAAGCCAGAAGCCATTAGATCCCTATAAAGATAATCCAATAAAATATGTTTGAATGGGCTAGCTATTTAATAAAACAAAAGCATAATTTGTTAAAAAACTTACAAATTTGTTTTCACATGTACAATTCTCCCAACTGTCTGGAATCATTACATCTGGTGGAGAATCTTCTTTCCTATGAAAATCTTGAAATAAAAAAAAAAGGGAAGAAATAAAAAATAAAATTCACAATCTAATATTTCCTATTGCAAAGAGAAAGCTGAAAACCTTAAAAAGGCGACTCCACTTTCATAGGAGAAAAAATACCAAAAATAGATAAATATATACAGCATATACAATTGTGTCACATTGTACTTGAATGTTATTAAAAATGACCTTTCCTTTTCAATCTGCAGCACTGTAATTTTCTGTAAAATTCAATTCAATATGGCTACCTGGAAGCTTTGTGTACAGAATGCCCCCAGAAATGTCATTTCGTGCTTGTGTGATTGGCTCACTGATTTTCCCAAAAGTCTGCACTAAGATACAAATCATATTTTCAGCACCCCTTGCAACAAAAATTTCATTTTTGGCGAGATATTCTTGAAGGGAAATCAAATCTTAAAGAGATGCAGACCTTGCCAATTTCCTCAGAGCCCTGCAGGCACAGCAGCTGATTGAGAATTAGAAAAGTCCCCCCCCCATACAAACTGCTTCAGCATATGGACACAAACTGCAATTTGTTCAGAACAAAAAAAGGTAGGGATCTGCAACAGAGTTTGATAAAATCCCTGCAATGTACAAAGATCCCAAAAGAGAAAACAAATCAGCGCAATAAAATATCATAAAAGAATAGCTGCTGAACAGCAAGGATCAAAATTTCCAAATTCCTAGGGTTAATTCATAGATTCAAGAGACAGTGCAGCCCTAAAAAAACAAGTCCATGAAAGTATATAAAGTGATAGGAAAGATAAGCCGTGTAGTCTTCAATAGTGAACCACTGATACAAGTATAGCATGCAGGTGACTTTGTGGGAATGACAACACCTCCACCACAACATAAGATGGCCGCTCACCTCACTATGTGGACCCTTTAACCACTTAAGGACCGCCTCACGCTGATATACGTTGGCAGAATGGCACAGCTGGGCACAGGTACAGGTATATTGCACTTTAATAGCCCACTCGCTACCCGGTCCTGAGCTCTGTGACCCGATCGCCGCCGGTGTCCCGTGATCGGGTCACAGAGCTGAAGAACGGGGAGAGGTAAGAGTAAACAAAACTCTCCCCGTGCTTTCTACTGAGGCTGTCACTGATCGTCTGTTCCCCGTCATAGGGAAAGATGATCAGCGACGTCACACACAAAGCCACGCCCCCTACAGGAAAAAAAAAAAACACACACACACACTTAACCCCTACACTGCCCTCCAGTGGTTAACCCCTTCACTGCTATTGTCATTTATACAGTAATCAGTGCATTTTTAATCGCACTGATCGCTGTATTAATGCCAATGGTCCCAAAAATGTGTCAAAATTGTCCGACGTGTCCGCCCTAATCTCGCAGTCACAAAAATTGCTGATCGCCACCATTACTAGTAAAAAAAAAAAAATATTAATAAAAATGCCATAAAACTATCCCCTATTTTTTAGACGCTATAACTTTTGCGCAAACCAACCAATAAACGTTTATTGTAAAAAAATTTACCAAAAATATGTAGAAGAATATACATCGGCCTAAACTGAGGAAAATAAAATTTTTTATATATTTTTTGGGGATATTATAGCAAAAAGTAAAAAATATTGATTTTTTTTCAAAATTGTCGCTCTATTTTTGTTTATAGCGCAAAAAATAAAAACCTCAGAGGTGATCAAATAACACCAAAAGAAAGCTCTATTTGTGGGAAAAGGGTGCCAATTTTGTTTGGGAGCCACGTTGTATGACCGCGCAATTGTCAGTTAAAGCGACGCGGTGTCGAATCACAAAAAGGGGTCTGGTCCTTTAGCTGGAAGATGGTCTTGGGCTTAAGTGATTAATTAAAGAGGTCTCTCACTCAGGGTATCAAAATGATGGAAGCTGCATACATATCCTTGAACATCACTTCTCAATAAAGTATACTATTCGGTACGGTCCACTCCTGATTCACATATATTAAGGGAATAAAAAAGCAATGCATAGTGCTCTTCGCTTGTAAAATGTAATGTTTAAAAGTAAATATATAAAACTTACAATGGTGGTACTTAAACCAAGTGCTAGGTCAACACAGCATGTTTACAACAACATCGAACGATGGCTTCGGGTGACGTCACATCCGTCCGTGTTACGTCCCATGTGGGTGGGACTTCAGCGAATACGGAAGTGACGTTTTCAACCCCTTTTAAATAATACAATACCACAGTAACCACACATCCAATTGTTTTGCACGTTGCCAAGTCCATTGCCGCAGCTCCATGCTACATGACCCAAAACGACCCTACAAAGCGCAAGTACTGTTCAGCAATTCGTCAGCGGACAATCACATGACGCTGTGTCAGGGCATGATAATAAGCACTTGGGCAATGAAAAAAAACAATCCCAGAAGCATCCCCATAAAAATATATACTGACTAATGCTATTGTGTATAGTCAGTTGAACATAAACAATACAAAAAGGTGCACTGTTTTGAACACAATCAGTGCACGATAAGCCACCGATAGTATCCAAAAACAATATTTAATATATTAATTTGTTAAAACATATACAATATGTAATAAATGCGGACTAGAGCTGCACGATTCTGGCCAAAACTATAATCTCAATTTTTTTGCTTAGAATAAAAAGATCACGATTCTCTCATGATTCCCGTGACGTAAAATCTTTCACATTATACAAAAAAAATGGGCTAATTTTACTGGTTAGTTTTTTTTTTAATTCATTAAAATATTTTTTTTTTAAAAACAATTGCATTTGAAAGACGGCTTAGCAAATACAGTGTGGCATAAAATATTGCAACATCCACCATTTTATTCTCTAGGGTGTCTACCATCGGGTTGTTACGCCACCTTCAGGAGAGGACTAGGCAGAACATGTTAACATGTACAAAACACAGAACCTTCAGTAACAACCCCTCAGCCTGCTTCCTGCAGCCTCAGTACGTCAACAAGCAGTATAGCGTAATCAATAGGAGGGGAGGGTGCTGTGTAAGTCAGCGAACTACAGAGAAAAGGATTTTATGAAGAGTACAAAAATCCTATTTTCTCTTACGTTCACTGACTGACACAGCTCCTTTATTCTTGACCATCAGGACGTCCAAGCATTGTCATAACGTGGGGTGGAAAACAGCATAAAAACAACAGAAGTGCTCCCTAACAGTGGAGTCACCACCTTATCTAACCGCATCAGAACTTAACAATCGAAGAACGTCAAAACCACCTTTGGCAGAAAAGAATGTTGCGGAAGCAACAACACCTTATCCTAATGGATAATCAGACAGGGCGACTTGCAAGACCAGGCCGCCAGTTCCAAAACCCTCCTGGCTGATGTAATGGCCACTTAAAGGCCACTTTCTGGGAAAGAGTCAACAAGGGAATTTTTCTGATGATCTCAAACTGCGGTTCTGAAGCACCGATAACACCAGGTTCAGATCCCACAGGGGTAACTGTGGACGCACCTGAGGAACTACATGTCGGACCCCCTGAACACATGTGCTCACTATAGAGACACGCCAGGGGTCACTGAAAAAAAGACAGCCAGGGCTGATATTTGTCTTTTAATGGTGCTTAAAACCAATTTTTGGTCTACTCCCTGCTGCAGAACAGCAGGAACCTGGAAACAGAATAGGAGCACGGACGCCATCCTTTCTCCTCACCTATAGATGTATGCCTTCCAGGTACGATGGTATATCTTCCGAGAAGATGATTACCGTGCTCTCAACAAGTTGAGATCACTGAGTCTGAAAGGCCTCGGTACCTTAGCACCTGGCTCTCAGCAGCCATGCCGTTAGAATGGTAAACAGGAAGGAGAATCGGACTTTGACCCAGAAGGTGCTCTCGCAATGGCAGTGACCAGGGAGCCTTCACAACCAGGCGTACTAGGTCAGCGCGTTAGGGACGCCGGGGTCATTTAGTATTACTGGAATCCCCTCGGCCTCCACTCTGTGGAGCAGATGCAGGTAACAGTTTTAGCGGAGAAAAGGCATAGATCAGTCAGTACTGAGACCACGGAGCCACCAGCGCGTCCGACACGTCTGCCCAAGGATCTGTCCTGGATACGAAGGCCCAGAACTCTTATGCAGAAAAGCAGCGACGACCACCTGCGGTTCAAGAGGAAGTAAACCCTGATGAGTTTACTTCCTCTTTCATTCCCTGCAAAGGTAAAGCATAATGGACTACTATGCATCGCATAGTAGTCCATTATGTGTCACTTACCTGACACAGGAGCCAGCGAAGTCACCTCTGTCCCCTGTAGTCCACCGCATCCATCATCTTGGTGGGTCTCGCCGCTGTCATTCAGCGAAGCCGCGATGACCTCACTCACGCGCACGGAGTCGCCAAATCGCGTCATATCGCCATTGACCGCGGCGCGCTCAGTGCGCCTGAGCGCCGCTTTCTACTGTAAGGCTGCTTTCACACTGCAGCGGGAGCGGCGTTGGCGGTAAAGTGCCGCTATTTTTAGCGGTGCTTTACCGTCGTTTTAGCGGCGGTGTGCGGGCACTAGCGGGGTGGTTTTAACCCCCGCTAGCGGCCGAAAAGGGGTTAAACCCGCCCGCAAAGCGCCGCTGTAGCGGCGCTTTGCCGGCGGTATTGCCGCGGTGTCCCATTGATTTCAATGGGTAGGAGCAGTTTAGGAGCGGTGAATACACCGCTCCTTTACCGCTGCAAAGATGCGGCTAGCAGGACTTTTTCACCGTCCTGCCAGCGCATCGCTCCAGTGTGAAAGCCCTCCGGCTTTCACACTGGAGTTAAAGGGGCCGGTTTTTTTCAGGCGTTACACAGGCGCTATTTTTAGCGCTGTAACGCCTGAATACCGCCCCAGTGTGAAAGCAGCCTTAATGAACTTATCGAAAAAAAGTCAGATACGGAAACATCTTAGGTGTACGGGCTGGCTTACGGGACCCAAAAGGGACCGCTACTGCAGCAGAAGGACCTGCTGTATCCTGATCTTCAGGGTATCACGCACAGCTGTGATAAATGCTCAAACTAGCGCTCTACTTGCGCAGACCCGAACAGGGACTCATCCTCACTGTTCGATGGTCCTGGTCAGCGTCACCTCAAATGACAGAGCAGGGGTCACCAGTCAGAGTGGGGCCCGAGTCTGCGCCAGAGCTCTCCCCGGAGGACAGGGGCGCTTTCTACCACCTTTGCGCCTGCACACCGCCTCCACCCTGGCAATGAACATTTTTAGGACCGCCGACAAAGTGTCCAAAGCCGCTGCACTGTTTGCAGATGAGCTGGTTGCATTGAAGGGAGTTAGGGGGAAGAAACACGTTTCTGAAGCCATGCTGACCCACCCTGTCTGCCACCTGTTGGGGGCCTGTGTTCTGTGTTAGCTCCCAGGTGTCTGAGTGAAGAAAGCGGGCTGTTCTGAGCCTCAGGGACCAGAGATCGGCATAAAAACCGAGCAGGGCTACAACAAAATGCCCACCGAGTGTCCTGTATAAAGGACATAATCACAGGGAAAATGGCCGTCGAACTACAGTAAAATGGTTCCTGACCAAGCTTCTCCCTGGTCACGCCAAACATGGCCGCCAAACAACTGTACACAGAGAGGGACAGTGAAAAAAGACAGAGAAAATGGCAGCAGAACAGCACTACAGCGATCAGCACGAACAGAACTCCAGACACCCAGGGGAGAGAAAAGACACCCAGGGCACAGCCACCCCACCCAAGGTGAGAGCCCCACCAGGGGACCCCTGTCTATCGCACACACACCGCTCAGCAGCCCATGCAGCATCCCCCACAGGGGGGAGGGGAGATAGGGACAGGAAGAGAGGAGAGGGACCCCTGAATCGACCTCCCAGGGAATGCCCAACTGCTCAGCCCCACTGAGGCAGGGAGAGCTGTAGTTACCATCCGGATGAGCTGGGGACATTCCATCACAGACCCACTCTGCAATCAGTACGGGGTGGCTGCTGGCCATGGCACACTATGACTCAGACATCGGTATCCCAGTCATATGTGTGCCCCGAAGCATTGCGCTCACCGGCCGCCCCTGGAGCCTGAGGCGCATGTCATGGCTGACCCAGCACGTAGCTATGGTCTGCACACGCTCATTGGCCAGGCTGGGGAGACTACAAGGATAAGGGTATCCAGTCTGTCACCCAGTGAAAGCAGATCACAGGATCTTCATCTTGCGCAAAAAGACAAAATTGTGCAGAAAAAATCCCCAGACCGATGGGCCCACAGGGTTCCTAGGTCCATCTCCTTCACTAAGCAGAAAAAAAACAGGCTACAGGAAGCAGGCTACTGAAGGGGCCGCCCCTTGTTTTTTTGTACATGTTAACATGTTCTACCTAGTCCTCTCCTGAAGGTGGCATAACAACCCGATGGGCAAGAATAAAGGAGTTGCGTCAGTCAGTGAACGTAAGAAAAAAAATTATTTTTAACTTGAAACCAACAAATGCCAGAAAAAGGATTAATGTTTAAGTGGTTAAACTTTTTTAACTTAAACACAAAGTCTATTCCATTGACAAATTGTTAATGTTTATACTTAAGTTCAACTGATAAAGAATGTTTTGATTCTTGGCAGACTGCCCAGTTTTTCACTTACTTTCTTTTGAGGGCTGTGGCTTCAGAAGAGCAGAGAGAATTCTTTGCATAGAAAGAATTGTGAAACACTTTAGTCAAGATCACGATAACGATTCTTGACGATTAATTGTGCAGCTCTAATGCGGAATACAGAAAATTCTAAAAGAATTACTGGTAAATAATAAAGAACAACAAAGAAATTGGCAACAGGGGACGTGAGCTCGTTGTACACCAATATAGGACACAATGATGCCATGTTATCAGTTGAAAGGGCCCTTTCCTCCTCCTCGTCAGGTAGACACCAGGAATTTTTGCTGAGTAGTCTTGATTTTTGCCTTACAAGGAACAATTTTTGGTATGATAGGGAGTTTTATTTGCAGACCAAAGGGGTTGCGATGGGCGCTTGTTTTGCTCCCTGTGTGGCCAATATTTTTATGGTCCACTGGGAGGAAGAGGCCATTTTCAAGCATTGCCCCCTCAATTGGTCTGCTACTGTAGATTTATTGACAATCTCATCATAGTTTGAGAATGTGAGATATCAGCCCTAGATAATTTATTGGAATTATTGAATATCAATAATAAAAATATTTCATTTACATCGAATGTGGATTGTGATAGGATCGTCTTTTAGAGATTAATAGGGATCTTGGTCATTTCAGGCTGTGCAATCACTCAAGCTCATGGATCACAATGCCTATATCCCCCTGGGGAGTTGCCACCATCGTTTGTGGTTCCCAGGGGGCAATTTATTCAGCTGCACCGCAATTGCACACGTGATGATTTTGTAGCGCAGTCTGAAATTTTGATTTCCAGATTGGAACAGAAAGGATATGACAGATCCAATTTGAATGTGGAAATTGATAAAGTAAAAAATATTGATAGACATACTTTAGTTTCTGGTCAGGCTGGCAAGCATAATAAACAGCATAAGAAAGATGATCACAACTTCAGGACGATTCTTGATTATAATGTTCAGCATAAAAAGTTTGAAAAAATTATTTCTAGGAATTGGTCTATTTTAAAACAGGACAAAGTGCTTGGTCCTGTTTTACCTGCACGTCCTCAATTCATATAGCACCATCCTTCAGAGATCGGTGAGCTCCCAGTATTTTAAATCCCTCCAAACCCTCAGAGAAATATTTTTTCTCTTTTTTTGGGTGGGGGGTTATGCATGTGGACGATGCATTTCATGTAGACACTCCAAGGTGAACATCAAGAAATGAAAAAAGTTTCTCGTTTCTGCCACCAACAAAGAATATGACATGACACATTGATAACGTGTGACACAATAGGAGTGTTCTACATGTTAGAGTGCACATGCGGGTTACAGTATATAAGGAGAACATCAAGACCCTTGCATGTCCGCCTTGCAAAACATATTAACAATATTAAAAAAGGTGTAACCACCCACAATGTAGCCCGCCATTTTAAGCAATTTCATCAACAAAACCCAAAGGGTCTTACATTTTGGGAGACTGAGAGAATAACAGGACATTGGAGGGGTGGCAATTTTATTCGCCAATTAAGTCGCAGGGTATCATATTGGATATACGAGACCAATGTACTTACCCCTGGAGGACTTAATGTCTAATGTGACATCAATTGCTTTATAACAGATTGGTGATTGTACTAATCATTTTTATATATTTTATATGTATTTTTATTGATGCTTGGTAGCGATGGTTGCAAGTGACATCATGTTCTTTGTTATTTACCAGTAATTCTCTTAGAATTTTCTGTATGGTCCGCATTTATTACATATTGTATATGTTTTAACAAATTAATATATGAAGTATTGTTTTTGGATACTATCGGTGGCTTATCGTGCATTGATTGTGTTCAAAACACTGCACCTTTTTGTATTGTTCATGTTCGATTAACTATACACAAAAGCATTAGTCAGTATATCTTTTTATGGGGACAATTCGGGGATTGTTTTTTTCATTGCCCAAGTGCTTATTATCATGCCCTGACACAGCGTCATGTGATCGTCCGTTGACGAATTGCTGAGCAGTACTTCCGCTGCGTTGTGTAGGGGCGTTTTGGGTCATGTAGCATGGAGCTGCAGCAATGGACGCGGCAACTTGCAAAACAATTGGTTTTGTGGTTACTATGGTATTGTAGCATAGCATAAAATGGGTTGAAAACGTCACTTCTGTATCCGCTGATGAAGTCCAGCATACATGGGACGTAATGCGGACAGACGGACGTGACGTCACCCGCAGCCATCGTTCGATCCTGTTGTTTACATGCTGTATTGACCTAGCACTTGGTTTAAGTACCACCATTGTGAGTTTTATAGATTTACTTTTAAACATAAAATTTTACAAGTGGAGAGCACTATGCATTGCTTTTTATCCCCTTAATATATGTGAATCGAGAGTGGACAGTAGCGAATAGTATACTTTTTTGACAAGTGATGTTCCAGGATATGTATGCAGCTTCCATCATTTTGATACTCTGAGTGGGAGTGCGCATTAGACCCTCTTTAATTAAAGGGTCCACATAGTGAGGCGAGCAGCCATCCTGTACTGTGGTGGAGGTGTTGTCATTCCCACAAAATCACCTGTATGCTACACTTGTTATCAGTGGTTCACTATTGAAGACTACGCGGATTATCTTTCCTATCACTTTATATACTTTCATGGACTTTTTTTTTAGGGCTGTACATAGATCACCCAGAGGGGAATGTTTTATTTTCTCAACTAAAGTAGAGTTACTCTTTAAAGTAGTTAAAATACTTCACATTATTAAACAATGTTGCAATATAAATTTAATATGAACACTCAAAAAGTTTATACCTTGCGTTAAAATACTATATAATTGCTACTGCTCCAAACCATGTGCATACACACTGGCCTAATGTCGGGCGGTTCCATAGAAATCAGCCGACATTCTGCCTGTGTGTATGACAGCTGGTCCCACAGAAGTGGTCATGTCCGAAAAAAAAAAAGCTCTACCAACCGGCTCCCGCTAGTAGTGCTGAGTGGAGTGTTCTGGCTGGGCACAACAGCAGAGCAGGGGAGATCGTATTGTTAATACAGCAGCTCCGTCCTGTGCTTTCAGGTTTTTTTCCCCGTTTAAACCGCTGGGTTGAACGGGGGAAAAAAAAAAAATTACAGCAATACCTTGGTTTGCGAGCATAATTCATTCCAAAAGCATGCTTGTAATCCAAAGCACTTATATATCAAAGAAAAATTTTCCCATAAGAAATAATGGAAAATTTGTTCCACAACCATTTATTCATATAAAAATGATCAAAATATGAGCAAAAGCTCATACTAATACAGTACTGTACCTCTGTGTTGAAAAAAAAAAAAAAATACACTCACAATGTTAAGGAGTCTGGAGCCCATCCATGTAAAGCCGTTGTATATGTACAGTAAAGCCGCTGGTGTACAGTATACAGCGCTGTATGTGGTCGGAGGTTCGGGGACGATGGTGGCTTCCAGAGCTTCCTGAAGAACTCTGAAACTGTTGACATCACTTCCAGGTGCTCCAAACGCAAACGTCTCCAGGAAGTGCTGGGAGCCACCAGTGCCCCCCGAACCTCTGGCCACATACAACGCTGTACTGTACACCAGCAGCTTTACTGTACTGTACAACACCAGACTCCTTAACATTGTGAGTGGAATTCTTTTGATCTTACAGTAAAACTACTGCTCGTATATCAAGACAAAATGTAAAATAAATATGTTGTTAGTCTTTCAAAACACTCATATCACATTACTCGTAAACCGAGGTATTACTGTATTCGTGTGTATGAGGCTTTAGTGTCTTAAAACTTGATGAAAGTTACATAAACAATACAAAAATGTATAAATAAATCACAAAGTGTAATAGATTAAATAAAAACGTGCAAATATGACAAAGTACATCAAGTGCTAGATGGTTCCACAAGACAAGTGAGGTAACAAGTCTAGGGCTGAAATAACTAATCGACATAATTGAGGATAGTTGTAAACTACTTTTAAAATAGATTAAGTTGATCAGCCAATTAGTTGGCATACAGAATACATTACTTGTTTCCACATCAGAAAATAGCGTGCAGCACACATACAGCTCAGGTCACCATCCATACATGTCAATAAGTGCCTGAAAAGTTGTGAATGTGTTAGGAGCAATGCGTCATGGGACATGTAGTCCCGGGCAGGAGAGGGAAGTGAGCGATTTTAAAATTACTTTGCTGTAGGGGCACGCAATACTATACTTTGCACCTTGTTATAGGGGCACTATATACTATACTTTGTGGCTTGTTATAGGGGCACTCTATCCACTTAAGGACCAGGACTCTTTTTCAGATTTGGTGTTTACAAGTTTAAAACAGTTTTTTTTGCTAGAAAATTACTTAAAACCCCCAAACATTATATTTTGTTTTTTTTTATAACACCCTAGAGAATAAAATGGCGGTCATTGCAAGACTTTTTTTCACACCGTATTTGCGCAGCAGTCTTACAAGCGTACTTTTTTGGGAAAGTTTTTGATTAAAAAATTTTTTTATATTGTGAAAGATAATGTTACGCTGATTAAATTGATACCCAACATTTCATGCTTCAAAATTGTGCCTGCTCGTGGAATAGCGTCAAACTTTTACCCACAAAAATCTCCATAAACGACATTTAAAAAATTCTACAGGTTGCATATTTTGCGTTACAGAGGAGTTCTAGAGCTAGAATTATTGCTCTCACTCTACCGATCACGGCGATACCTCAGATGTGGGGTTTGACCGCTGTTTTCATATGCGGGCGCTACTCACGTATGCGTTCGCTTCTGTGCGCAAGCTAGTCGGAATGGGGGTGGGTTTTAAAAAAAAATGTTTTTCTTATTTATTTTACTTGATTTTATTTATTTTTACACTTTTTAAAAAAAATAAAATAAATGCATCACTTTTATTCTTATTACAAAGAATGTAAACATCACTTGTAATAGAAAAAAAAGCAAGACAGGTCCTCTTAAATATGAGATCCGGGGTCAAAAAGTCCTCCGATCTCATATTTGGACTTAAATGCAATTAAAAAAAATAAAATAAAAAGTCCTTTGGAAAAATGACATTGAAAAAGATGTACCTTTAAGAGGTATGGGCGGAAGTGATGTTTTGACGTCGCTTCCGCCCTCCTATGGTATAGAGACGAGTGGGGGCTATCTTAGCCTCACTTGTCTCTTTACCCAGCCATCGGATAGGACCCCGATCGCCTCCACCATTACCGACGGCTCCGGTAAGCGGCGGAGGGCACGGGAGAGCAGCGGCACCTCTCCCGCCACCGATAACGGTGATCTCTCGGCGAATCCGCCGCAGAGACCACCGTTATCGCACACAGGACCGCCTCCTGTAAAGAGGGATATCTCGGTTGTGGCAGCAGCTGCTGCCGTTACCGAGATATCCCTCTTCAAAGTACCAACGTATATGTACATGAGGCGGTCCTCAAGTAGATATACTATTACTTTGTGGCTTGTTATAGGGGCACTCTTAAGGCAGTAAGAGCCAGAAATGCCAGTTGGGGACTCCAGAAGAGGAGAATCAGGGCTCCTCTGTGTAATGGTTTTGCACAGAGCAGGCAAGTGTAACATATTTGTTGCTTTTAAAAAAAAATAAAAAAAATAAATCCAACATTTACAATCACTTTAATGGGCTCTGTGCAGATAACAGAATCTGAGCCCAGAGAAGCTGGCGGCTGACAGACAAGAGGTAATATAAGGCATTACATTATATTGGTAATTGTTTACCGATATTCTGCATTATATTCAAAATTATTATTTCCATGCAAAAAAAAAAAAAAAAGCCTCAGCCTTTAGTACTACTTTATTATAAAAGATTTATATCCCCCCTGTAGCTTCATGTCTGACTCCCAAGTAAAATACCCTGTATATCCTATGTCTGGGTAAATGTAATATATATATACACATACATACATTTTATATATATATATATATATATATATATATATATATATATATATATATATATATATATATATATATATATATATATATATATATATATATATATATTATAATATTTATAGTAGTGATTACCTGCAGTTTTTCTACTATAAAGGGCTAATTTTTGTTTAACCCCATTATGACAGGAATTATAAAAAAAAAAAAAAAAAGCATATTGCTGCATGTCTTATGCTGGCCATACACATATCGATTCTTGTACAAGAATATTTGTACAATGAATGGATGAATGTCATTATAAAATTTCACTTGCTTTTAACAATTTTTAACATGAGTGTAATTTCTGAACGAAAACCACATACACTGTCCGAAAATTTGATTGAGTTTTCTATTCTGTGCCTTCAAATTTTCTCATCACTGTGTTCGAAAACGAAAGTTGATTTGACCCCACTAACGATTAGAAATAGAGCAAAAGTTCATACCCAAAAGATCCACAGCTCAAAATATTAGGAGGCTTTTCCTAAATCTACAGCTCCCTGTAGATAACACTGGCAATAGAGCCATTTTTTCACTGGATGTAGCTAAGGCCTTTGACAGTGTCGAATGGCCATACCCGTGTAAAGTTTTGAAACATGTAGGCCTAGGGGATAATTTTATTAGATGAGTCCAGCTCTTGTATGCCGAACCCTAAGCTAGGATCAGAGTAAATGGAGAGCTATAAGAGCCTTTTCCACTGTTCCGGGGCACCAGACAGGGGTGTCCTTTGTCACTCCTGCTGTTTGCTCTGGCCTTGGAACCCCTGGCGGCGAGAATATAGGGAGATACCAACATCATAGGGTTTTAGGGAAGCACAGGCACAGACGTTGTTTCAATGTATGCTGATGACACCCTACTTTTATCTGGGTGGCACTTGGGATATACAGCAGGCCGATATGACTCTTATTAGGGCCTTTGCGGAGCTGTCTGGCTTCTCAATCAATTGGAATAAGTAGGTGCTGCTGCCGCTGGATCCTTTGACTGCCCCATTGACGGCTTGTGTGGAGATGGTGCAGATAGTGACTTCTTTTCGCTATCTGGGCATTCAAATGGCCCCAGACCCATCCCAATATATTACTCTCAACCTGGTCCCCCTCCTTAACAAATTTCATTAAAAATGTACTGCCTGGTGGAAGCTACCTTTATCAGTAGTTGGGAGAGTAAATCTCATCAAAATGGTATGGGCACCACAATTGTTAAACGTATTTAAAGCGGAAGTAAACCCATCAATCTAACAGTTTGAAAAAAACTGTTACATTCCCGGCATGCCGGAAATGTTAACTGTCACACTGGTTGTGCTCTCAACCAAACTGTCAAACCATCCAATGGCTGGTGTCATAACTGATCACATGTGCAGCTTCATGGCAGTTAAAGATCAAAGGGAGGCCAAGATGGCAGCTTCCTTGGCTGAAAACGATAGGAGGGTTTACTCCCCAGTTTGGATTCCTCGGCGATGGTTCCACTAATTGAGTCCCAATTTACGGAATTAATATGGCGCAAGAAGGTGGCTCGGATCGGGCTATCAACACTACAATACAACAAAATGAGGGAGGGCTGGCGGTTCCACACCCCTGAGCCTATTACATAGCGTACCAGCTACAACAGCTGGGAGACTGGGGAATGATAGTTCTCACAGACCCTATACGAAGACTGTTAGGCATAGCAGGTGAGAGCACATCCACGCTTACATGGTTAGAGGCGGGCTACATGCATTTAGATCCTGGGGCCCCCACCGTGAAGCTGTGTTTCTCTGCTAGAAAGATGTTGGGGATACGGGGCTTTTTGACCCACACACCCCTGTGGCGTAATAGACAATACACAGAAATACTGAAACTCAGAGGATTCAGAAACTGGGAAAAGGCAGGTATAATATATATCTCCCAGCTGTACAATGGCCCCGCTTATGGAGATTCAGGCAGAGTTTGGGATTACAAGTACCAATTTCTACAAATATTTAAAGTTACATCATGCCATACAAACTCAGGCAAAAACGACTGAGCTCCAGCAGACTGACCATATGCTAATACAAAGCATTCTCATGGAAGACGATAAAAAGGTTATGATATCTAGATGTTATAATATACTTCTTAGCCAATTACAGGACCCCTCCAGGTTGCCTTGTAGACAGGGTTAGGAGAATGATGTGGGAGCCATTAATGGGGAGACTTGGGGCCTATGCCTTTCTGCCACCCCCCTGGTTTCAGCGTTAGCATCTCAGAGACTGACCCATTTATACCTACTGCACAGAGCATACAAGACTCCCCTGCAACTACACAAATGGGGAATCAGGGATTCCCCCCTCTGCCCGAAATGTGAATGTGATCACGGTGATCTCCTTCACATGCTCTGGAAATGCTCCAAACTTTTTAGATATTGGAGGGAGGTAATAGATACAATATCCATGGTGTATACGACATTTAAACCACGTGATCCAACCGTATCCTTGCTAGGGGCGCTCAATGAGGAGACGCTGACGCCATCAGCCCATGCGGCAATCCTTCAGTTGCTATATGTGGCGCGTAAGCCAATAGCACAACTGTGGATCGTGCCCAGAGTGCCCACTAGGGGGCAATGGGTGGATCGTGTCAACATACTATTGATTAAAGAAAAATGAACATACCAACACAGAAATGTCCCATGCTAATTTTACTCCATGTGGCAGGTGTAGCTGGATGTTCCAGGCTTAGCTCCTCACCAGCTGATCAAAGACAGGCTCTTACTGGGGTAGACACAAGGTGAACGATAATCCGATGCAAAAAGTTGTGTCATACATGACACAGGGTGTCATTGCTAATCTTGGTGCGTCAAGGGGGTCTAACTGAATTGTGGTGACTAGATTTATTTTTGAGATATGAAGGTTTGTAAGAACTACAATGGTTGGTTGTTTTTTTTTTTCCTCTTTCTCTTTAGTTTTTCTTTCTTATGTTATATCTATATGACTCAATCCTGGCGAACGCAAACTACACGAGTTTTGTACACAAATGTATTTTGTAATGTCTTGCACTTTTTGCTAATTTTTCTTAGAATACATACCTGTACACTGAAAGCCTTATACTATGTACAGTGCAAAACAATAATAAAACTTTTTTTCTGATTAAAAAAAGAAAAATGGTTCTTAAAACAAATATTTTTGAATGAAAAATGTGTTTGTGTGTTTGTATCATGCTACCTGCCTATGACAAGGGAGTCTGTCATGTATAATATTATAATACAGTTCTGTCTGAAAATATGCAAAACATTGTTTTTAGCCCTTATAAAAATGTATTGAATAAAAATGTTGATGTCTGATAATATATACCAGATTCAAACTCTATATATCTCTTCTATCGGTTATTCTCAGAGTGGATTTGATATTCCTGATCATATAGCTGATTATTTATATTTAACACTGCATATAGATACGCAAAAATAAATTTTCTTTTTTTCAACTTTACATAAATAACTAAATTATACACCACACTTTTTTTGACGTGTTTTTCAGATTAATCAAAACAGTAAAATCGGCCAACTAATCGATTATGAAAAAAATAGTTAGTTGCAGCGCTAAACAAGTCCATCAATTGATAAGTGCCCCATGTGTCCTTGGAATGATTACACTGTACTCCTCCACACGTATTAATAGGTAGGTTATCAATGCACTCACATATTTAAATCCTCTCCACTGTCAGCCTCCTCCTTTCACCATTTAAAGTGCGCCCAAGAACATCATAGGGATGGCATATTCTAAATCACATGTGGTATTATAGAAAAAGCAGACCAACGCAACATATTTTATGGTTTAAACCCCAATGACAGTTAAAAGAAGCGCACTCAGACTGTTGCCCTCCCTCATTACCCAGAACAACCTCCCGATACTTGTCATAGAAGTAACACTGCTCTATTCCACTATGGGTGCGCAGCTTGCTCTCCAAATGGCAGAAGTGATCTCACAACCGGGAAGTGACACTTTTATGCGTTTCATCACTTCCAAGACGTCATCAGGAAGAAAACCATCTCGTCTGCCCTTTATGTACCTCTCTCGAATTAACTCTGTTGACAGGAGGCGTGGCCAGCGCGGTACATGAATAGACGCATCTTCAGAGCTCCTAGTGTCATCCTGAATTAATCCGGTTTCCGGCACCTAAAAACGCCAGTTTTTTGCGGTACTAGCGGGGGGATATCTACTCTACACCCAGCGGTCACTCTGGTCCTTCCTGAGGTTATGATGACCCGTGGACAGAGAGGAGAAGCCCCATGCCCGGAGCTCCAAAATGGCGCCGCTCCATCATCCACACAGAAAGTGAGTGGCGGGGAGAAGACAGGGGCAAGTAAAACACCGAAATACCCCAAAGGGGACGCTGGGAACCCCCCTAAAGACATAAGGTACTATGCCCAGAAGATGGCTGGGAAATCGGGATTGGCTGATATGCAATCCCTGGCTGGATGGCTGTGTTGCATCCAGTGACAATGATATGGAGGAGGGGGAGAGAGAACAGGGAGCAGACGCCATGATGGATCAGACTGAGGGAGGCTTTGCGGCTCTGGAGGAGACTGTGTGGAGGGAGGTGAGCAGCCTACACTAGCAGCAATATTTAAAGCTGTGAATAAACGTACAGCATCTGTGAATAGACTACAGGCACGCTTTGGTGGTCTGGAGGAGGAGGTCAGCCTGATCAGGCAGGACATACAAAAGATAAGAGAGAGAACCACTGCTGTGGAGAGCAGGATTAGTGAACTAGAAGATAAACTTCCCAGGTTGATTAAAGATACCCAATCCACTGCCCACCTGGCTAAGGCCACTGATATGCGCATGGAAGATTTTGAGAAACTCCTCAGGAGCAATAATGTGCGCAAAGTGGGGTTACCAGGGAAGGTGGAAGGCCGTGACCCCACACAATTTGCGGAACAATGGATGGCTGAGATTTTTGGGAAGGAAGCCTTCACACACTTGTATGCAGTGGAGAGGGCTCACAGAGTCCCGACTAGGCCTCTCCCATCAGACAATTACTCCCGTCCGATACTGGCCCGTCTGCTGAACTACAGGGACAGAGAACCTATACAGAGATTGGCCAGGTAAAAGAGGAATGTTCAATACACGCGGGACTAATTTTATCCTGATCTTTCGGCTGCTATCCAGAAGAGCCGAGCACGCTTTACTGAACTTAAAAAATCGACTGCAGGAGTTGCAGGCGATATATGCAATGCTATACCCGGCCAAATTTAGAGTCATCCTGCAGGGCCAGGCCCACTTTTTTGAGCACCCTGCTAAAGCCTCAGACTGGCTAGACGCAAATACTAACTCGCTCTGCCAGGCTCAGAGACCTGTGGCTGGGGAAGTCTGATGCACCTCCTGAAGGCTTTCGAATGAGCTACATTACTCCTGGTAATTCTGCTAAGGATCGACTGTGACTCTGCGGCCACAGAAAGCAGCCTTTTTCATGGTTGCCCCCTGAGAGTTTGGAGTTTAAATTGACATATCAGTGTCCAGGATTACAATGTGATTACATTACCCAAAGTACCAAATCCATACAGGCGGTTTGCCTGCAAAGTTGGAAATATTCAAGTATGTTTACCGCACCGTTGTGCGGGTTGAGAAATTATTTTGTACAAGTTGGTTCCAGAGCAAACACTTTATACTGGCAGGACTGTGGAGTCCCAGCTTCTTTTGCTGTCTGGCTGAAAACACCAGCCCCCATGGCTATATAGATGTACCATCTCAGGCCCTATCCTCAGGTAATTTGGGGGTGGGCTGAGAGATCATTGTGTTCCCCCTGTCAGAACTGTACTTGAACCCCCCTGATAACAGTGATAGTGTTGTTTTGGAACATCCGGGGACTGCAGGACCCCCTGAAATGCACTATGGTGTCTTCTCTGATGAGGAAATGTTTGCCTGCCATCTGTGCTTTACAGGAGACCCACCTCACGGCTGATTCAGGGTCGTGCCTGAACTATCGATGGGTGGGTAGGGCATATCACTCCACTCACACTTCATATTCAAGGTGTGTGAGTGTGCCGATACATAGCTCCATAGATTGCGAGGAAATTGCCTCAGAGACTGATTCAGAGGGCCGCTATGTTTTTCTTTTATGCAGATTGAGTTTGTTTAAATGTATTCTTGCTTTTGTGTATGTTTCCCTCCTTCCCCCCCCCCCCCAGGGGTCAAGGATAGATTTATGCCTGTGCACACATGCAGCTGTACGATGCATCATGGAGGTGACTTATGCTCCCAGAAGTATATCGGATCACTCCCCATTGATTATAACCCTGGAGATGCGTCCCCCTTCTGCGGTAGTCAAGGCTCCGTGGAAGATGAATGCCTTTTGGCTGAATCTCTTCCCTTCCCATATCTTGGATTTTTGGCGCTTTCATGCAGTCAGTGAAAACATGGTCATGACCTGGGAGGCCTTTAAGGCTGTCCTGAGAGGACTCCGTTACCGAAATCCAAGCCATTAAGAGACAAACAAATGCTCAGAGGGAGGGAATGGAACAGGTGGCAGAGGACCTGGAGAATGCCTTTATTGCAGACCCGACTGATGCTAACAGGACAGTGTGGCTTTCGGTGCAAGACGCTTTGTACTGAATGACAGCCTCGGGGGCGGAGAGGAAGAGGTTCTTTCAAAGAGCAGCTTTCTATGAGGAGGATGAACACACGGGACGTATGCTAGCGACTACTGCCCACTCCCAACAGACATCCCCCTCTATTGGGGCTCTACGCACTCCTGCTGGTGGAATAACTAACTCACCTGACCAAATTATGACAGTGCTGATGGGATTCTACTCCTCCCTATATGAATCCAAACAAACATACTCACTAGACTCTCTGGCTGACTACTTAGACACTGCCCAGCTGGCCAACCTGTGGGCATCAGCCAGGCAGATGCTCGAAACCCCTTAACATTAGAGGAATTAGAACGGGTGACCAATCTGTTCCCTAACTCTAAGGCCCCAGGGGATGACAGGCTTCCCATAGAGGTGTACAAGCAGTATGGGGGGGGGGGGGGGATCTGTGCTTCCACATCTACTGAAAGTGTTCAATACAGGGAAAGAGCCTGGCTCCCTCCCTCAATCTATGACCAGAGCAAATTTAGTCTTGATACTAAAACCTGATAAAGACCTTCTCGACCCTGGATCATACCGACCTATATCCCTTCTGCAAAATGATGTGAAAATACTTGCTAAGGCCTTAGCTATGTGATTAAATAGTGCTATCTCTACCATAATGCATTCGGACCAGTCCGGATTCATGCCCCAAAAGTCAACGCCGACAAATTTGCAGAGACACTTCCTCAATATCCAATCCAGAGTGGACAACAGGGGGACAGAGACTTGCTATCCCTGGATGCCTGCAAGGTGTTTGATAGTATTGAGTGGGAGTACTTATGGGCGTTAATGCGAAAATTTGGATTTGGAGACGGGTTCATTCAGTGGGTTCAGCTTTTATACTCATCCCCGGTTGCGGCTATACGGGAGGGGGGTAGGATCTCCTCCACATTTAACTTACATAGAGGAACTAGGCAGGGCTGCACCTTGTCTCCCCTCTTGTTTGCCCTAGCCATTGAACCCCTGGCCGCCCTTATTCGAGCTAAACCCTCCATAAAGGGATTTCAGTATGGGGACCTGTGGGAGAAAGTTATGCTTTGTGCAGATGACACCATGCTGCTCCTTGGGGATGTGTCCACCTCACTGACTGAGGCCATGAAGGTAGTGCAGAAGTTTGCGGAGTACTCGAGTCTGGTCATTAACTGGATCAAGTCCTCCCTGTTATTTCTGGACCATGAACCTTCCTCATCCCCACAGACCGTGCAGGGTATACCTCTGTCCATGTCCTTTAGATACCTTGCTCTCTCCTGCAGGGAGGGTGAACCTGATCAAAATGATCCTTATGCCACAACTGTTATATATGTGCTTAACAACGCCCCTATGGTCATCCCCTTGAAGAAATTGCTGTCACACTCTATATACTCGAAAGGGCACATTACACATTGGCTAGATTAGCTCGTATGGGGATAACTACGGACTCCACCTGCACCAGATGCTGTAGAGATCAAGGTGACCTCATTCACCTTTTGTGGCGCTGCCCCAAACTTGGGCAAAGGTCATTGACACTTTCCAGGTCCAGGAGCCCCTAGAACCAAAAATTTGTTTGCTGGGGGAATAGATGGCCACCAGGCAGAGGATATCCCTAAGCAAGCCATTGGACGAGCGCTATTCCAAGCTCGTATGATGATCTTGAGACACTGAAGTCCACTGACCCGCCCACAGTGCAGGAATGGATTACACGAATGGGAGATACATTCCGTCTGGAGAAATTTATATATCAGTGTAGGGCAGGGGTGTCCAAACTTTTTTCAAAGAGGGCCAGATTTGATGAAGTGAACATGTGTGAGGGCCAACCATTTTGCCTGACATTCTTTGAACCATTAAAATTCGGTCGTTCGAGCACTCATACACTGCCCAACAAGAATTCTCTTGCCTTTTACTGGGGGTGTACACATGCTGTGGCTGCAGCTGGAGGTATACCCAGGGTGAATGGGCCTGCACTGCAACTATCCTACAACTGTGTGGATTGCACAGTTGTGGTATAGTGTTGCTGCATTTACGGGCTTAAAACAGGTGGTGAGGAGGAAACATAATGCCGCTTTACCACCATTCAAATGCCTCTGAAAAGCGATTTGTGTATGGATTGCTTTGCAGAGGAGCAGCAGTCCTGGCTGCTATCACACACAAGCCCCACAAAAGCAGTTCTGATGGTACAAGAATGGGGGGGGGGGGGTCTGGATTAAAAGTAGCACACAGAAACACACACACATGCATACACACACACAAATGCATACACATACACACAGACAGACACATGCATACACATACAGACACATGCATACACATGCAGACATACACGCACACACATACAGACACACACACACACAACATACAGACACACATGCACACACACATACGGGCAGACATGACACATATACATACAGACACATGCACACACACACACACACACACACATCCATACAGACATGCATACATACATGCACGTGCACACACATACAGACATGTGTGCACACACATACATACAGACATGCGTGCACACACACACATACAGACATGCGTGCACACACACACATACAGACATGCGTGCACACACACACATACAGACATGCGTGCACACACACACATACAGACATGCGTGCACACACACACATACAGACATGCGTGCACACACACACATACAGACATGCGTGCACACACACACATACAGACATGCGTGCACACACACACATACAGACATGCGTGCACACACACAGAGACATGCGTGCACACACACAGAGACATGCGTGCGCACACACACATACAGACATGCGTGCGCGCACACACACACATACAGACATGCGTGCGCGCACACACACACATACAGACATGCGTGCGCGCACACACACACACAAACAGACATGCGTGCACACACACACACACATACAGACATGCGTGCACACACACACACACACACACACATACAGACATGCGTGCACACACACACACACACACACACACAGACATGCGTGCACACACACACACACATACAGACATGCGTGCACACACACACATACAGACATGCGTGCACACACACACATACAGACATGCGTGCACACACACACACATACAGACATGCGTGCACACACACACACATACAGACATGCGTGCACACACACAGAGACATGCGTGCACACACACACACACATACAGACATGCGTGCGCGCACACATACACATACAGACATGCGTGCGCGCACACATACACATACAGACATGCGTGCGCGCACACACACACATACAGACATGCGTGCGCACACACACACACACATACAGACATGCGTGCGCACACACACACACATACAGACATGCGTGCACACACACACACACATACAGACATGCGTGCACACACACACACACACATACAGACATGCGTGCACACACACACATACAGACATGCGTGCACACACACACACACACAGACATGCGTGCACACACACACACATACAGACATGCGTGCACACACACATACAGACATGCGTGCACACACACACACATACAGACATGCGTGCACACACACACACAGACATGCGTGCACACACACACACATACAGACATGCGTGCACACACACACACATACAGACATGCGTGCACACACACACACATACATACAGACATGCGTGCACACACACACACATACATACATACAGACATGCGTGCACACACACACATACAGACATGCGTGCACACACACACACATACAGACATGCGTGCACACACACACACATACAGACATGCGTGCACACACACACACATACAGACATGCGTGCACACACACACATACAGACATGCGTGCACACACACACACAGACATGCGTGCACACACACACACATACAGACATGCGTGCACACACACATACAGACATGCGTGCACACACACATACAGACAGACATGCATGCACACACACACACATATATACAGGCAGACATGCGTACACACACACATATATACAGGCAGACATGCGTACACACACACACACACACACACACACACACACACACACAGGCAGACATGCGTGCACACACACACACACATACAGGCAGACATGCGTGCACACACACATACAGGCAGACATGCGTGCACACATATACACATGCGCACACACACACACACGCACATACAGACACATAAAGCCTTTTTAAAACGAATGTAGCTTGTAGCACAGTAAAGTACCTTTTCAGTTTCCTTATTCAGCTGGGTACTGCACTATAGGGGGAAGCAGAGAGCACAGCACACTTCCCTACACTTTACTTTCACTTTTGAAGCTCACGCAGCTTCTCACAGTGCCCAGGATCTGGCTCATCTGACAGCCCTGATCCCGCAGCACAGCAGACGGGCCGTTCAAAAGCGGACCGCGGGCTGCGATTGGCCCGCGGGCCGGACTTTGGACATGCCTGACATAGGGGAACCAGTACTAAATATGACAAGCTCTGGGACCCGTAGCTAAGTGTTCCTGGCTTGGCCCCAGTGGAACTGGTGTATGATCGATTACTTTAAAGCTATTGGGGGACACGTGGATAAATCTAAAGTTCTATAGTGGTTACTTGTTTGACTATGAAAAGTTGCGTCACAGAGAACCTGTATTTACTAGGAGAAGGAGAGATGTTTGTTTGCGGGTGGGTTTACGTGATGTAATATCTTGGTATTTACATGGGCGCAATGCCACACAGACTTTATGTATGTATGTATGTATGTATGACTTGTGCTTTGTCATTTTACCTAAGCTCAATAAAAACCTTTTGTTTGAGAAACAAAAACTCTTTGTTGACCAAATACTCATGCCGAATCCTTTTACGTGCATTATAATGTAATGTAAATTTCAACTATATTTATTGGCTTGGTCCTGGTAATGTAAATTTCAACTATATTTATTGGCTTGGTCCTATATGTATATCCTATATGTATAGCTCATATCTTTATCAGCAGGAACTCTTGTGCCATAAATAAAAGGATTTGGTATTATTCGGTCAACGAAAAAAAAAAATTAGCTTCTGCTTTGTTTCCTGATGTGACAAACGCATATAGACAAGACTTCTGGTTGTGATATTACTTCCGCCATTTGAAGCGCAAGCTGGCTCCATAGTGATATGGAGCAGCTGCACTTCCATGACAAGTATTGGTAGATCATACCGCGTGCCACCAATCTATGCGAGTGCACTACTTTTAATTGTCATTGCGGTTGAAAAATATTTTGCGTTATGATTTTCTCCCTGGTCTGCTTTTTGTATAATACTATATGTGAATATGTAATATGCCATCCCTATGATGTTCTTGGAGGCAATTTAAATAGAGAAATCAGGAAGCTGACAGTGGAGAGGAAGTAGAAATTTGAGCGCACTGGCAACCTACTTATTAATAAGTTGTCCACTCCTTCTGGCGAAGGAGAACCCTGGTGAGGAAATGTGAAGGAGCACATTGTGATCATGCCAAGGATACATGGGGCACTTATCACTTTGTGGATTTATTACAGCACTTGTGGCACAGTTTAGTATTTTATCCTATGTGCACATTTTATTTGATCGATTGCCTTTTGTGTTTTTTTTTTTTACTGTATATGTAATTTGTATCTAAATTTAAGACACTAAGGGGTAGATTTACTAAAGGCAAAAAGACTGTGCACTTCATTTTCATCATAGCTCAGTAAATACAGTAAAGCTTCACTTTGTAAATAATATCCAACCAGGTATTTTGTACTTATGATATACTGTAGATACTGTTGCAATAACTTGTTGTCTTTGTTAAAGCAGAGGTCCGTGCACCACTGCAAAAATTAAAAACCAGCAGCTACACATACTGCATCTGCTGACTTTTAACAATAAGACACTTACCTGTCCTGGAGTCTAGTGATGTCTGCACCGCAGCTGGTGTTTCCATCAGCTGTCAGCAGCTGCCGCCGCCATTGCGGGTAAGGGAACCCAGCAGTGTAACCTTTCGTATTCACTCCGGGAACCTTACTGCACATACGCAAGGCTCCACTCTTCTCTCCTACTGACCCGGTGACAGCAGGAAGAGGAGGGAGCCGAGCCATGACGTAACGTGAATATCCGCGGCATGAGCTAGGGAAGTTGTCTTACAAGATTTTACAAGAGAATTTTTAAGAGAATTTACTTGAAAGATAAATTTGGTTGGGTGAGACCAGAAAAAGCCATAAAAAAGCCATAAAAAGCTATACCAATGAGTGTTTTTTTTTTTTTATTTCATTTTTTATTCTCCCTTTTCTTCCATTTCTCCTTTCTAACAATACCCTTTGCCTCATACTCTTACTACAGGGGCAGGGAGAGTGATGTTATAAAGCTTTCAGCAATGAGAGTAGCATAGTAGGAACAGTATTATGTTCTCGCTAAATTACAAGATTATAAGTGCATATTTTAGACCACATAGCTATTTAAATGAAGGGAAAAAAGAATACCAACCTCATGGTTAGGCTGTCATGGTCGTTTTCCTTACCCCACCTTGAACAAATTGGGGTGGAGTGATGGGGAAATCACAGGAACTTTATCATTATTCCTCGATTACAGGAATGTTATTTTATTGTGTATTTATTCTTTTTCCCTTTTAATTTTTTTATTTTCTGTCTGATTCTGAGTAATTAACTGTAACAGATGTGCAGGCCAGAAGATGTTAAACTACTTTTCTCGTATTGCTTACAGTACAATTATACAAATATATGGAATACTGTTACAATTCAACTGTTTACTTGTCTTGAAAATTATCAATAAAAACAACTGAAACAGAGATAAAGCTGGTATTTGGCAAACACTGTAAAAATGCAGAATAATGTACCCCAGGCACCAGTCTTACTGTGCATCCACTGGAGACGCGTTTCATTCAGTGCAGGTTCTGTCTGCAAGCAAAAGTGATTCTGAGGGAGCCTAGAAATGCGATTGTTAAGAAAAGAGTCTTAAAATGGGGGGCTTGAAGATACAAACAGGTTTAAATAATTAATGTTTTATTAGGCACAATAAAATTATTTTCTCATCAGAAATACATAAGCTTAGAACCACTTTGAAAACTTGAGGACCTTGGGTGCATGAGATACACCCAAAAAAATATCAACAGTTCAGTTCAATTTAGGGCAAATTTCCTATGCTCTGCTCTTCTCCTCTGTAACTAATACAGACAATACAGACAATACAGACAATGAAGGGGTTAATATTGCGCACTCAAAGTTCAGCTATATACATACAATATAAAGGAAAATAATTATTTAAAAAAAAATCGGCAGAGTGTGATACACTTGGGGGAGGGGGAAGCTTAGTAGTAACGTGGATAGTTAGAGTTCAAGTCCAAGCATTAATCCATGTGAGGATACAGGGTGCTGAAAGCATAGAAGGCTGCCAGTCCAAACCAAGCTAGAAAAGGCTCTGGAACAAAGACAAAAAGGAGAGAGGACAGCGCCCTCTTAGTGCAGCATGTGTAGTACAACCATTTATTTATAAGGATTTAAAAACACTCACATTTGAGCAGATAATGACCAGCATAGTGACAGTAGTGTGCGTTCATCAGTGCGTTCCCGGGTGGTGGCGATGTCACGGGCCGATGGAGGGGGTCCTTTTTCCTGGGTCCTGTGTCCTAAGACTCCCCCCGGAGGTGCTGTAGGTATTCAGCGCTTCTGGGTGGTTGGGACGCAGATGGAGGATGCTCTGTAATGCTCCACACTACACTGATGGCTTCACTTCCAGGAGCGGGGGCAGGCGGAGGGGTTCGTGTTTGGCGCATGCGTGCGCCTTCATCAGGCTGTGAAGGAGCACACATGCTCCAAACGCAAAGCACCACCCGCCTGCCCCCGCTCCCAGAAGTGAAGCCACCAGCGCAGTGTGAAGCATCACGGAGCGTCCTCTATCTGCGTCCCAACCACCCGGAAGCACCGAATACCTACAGCAAGCACCACCGGGGAGCCTTAGGACACGGAACCCCCCCGGCCCGTGAAATCTCCACCACCCAGGAACAGGCGGATGAATGGACACGATTGTCACTATTCTGGTTATCTGCTCAAATGCGAGTGTTTTTAATTCCTTATAAATAAATGGTTGTACTACACATGCTGCACTTAGAGGGCGCCGTCCTCTCTCCTTTTTGACTAACACTGACAATAGCAGAAGCAGTTGTCAAAATGTAGCAGCTCCTGTGTATACCACGTATGGATAGTCTGCAGGTGTCATTAAGGACAAATTCACAAATGATCACAGAGCAGCAGGTGTGCTTCAAAGCTCCAGCCCTTCTGTGTTGTCGGCTTGCTAGGGGGCAGTATTATGCACAATTTCTTTTTGTTTTGTATGAGCTTTATTTGAAGTGTACAAAACATTCACTTCATTCACTGCAATGTCCAACAGCGCACAGCACTGCACTGCCTGACATTGTAGTGTGATTTGGGCTAGCGCACTGCAATAAAATGCATCATGTCTGCATTTTAGCGCAGAGCTAGGCTGTGCTGTAGTGTAAATGGGACACATATTGCATGTTGCCCTGCAGTGACAGACGTTTTACCATACGGTAAAATGTCTCTGTCACTGCACTTAGTGTGAACTGACCATAAATACATTGTAACAAAGATTACATAATATTTAATGTGCCATTAATATGTAGATCAAAGGAAACATTACAAGGAAAAATGTTGCATTCAAAGTGTAACTAAAAGCAAACTTTTTTTACATTTTAGATGGGTAAGGGAAGGATATAACCCCTGTCAGGTTTGAGACTTCGTGTCCCAAAGCCAAAACAGGAAGTAAAAGGAAATCCCTCCAAAATGAGGGAATTCTGTGGTGTCAACAGAACTACTGTACACATTGGAAGATTTCCCCTCGATTATTGTTTTGGCATTAACCCATAATTTGTGGTTTTCTTTTGCTTTCACTTTTGATGGTAACAGTAAACAGGACAAATAGAGTGAATCTCCCTAACAGGGGCCCAGACAGCAAGAACAACTGGCAATGTGTTCAAAGCCCTCTCCACCCTATCCAAAACGAATGAAAAAATATATATTTTACCTTTAGTTGTACTTTATTATGCAGCACTAATCAGAATGGACAAAACATTTTAAAGGAGGGTTTACCAACCTGTGCTCACCTCCTCCAGATAGTGTTTCCGTTTGATCGATCAATTCAGAACTACCCTGAAAAATATAAAAAATATTTACTTTTTTATAGCTGAAGCAACAAAAAAGAATTGTGATATACCTGGTAATTCTATATCTTGGAGTACAGTACAGGATACCAGAACAGATTCATAGACCTGCCGCTATCCTCAGCTGATTAGACACTGGAAAATACTTCAATGGGTCCATCCCTTGATGTCCCCATATAACCCTACCCATTCTGTGAGGGTCCAGTTTTATTAGCAAGCAAAAAAAAGATCAGAGAAGAGAAGGAAGGGCAAGAAAAAGTTTGTCAACCTCTTGGTATTAACTGATTTTCTGCAGTAAGTTGCCATAAAAAGTGATCTGATCCTCATCAGAAGACAGATGTTCAAGAGTAGTTGATCTATGTAAGGCTGTAAAGAGATACAAAGCAATCTCAAAGTGTTCAGCATCCATCAGTCGATAGACTGTCTATAAAACGGAGACAGTTTAGTACAGTGGCTACTGTTCCTAGAAGAGCCAAGATGACCACAAAGGCATAATGTAGAGGCCTCAATGGAGGTAAAGAATGCACAACTACTAACTTGAAGACATCTTTGAAACAAACTAACGGCAGGGTGACCCGGCTGTGCAAAACAACATACTGGTACGTTGTGTGTGCCCGTGGGTAGGTGGCGCAAACGCGCCCGCGCGGCGATCAGATTCATTTCAGAACTGATTAGTCTACAGTCCTATGATTTCTGGCCTGGACCTGCTGATCGGTTCTGGCAAAGGGACACTGTCCTCTGCCTGTGTAATGTAAACACAGGAAGTTATGTCACCTCCCCTCGTGGAGCCCTTGTGGTTCCAGCGAGCAAGAAGACAGCCACAGTGAAAACATAACACTACACTGACATCAGGACATGCAGACACACTTAACCCCCTGATCATGCCCCCCCCAGTTAACCCTTTCACTCCTGTCAGTGTCACCAAGTGCAGTTTTCAGATTTTTCACTGATCACTACATTGGTGTCACTTGTGACACTAAACCACATTAGGGCAGTTAATCACAGCTAGTGGTAGGCTCAGGTAGGTTTAGGGTACCTCCCAACCCTTCAGGGCGGTATTCTAATGGTGGGCATACCACAGACCAATTGTTGTGAATGGAGAAATCTGTTAGGTTCTCTTTTTTTGTTCAGCCCACAGACTGCATGAAAAAAAAAGAACATTACAATATGTGCTATCTTGGCACTTCATGGCCTCCGAAACTCTGATAGTTAGTGAGGAGTGAAATCAACAAGTTATGCACTTAGAAAGCCTGAAGGCGGTGATTGGTTTTCAGGGTCCTGTATGCGCCTAGGCTCCCAAAAGGTCTCACATGTGGTATCCCTGTACTCAGTAAAAGCAGCAGAATGTATTTTGGGGTGTTATTCCACATATAACCACGGCATATTTGAGCAATATATAATTTAGTGACAACTTTGTGTAAAAAAAAAAAAAGGTAATATTCCCAAAACTTGTGGCAAAATAAACAATATTCCATGGACTCAACATTCCTCTCAGCAAATAGCTTGGGGTGTCTACTTTCCAAAATGGGGTAATTTGTGCTATATGGGCATTTCATGGCCTCCGAAACTGATAGGTAGTGTAAATGTCTTTTGGGGGGCAAT
The DNA here is from genome assembly GCF_037356315.1 of Lithobates pipiens. Taxonomy (NCBI): domain Eukaryota; kingdom Metazoa; phylum Chordata; class Amphibia; order Anura; family Ranidae; genus Lithobates; species Lithobates pipiens. The sequence goes on from NW_027507764.1 coordinate 171,602,611, forward strand.
TCCACATATACCCATGGCATGTGTGAGCAATACATCAGATCAGTGACAACTTTGTAAAAGATAAAAATAAAAAAAGGTATTACTTTTTTTTTGTCAATTTTCAATCACTTGACAAAAAAATGTAATCTTCAACGGTTCAACATGCCTCTCAGCAAATTCCTTGGGGTGTCCATTTCCCAAAAAGGGGTCATTTTGTTTTGTTTTTTTACTGCCCTGCCATTTTAGCACCTCAAAGTCAAACTAAAAGCTGCAAAAATTACAGAAAATGTACCATAGTTTTTAGATGCTATAACTTTTGCGCAAACCAATAAATATCTGCTTATTGAAATTTTTTTTTTTACTCAAGGCATGTGGTTGAATACATTTTGGCCTAAATTAATAACTAAAATTGAGTTTATTGGATTTTGTTTATTTCTTGTCTGCTTAAAATCTGTCCAGACTTTCCACTTATTTTCAAATCCTTCTATTCCCTCCTCTCTGCTATATCTTAAATATACCATGTTCTATATTTCTTTTCTTTTTTTTTTACACCAACTCCCCATCGTGGGGCTTTCTGACTCCTGCCACTGTATTAAGCTTTTGTAAGACAAAAACAATTCCATAGCTCAACTCATCAACCAGTCTGCTGACCAGCCAAATTAACCTGTCTAACCGCCTGTTAAAAGCAGGGGTTTAGTTATCACACATTTGCAAATGCATGTGAAAGCTGCAAGGCCTCATCGCGGCACCCTGTGTTGCTTGCAGTCCCAACACTACAAATTTATGTGTTATCCACAGTGGAAGCACATTAAGCTTTTGGCTGGGTTCATTAGATAGGGCACCAAGGTTCTTGTATATTGTTTTGTTGACATTCTAACGCCATAAAAAAAAAACCTCCAAGGTATCTATATTCAGTACCAACTTATTCTGCCATATAAACCTTAATAATATAGTTTTTTTTTATGTCTTAAAATATACCTGTGGGAGGGGAATTGATAACATTTGCATTTTGTACATAATCTTTGGCAAAATGACCATTTTAAAAATATTTATACTTCCTATCCAGGAAAGATATCTTGTTGCAGTTTTATTTATTTACGTTTTTATTCATTCAGTAGAGGGATGACATTTGGTATATTATCTGAATGGATGCTGTTATTTTTACGCCTAAATATTTTAGTTCCGTTTTTCTCCATATAAATTGGAACTCTTGTTGTAGAAGCTGCTCCTCTTGTTTCCTCAGATTAATATTCAGAATCTCTGATTTAGAGGAGTTAATTTTAAAGTTTGATATTTCTCCACAGGATTTTAATAGCTTCATTAGGTTGGGCAGAGTTGGCCTGGTTACGTAGAACAGTATATCATCGGCATATGCCACAAATTTGTGCCCTTTGTCCCCCATCTTAATACACCCTATATGCGAGTTCTCTCTGATCCCTAGCAAAAGCGGTTCCAGTGACAGAACAAACAATAGGGGGGACAGGGGGACCCCTGTCTCGTTCCATTATACACCTCAAAGAACATTGATGCGATCCCGTCAACCTTTACCCTAGCTGTAGGATGATTATACAATGCTTTAATCCAGTGGGTCATCTTTGAGCCTACTCCCATTACCTCCAAAGTATTCATCATAAATCCCCAGTCTACCCTATCAAATGCTTTTTTGGCGTCTATTGAAAGAAGTAGCCCTGGGGGATTTAGCTTCTTTCATTTTCTGCAATAGTAGTAACGTTTCTATCCCATTATCTCTCCTTTCCCTTCCTGGGGTAAATCTGACTTGGTCCGCATGTACCAAGCCATTCTTTACAGCTTTCATCCTACTAATACCTTGGCAAAAAAATTTGTGTCTGCATTTAAAAACGAGATGGGTCTATAACTTGAGAATAGAATGACATGCTTTCCTTCCTTTGAGATAACAGTGATAGGGCTGTTAGCGCTTCCCTTCTCATCTCCCAGCTTGTTCCTATCCCATTTATGTAAGAGCATAATTTGGGGATTAAAATATCCTTAAACTTTTTGTAATATGTGGTAAGCCCGTCTGGGCCTGGACTGTTCCCAGATGCTGAATTGTTTAGGATTCAGATAATCTCTTCTTCTGTTATAGGTTTTTCTAGGGCACTTAGATTATCTTCTGAAATTTCATTTAGACTCACTTCCTTTAAAAAGGCTTTTATTTTTTCTATCCTCTCTGTTTCTGAGTCTTGTGTCTCCTTCTGTTTAACAGAGTACAACTCCCCATAGTATTTCTGAAAAACTCCTGCCATTTCCGTTGTGCATACCATTTTTCCAGTGCTATTTTGGGTTTTCTCTATATAATGTGCTGTATTTTTCTTTTTTAATATTTTAGCTAAATACTTCCCTGTCTTGTTTCCCCATTGATACCTCTACTTCTTAATTCTATTAAAGATCTTTCGTGGGGGGACGTGACCAGATGTGAACCAGGCAGGACTTGTTTCACTAGAGCTCCACACTTCTCCTGCAAATATATCAGTTTTTAGGAGCTTTCCTGCCTGCTATCCAGTGCCAGAGGTACCAGGTTCTGCCGCTGCACTCCGGGACATGAGAAAAGGGGCATTCCATGCCAGGGCACCAGGCGCAGAAGTGTCTGTGCCAAACTCGCTCCACACGTGGTCCAGAGGTAGCCCCCACCATCTTGCCTTCTCACACAGGAAAGAGCACCAAGAAGCAGGCCAAGAAGATGGTACAGGCGGTGACTATGCAGAATCCGGAGCCTGGAGTCTCCCTGTCTGCCTCTCAGGAGCAGGAAACCTCACAGGATACCATTACTCGACCAATTCTGGAGGCAATCGATGCAAGTAAGTCTGTGGTGATAAGCATAAACCATCTGACCACTGAGTGCAGACTGATATGGCATGACATGGAAAAAATCCAGGGTAGGCTCACAGTAGCGGAGGACAGGATTTCTGAGGTAGAGGATGCCTCATTCCCACCCCAATCAACTATCGGAGTTGCAAGAAATGGTGAAATTGCTGCAAAACAGGGCTGATGACGCAGAAGACAGGCAGAGAAGGAACAATGTGAGAGTGGTGGAGTTACCTGAGGGGGCAGGAAGGGGCTAAACCGGCCACGCTTGCAGAACAATTCTTCAAACAGCTCCTAGTACTGGGGCCCACCCGCACTTATTTGGTTGAATGGGCTCACGGAGTCCCCAAGGGCAGACGTCCGCCGGGAGAATTCCCCAGGCGTTTCTTGGTCAGATTCCTGAACTACAGGGACACAGCACACACAGATTCCGAAAATACCCGAAGATGAACGGTGCCGTGAGTCCAGGTTCTATCCCCACCATCCAAGTGGACATAGAGTCGGAATATAAAAAAGCCGAGCGCAGCGAGGCCGAGCCCGAAGCATGGCGAGCGAAGCGAGCCCGCGAGGGGCCCTCTAATTTTCCCAACCCTATGTCTGCTTGGATGGTGGGGCTACCACCTCTACTCACGGCGCAGGCGCCGTTCGTCTTCTGAGCTTTTCCAAAGCTTCTTCTGCTCCGTACTGAGCATGCGCAGTACGGGACGGACACTATATGATGGCAGGACACTATCTGCCAGAACACCGGCAGCAGCCGAGAGCCGAGCAATTGCTCAACCTCGGCTGCCAACATCGCTGGACTCCAGGAAAGCTAAGTGTTCATTTATTAAAACTCAGCAGCTGTAGTATTTGTAGCTGCTGGCTTTCAATAATTTTTTTGGGGTGGACTCCCTCTTTAAATACATGTTCACTGTATGAATCTACATGTTTTACCTGCTAAACAGCAATGGATGGCGCCAGATGATCAGGTCTCCTACTACTGCCCTTTCCTCTCTTTTTTTCTGTTACAACATGCAGTTTTTTGCTATGCAATGCTCCTAGTCCTGTTGTAAGTGGAGCCTTCTGGCACACACAGGAAAACAACATGAACTGTCAAAGATTTGAACGCCGGTTGAACCTCCAAGAAATTTTTGGATAGTTATGTTTGAGATTAAAGCTACATATCAGACTGTTTTTTTCTTTTCTATTTTTTCCTTTTCCTTTTTGGTTCTGGTATAATGGCAGTGGATGGGGGGGGGGGGGGGGGGGGGGGGTTGTTTATTCAAGCTCAGTTCCCAGCTCTCATGGAGTATTTTGACACCTATATAGGGTGGTGGCCTCCTATTTTAGTTCACGTAGCGACAATGTTTTTGCTTGGGCTCCCGGGTTCCTGCAAAGCAGTTTTTGGGCTCTATTGTCATGTCTAACCAAATTAAAATAGTATCTTGGAATGTACAGGGGCTAAATAAAATTCAAACGGGCCACGGTGTTTCAGTATCTAAAGAAGTCTAGGCCACATGTCGTCCTCCTGCAGGAGACACACCTGGATGGGAACAGGGTTCTTGCCTTACGAAAGCCCTGGATACAAAGGGCATTTCATGCAACTTACTCCACTTTTGCTAGGGGAGTATCCATTCTAGTCAGTAAGCTGTTCCGTGCACTATCCACCAGGTGTTCTCAAATCGGGGGAGGTTGGGGTGCTATGTGGCAGTGGTCTTAGATATTTGCTACTATAAGCTGTTGGTGAATATTTACTTACCTCCCCCGTTTACTGTGCAATTGTTATGACTTGTTTGTTAAGCTGGCTCCTCATGCCCAACTCCGATTGCTGCTGATGGGGGACTTCAATGCCACTTTGGATGCATAGGACTCGTCCAATCCGGGTATAATGGGGTCTGTGGAGCTTCTATCCTGGGCCTCGGTGACTGGGCTGACTGAACTATGGCCTTATAAAAAACCCACGGATAGATGCTACTCGCATCTATCACAGTCCCATCGCTCCTCAGCCAGGATAGACCTGGCGTTTGGCAACCCAGTCTTGATGCCATTTCTGCAGGGAGTTGAATATTTAGCGGGGGGCCTATCAGACCATAATCCGCTTTCCCTCTCCTTAGCATTTCCAGCTGGAGGGGGGGGGGGGCACAGAGCTGGAAACTCTCTCCTGGTTGGTTACAGAATGATGGTGTGTCCGCTCATGTGCTGAACTTGATCACAACACATACTAGGAGGTCAATGTCGGTAGACCCTCTCATAGTATGGGGCGCATTTAGGGCAGTAGCCAGAGGGGAATGTACATCTGCTATAAAGATGGTGCGGGTGGAGCAGAATGCTGAGATTCTTTTACAGCAGGACAAAAAAGGGGGGAAATGTGCAGAGAGCAATGCTAGTAACCCATCAGACTCCTCCTACTCTGCCCTACTGGAGGCCAGGCGTCTGCTCTCCCTACATTTCAATAACTTGGCACATATGGAGGCTGGTCAGAGAGCCAATTCTCTTTTTGTGGAGGGTGATAAAAATGGTAAATTGTTGGCCATGGTGGTGGCTGACTATAGCCAGATTGCGAATATTCCTGTCATCAGACGTAGGAATGGTGACCTGGCTAATGACCCTTCTGGTATTATGGATGAATTTAGGGAATTGTTTACCAATCTATATGCATCCATTCTGAAATATGATCAGAATGCCCTGACTGCACTGTTGGAGGGTGTTGTACTCCCAAGTTTGTCGGACTCAGACCGGCTGGCTCTGGACATCAAGATCACTATCAAAGAGGTAGTTTCAGCCATCTTTGCTTTTCCACCCCACAAGGCTCCCAGGCAAGACAGGTTTCATGCTGACGTTTACAAATAGTATGTGGACCAGTTGGCCCCCAGACTTGCTGCACTTTTCGATTACTGCTTGCAACAACAGAGGTTCCCTGACTCAATGCTTGAGGAATACATGATTCTCTTATTGAAACCGGGTAAGGACCCCCTTGAATGCTCTTTCTACAGGCCTATAGCCCTACCAAATATGGACCTGAAAATTCGAAAGTGCTGCTTAATAGACTTGCTAGGGCCATTTCCTCTCTGATAGCTATTGATCAGATGTGCTTTATTCCTGGCAAGTCTACTGACACGAACTTGCAAAGACTTTTTACGCACATGTAATTACCTAACCTTGACTCCCCTACTAGAATCATAGTTTCTATCGATATTGAAAAGGCCTTCGATTCTATAGACTGACAATATATGCTCACAGTTCTGGAAAAACATGAATTTCACTTCTCTATAGCAACCCCAAGGTGGTGATACGGTTGGGCATCAATAAGTCTCCTTTCTTTTCAGTGGGCAGAGGCACCAGGCAGGGTTGCCTTCTGTCACCCATCCTATTATGATGGATCCATTGGCAATTGCCCCAAGATTGCCAACTAAGGTTGGGGCGATCAGAGTAGGCACCACTGATGAATACCTGGCGCTCTATGCCAATGATCTGTTGCTGTTCCTGCGAGACCCGAGAGAGTCGCTGACAGCGGCTTTGCAGATTATGAACAACTTCATTACTTTCTCGGGTTTGAGGGTTAACTGGATCTATCCATCCTGCCACTGGATTCAGGTGCAAAGGAGGCGGCGAACCCCAATCTGCCATTGAAATAGGTGTCCACAATTAGATATTTAGGAGTCAAAGTCACAGCAAATACTGCCAACTATCTGCCACTCAATCTGACACCCTTATTGACTCTCTTTAAACAGAAGGCCCAAGCCAGGCAACAACTTTATCATTAATAGGGAGGCTCAACCTGCTTAAGATGAAAATTCTCCCAGTTATATAATATTTTCAAAGGCACACACCCATATGAATACCTAAATCATTCTTTAAAAAGTTGGATAGCATCACCAGTTCGTTTCAGTGGTCCCCTAAGTCACCCAGGATAGGACTGAAGGTACTTTGGGAACCCTGGGGTCAGGGAGGTTTAGCCTTGGCAGATTGGAGGAAATACTACATAGCGAGCCAGATGGCGTTTGTTGGCTGATCTTTAATGTTGGGGACTTGGCCACAGTATTAGAGGCAGCGCACCTGGGATCGTATGAGTCTTTAAGATTGGCCATTCATAGAGGTTCTCAGTTGGACCTTCCCCTTATGAGGTCTATGAAAGCCACCATAAAAGCATGGGAGGAGGCAGTTGGCCTGTCCTAATCATTTAGGCTTTTCTCCCACAACCCCTTGTTGATGTATCCCAAACTGCCCCTCTTTTCCTCTCTTTCGAGGACCCAATTGCGTGGGTATCTAGGGGGGATTAAACTTCTTAAAGACATCACAAAAGAGGGGGAATTGACCTTTGACCAGCTCAAAAGTAGACACGACCTTCCCAATTTGCACTACTTCAGATTCCTTCTTGCCAGGGATATTTGTCTTGATGGGTGTTCAGTGAGCAAAGAGGAGTCGTCAAGTCCGCGGTAGGCCTTTGTTGGTTTATGAGAGGTTCCCCTTCTATCCCCCCCCCCCCCCCATGACTAATGGATCTAAAGCAATCCCTCGACCTTCTGCCTTCCAAATTGTGGCCTTGCAGAAATGAGCCATGGAGGCTTGGTGTTGCACTTCCCACGAAGCTCTAACAGTCCTAGGAGGAGTGTGTTTTGATTTGAGAGGGTAGAACTTCCTCTTTAAACCATAAGCTTGAACGATTACTTGCCAAATCCATTTAGAAATAGTAGATTTCGATGCTGCCTTTAGGACCTTCAGGCAACACAAACAAAACATCCATTTTCCGAATCTGAGCAGTCACCTTTAAGTAGGTTTTGACTGCTTTCACCATCAAGAGAATATAGTGCATTTTCTTCCAAAGAACAGGGTTCTGGAAAAATTAAGGTAGAACAATATCCCGATTTAGATAAAAACCTGATATTACCTTAGATTAATATTAGGATGAGGACGCAATACTACCTTATCCTTGTGAATAAAAATAAGGCTCTTTACAAGAAAGAGTAGCGAATACCGATACCCTTCTTGCAGCAGATATGGTTACCAGAAAAAAAGTTTCCTTGTCAAAAAAGGACCAAGGGAATATGTCGTATAGGCCCAAAAAAAGGCTGTTATGTAATGACGACAAAACTAAATTCAAGTCCCAAGGGTTCAGAGGTTACCTAACCAGAGATTATGCCGTGTTACCCACTGAATAAAGTTACAAACCAAAGAATGAGAAGAAAGTTGTCGTTGAAATAATACTGATAAGGCCAAGACCTGTCTTTAGAAAGCACTCCAGGCCAGTCTTATTTCTCACCCCATCTGCAGAAAGTCAAGGATTCTACCTTTCACCTATTTCCTGGGATGCAACTCCTGGTTTCACACCAGGAGACATATGTTTCCCAGGCACCATAATATATAATTATGGAGGCCGGCTCCCTTGCATTAACCAAGGTAGAAACTTCTGAACCTGACAGCCCATGCTTCTTCAGAGTGTGGGTCTCAATAGCCAGACCGTTAAATTTAGTGTTTGTAAATTAGGATGGAACACCGGACCTTACGAGAGAAGGTCTGGCAATGATGGTAGGGTCTATGGGTCCCCTACTGCCATCTCTGCATACCAAGATTTCCTGGGCCCCTCTGGGTATCAAAAGAATCGACGACTTCCCTTCCTGCTTGATCCTGCGAAGAAGTCGTGAACACAGGCAGAATAGGAGGGAATGTATAAATCAGTGAGAACTGATTCCATGGGAATAGCAAGGCATCTGTTCCGCATGCTAGCGGATCCTTTGTTCTTGACACAAAGTTGTTGATTTGTTTGTTGAACCTGGACACAAACAGATCTATGTCTGGCCTCCACCATTTTTGACATATTGACAGGAAGATATAGGGGTGAAGGAACCATTCTCCTGAGAATAGCTGCTGGCAAATCAAGTAGTCCGCCTGCCAATTTTCTATTCCTAGAATGAAGACTGCCCATAGGCAAAGTATATTGTTTTCTGCCCAAGATGAGATACGATTCACCTTTCTCTGGGCCGCACAAGTTCTTGTGCCTCCTTAGTGATTAATATAGGCCATTGCTGTGGCATTGTCGGATTGAATCCTGGCAGGACAATACCATAAACTGAACGTTCAGGCCCTCGGGAGCAAGAGCTCTTCCTGAATTTCTAAAATGTTAATGGGCAAGACCATTTCTGATCTGGGCCACATTTCTTGGACAGTTGCCTCTTCCAGGACTGTTCCCCAACCTAAACAAAAAAAGTTGGCATATGTTGTTTCCACTTCCCAGGTAACGGAAGGTAGGATTTTCCCCTTAGTAGATTTTTGGATATTAACCATAAACTGAGGCTCCCACGCACCCAGCCTACAGCACCTGGTATTTCCAACCCTGAGCAACCCTGCTTAGCCTCCAAGATCAGATGATATTGGGTGCTAGGGTGATGTGGCCGTAGGCTTTGGAGTCAGACACATTGGGAATGTAGAGCTTGAACCCTTTGTTCCAAGCCGATGGGGTACTGTTTTGCAGCCATGTCGAATGAAACTGAGCATAAGGAACGACCTCGAATGAAGCCACCATCTTTCCCAACAACCTCATGCAAAGTTGAAAATAAATTAATCTTGCTTCGACCACCTAAATCAGTTCCTTTATGCCGCAACCCAAGTATTTTAAGCCTTCATGGTTTTAAAGAAGATTTCTCCTAGGTTGAGAAAAAAGGTGGAGGATTCCCAACATGGCTTTTTTTTTTGTTTTCAAAAGTTTTTATTAAATTTAACCGTTTACATACAGAAATAGACAAAACATCCTTCAAAATAGTTTCCAACAATGGATATATGATATATCATCTTAACAGAGATCTAGGTTATAGTCCCTCAAGATGTCTTCACGTCCGGCTGCGACAGGCGGACATATCTCGGCGGTGAGAACTATTCCCATAGACTATTGCTGACATTTAAGGAGGAGCATAGTATTCATATTAAAACCAAAATAAGAACTGAAAAAAAAAAAAAATAAAAAAAAAAAAAAGGACAAAACTAAAAACTGTCAGTCTTGAAGTCTGTACAAGATTTTTTCGGCAATCATCATGTGGTCTATGCGTGATATGACTTGTGCACAAGAGGTAATGGACGTTTTCCAATTTAGTGCAATCGCCCAATGCATGGCTATACATATTGAGTGAAATTAATCTCATCATGGGTTTGGGGGTATCGGGGAGATCATGAAACAAGAGGCAATGCTGTGGGGAGAGGGTGATGGGGTTCCCTGCTAATTTGTCAATCATTTTAAAGACTTCCTTACATGTGGGTTTCAGTTTTTCACAGCCCCAGAATATGTGCGAGTACGTGCCCAAGTGGGTGCAACACCTAAAGCACATGGGTGAGGTTTGTGGGAAAATTTTATTGAGGCGAACGGGGGTGTAGTACCAGCGTGTCAATTTAATAGCCGTCTCTCTGATCGATAGCGATTTCGAGCATTTGTTCATGTTTTGCCAACCCTTCGCCCAGTCTAAGTCATCCTCTCCCAGGGAAAGATCCCGTTCCCATTGGGATCTATATGTCACAGAGGGTTTCTCAACAATAGATTCTAAGGACCTATAGATTCCTGAAATCAGGCCCCTTTGGCGAGGAGAGGATAGACAGATGTCCTCAAATAATTTCCTAGACTCTGACGGGGGATTTGGATAGCGTTATTTAAAGAAATGGCGAATTTGTAGAAAATGATAGTATTCTCCTTCTGGCATAGGATAGCGAGTCTGTAGGTCAGAGAACATAGAGAACTTCCTCTCATCTAGGAAATCCTCTAATTTGGTCAAGTTGCATTCTGTCCAGGCTCAGAATGATGATCACATTGCCAGGGGGAATCTTGGGTCTCCCAGAAACAAGACTCCCAAGGGAGTTTGTGAGATAAGGTTATACTTATATTGATTCTACAAATTTTAGACCTATTGCAACCACATGGTTTTTAAGGGACAGTTCGGGGATAGGAGGGCTAGAGGACCACATAAATCCAGGGAGGTGTAAGGGAGCCATAGAGTCACTTTCAAATGTGACCTAGGGGACCTTGGAGTTCCCAATGTTCCATTGGGCTTGTTGAGTGAATCTACTGGCCAGATAGCATAGCCATATCTGCGGGACACCCAAACCCCCTCTTTTGGAAGAGCGGTAAAGAACATCCCTAGTGAATCTCGGGGTCTTATTCCAAATTAGTCTTAAAATGGGCTTGAATATTAAGTAGGTATGTTTTGGAAAGTCTAATTGGAAGGGAGCGGAACAAGTACAGTAACCCGGGGAGGATGGTAATTTTTTTTAATCAATAGTTTTTATTAAAGTTTAAATTTTTATCAAGACAAATGACAGAAATTATGACTAAATAACAGATCAGATACAGTATTTAGATACATAGATAATCGTATCCAAAAATAATAAAAAATATAATATAAAGAAAACCATATTAATTATCTCAATTATAATTGGGATAATAAAGATAACGATCGGGAGGTTATTAATACATCCATTGTGGAGACAATACACAAAAGTAATATAAATATTATCTTCATATATTTATATACTGCCAGTTTAAGTAATTCAAAGATGATGAACCTAAATATATTCCCGAACACCCCTATGGGTGCTAAACTGTGTTCGGGACAGTAATAGTAACCTGTCATTTAATAGATACAAAACAAAGATTAAAATATTAGAGTGGGGTAAGTAATTTTTTAATTTAAGTTATCTAGGAACAAAGAACTTGTGCAATGTTTTGGGGACTAGCCCATTTTAACCATGGCTGCCATATTTTATGAGTATGTTCTTTTTTGTGAGGCCGAAGAGCTAGAATTGATTCATAAATGTAATGAGTTTGAGTCGATTCTATCACTTCTTTTATGGAAGGAGGATCAGGATTTTTCCAGTTCCTCGTTATACTGATCCTGGCTGACAGCAAAATATGTGTAAACACATTTCTAAACTGGATTGGATATCGATCAAGATCAATGTATAATAGAGCCAGTGAGGGATTTGGAGGAATGACTGTTTTGGTAATTTCAGACATAACTTGAAAGATTTGAGGATGTTAATTTTGAGTGCAGTGATTCTGCCTATAAAACGGGATGTGGAGGGGGGACCACAGTTTAAGGTCCTTTTACAGTTTAGCCATCATAGGAAGATAGTTGGCTGCAAATAGTTTATTAACGTTGTTTGTGAGGTTGATACCCAGGTATGGGAGGTGGGATTCCATCCATGTAAAGGAGTCATTTCGCTAAAGGTGGTCTAGTTCCTCGGGAAGGAAACCTATCGGGAGGGCAACTGATTTAGAAACATTTATTGAAAGTCCGGAGATGCTGGCAAACCGTGACAGTGTTTGTAGCAGGTTTGGGAGGGAGATAAGAGGGTTGGAGAGGAACACTGGAACATCGTCAGCGTACATACAAAATTTATAGTTTAAGGGTCCTTTGGGGTAGCCAGATATGTTTGGGTTATTCAGTATAGCGATGGCTAGGGGTTCTAATACTAGGGCAAAGATTGGGGGGGAAAGTGGACACCCCTGCCTGGTGCCTCTTCCTAGACTAAAGAAATCAGAGTTGCAGCCAGGGATCTGATGCGGGTTTTCGGGTTCCGATACAGGGCCTGGAAGGCTTGCAAGAATTCCCCATGAAACCCCATACGCTGTAGAAGAGACATGACATAACCCCAGGAAATGCTATCAAACGCCTTTTGTATATCCATGCTTAGCATAAGGAGCTTTCGGGAGGTTAAACCAGCGTCCTGGTTTATGTCCGTTTGCTAAACGTATGTTATCCGTGATGAATCTATGGGGGAATGAAACCAGATTGAAAGGGGGATATCAGGGAAGAAATTATACTTGCTAATCCGTCGACTAGAAGTCTACTAAATATTTTTAAGTTGTTATTTATGACAGATATTTGTCTGTAATTTTGGGGAAGTGTATTATTTTTGTTCGATTTTGGTCTCAAAGTCATATTCGCTAATAGCATCTCCTCGGGGAAGCTGCACCCTCACATCACTAAGTTGAAAAGTTGAACCAATCTTGGGGCTAAGGAGGCAGAATTTTTTTTTTATAGTATATAGGAGGAGAAGCCGTCTAGGCCTGGGGTGGAACTTGCTTTCAAAGATTTGCTAACATTCAGGATTTCAGTGATTGTTATGGGGGCGTTAAGCTTCTCAAGTTGTGTGGGGGAGAGAGTTGGTATAGGGATATCTTGAAACTAGGAAACATCTTCCAAGGAAGGCGAGGATTGCCCCGATGTCAGCAATGTCGAATAAAATTGTTCAAAGATCCTAATGACCTCTTTTGGATGTGAGGTGGCGTGGCCTGTTTCCGTGGCTAATTTATAGACATGAGGAGGTCTGGTAGACTGATTCAACTTCCTTGCAAATAAAGTGGAGGAGGTATTATTATGTAGTAAGTATTTGGCCCTAGACCATCTAAGGGCTTTTTCTACATTAAGATAAGAGGAGTCTAGTTCTAGGCATTTCTGGTTTATAGCATCCCTAGTGGAGTCTGCTAGTAAGGAGTCAGTATTTTTTTAAAGGCAATCAAGTTCCCGGGAAAGGTCTACAATTTTTTGTCTATGGATCTTGTTTCGCGTTGAGGCAATGCTAATGGGTGTACCTCTTAGGACCGCCTTATTGGCTGTCCAGACTATAGAGGGAGGTGTTTGAGGAAGGTCGTTTAAATTAAAATAGTCATCTATGGCCTTTGCCACTTCTGATTCTACTGTTAAGTCTGAGAGGATAGCGTCGTTAAGCCTCCATGAGTAGGGTGTGGGTGCTAATTTTATGAAGTCAGTTGTGAAAGTAGTGACATGATGATCGGACCACACACAGGGGTGGATTGTTGCATTCATAGAATTGGCTAAAATGATCGGGGAGGTATAGATATAGTCCATTCTGGCGTAACTATTATGGGGATGAGAGAAAAACGCAAATTCCTAGATTCCCATGTTATGCGTTCTCCAGGTATCCACCAATTGATGCTCTAAGAGGCCACTGGTGAGAGACCTAGGGAAGGCTTTAGTTGAAGATGTCAGGGAGGACCTATCGAGCATGGGATTGGCTATCATATTAAAATCGCCCCCTACAATCAATAGGGTTACTGAAAGCTGGCTAGTCTATAAAAAAATGCTTTAAAGAATGCGGCCGGTGCATCATTTGGGGCAGAAACGCTAGCAACAGTCAGTCAATTCTCTGTTGTGCATCACCCCCTTGATAATGACAAACCTACTCTCCTTTTCCCTAAATATCTGCCTTACCTCCATTGGAAAGGAGATATGGAGGAGTATGGCAGCGCCCCTGGTTTTAGTGGGGTAAAGTGAATAGAAGGATTGGGGGAAATTCCTATGGAGAAATTTAGGGTGTGAGGCTTGGGAAAAAATGTGTTTCCTGGATTAGAATTTTAGCGCCCAGCTGTTTGTAAAATGCAAAAGCATTTTGTCTTTTAATGGGGGAATTAAAATCGATTGACGTTGTGCGAAACACAGGTAATTGCCATAAAGATGACAAAATAGTGTTATCTGCTGGGGGGGTAATCAGGTGCAGGGACAGAGAAGATAAGTGGAGAGGGTGATCTCCGCACAATCTTAAGCCAACCAGGGGGACCGACAGACCCACATACACATTGCAAAAACAGATATGCATAAACTGATTTGATTTACTCAGTTTTGGACATAAGGAATACTCCCACGTGGCTTTTTAGCAGCAAATAGGAGTCAAATATTTTCTAAAAATCTGAGATTTTTTTTATTAAAAAAAAAAAAAAACGCCTGGGGAGAGCACATATATATGCTTTGCAAGATGGATGGAAGCAGTATTTATACTATTCTGATCTGAACACACAATTACTTCAACAACGCAATAAGGTGCTCCTGCCCACTTGATTTCCCTTTGGGGGGCCGTTGCAGGCCTCACAGTTGGGGGGTTGCCCCCTTGGGTTGAGGGCGTGGACATGCACTGGAGCATTTCCATACATTAGATGGTGTAATTCCAAGTGTAACAATGCATCACTCTTTGATATAACCTTTCCTAGCCTAACTGGTCTTGCCTTTTATATACCAGAGCTCATATTTGAATTTTTATATATGTTTTGCATCTAACCATTTTTTTAACTAAAAAATCTGTGATTTTTACAAAATATTTGACTCCCATTTGCTGCTAAAAAGACCCGTGGGGAATACTCCAATTTTTTTCAAAGACTTCAATTGGGGTGTGCAGCCCTCTCAGACTCGCATGCGTTGCTCTATGATATAGTTCTCCTAAGCTGAGAATCCGACCTAGATATTCCAGGTAGTTGAATGTGGTGACCATACTTTGGTCTAAGCGGGCTACCGACTGGTCTATCAAGAACAGACTGACTAGGTAAACCATAATAGTTATACCTTGGGCCCTTAATCTGGCTAGAAGAGGGGCCAGAACCATTGTAAACATTTGAGGTGCAGTAGCTGGTCCAAAAAGAAAAGCTACACACTGAAAATTAAGATTTTCCACCTTGAAAAGGTTGATATTACTAGTGAGCGATGAAATAGGCACATGGAGGTATGCATCTTTGATGTCGATTGACGCCAGAAGTTCTCCTCCTTGTAGGATGGAGATAACTGATTTGGACTGACTCTATAAGAAAAAAAGAGTGGTTACATTCAGGAAATTTATTTAGATTTTTGAGATCTAGAATGTCCATTCGGATTTGGCACCAAGGGAAAAAAAAAAAAGAGGTTTGAATCAAACCCCAAGCTCTGTTCTTACATGGGGAGTGTGTGCAGGATTTTTTAGGCGAGGCTTCGACCCAGTCCGTGGCATCCAGCCTCGCGGACTAGGCCAAAGCCGCGGCCTCGCATACAAACTCCTGCCCGCAGCACCTCAGGACCAGCGCGGTGTCAGCGGCGGTCCTGGTGAAGAAAGAAAAAAAAAATCAGAAAAATAACCGATTTGCTGAAATTTTTAATCAATTTGACCTCTCAACTCGATTCAAATCAATTTTTTCGACTTTGACTTATCCGGCAGACAAGTCAAAGTTATTCACAGGGGATATAACAGTGTTAATTGCAGGTATACCCTACCTAGTGAATTTCCTCCACCATAGGATAAAGTGTAAAAACTTTTTTTTAGGAGGAAAAAAATAAAAATAAAAAGCTTATCTGGGTGATCTTCTCAGATACAAAAAAGCTTTTTTTTTAGCAATGAATGGACAGGAAAGGCATGCACAGCTTGAAGAGGATTTAGTGAACTCAAACACTCCGTTAAGGGTACATAAATGTGGCACGATCATTTAGCAAGAAATTTTTACCATCAATCTTAAGATTCGAATAGCTGATTCTTACCCATTTAAAACCCCGGAAGAGGAGTCATCGGCCTTACCACAGTATCCTGAGGGAATTTGTCTTCTCCTGTCCTTCGTTCCTCAGTTTAATGGTCCTGGTTAATGGAAGAGAACCTGTCGCATTTTGACCCACACTGGGACGTGATTAAAGTCACTAAACTTTTTATTTTTATAAATCATAAAATAAACAGGAGCTGCAGAGTTAAAAACAGTTGCAGACATTTCATGGCCCTGATGCTCACTCTGACCAGCCCCCCCCCTCTCAGGGGAGGATGCCTTTTGTAAAGATGAGTAGGCTTTCCAGAGCATGTGGGAAATGCTTTTAGCTCCTTTTAGGTGGTGTTTCAACTCCCCCCTTCTGACCACAGCAAGATTCACAAAGCAGAGGTACTACCATAAGAAATCGCCTTCACCGACGCTGCTATTAATGCTCAGCCTGATGCAAATAGTAAATGTGTCAAATAGGAAATTGCTGTATCACCAAAACCTCTTTCGTACTCTTCTTTGGTCTTATGTCTCTGCCAATTTTGCAGTCAGCATAAATGGAGTTTTTCTAACACACTCCCGCTTTGGAGGACGCCAACACCGCTAAGGCCCACCATCGCATCACGACCCCCTCCATTCTCTTTCAAGTATTCCAGCCCAGGACGATTGTCCTAATAGAGGCCACAATTACTCTGCATTTCTTGGTTTTACCTCAGATACATTTTTAATGTCACCCCACAAGTTTGATATTGGATTATGGTCCAGGGATTGGGCTGGTCACTTCATAATATTAATCTTGTTGGTCTGAAACAAAGGTGCTACTTGTTTACTGGTGTTTTTGGGGTCATTGTCTTGTTGAAAATACTAATTTCAAGGGTATTTCCTCATCACCATGCAGCAAAATGACCTCTTCCAATATTTTGATGTATTCAAACTGATCCATGGTCCTGGTATGCGATAAATAGGCCCAACATCATAGTATGAGAAACATCCCCATATCATGATGCTTGCGCCACCATGCTTCACTGTCTTCAGTGTTCGGGGGTTGTCTGACAAACTGCGGTCCCTAGACCCAAACAGAACAATCAAACTTTCATTAGTCCACAAAATGTTGTGCCATTTCTCTTTAGGCCAGTTAACGTGTTCTTTGGCAAATTGTAACCTCTTCAGCACGTCATTTTTTCAACAATGGGACTTTGCGGGGGCTTCTGGCCGATAGCTTGGCTTCACATAGGCGTCTTCTAATTGTTACAGTACTCATAGGTAACTTTAGACCTGCTTTAATTACACTGGAGCTGATCACTGGCTGAGTCTTTGCCATTTTAGCTTTGTCTCGATCCATTTGAATATTCCATTTCCTTTCACATCCTTCGGTTTTGGTTGCCATTTTAAAGTATTTGAGATCATTTCAGCTGAGCAGCCTGTTTCTGCACTTCTTTATGTTTCCCCTCTTCAATCAACTTTTTAATCAAAGTACATAGTTCTGAACAATGTCCGGAACGACCCATTTTAAATCAGATTGTCAGAGAGAAATGCACTATACCCAGCATGTACAACATTTGCTGCCTTTGACCTTAAATAAATAACCCTTTCATTCCTAAACCTATTTCTGACATTTGTTGCTTACACATTAAAATCTGTATTTTTTGCTAGAAAATTACTTAAAACCCCCAAACATTATATATATATTTAGCAGACCCCCTAGAGAATATAATGCCGATCATTGCAATATTTTATGTCACACGGTATGTGCACAGCGGTCTTTAAAACACAATTTTTTGGGGGAAAAAATACACGTTCATAAATTTAAAAAACCTAGGACAGTAAAGTTAGCCCAATTTTATTGTATAATGAGAAAGATGACGTTACGCCAAGTAAATAGATACTTAACATGTCATTCTTTGAAATAGCGAACACTCATGGAATGGCGACAAACTACGGTACCTAAAAATCTCCATAGGCGAAGCTTTAAAAAATTGAACGGTTACCGGGTTAGTTACAGAGGAGTTCTTTTGCTAGAATGATTGCTCTCACTCCAACATCACAGCAATCACACATGTGTGATTTGAATACAGTTTACATATGTGGGCGCGACTTGTGGTTTCTTTGCTGCGTGAGTTTGTGGGGAGGGGGGCGCCTTATATTTTTTTTATTTACAAAAAAATATATTTATTTACATTTTTTTTTACATTGTTACTTTAGAAAAAAAAATATTCTGATCACTTTTATTGCTGTCACAAGGAATATAAAGGTGACAGGTACTCTAAAAGATCCCATATCCCTCCTTTGCACTTCAAAGTATTCAGATTGCCAAAAACTGCAATTCTGAAGACTTTATTTTTATTTTTTTAATCGGCACCAATGGCAGCCGAGTAATACGGAAGTGACATTATGATGTCGCTTCTGTGCGGAGACTGTAACAGTCTCAGCCTAGCCGGAAAGGGCCAGAGCGTCTCCCGGTAGAACGGGAGGCCCAGGAAGAGAGGCAGGAGGGGGCCTTTAGGATAACAGCCGAGCTGCATTTAGCCACATCATTTGTTATTCCTAAAGAACCGACCGCCTGCTCTAAAAAAAACGTATAGCTGCAGGCATGTCCCCGGTATATATATATATATATATAACGGGTTGCGCTAACTATTTAAATTCCATAATATTTTACAAAACCCACAAAGTGCCGTGCATATATCAATATTTCCTACAAGACTACTTACTCCCTCCTCAAAGATGCTAAATGTCACAAAATTACTATATAACACTTCCACAGTGTGTATCAAAACCCACTACTGGAGTGATCACTCACCTAGGACATTCATTGTGCACTGAAATTAATTGTTTTATTTTATATTGTTTACATTAATATATTGCACTTTATACCATTTGACACTACTGTAGCGAAACGACGTAGGGTTGAGCGGCGTGCTGACGTCACCGCCATTCCCCGTTGGTCTAGGAAGGACGGGCAGTGTAAGCGAGAGAGAGCCGGCCGGCTCGTTACTATATACACGCTTGTATGCGGCTGAAATTGTGAGTTTGCAATCTTCGTTTTATTGTGTTTAAATAAAAGTTTTATATGGAGTTACGCTATGGGAGCCTTTCTGTTTTATCTCATTAAATGATTGTGGTGAAACGGGAGACACTCTGAGGAGGGGATACACGAGTTGGAGATATCAGCAGTGTCCTTTAAAGGAACCGGTTTTGTTTGCAAGCGCGTATGATCTCCCTAAAAAGAGATCTTGTCAGCTGGTAAGCCTCACTCAATCTAGTGGTGGAGGAATTCCTTTCTCTGGGTGCACTTGCTACATACTTGGAGGGTGTTTTGTACAGTCACCTACATGGACTGAAGCCTCATCTTCTTGTCTCTCTCCCCTTTTTTTGGACTGTTCAAGCTTTTAACCACTTGACCACTGGGCACTTAAACACCCTTAATAACCAGACCAATTTTCAGCTTTCGGTGCTCTCACATTTTGAATGACAATTACTCAGTCATGCAACACTGGACCCATATGAAATTTTTGTCCTTTTTTTCACACAAATAGAGCTTTCTTTTGGTGGTATTTAATCACCGCTCGTTTTTTTTTATTTTTTGTGCTATAAAAGAAAAAACGAAAATTCTGTAAAAAAAATGAATTTTCTTTGTTTCTGTTATAAAATTTAGCAGATTAGTAATTTTTTCTTCATAAATTTTGGCCAAAATTTTTACTACTACATATCTTTGGTAAAAATAAGTACAAATTGGTGGATATTATTTGGTCTTTGTGAAAGTTATAGAGTCCACAAGCTATGGTGCCAATATCTGAAAATTGATCACACCTGAAGTACTGACGGCCTATTTCAATTCTTGAGACCCTAACATGCCAGAAAAGTACAAATACCCCCCAAATGACCCCTTTTTGGAAAGAAGACATTCCAAGGTATTTAGTAAGAGGCATGATGAGTTTTTTGAAGTTGTCATTTTTTCCCACAATTCTTTGCAAAATCAAGATTTTTTTTTACTTTTTTTTCACAAAATTGTCATTATCAGTTTATTGCTCACACACAGCATATGCATACCACAAATTACACCCCAAAACACATTCTGCTATTACTCCCGAGTACGGCGATACCACATGTGTGAGACTTTTACACAGTGTGGCCACATACAGAGGCCCAACATGCAGGGAGCGCCATCAGGCGTTCTGGAGCACCCAGGACAATTCTGACATTTCTCTCCTACATGTAAAAATCATCATTTATTTGCTAGAAAATTACATAGAATCCCAAAACAGTATATATGTTTTTTTTAGCAAACACCCTGGAGAATACATTGGTGGTCGTTGCAATATTTTATCTTGCACGGTATTTGCGCAGCAATTTTTCGAATGCTTTTTGGAAAAAAACAAAAACAGTTTTGTGCTTAAAAAAAAAAAAAAACACAGTAAAGTTAGCCCAATTTTTGCATAATGTGAAAGATGAAGTTACGCTGAGTAAATAGATACCTAACATGTCACTCTTCAAAATTGCACACGCTTGTGGAATGGCGCCAAACGTCGCTACTTAAAAATCCCCATAGGCGACGCTTTACATTTTTTTTACTGGTTACATGTTTTGAGTTACAGAGGAAGTCTAGTGCTAGAATTATTGCTCTCGCTCTAACGTTCGCAGCGATACCTCACGTGTGGTTTGAACACCGTTTTCATATGTGGGTGGGACTTACGTATGCATTCGCTTCTGCATGCGAGCACATGGGGACAGGGGCGCTTTAAAAAAAATTATTATTTTTTTTTATTGTTCATTTTACTTTATTTATTTTAGTTTGACATTTTTTTCCCCAAAAATACATTCTTTGATCACTTTTATTCCTATTACAAGGAATGTAAACATCCCTTGTAATAGGAATATGGCATGACAGGTCCTCTTTACAGTGAGATATGGGGTCAATAAGACCCCGCATCTCACCTCTAAGCTGGGAAGCCTGAAATAAAAAAAATAAAAAAAGGATTCTGGCTTTGATCGTATTGGCGAGTCGGTAGAAGCACCGGGGGGGTGTCTATGGCTGGGTATCTCCGGCTATGGCAATTTATGGCAGGGTATTGCAGAGTATTGGCTGGAATTGTAGTGCAGCGTATTGGCGGGTAGCGCAGAGTATTGGAGGGTAGCGCAGAGTATTGGCGGGTGTTGCAGAGTATTGGCGGGTGTTGCAGAGTAATGGCAGGGAATTGAGGGGTTAAATTTTCGGTGAGCAGCGATGTGGGCACTGCAGATGCAGCCCACAGCGCTGCTGACACTGATCTCTTCCCCCTCCGCTGTATCGATCGGTACAGAGAGGGGGAGGAAGGAACCGGCGTCATGTTATGACTGATTGTTTACAAGTGATTACTCCGTCATTTGACGTGGTAAACCTGGCGGTCACGGATGCTCTCGAGTGCGCGCCCCAGGGGGCGCGCGAGAGCGGAATTCTGAGAGGACGTCATATGACGGCCTCCCAGAGTTAAACAACCGCCCTGTAGCCGTCATTCGGCTATGGGCCGGTTGTTAAGTGGTTAATCAGTTTATGTTTTTACTTGCATTACTTGTGGTTATATCAATTTATTTTTTTGCACACAGGATAAATTATGTTATTATGGTAATGATATCATTTTGCACTATATGATTTCTAGCGCAGCTTTCTTTTTGAATAAATGTAGAGGTGGCATAACTGTGATGCGGGTGAAGTAGGCAGTTCTAGAGTGGTGCCAACACAATCATGTTATTTTTGTGGGTTTTGAGACACACAGTGGAAGTGTTATATAGTAATTTTGTGACATTTAGCATCTTTGAGGAGGGAGTAAGCAGTCTTGTAGGAAATACTGATATATGCACGGCACTTTGTGGGTTTTGTAAAACATTGTGGAATTTAAAAAGTTAGCGGAACCCACGTTATATATATTTTGAAATTAAATTTGCTCACAGTGACACTTTTATATTAGGTTGCAGCAAACTAAAATATAGATTGGTAGTTTCTTTTTGCGCCGGTAGTCCATTCTTTTTCTATCTCCCCGGTATAGCCCCTTCAGACCGAGGCCGCATATATGCATACGGTGGGTGATATGCATAAGGGAATAAGGACCACCTGTTTGACACCTGTTTTTTCACAGACTGAATGACCTTACTAATTGAACACCACACTGCTATTATTTTGAACATGCCCTTTTTAATTAATGATTCAATTGCACAGAATCAGCAACATACATGACATGTCATGATTGTTGGTTTTCTAGTACTCTACTACACCTACTAGTAAATGATTTGCCATGTAAAATTATAATGTATACCAAAAACAGTGTTTTGATCTGGTTAGTGATGTTGGACTGCTATTATTTTGAACACAACTGTATACACCACCCCACAGCTAAAATTCACGTAATGCACAAAGTGCCAATGTGAGCGACCACGTAGGATCCAGCGCCTAAAGCAACATTACACACTTTCCACTACAGCATGGGGCCTAGGTACAATTCCCAAGGTTTTTACTGAGGTTGCACAGCTTGTGTTCTCATATTCGACTGTGTAGCATTGATTGAACAAGAAAAACTAGTTACGCCAAACGACAGTGGTCCCTACGACAGTGGTCATCAACCCTGTCCTCAGGGCCCACTAACAGGCCAGGTTCGCATGATAACTGAAATACATCACAGGTGATATAATTTGCTGCTCAGTGATGATCTCCCCAAGGTAATACATGAAATCTGGCCTGTTAGTGGGCCCTGAGGACAGGGTTGATGACCACTGCGCTAAGAGATAAGAGACCCATCACCTTCGCAAACAAGCAAAAAAAAAAAACCTAGAGATTCACAAAGTTGGGTAGGGTCATAGGGGGAGCATGTCCTGAAAAGTTTACCAGTGTCCAAACACCTGAAGGTACTAGCCTATAACCCAGGGTTTATTAATACTTAGCCTGTGTCCTGTACTCTACGATTAAGAGATGTACACAGGGTACAATTCTGAGACATAAGGGACATGCAAAAACAATCCAACTGAGAAGTGGGCAACACAAGGCTAACAAGCCCCAAATCATAGGGCAAAGGGGGATTTTATTTGCAGCCAAAAACGCTGCCTGAAAGACACCACATCCCATGCCTGCATCAGCTGTGCCCTGAAAGTCTGCCTTGTATAACCTGGAGAAAGTGTAAACAGAAGCCCAGGTGCCAGCCTTACGAATCTAGGAAACAAATGCCTGTTTCTGCCTAAGCTCATAAGGCACTTACTGATCTAATGGTACCATTGTCTCAAATGATAAACTGCCTAAGCTAAGAAAACGTGTATTGAGAAGCAGGTTGTCCCTTAAAGAGAACCTCAGAAAAGACAGAGTCAGCCCAAAAGAAGACATGGTTGAGAGGTGAACTTCATTTCACAACACATTTAATGGTGCTTAAGGCCAATTTCTGGTCTACTCCTCACTGCAGAAACAGCAGGATCCTGGAAACGGAATAGGTGCGTGGATGCCATCCTTTCTCCTCACACATAGAGATGTATGCCTTCCAGGTATGATGATACATCTTCTGAGAAGATTTCCGTGCTCTCAACAGAATTGAAATCACAGAGTCCAATAGGCCCCGGGTTCCTTAGCACCTGGCTCTCAACAACCATGCCGTTAAAACCAGCGATGGTAAAGCAGGATGGAGAATTGGACCTTGAGACAGAAGGTCTTCTCGCATCGGTAGTCGCCAGGGTGCGCCTGTAACCAGGCGTACTAGGTCAGTGTACCAGGGGCGCCAAAGCCAATCTGGGGCAATCAGAATTACTGGAAACCCCTCAGTCTCCACTCTTCGGAGCAGACGTGGTAGTAGCTTTAACGGAGGAAAGGCTTAGATCAGTTGATACAGACCCCATGGAGCCACCAGTGCGTCTGACGCGTCCGCCCCAAGGATCTCTTGTCCTGGATACGAATCTCAGCACCTTTCGATTGAGACGGGAGGCCAGGAGATCCACGTCTGGTGTGCCCCACCGCAGGCACAGTAGCCTGAACACCTCCGGATGCAGTGCCCATTCTCCTGGGTCCAACATTTGTCGATATAGGTAGCCCGCCTGCCAGTTTTCTACTCCCGGGATGTAAATGGCCGATACATGTCGCTTTGCCCACTGAAGTATGTGAGCGACCTCCCGTGCTGCAGCCGAACTTCTTGTTCCTCCTTGGTGATTAACATATGCAACCGCTGTGGCATTGTCTGACTGGATCCTGATCAGACACCCTAGTAGTCTCATCGACCATGTGGAGAGGCATAGCTTGATCGCTCGTAGCTCAAGCACAATGAGCGGCAACTTGGATTCCTCCCCCCGACCAGAGGCCCTGGGTCGACTGTACTCCCAGTACTCCACCCCAGCGAGTCAGGCTGGTGTCCGTTGTGATCACTGTCCAATGTAGAGGTAGGAATGACTTCCCAGGCCGAAGTGCCTGGGATCTCAGCCACCAGAGCAGGGAGCCCCTGACTGACTGGCTCACTCAAATCTGCCAATCCAGGGATAACACAGATTTGTCCCATTTCGTTAAGATCTCCTTCTGCAAGACTCTGGTATGAAACTGGGTGTACGGTACAGCTTCGAAAGAGGTCACCATGAGTCCCAGGACTCACATGCAGAAGCGTAGCAATGACCACCTGCGTTTCATCAATAGTTTTACCGTGGCTCAGAGTCTGCAGTTTGTCTGAAGGGAGAAACACTTCCTCGCTTCCATGGAGTCCAGCAGTAAGCCTCGGTACTCCAAAAGCTGAGTCGGTATAAGCACTGACTTTTTTAGGTTCAACAGTCACCCAAAATCTTGCAGGGTTTGCATGGTGATCACCACATCCTCCTTTAATTCTGAGGCGGAAGCTCTCAGGAGGCGATAGTCTAGGTAACCTACGATCACGAAGATTGGACGTACCCCCTTCCTTTTTGGGGACTACAGATTGGAGTAGAACCCGTGGAACCTTTCCAACTCCGGAACAGGTACTTTCACCCCGTGACTTAGCAGATTCCTTACCACCCCCATGAGGGCCTCCCGGCGAGCCGGAAGGGTATGCTGCAAGGGAAGAATCTGTTCGGTGGTCAAGAGAGGAACTCTATCTTGTACCTAGAGGAAATCAGTTCACAGACCCATTGGTCGGACAGCCGAGAGGCCCACTGGGCTGCAAACTCCCGAAGGCGACCCCCCACCCGTGAGACTGACGGGGGTAAACCTTCATGCGGTAGCACTTTTGCTTGCAGGCTTGTTAGGCTTGCTGTTCCAGGGACACTTTGTCCCTCAGAGGTTGTCCTGTCGGGCTGGGGGCATTTAGCCGAATAACCGGGCAGACAAAAAAGGCGTTTATGAGCGGAAAATGAGGGTCCTTGCCTACGCGACTCCTTAGTCTTCCTGGTCTGTGGGAGTAAAGTACTCTTTCCCACCTGTGGCATTCTTAATGATGTCATCCAACGGGGCTCCAAAGAGCTGCTCACCAAGGAAGGGTAGATCTGTTAGGGCTTTTTTAGATGCCTGGTCTGCAGAACAGCAGTTTAGCCAAATCAGGCGCCACAGCACCACTGCTGACACTGAAGCCCTGGATAACAGAGGGAGGGTATCCAGGGCCGCATCACAAACGTACTTAAGGCCTTGCACTACTTGGTCTGCTAGTTCCACGCAGACAGGAGAAGCCCGTAGCTCTCCCAATTCGTGGTGCAACAGTTTAGCCCACTCAGTGTCTGCGACACAAGTGCGGATGCCAGTACTGGTTGCATGGTTAACCCCACAACCGTAAACGAGGAACAAGCCACTGTCTCAGCCTTCCTGTCCGTGGGATCCTTAAATGCAGGAGTCCCCTTTACCGGGATCGTGGTTACTTTATTTAACCTGGATACTGGGGGTCCACGACCAGAGGAGCCAACCCCTTTTTGAGAAGGCTCTCCTCAAAGGGGTAACGCACCCCCATGTATTTGGGGACCGAAAAAGGTCAGTTGCGGTCGACCCCATTCCTTGTAAATTAACTTATCAAAATAAGTCAGATACGGGAACACCTTAGGTGAATGGGCTGGCTTTACGGGACCCAAAAGGGACCGCTACATCAGTAGAGGGATCTGCTGTATCCTGAATCTTCAGGGTATCAAGCACAGCTTTGATAAGTGCTCCAACTAGCGCTTGGTCGCCGGACGGGTAATGATCTTTGCTGTCTGATCGGTCCTGGTCAGCGTCTGAAATGACAAAGATGGGGCCACCAGTCTCAGCGGGGCCCGAGTCTGCGTCAGAGCTCTCCCCTGAGGATGGGGGCAGGGGCCGCTTTTTACCACCTTTGCGCCCATGCACCGCCTCCATCCTGGCAACGAACGTGTTAAGGACTGTTGAAAAAACGTCCAAAGGCACTGCACTGTTTGCAGACGAGCCGGTTGCAATTTCCGGGAGTTCGGGGGAAGAAACACCAGTTTCTGAAGCCATGCTGACCCACCCTGTCTGCCACCTGTTGGGGACTTGGGACAGGTGTATAGTCCCGCCCTCCTAGCTGCTGCAGGCTGAGGGGCCCCCACTGCAGGACTCACCACCCTGACCGAGTCTGTACTCGGAATTCTCAGCTGCTCAACCCTGCCGAGGCTGTACTTACCATCTGAACAAGCTGGGTACATCCCATCGCAGACCCACTCTCCGATCAGTACAGGGTGGCTGCTGGCCATGGCACACTGTGACAAAGGCATCTGTAGCCCGGTTGCGCACAAACTACATACATTTTTAAAAGCCTTTACAGGTTACTACTTTAGATTTACAGAGGAGGTCTACTGCTAAAATTACTGCTCTCGATCTGACCTTCGTGGCGATACCTCACATGCATGGTGCAATTGCCGTTTACATATAATGCCAAACCGATGCTTGCAGGGGTGACAGGTGTGCTTTTTTTTTTTATTATTTATTTTTTTGCTTTTGTAAACTGTTCCTTCCATTTCTTTTTTTATCATTTTTATTGTTATCTCAGGGAATGTAAATATCCCCTGAGATAGCAATAGGTAGTGACAGGTACTCTTTTTTTTTGAAAAAAGTGGGATCTAGGCCCTAGATCTCTCCTCTGCCCTCAAAGCATCTGACCACTGATCAAGTTCGGTGTGATAAAATGCTTTCCCAATGTCGCTATTTACATCCAGCGAAATCTACGTCATGAGATGATTGGAGCCGTTCTGGTCTCTGATCGGCTCTATGGTCAGCTGGCGGAACCACCGGTTACATTCTCAGGTTCCCTGTTGGGACAGGAGAGCCAGAGAAAAACATGGAAGATGGGAAGACGGTTGGGGGGGGGGGGGGGGCCCAATTAGCCACCATCATTGCTTTGACATGAAAGCCGGCCGCTGGCTGAAAAGAATGATACCAAGATGAGCATCATTCTGGTATAACCAAAGTCCAGCAAGATACCAGTATGCATTTCCCTCCCACTGCTTGTAAAAGCAGTCTGGAGGCTAATTAGCCACTAGGATTGCTTTTACATGAAAGCCGGTGTTCTGCCATATAGTGTCCGGCCATGATATAGTGTTCGCCCCGTTCTGCGCATGCGCAGTACGGAGCAGTCGAAGCTTTGGAAAATCTCCGAAGCTGAACGGCGCCTGCGCCGTGAGTGGAGGTGGTAGCCCCACCATCCAAGCGGACATAGGGTTGTGAATATTAGAGGGCCTCATGCGGGCGAGCTGCGCTCGGCTCTTTTATATTCCTACTCTATGTCCACTTGGATAGTGGGGATAGAACCTGGATTCACGGCGCAGGCGCCGTTCATCCTTGGCAATTTTCGGAATCTGTGTTGCTGTGAACTGCACATGCGCAGTACACAGCGGACACTATCGGATGGAGGACCTTATACGATAGGACACCGGCCGCTGGCTGAAAAGAATGATACCAAGATGAGTAGGGGTGCAACGGATCGTCACTGATCCGTGATCCGAACGGTCACCCCGCTCGGATCGGCACATGCCGCGATCCGCGGAGCGCTTCACGGTCTCGGCCATAGGAAAGGCCGCGGCTTCGGCCAAGCGGCAGCCATCTTTCTACACCCAGGCTGTTTACACTGTGATCGCTTCGACGGTTACTCTTTTCCCTCTCTGTACTAATCTGTACAGTGGAGGGGAGAGATCCAGAGATGGAAGCAGCCATCCCTGCATACCCTGCAGTACCCAGCAATACTCTAGCAATACTCAGCGATACCCTGCCTGCCAATACTCTGCGATACCCTGCCTGCCAATACTCTGCGATACCCTGCCTGCCAATACTCTGCGATATATATACAAGTATTATGGCGCTCATAAAAACACCCACCCGCCTATCACTATTTTTCAAGAAGTGAAAAACACTTAATAAACACAATATTTAAAAAACATATTTAAAAGGCATAATAATAATGCAGCAAGTAATAATGCTATAGGTGCAATCAGCACAAAAGGGGGAATGGAAAGGGATGGGGGGGATGGGAGTGAAAGGGGCGGAAGTAAGGAGAGGATCCCTTCCTTAACTAGGACTAAAATCCGACAGGGAAGGGGTTAATCACTCTCGGGGGGGTAAAAACTCTCAGGGGGGTAAAAGTACGGTCCAAACACGGCAGCCATCCAGTGGAAACTGAAACAGGTTCCCAATTAGTACTGTAAAGATAAGAGAGAGAGGCGCCTCTGAGTGTAGACTTTAAAATTCTTATTTAATGCACAGGTGGTTAAAAACACTCACATTAGGTAGTATATCAACAGGCAATGTAAAGATTGCAAACCAGAGGGAGAACCTCGATGTGTCATCTGTATCCCTTGCGCTGGGGGAGTCCTGTTGGCGTGTGTCCGCTCCTGGGGGCTGTATTAGATGTGCAGAGCCGGCCGATGTAGAGCCGTGAGCGTTAGTCCGAGGCGTGGAACGCACGAGGAACTCCAGGCGATGGGAGATGACGTCACAGGGCATGCAACGCGTTTCCTGAGCTGGCAAAGAGCTTGATAAAGGAGCGCAGCCGTCCTGTCATACACGGTTTTGCCAGCTCAGGAAACGCGTTGCATGCCCTGTGACGTCATCTCCCATCGCCTGTAGTTCCTCGTGCGTTCCACGCCTCGGACTAACGCTCACGGCTCTACATCGGCCGGCTCTGCACATCTAATACAGCCCCCAGGAGCGGACACACGCCAACAGGACTCCCCCAGCGCAAGGGATACAGATGACACATCGAGGTTCTCCCTCCGGTTTGGAATCTTTACATTGCCTGTTAATATACTACCTAATGTGAGTGTTTTTAACCACCTGTGCATTAAATAAGAATTTTACAGTCTACACTCAGAGGCGCCTCTCTCTCTTATCTTTACAATACTCAGCGATACCCTGCTTGCCAATACTCCGATACCCTGCCAATACTCTACGATACCCAGCCATACCCAGCCGATATTACAGTGGGGGAAATTGTGGATATTACAGTGGGGACTATATGGTGGTGGAATTTTCACAGGTTTTTGCAAATGAAATTATTATTTGCTGATCCGAAAAATGATCCGATCCATGACTCTGATCCAGGGAACGATCCGATCCGTGAGTTTTTTTGATCCGTTGCACCCCTAAAGATGAGCATCATTCCGGTATAACCACTCAAAGTCCAGCAAGATACCAGTATGTTGCTGGTCCTTGTTGGGCATATATTGTAATCTTTTTATCTTTTTTTCATGTAGCCTGTGGGCTGATTGAAAAAGAAAAAAAGAGATTGATAGGTGGGTATGCCCACAATTAGAACACCTCCCTTCATCCACCCACTTATAATGATGGGCATACATGCAACATTTTGTTTTTAACTGTGGTAGTAAAATCACCTCCTAAAGCACTGGAGTCACGGCTTTATGTATCATGGGAGCAAACGCTGTTGTTGTCAAGATAAATAAATCAGTGCTGCAACTGAATGGCCTAAAAAATATAGGCCGAACCATGGGGGCATCCGCCCCAAAAGTTAAGAGCAAATCGCTCCTCCACCCCTGCTGCCCCCATGCTTCGGCATATATGCTCTTTTTTTTAACTTTAACAGGTTAAAGCACAAGTCTGGGGGGGGCGTGGCCTGGCGATGCACTAGAGCGGACGTGTGCTCTGTGAGCTCCGGGGCCGCTAAAATCTAAAATCATCCAATATTACCTTCTCTTCCCGGCCTGACGATGGGCCGGCGGACGGGCAAGTCTCTCCCCAAGAAAGGTGCCTCGACGGGGTCGATTAAGCGGTTCCTCTCCGTGGAACCGGACGATGCTGAGGAGCAGGATGACCTAGGCCGCAGGCCGCGTGGTGGAGTAGATCTCGCCTCCCGCGAGGTGCCGGACCGGAGATCGCACTCGCCTGAGTCTTCGGCGGGCTCAGGCGATGAAGTGGACCTGCATCCTTCCGCCGTAGCGGCGTCGAAGGTGAGCGGCCTGCCTACTACCTCTGACCTGGCCTCTATGTTGCTGAACCTCGAGCGGGTCATTAAGAAGGAGGTCTCCGCAGTTCGATCGGATCTCTCTCAAGTGTTACGAGTCGAAGAATCGGAACAACGCCTAGATCGACATGCGAACGCTATTCGGTCATTGCAGGAGACTACACGTCAACTTGCCATTGCTCATCGTACGACCGTTTACAAGCTCGAAGACCAAGAGAATCGTAACAGACGTAATAACGTTCGGATCCGGGGTCTACCCGAAGCGACTGGGGACGACGACCTTTTACCGTCCGTCAGAGGCATTTTCAACAGCCTTCTGGGCCGAGCAGCTGATGCCCCCTTAAAGATTGATCGGGTGCATAGGGCGCTTCGACCTCGCAACATTACTACGGACCTCCCACGGGACGTCATCTGCCGGGTCCATCATTACCCCGACAAGGAGCCGATTATGCAGAAGGCTAGGGGCGCTACACCTTTTGACTTTGATGGGGCGATGTTATCCTTTTTTCCGGATCTGGCGAAGGAAACCTTGGATCGACGCAGGGCTCTGCGCCCCCTCACGGAACTACTTCGGGCGGCGTCCATTAAATATAAATGGGGCTTCCCTGCAGCCCTGATTGCTTCTAGGGATGGCAAGACCGCGATACTCCGCTTCCCGGAGGACCTGCCCAGATTCTGCTCTGATATGAATGTCAATCTCCCGGAACTGCCTGGCTGGCAGGATGGCATCCCGCCCATGCCCACTGGGGCCGACCAGGGTTGGCAGAAGGTGGGCCGTGCCCGTCGCACTTCAGCACCGGATTACCGCCCTTGAACCAGCACACTGCACTGCCGCTTACTTCCCTGTTCTGGATGATGAGCTGTACTCGCGGGGTATACCGCCTACGCAAGGTTGTGAGGTTTTCCCCACCTTGGTTGTACATGGCCGCGAACTGTTTCTGGTGGCTTCTGGTCCTTACGGGAACATGGGTGGGACGTTTTTAGCTGTTTGGCCCACACCTTGGCGCCTCAATGGGGGCTCCTACCTGACAGTGGACATTGCTAGTTGTTCTTTAGTTCTGGGTCAACTGTTTGTGTTGTCTGTGTTTTACATATGTTTTATTTAATGGCGTTTTATTTTTCCCTCTCCCTTCCCTTGCTTTTTGCATCTGAATGGATTGCGGTATCCCCCCTATATGTTTTACCGCCCTAGTTGGGTATTCTTTACTACGTACTGGATGATGTGATTTCTCTGTTTTTATGTTTTGGTGTCGGCACCGGGCTGCTGGGTGCTGCTTCGGACCTTCAAGGTGTGGTTTGCGCCCAGTTGCCCGAGTCCCGTCTCCCCCTTTTTGAGCGGGGGCTGCCCGGCGCGGGGCCCCGGTGTCCGTGCCCCTGTTGGGGTGGGGGGAGCGGGGGCCCTGTGGCGGACATGTGGCCTGCTCGCGCACGGCATGGCAATGCGTGCACTACTAGCTGTTGTCAGACAGCGTTTTTCTGGTTTATTTTGTTTTCCCCACTACGGTGGGGTCTTTTCTTCTCTTGCTTCTCTATCCTTTCCTTTTCTTCTCCCGTTCCCCCCTCTGGTCTACCTCCTTCTCCTTCTCCGTCCCCCTCCCCCCCCTTTGGCGGCGGTCCGCCTCTGTGTGGCAATTATAGTGTTTTGGTGTTCGCGGTTCCTCCTCCTGAGACCTAATGGCCACTGTAAACCTTGTATCTTTTAATGTGCGGGGCCTTCACGCCCCGGGGAAGAGACAATTTATATAGAGAGCTGGGTCGCTTGCGGGGGGATGTGGTCTTCCTTCAGGAGACCCACCTCACACATACGACCCTAGTTAGGCTACACTCACCGAAGTACCCCACATGGTACTACAGCCTCTCCGACATTCCTAAAGCAAAGGGTGTGGCCATTGGGATTCGTGGGGGAACCGCGTTCACACTTGACGATATGCTAAGCGACCCTGCGGGGCGTTTTCTGTTTCTCCGGGGCACCCTGGGCAGCATGCAGTGTACTCTAGCCACCTTGTATTCCCCTAATAAGAATCAGGCGAGTTTTCTTGCCTCCACACTCAGCTCCTTGCGGAGTTTTGCACGTGGATGCATCTTACTGGCGGGCGACTTTAATGTTCCGCTGGAACCTACTCTGGACACCTCAAGGGTTGGCTCCTCTTTATCCAGCAGAGGATTGAGGTTTATTCGCTCACGTCTCCATGACATGCAGTTGATGGATGTCTGGAGAATCGCTCACCCGCGGGAATGGGACTTTACCTACTATTCTTCCGTACACCAAACGTATTCCAGAATTGATCTGTGCTTCATTGATCATCAACACCTACCGATTATCGTAAAGTCAAGCATTGACTCCTCTCCCCTGTCAGATCACGCACCGATCTCGTTAACCATTAAAGTAGAGTCCATACCCCTGAAGTCCACTAACTGGAAATTGAATGAGGATCTGATAGCCGAGGAGGCGGGTAAAAAGGTGATGGGTGACCATTTAGAGTTTTATTTTAAGACTAATGTGAGCCCTGACGTCTCACCGGGAGTGTTGTGGGAGGCCCACAAGGTGTACATTAGGGGTAGGTTGATGGAATTGGGATCTAGGAAAAAGAGGGAGCGCATGCTACACCAATCCACCTTGCTGCGTGACATAGCAAGCTTGGAGCGCCAACATAAACTGAACCAGACCCGGCCCTTTTCCATGCCCTGACGGAGAAGCGGGAGACCCTAAAGTCCCTTCTTCAACTGGACCAAAAGCGACGTTCTCAGGTTGGTGGCTCACCGATTTTATGAGTGGGGGGATAAACCCAGTAGGTTATTGGCCAACTCGGTGCGACAGCGTAAGAACGCGGCGTTCATTGCTAAAGTTAAGACCCCCTCGGGAGCCCTGGTGTTCGACACCCCCCGCATAGCCCGTACGTTTCGGGACTTTTATCAACGGCTGTATCAGGTGCACCAGGACGTCCGCGATGGAGATACACGGGGACGCTTTATTCGGGACTATCTGGCCCGTGCCGCCCTCCCCACGCTCTCCGCGGAGGTCCTGGCTTCCTTGGAGAGTGAGTTTACGGCAACGGAGCTTCTGGGCGCCATGAAGAGTATGGCCTGTGGTAAAGCCCCGGGTCCTGACGGCCTCACGGTGTCCTATTATCGAGCGTACGCAGACATATTACTCCCTTACTTAACCGATTACGCTAACGTGACCTCGACTGGCGGAGGCCTTCGTTCGGAAACCACTCATGCCCACATCACGGTTCTACCCAAGGCGGGCAAAGACCCCAGTGATTGCGCGAGCTACCGTCCTATCTCGCTCTTGAACATCGACGCAAAGATTTATGCTAAAGCCATAGCGAACCGGCTGCTCCCCTTGATACCTCATTGGATCTCGCGGGACCAGACGGGGTTCATCCCTGGGAGGGAAGCGCGGGATAACTCTCTTCGCACACTTTCACTGATGGCGTATGTGCGGCGGACTTCCCAGCCCACCCTGTTACTCTCCACGGATGCTGAGAAAGCGTTTGACAGGGTGGACTGGGACTATCTTATGGCTACGCTGACGCACCTAGGTATTGGCCCCTCTCTGCGCTCTAAAATATCGGCGTTGTACCAACACCCCACTGCTCAAATACGGATTAATGGCACCCTTAGTGACCCCTTTACCTTATACAATGGCACCCGCCAGGGATGCCCACTCTCGCCAATTCTGTTTGCGATCTCCCTGGAACCCTTCCTCTCTCTCATCAGGCACAACCCGAATATACATGGCATAGTGGTAGGCAAGACGGAGCACAAATACGCAGCATACGCTGATGATATATTGTTTTATGTACAACAACCATTGATCACCCTCCCCAACCTCATGTCTGAGTTCTCGGCATATGGCCTGGTCTCGAATTTTAAAATCAATATGTCCAAATCGGAACTGTTAAACATCTCTGTCCCCGCCAGACAGGTGTCTCACCTGAAACGGAACTTTCCCTTTACTTGGCAGATGAGCTCCATGAAATATTTAGGTATTCAACTCACGCCCTCCCTGTCGTCCCTTTTCCGTGCTAACTTTATACCCCTGCTTAACACACTTAGGTCAGATATCCAGAAGTGGTCCCAGCTACGGCATTCTTGGTTGGGCAGAATTGGGCTGGTTAAGATGAATTTGCTGCCCAGGGTGCTCTTCATGCTTCAGATGGTCCCGTTTGGAATACCGGTGGGTTTCTTTACTACTTTGACATCTATGGTATATCGATATATATGGCACAGGAAATGTCCCCGACTGCCTAGGTCTCTCCTCTCTCGCCCTAAATGCAAGGGGGGCTTAGCAGTGCCAGATTTTAAGCTGTATTATAGATCCATTGTGCTGACTAGGCTCTCTGATTTGAAATATTGCAAAAATACGAAACTTTGGGTTATTTTAGAATCGGACCTGTGTGGTGCTGAACTTTCCACGATGATGTGGATCCCGAGGAAATTCCGGACTCTCTTGCCTACTACGTCTCCGCTAACGCATTCATCCTTTGTGGTCTGGGACTCTATCTGTAGGACTCATGGCTGGGCGTATAACTCCCCCGATGCCTTTGGTGGGACACAATTTCTTCCCGCCTGGTAATATAGACCCCCAAACTCATCCCTGGTGGCTGGGCAATAACATCTACCTGCATCAAGTAGCCGGCCCCTCCGGCGTTGTGTCACTTTCTTCCATTCTGGGTGACTCCCCCATATCATATATAGACCGTTGGAAACACCATCAACTGCTGGACTTTGTTCGCTTGCTCCCTAAACCCTTACGCTCCTTGGCGGAGCTTACACCTGTGGAAACCGCATTTGTCGACACCAGCCCAATTGAGAGGCCGGTCTCGTTCTTTTATCAAGCTCTGCTGTCCCTCACTTCTACTGGCACTCCTGCATTTCTACGATACTGGGAAAGGGAACTGCACACGGATCTTACACCGACTCCGACGTCGCAAATTCTAACCCTGGCACATACATCCTCCGGATCCTCTAAAGCGGCAGAAATGGCGTATAAACTTTTGACCAGATGGCACTACACGCCTGTGGTGTTACACAGGTTTTTTCCTCAGTCCTCACCACTGTGCTGGCGGGAGTGCGGAGAGGAAGCTACTCATGCTCATATTTGGTGGTATTGCCCAAGGATCCGCCCATTCTGGCTGGCGATTCTATACTGGATTAAAGAGATCCAGGGCTGGGAGGTCCCTAACGACCAGTGGTATGTTCTGTTTCACTGCACAGGGAAGCCAACAGGCCCTTATAAGAGGTCAATTACACCCCACCTTCTTAATGCCGCGAAAACCCTCATCCCACAGTTTTGGAAACTGAGGAAGATCCCTACGCTCCGACGTTGGTTACTCAACGTAGATACCACCTATTACATGGAGGACATGACTCTCTCCCTCCGTGGTAAATCTGAACTGGCAACGAAGATCTGGGCCTGTTGGGTTGCCTTTAAATACTCCTCTAATTATGCAGACATAATGTCTCAACCATTGTGATGTGATTGTAACTTTTGAAGTTTCTAGTGTAATTCTGTGGCTGATATCAGAGGTGGACCTGCCTCCCCCCCCCCCCCCCCACCTCCTCATCCCCCTCACTTCTCTATGTCTTTTGCTTCCTTGCTTCTCTTTCTCTTTTCAGTCTCTATCTCTGTCCCTGGTATTCTCTCTTTAATAATAGAAGAGTGGTATGTATTTTTTATTGCCGCAGAGTTTGACTGGTCCCAGCGGCGGTGGTACCGTTTACCTGATCCTGCATCTTTGCAGGCCTGACTGTGGTTCCAGTTTATAAACTGCCTATAGTAGCTATGCCCTCGAGGGCAGTATGTGGCTCTGAGCCTTGGTAACTAATGATGTAATACCACTGCCCCCTATGTATGTTGGTTTATGTATTGCTTACTATACTATTGTACGTGCCTCTTTTCTTTAATAAACATTAATTATAAAATAAAATAAAGCACAAGTCTGGGATTCTCAAAAAAGCCGCCATTATTACCCCACCCCCCCGACACACACACAAAATACTAAACAGTTATTACATTTGTGAAATTTCTTACCATTTAAGATTTAAGAGATATGACTGATTGGATATTCAGGAAGTCAGTTTTGTGATTCAAAACATGCAGCTGGTATTCTGGCAGGGAGGATCTCTTAGAACAGTGATTGCATCATATCCTCTTCTAACTGTTATCAGCCTACATTTACCATGAATCTTTGGGATGGGAGCGAATGTACAAGGTACACTAGGCTTGTACATGTAAATATGAACTCGCCCACTTCAACATAAAGCACACGCCTCATTCTGCAGCCAGCAAGCCATACATAACACACGGTATATGATAGGTTACAGCCTTATAAATAAAAAGCATTTTAATATAAATGCAAACCATTGCAACGTGCCAGGGACCACCAGAGCCGAATGTTAGGGCCTCATATCAGTCCCACCAGTGCAGAGCGAGGATTATCCGTATAGATACCCTTTAAATCTGCTAAATACATTCTAGGAGCATCTCCACTCCGCCTCCCCCCCCCCGTCTGCTATCTCTGAGCAGAGCGGGGATTCTCGTATTCTATACCTGACACAGTGTAAGATCCCTGCTGTGTCACAGAGCTCAGAAGAACGAACATGGATGGCAAAGTTGGTGAAGGCAGGAGATCAGCAACAAGGACATTGAAAAATTTTGGCCAGAGTGCTGCTTTAAGACAGAGAAAGACAGTGGGACTTTGCCTTTGAAACGCATCTCTTTGAGGCTCCTGTGACCTCAACAGCTCTCTTGACATTTCACTGAAAAGCATCAGCAGTGGCTCTGATTGCTACTTTGGCTCCAGTGTGCTTCGACTACTCCAGTGGTGCTTACTTATATTGCAACTTATACTGTTTTTACACTTCACTTGATTCCTAATAAATTACACACTGCACTATTAGCTGCCTGCTGCCTCTCTCTCCCCCCTCCCTCCTTCTCTTTGCAGAATAATGTGAGCAACACCTTGTACAAAGGTTTTCAACAGTCAAGTGGTCTTTAAGGAGAATCATTAGAGCCAAGATCTAACCCTGGGAAAGTACATAAGGCCAAACATTAATTCAGACCAGATTTTAGAAGGTCAGGCTGCATCCCACAGATTATCTCCTGAGACAGAATTTCTAAACCTTGCACCATGCAAAATAAGCCTTCCAAGTGCGATGGGAAGTGGATTTTGCAGGTTTCAGGATCGGATATGGCCAGCGTGAGGAGAAGGCTTTGAAAAGGGCTTCCAATCTTTAAAGCAGAACTTCAAACTAAAAAGGGAAGTCCTGCTTTATGTCCTCCCACCCCCCTACAGTTTTGGTCATTTTTTGGGGGGGGGAATGGGTACCTAGTTTTGGAAGCTAACCACTCCCAGTCTGATGGCCTAGGCGATTCCACCAGAGGTTCGCCTCAACATTGTACCCCTACTCATTCACCCAAAAAAGTGTTAAAAATAAAAACAGTTTACTTGTTTTTGACAAAGTCCTTTATTAAAAATGAAGACTGTCCCCCGTCATAGCTCCAATGTGTCTTCTCCCTCTGCTAGCTCCCATTCTCGTGTTCACTCCAGCGTCTGCCATTTTTTATATAGCCATGGGGCTTGGTCATCCAGTTACCTCATCCGGAGACCCCTCCTCCTTGTGACGTCACCGCTCGAGGCATGATGGAGTCGGTGACATCACAAGGGGGCAGAGTCTCCAGAAGACGTCAATGAATGGCCTCACCCCATGGCTATATAAGAAATGTCAGACGCTGGAGCTAGTGTCAGGAGAAGACTTCAATGGAGGGAGAAGAACCAGAGGAAGAAGAAGACAGCGGAGGGAGAAGAACTGGGAGGGAGAAGACATCATAGGAGAAAGAAGTTTGAGCTACGACGGGGGACATTTTTCATTTTTAATAAAGGACGTTTTTATTTTTGACACTTTTTTTGGGTGAATGAGTAGGGGTACAATGTACTTCATACTCCTTCACATAGTGGGGGAGAGCTAGGATCTTGTTAAAGGGGGCATCCAGATTCTGATAAGCTCCCTACAACCACCACCCAGGGTTGTTGGGAAAAGGCCCTTGTCCGCGCTCCCCTGCCCCAATACACCCCCCCCCATCCCCCCACGTTGAGGGCATGTGGCCTGGTATGGTCAAGGAGAGCGCTTTGATAAGGGTCTGGTTTGAATTTTGGGGGGGACCCAGTGCGGTTTATTTTTTGGCGTGGGGTTCCCCTCAAAATCCATATCAGAACGAACGGTCTGGTATGGTCTTGGGGGTGGACGGCACCTCATTTTTCTTTTAATTTTGGCGTGGGGTTCCCTCTCAAGATTCTTACCAGACTCAAAAAGCCTGGTATGCTTTTTGGGGGGACCCTAGAGTTTATTTTTTTAATTTTGGCATGGGGTTCCCCTTCAGGATCCTAAGAGCACAAGTTGCATGTCACAAGTTGGATCAGTTAGGATGATCATACGACTTGGATACAACTTCAATGATATTCAATGGGCTGAAAAGTAGCGCAGGAACCTTTTTCAAAATCCGACAACTTGTGTCGGACCAGTTAAGACGGCTCTCATAGGAAACCACTGATTTACACACATCATGCGACATGTACTCGCAAAGTTACATAGTTAGTAAGGTTGAATAAAGACACCAGTCCATCCAGTTCAATCTGAGTGTCTACAATTGTCCCTATCCCTGTACATTACACACTCACATCAGTCCCTACCCTCAAGGAGCCCACAATCCAAGGTCCCCATTCATATACTAAGGCCAATTTTTTGGACAGAATCCAATTAACCTACCTGCATGTCTTTAGAGTGGGAGGAAACCGGAGTACCCGGAGGAAACCCACGCAGGCACAGGGAGAAAATGCAAACTCCAGGCAGATAGTGTCATGGTTGGGATTCAAACCAGCGACCCTTCTTACTGCTAGGTGAGAGTGCTAACCACTACACCACTGTGCTACCCCGAGTCT
Source organism: Lithobates pipiens (assembly GCF_037356315.1). Taxonomy (NCBI): domain Eukaryota; kingdom Metazoa; phylum Chordata; class Amphibia; order Anura; family Ranidae; genus Lithobates; species Lithobates pipiens. Next base: position 171,641,949 of record NW_027507764.1, read on the forward strand.
GAGCATATGTTGCACCAGTGTGAACCGGCCCTAAAAAAGGATACATTATACCCTTCATCATTCTCAGCTGAGTGCACAGAAGCAGTCGTAGCTGTAAGCTAATCAGAGATGGACTCTGGGGGAAGAGAATGTGGAAGTACACTTGCAACCCCTGTGTTCTGAGTCAGCTAACATGGCGGAGATCTCACTCAAATTCCAACATGGTCACAGAAAATGCTTTCCTAGATAGGGTAGAGCTGTGCCCGAGGGAGAGCCGATGAAGACTCCAAGGAGAGCTTGGACTCAAGGAAACAGTGATTCAAGCTCTTTAGGTCTTTTAGGAAAAACACTGCAAACTATCTAGGGGCTGTTAATGACTTGTGAACTGGAAAAGCCCATAGTACCACTTCAATTGTGCTCTACAGATAATACGTAAAGTGAGACTATACCAACAATGGTTATTCGGAGACCAGCTGCAGAAAGCGAGGTTAACGGATACCTCTATCCTCATACCCCAAACTAGTCTGCTAATTGTCCAGTAGAAATCCATTCATTTAAAGTGGAGGGCCACCCTAACAAACAAAACTACATTAAAATGTTCCAAAAAATATTTTAGAAAAAAAAATGAAAAAAAATATATTTTTTTTAAACTTACCAGAAATGCCTGTTGCTAGGCAGATCATCCTAATCTGCCTCTTCTTACTCCGCTGTGATCTTGGCTGGTCTTTAGTCTTCTCCTACGCACATTGTCTTCTGGGGAATGGGGCGCGGTGTGTTCTGGGAACTGTGTGTGTCCCAGAACACTGCGCGCCCCATTCTCAAAGCGCTGCACGACTCGCGCATGCGCAATAGGAAACTGGCAGTGAAGCCGCAAAGCTCCACTGCCTGTTTCCCTTAGATAGAATGGCGGCGCCGGGACCCGAGAGACGGGTCAGCCTCAGGCGGCCGACATCGAGGCCACCCTGGACAGGTAAGTGCACTTATTAAAAGTCAGCAGCTACAGTGCTTGTAGCTGCTGACTTTTAAAAAAGATTTTTCAGCTGGTCCTCCCTTTTAAATATGTATATTATTTAGAATTGTTAAGCTACTTATGTACAGTATGGTCATCATTTTTGCATTTTTTTTACAGATATTTCAGAAAATCAAAGTACCTGGTTTGGTAGTTCTACGGGGTCTTGGTCCTCCAGCTCTGTGAGATGTTCAGGTCTCCCAGGCCCTTCAGAGAATGAGTTTAACGCACGTGTCCAATTCCATCTGGTTCCTAAAGCAACAATGCATCACATTATGTGTTAACAACAATGCAGTATGTCCACATTTCATGAATCACAATGCAGATGTATAAGCCCAGACATTCTGTTTTAATATTTAGATTATTATCACTGTATACAATGCATGGGTCATCTGTGTAAAGCTGGGTATACGCGTACCAAGAGTTGGCCGCTTCAGCAAGAATGGCTCCAATCAATGTAATCTAATGGGGGTGGAATTTCCCCTGTCAGAATACAATAGTGTAGTGGGGGCAATCCCTCCATACACTTTTTTGTTGATGCTGAGATCTGTGATTTGTTTTAGTTTTTTCACTGGTTTCAGATTCTGACAATAAGCACTTCTACTGGTAGCTTCTATACCACCTTTATGACAGACTGGCTAGATGATCAGCTTACCAAATGGGGCAGAAAACAGATCACTTAAAGTACAACTTATAGAAGATCTTTATACCCTAGGAATAAAAAAAATTTAACTCAACAGCTACAAATACTTAACAAAAGAACACTTACCTGTCCCAAGAATCCAGCACAGTCCTCACCGAGCTGTTTTTTCACCAGTCTTCAGGTACCCAGCACCAGCATATTTAGTATGGGAAGTGGCTGTGACTCCTTGGGGCTTCACAGCCAGCTTCCCCTTGCACTTTGTGAATAGTTCTGCGCCCTTCTGGAACCTTTGATGGGTCCCAGAAGGCTGCAGGCAAAGCAGTGGGTGAAAACTTCTGCTCAGAAAGCTTCTTTTGGGCGACGTTCCGCTTTAACCACTTAAGGGCCCGAAGAATTTCCCCCTAATGACCAGGCCTTTTTTTGCGATACGGTACTGCGTCGCTTTAACTGACAATTGCGCGGTCGTGCGACACTGTACCCAAACAAAATTTATGTCATTTTTTCCCCGCCAATAGAGCTTTCTTTTGGTGGTATTTGATCACCTCTGTGGTTTTTATTGTTTGCGCTATAAACAAAAAATAAGTGAGCATTTTGAAAATAAAATGTTTTATACTATTTTCTATAATAAATACCCCCAAAAAAGAAAAAGAAAAAAAAAATAGGATTTTTGTACTCACTGTAAAATCCTTTTCTCTGTAGTTCACTGACTGACGCAGCTCCTTTACTTAGACCATCGGGTTGTTAGACCACCTTCAGGAGAAAACTAGGCATCGACATCGACAACAACGTCAACAAGCAGTATAACATAAAAATAGTAGGGGAGGATGCTGTGTCAGTCAGTGAACTACAGAGAAAAGGATTTTACGGTGAGTACAAAAATCCTATTTTCTCCTACGTTCACTCACTGACACAACTCCATTACTTAGACCATCGGGACATCCCCAGTGTCAAAACGAGGGGTGGGAAACAGCATAAAAAAACTTGACCCACAAAAGGAATGTGGGGACAGCATAAAAGCTACACCCACAAAATAGAGTGTGGGAAACAGTATAAGAACTTCACCCACAAAACAGAGTGCTCCCTAACCAGGGAGTCACCACCTCATCTATCTGCATCAGAATTTGTGGTAACAAGGCAACAGTGCATTTACTTAAGGTAACTGTGTTTCTTGTAAAAAAAAAAAAAAAAAAAAACTGAAGAAATTGAAGTGCAATTGCAAATTACACGGCCGCCTGCAAAACTTTGTGGCCAAAACAGGCATTAGCCGATGCACTGACATCTACCTTGTAGAATTTTGTAAAGGTGTGAACAGACGACCAAGTCGCCGCTTTACACACTTGAGCGACAGTCGCTTGATGTCGGAAGGCCCAAGAGGTTCCAATTGCCCTGGTGGAATGGGTCGTAACCAGAAAGGGGGACACCTGCTCCTTCAAGGCGTAGGCATGAACCACAATCTGTCTGATCCACCTGGAAATGGTGGCCGACAGGACCTCCATGCCTTTTTTCAGAGCAGCTACTAAAACAAACAGTCTGACTTCTGAAAGGGAGCCGTGGCAGACAGATATTCCCTTAGAGCCTGGACCACTTCCAGGGAGTGGAGGGCCACCTCCTTAGGATGTGTCGGTTTAGAACATAAAGATGGTAACACGTCTTCATTGATGTGGAACGCCGAAATCACCTTCGGCAGAAAAGAAGGTTGCGGACGCAACACCTCCTTATCCTTATGGATAACCAGATAAGGCGACTTTGCAAGACAAGGCCACCAGTTCCGAAACCCTCCTGGCTGATGTAATGGCCACTAGAAAGACCACTTCCTGGGAAAGAGTCAACAGGGGAATCTCTGATATTTTCAAACGGCGGTTTCTGAATCGCCGACAACACCAGGTTCAGATCCCACAGGGGTAGAAGTGGACGCACCGGAGGAACTACATGCCGGACCCCCTGAACAAAAGTGCTCACTAAGGAGTGAGACATCAGGGGTAGCTGAAAAAAAAATACAGCCAAGGCTGATATTTGTCCTTTTATGGTGCTTAAAGCCAATTTCTGGTCTACTCCACGCTGTAGAAACAGCAGGATCCTATATCTAGAATAGGAGCGCGGACGCCATCCTTTATCCTCACACATGGAGATGTAGGCCTTCCAGGTACGATGATATATCTTCTGAGAAGATTTCCATGCTCTCAACATAGTTTGAATCACTGAGTCCGAGAGGCCCCGGTTCCTTAGCACCTGGCTCTCAACAGCCATGCCATTAAAACCAGCGATGGTAAAGCAGGATGGAGAATCGGACCTTGAGACAGAATGTCCTCTCGTAACGGCAGTCGCCAGAGGGCGTCCGCCACTAGGCGCACTAGGTCGGCGTACCAGGGACGCTGAAGCCAATCTGGGGCAATCAGAATTACAGGAATCCCCTCGGTCTCCACTCTGTGACGCAGACGTCATAGTAGCTTTAGCGGAGGAAAGGCATAGATCAGTTGGTACTGACCCCACGGAGCCACCAGCGCATCTGCCCAAGGATCTTTTGTCCTGGACACGAATCTCGGCACCTTCCGATTGAGACGGGAGGGCAGAAGATCCTCGTCTGGTGTACTCCAACATAGGCACAGTAGCCTGAACACCTCCACTTGCAGCGCCCATTATCCTGGGTCCAGCATCTGGCGACTTAGGTAGTCCGCCTGCCAGTTCCTTACTCCAGAGATATAAATGGTTGATAGGGCCGGTACACGTCACTCTGCCCACTGAAGGATGTAAGCCACCTTCCGTGCGGTGGCCAAGCTTCTTGTTCCTCCTTGACGATTGACATATGCCACCGCTGTGGCGTTGTCTGACTGCATCCTGATCAAACGCCCTCAAAGTCTTATTGACCATGTGCAGAGACATAGCCTGATCACTTGTAGCTCGAGCACATTGATCAGTAACTTGGATTCCTCCTCTGACCAGAGGCCCTGGGTCGACTGTACTCCCAGTACTCCACCCCAGCCGGTCAGGCTGGCATCCATTGTGATCACTGTCCAATTCAGAGGCAGGAACGACTTCATGGACCGAAGTGCCGGGGATCTCAACCACCAGAGCAGGGAGTCCCTGACTGACTGGCTCACCTGAATCTGCCAATCCATGGATAATTGAAATTTGTCCCATTTCGTAAAAATCTCCTTCTGCAAGACTCTGGTGTGAAACTGGGTGTACAGTACAGCCTCAAAGGAGGCCACCATGAGCCCCAGGACTCTCATGCAGAAGCATAGCGACGACCACCTGCGGTTCATAAACAGTTTTACATCGGCTCTGAGAGTCTGCAGCTTGTCTGAAGGAAGAAACACTCTCGCTTCCCTGGAGTCCAGCAATAAGCCTAGGTACTCCAAGCGCCGAGTCGGTACGATCACCAACAAATTCCTGCAGGGTCTGCATGGTGATCGCCACATCCTCTTCTAACTCTGAGGCGGAAGATGCTCTCAGTATGAGATCGTGTAGGTAACCTACGATCGTGATCTCCCGTTGTCGCAGTCAGAACTGGAGCCAATACCTTGGTAAAGACTTGGGGGGCTGATGCCAAGCCAAAAGGGAGAGCCACAAACTGGTAGTGGACTTCCCCGACTGCAAATCGCAGAAACTTCTGATGCCGTAGGCATATGGGTATGTGCAGGTACACATCCTGGATGTCCAAGAAAGCCAGGGAGTCCCCTTGATGGGGTGTAGCGACTACTGAGCGAACTGATTACATTCTGAACCTCTGTACTTTTACAAAGCTATTGAGGGCTTTTAGGTCCAAGATTGGACGTACCCCTTCCTTTTTGGAGACTACAAACAGTTTGGAGTAGAACCCCTGGAATCTTTCCGGCTCCGGAACAGGTACTATCACCTCGTGACTCAGGTGGTCTGTCCCCCATTAGGGCCTCCTGGCAAGCTGGGAGTAAGGGTATACTGGAGGGGAAGAATCTGTTTGCTGACCAAGAGAGAAAGTATCTTGTAGCCAGAGGAAATCCGTACACAGACCCATTGGTCGGACAGCCAAGAGGCCCATCGGGCTGCAAACTCCCGAAGGCAACCCCCCACCCGAGAGACGGGCGGGGGCAAACCTTCATGCGGTAGCACTTTTGCTCGCAGGCTTGCAGTTCCAGGGACCCTTTTGTCCTTCAGAGATCATCCTGTCAGGCTGGGGGGCGTTTAGCCGAAGCCCCAGGCGGACAAAAAGCAGCGGAAAATGAGGGCCCTTGCCTGCGGCGTGGCTCCTTAGCCTTTCTGGCCTGAGGGAGTAAGGTACTCTGTGGCATTCTTAATGATGTAATCCAACGAGGCTCCAAAGAACCATTCACCAAGGAAGGGTAAATCCGTCAGGGCTTTTATTTTATTTTTTATTTTTTTTAGATGCCTGGTCAGCCGACCAGCATTTTAGCCAAATCAGGCGCCTCAGCACCACTGCTGACACTGAAGCCCTGGATAACAGAGGAAGGGTATCCAGGGCCACATCACAAACGTACTTAAAGGGGTTGTAAAGGTAAATGTTTTCTCACCTTAATGCATTCTATGCATTAAGGTGAAAAACATCTGACAGTGCCTGCCCCCCCCAGCCCCCCCGTTTTACTTACCTCACCCCTCGAAAGTCCCGCGCTCGTCCCCCGACGTCCTTTTCACCGTTCAGCCTGGCTGCTGATTGGCTGGAATGGATGGAAAGCAGCGCAGCCATTGGCTCGTGCTGCTGTCAATCACATCCACTGTCGCGGAGCGCCGGGGGGCAGGGCCGTGAGATACAGCGAGCGGCTATAGCCGCCCGCAGATGCTTCTCACCATGCGAGGGAGCTCGCATGAACGTGAGAAGCACCTGCGGGAGGAAGCAGAGACAACCGCCAAGGGACCCCAGAAGAGCAGGTTCGGGGCCACTCTCTGCAAAACGAGCTGCACAGTGGAGGCAAGTATAACATGTTTGTTATTCAAAAAAAAAAAAATAATTCACTTTACAATCCCTTTAAGGCCTTGGACTGACTGGTCTGCTAGTTCCACGCAGATAGGAGGAGCCTGTTGCTCCCCCAATTCGTGGTGCAAACGTTTTGCCCATTCAGTAAGTGTCTGTGACACAGGTGCCAGTACTGGTCGCATTGCTGACCTCACAACCGTAAACGAGGAACGGGCCACTGCCTCGGCCTTCCTGTCCGTGGGGTCCTTAAAGGCAGGAGTCTCCTCTACTGGGATCGTGGTTACTTTGTTTAACCTGGATACTGGGGGTGTCGACGAAGGTTCTCCTCAAAGGTCCGTTGCGGTCGACCCCATACATTGTATATGAACTTATCAAAATAATTCAGATACGGAAACACCTTAGGTGTACGGGCTGGCTAACGGGACCCAAAAGGGACCACTACATCAGCAGAGGGATCTGCTGTGTCCTGAATTTTCAGGGCATCACGCACAGCTGTGATAAGTGCTCCAACAAGCGCTTTGTCATGAGCGGACCTGAAACAACAGAGCAGGGGTCACCAGCCTCAGTGGGGCCAGAGTCTGCATTAGAGCTCTCCCCAGAGGACAGGGGGCTGGGCAGCTTTTTACCGCCTTTGCACCCACGCACCGCCTCGATCTTGGCAACAAACGTGTTAAGGACCACCGACTAAGCGTCCAGAGGCACTGCCCTGTCTGCAGGTGAACCGGTTGCAATTGCCTGGATTTCAGGGGAAGAAACACCAGTTTCTTAAGCCATGCTGACCCTACCCTGTCTACCAACTGTTGGGAACTTAGGACAGCGATGGTCCCACCCTCCTAACTGCTGCAGGCTGAGGGGCCCCCACCGCAGGACTCACCACCCTAACCGAGTTCTGTGCTGCCCAGCTAGGTGTGCCTGTGTCCCGTGTCAGCTCTCAGATGCTTGTGAAAGAAAACCGCGCTGTGCTGAGCCTCAGGGAACAACGCTGAGCATGAAAAACGTATTTTGGCTACAGCAAAATGACCGCCGAGCATCCAGTACCAAGGACATAATCACAGGAAAAATGGCTGCCAAACTACAGAAAAATGCCATTAGACCATGCTTCTCCCTGGTCACAACAAAAATGGGCGCCAAGCACTGTATACATTGAGGGACAGTGAAACATAGGTAGAAGAAATACTAGCAAACAGCGCTACAGTGATCAGCAGACACAGACCTCCACACACCCAGGGGAGAGACATTACAGACATCCAGGGCACAGTCACCCAGCGCAGCCCCCCACCCAAGGTGAGAGCCCCCCATGGGGCCCCTGTCTATATGCACACACACCACTCAGAAGCCCATGCAGCATCCCCCGCGGGGGGGGGGGGGGGCGGAAGATAGGGACAGGGAGAGAAGAGAGGAAGGTGAGGGACCCCCAAATTGACCTCCCAGGGAATGCCCTGCTGCTCAGCCCCACCGAGGCAAGGAGAGCTGTACTTACCAGTCCTGACGAGCTGGGGAACATTCCAATCCCAAACCCACTCTCCGATCAGTACGGGGTGGCTTCTGGCCCGGCACACTGTGACGCAGACATCAGTAGTCCCAGAGCATTGCGCTCACCGGCCACCCCCGGAGCCTGGGGGGCATGTTGTGGCCGACCCAGCGCAGAGCTCTGGTCTGCACACGTTCACTGGCCAGGCTGGGGAGACTACAAGGATAAGGGTATTCACCCAGCCGTCTGTTGATAGAAGATCACAGGATCTTAATCTTGCGCAAAAGGCAAACTTCTGCAGAAAAAAATCCACAGACCAATGGGCCTGCAGGGTTCCTAGGTCCTTCTTCACTAGGCAGAAAAAAAAACTGAGGCTGCAGTATGCAGGCTGGTGGTTGTTACTGTAGGGACCGCCCCTTGGGCAGAACTAGATAGTCGTTTTTTTTTTTTTGTTTTTTTGTACGTTAACATGTTCTGCCTAGTCCTCTCCTGAAGGTGGCATAACAACCTGATGGTCCAAGTAAAGGAGCTGTGTCAGTCAGTGAACGTAAGAGAAAATACATTTCTTCATCAGTTTAGGCCGATATTCTTCTACATATTTTTGGTTTAAAAAAAAAAATTGTGTATATTGATTGGTTTGCAAAAAAGTTATAGCATCTACAAAATAGGAGATAGATTTATGGCATTTTTGTTATTTTTTTTATACTAGTAATGTCGTTGATTTGCGATTTTTAGCAGGACTTTTATGGCGGACAGATCAGATACTTTTGATACATTTTTGTGACCATTGACATTTATACAGCGATCAGTGCCATAAAAATGCATTGATTAGAGTATAAATGTCACTGCTAGGGGAAGGGTTAACACTAGTGGGGTGATCAAGGGGTTAAATGTGTTCCCTGCTAGGTGTTTCTAACTGTATGTGGGTGTGACTGACTAGAGGAGGAGCCAGATCGCTGTTCTTACATAGTAGGAACAGACGATCTGACTTTCCTCTCCTGACAGAATGGGGATGTGTGTGTTTGCGAGCGCACATACACACACACACAAACACACACACCTGCCTGTTCTGGCTCTCGTGGCCAGCAGACATCGCGGTCGACAGCCACATGCATTGTGTCCCCCTGCCGTGCGGGCGCATCGTGTCCCCTGCTGTACAGCTATGATTCACAGGAACGTGCTGACCCGCCGCAGAATAATGACGGTGGCTGGACGGCAAGTGGTTAATGTGGTTCTAAAGCCTTCTAGTGTCACATGGAGCCCCAACCCGGCCCCCTCTTTCCCCTGATTGGCTGCCTGATTGATAGCAAAGGGAACCAATGGCGCCACTGCTGTGTCTCAGCCAATCAGGAGGAGAGTCCGCGACGGCTTAGACACTCATGGACATTGCTAAAAAATGTCATAAATCTACCCCATATTTTGTAGACGCTATAGCTTTTTGCACAAACCAATCCATATACGCTTATTGCGATTTTTTGTTAACAAAAATATGTAGAAGAATACACATCGGCCTAAACTGAGGGGAAGAAATATTTTTTTTAAATTTTGGATATTATAGCAAAAAGTAAAAAATAGTTTTTTTTTTTTTTTTTTTTAAATTGTCAGTCATTTTTTGGTTTATAGCGCAAGAAATAAAGAACGCAGAGGTGATCAAATACCACCAAAAGAAAGCTTTATTTGTGGAAAAAAAAAAGGACATCAAATTTGTTTGGTTATAGCGTCGCACGACCGTGCAATTGACCATTAAAGCGACGCAGTGCCGTACTGCAAAAAAATGGCCCGGTCAGGAAGGGGTTAAATTCTACCAAGGCTGAAGTGGTTAAAAAAAAAAAAAAAATAGGAATTTTGGCTTACCTATATATTTTACATATCTTGGGAGCACAACACAGGACACCGGCAGTTTATACATACACCATGGGTTATACCTTTGTACCTTCAGGTGATTGGACACTGGCAAACTTTTGAAGACTTTCCCACCCTGGACAAATTCCCTGTACACTACCACCCCACACTGTGAGCCCTCAGTTTTGTAGAAAGTACTGTTAGGTTAAAAGCACAGTATAGGGAGTGTCCTGTGCTGTACTACAAGATAGAGAAATTACATGCAAGTCAAAATGTCTCAACGTAATCGTACAGTACAGGACACAAGAAACGTATTCATACACCATGGGACGTCCCAAAGCAATTAATACAGAGGTGGGCAACAACTAGGCAATAAAACTTTGCTAACAGGTTCAAAAACACCAAGGGTGAAAAAAAAAAAAAGGTTCATAATGCTAAAAGCAAGAACCTTAAGTCCGAAAGCAGCATTAGCAGAAAGCTGAACATGCACCTGTTGATACACTGAAAAAACAGAAATCCAGGTGGAGCCCTTACAGAACTGGGCAACAGAGGTTTGGTGCCTAAAAGCCAATGATGCTCCAACAAATCTGGTGGGGGTGTACATGTGTCCAGGTGGAAGAGCTCTAGTAATCAAATTTCTTTCACTGGTTCTGGATACAGAAGTAGCTTGTTGTACGTGCAGAATAAAAATGTTCACAAAAATAAAAATAATTTAAAAATGAAAAAAAAATGTTTATCAATGACCAACAAAATATAAACCAAACCACAAAAATTACACAAAAATATGCACAATTTGTGCATATTTTTGTTTCATTATATATTTTTTTGCTCTAACATCTCGCTTGGGTTTGTGCCCTGGTGGATGGGTGACCATACAAATGTCCCCCCTTTATGGGGGCGTGGCCAAGATGGCAACCAGCTAGGACGTGTTTGCAGAGAGCTCCGCACCTGGCAGGCTATTTATCCGGCATTTAGGGACATATATCTCTCCCCGTGGGCCGGTGAAGCGGTGGTGAGGCTCGGGGATGCGCAGGGGTAGCTCCGGTTCCCATAGGAAGAAGTACACGGCCCCGGGAACCCCGCCGGGAACCCCGCTACAGACCCGCGCGGCACGCGGGCAGGCCTACACCAACATGGCGTCTCAAACGGACCACGCTGACACGCCACCGATGGGTGATGATCAATTTCAAGCCCTTATGCAAGCGATCACTGGTTGCCAGACTACCCTAACCACTAAGATAGAGCAGATACAGCTCGACATGGGGCTTATCCGGCGAGATATGGATAAACACCGGGAGCGGCTTGCCGAGGTGGAGCGGAGGGTTGGAGACGTGGAAGATGTTACCCGCGACCATGATGCCTCCCTCCGTACCCTGCAGGTGCGGGTGAAGGCGCTGGAATCCAGGGCTGAGGACCACGAGAACAGGAATAGGAGGAACAACCTGAGGTTGGTGGGCCTCCCGGAGGGGTCGGAGGGCCGTGACACCGAAGCCTTTACCGAACGTTTGCTACGTACACTTCTCCCGCTCGCTGAATTCTCCCCTCATTTTGTCGTGGAACGAGCGCACAGAATGCCGTTGGTTCGTGGCCCACCGGGCGTCCCGCCACGCACGTTTATTTTCCGCCTTTTGAACTTTAGAGACAGAGACCTGGTTCTTCGGGAGGCGAGGAAGGTGGGGGACCTGCGCTTTGAAAATGCTAAATTAATGCTCTTTCCTGATTATTCTGTGGAGACGCAGAGGCAACGCAGGACATTCGACCAAGTCAAGGCCCAGCTGCGCACCAAAGGTCTCAAGTACAACATGATGTTCCCCGCGAAACTCAGAGTGATTGACGGAGAATCCGTTCGTTTCTTTACCTCCCCGAGTGAGGCCTCCAGATGGATCGATTCCCTTCCCCGGCAGAGATAATTGTTTGATGGTGATTACCTGACTGGGGTCCACAAGTATCACAAGTTTTGCCCAGTGTCACGCGGATCGGATTCCCCCCCCCCCCCAGCTCTGTCCCTCCATTTTGGAACTTGGAGGGCAGGTCGGAGTGCCCCTCTCCTTTTTATTACTGGTTTTGGGCAGGGGGCGCGGAGCCGACCTGATATTCTGATGCTCCTTAGGGAGGGGTCTACAGGTTCATGTTTTCATATTTCTGCCTTACGGGCCTTAGGGCCCTACCCTTTCCCTAGTTTATACCCGGGGGGGGTTGTATGATTACTTCTGGACGTGAATACACTGTACTGAGGATGCTGGACCCCGCTACTCCGATGTTGTCGTCCTGTTGGATGAGTTGATACCAAGAATGGGCCCTTGGAACATTCCAAGAGAATCTTGCACTTCAATCTGAGGCGTCACATACACTACTATTTGTTCCCTTTTGACTTGTTTTTTTTTTCTCTTTGCCTCCAGGAAGCGGCTGCGCTGGAGTTTGTCTACTCTGCGCAGGAGACTCTGTCCTAGGTGTGCTGGTTGATACGCACCGCCCCCACGGGAGATTTCTCCTTTAAATGGGTTTGATTATGTTTGGTTTGGGTTCTCAAACACCCTGGGGCTGTTTTTCTGGGGTGTGGGGTGGGAAGGGAGGGGAGTTCTGTTTTTTTTTCTGTTTTTTTTGTTGTCTTTTTGTTACATGCTTTCATGTTTTCTGGTATAGACAGCGCTACTATAATGAATGTACAAGGTATATCATTGCATTACTTAAGATGAGATATTTGTGCCTTGACCCTGGTCGGGTGGTCTTATCCGTTGGTCCCCCCTGCCCTTCCAGATTATGGCTCCGTTGAAGATCCTCTCCTGGAACGTTAGGGGGCTTAACCAGAAGATTAAACGCTCTCTTGTTTTTGACTACATGAAAAAATATGCTCCGCATATCTGTATCCTTCAGGAGACGCACCTAGTGGGGGGAAGGATTATGGGATTGAAGAGGCCCTGGGTGGGATACCACTATCATGCCACATATTCCAGCTATGCCCGGGGGGTTAGCGTCCTTATCCATAAGTCCCTTAATTTTGAGCCTCTTGATATTGTCACAGATAAGGACGGGAGATATGTGCTGGTCCATGCCACAATAGACATGATAGAAATGGTGCTGGTGGGTCTTTATATGCCTCCTCCTGCGGATCTGTCTCTACTACATAAACTGACTGCCCTGATAGCCCAATTCCAGACTGACAATGTGGTTATAGCAGGGGACTTTAATATTCCTCCTAACCCTTCCCTGGATAGGTTGACGCCTGACCGGGCCACAGACTCTCCAGTTTCTCGCTGGGCTCGGGTGTTTGGGCTGGAGGATGTCTGGAGGTGGAAACACCCATCAGATCGCCAGTTTACGTGCCACTCCTCCTCCCACAACACACTCTCCCGTATTGACCTAGTCTATGCTGGTGCCCCCATGCTTCCCAGGGTCCTTGGAATAGAGTTACTTCCTCGGGGCGTCTCTGACCACTCCCCACTGCTGTGTACATTGCAAACCTCTACCCCTCAGAGGGATAGAATATGGCGTTTGTCTAGGTACTGGATTGAGCATCCCACCATTGCCTTTGAGATGGGCGGTGAAATCCGGGGATTTTGGGCCTCAAATGTTGGCACGGCTTCTGGGGGGATGGTCTGGGATGCCTTCAAGGCCTATATGAGGGGGTGTTACCTCTCCTCCATTGGTCGGGAGCGCAGGAATGATAAGATCACGGTAGAGGAGGCAGAGGCCAGGGCCCAAGAACTGGAGACGCGGTTCACCCTCACGGGTAACCCGCTCACGGCTCAGGATATGAAAGTAGCGTATAGAGAGGTGGTGCTCCTTAGGGTGGCTAAGACAAGCAAACGTCAACTGGCTCAGACGCAGAGGATTTTTGAACAGGGCGAAAAGACGGGGAGATTGTTGGCCTGGATCTCGAGAGAGCAGGCCCCAATCTCCACTATCCCTCGAATACAGAATAGTGCTGGGACAATGGTGACGGATCCCCTGGCAATCAACGCTTGCTTTGCAGAGTTCTACTCCGCCCTTTACTCATCTAGGGTGCAGTACTCAGCGCAGGAGTTAAATGCTTTTCTAGAGGGGGTGACACTCCCTGCCCTTACTTCTGAGGCCAGGGACGGTCTGGACTCCCCGATCACTCTGGCGGAAGTCCGGGTGGCACTGGGGTCCATGCAGCCGGGGAAGACCCCTGGGGAGGATGGGATACCCCCGGAATTTTATAAGCATTACCTAGAGGAGATGTCAGTTAGAATGCATGATATGCTCACCGTGTCCCTCCGGGAGGGAGAACTTCCTCCATCCATGGCACAAGCCATCATAGTGGTGATCCCTAAACCTGGGAAGGACCCCCAGTTGTGCTCGTCATACCGACCCATTTCCCTACTCAACTCGGACGCGAAAGTGCTGACCAAAATCCTTGCCAGGCGACTGAACGAGGTTATACTTACCTTGATCCATGAGGATCAGTCTGGCTTTATGCCAGGGAAGGGGACAGATATTAATATTCGCAGGCTCTTTACTGTCTTGGCCTCGGGGGATGCAGATTGCGGGGAGGAGGTTGTGGTCTCCCTAGACGCGGAGAAGGCCTTTGATTCCGTGGAGTGGGACTATTTGTGGGCAGTCCTCCATAGATTTGGATTCGGTCCAGCCTTTATCTCGTGGGTCAGGGCGGTGTACAGAGCTCCCACGGCCAGAGTGCGTACGGGTGCGGTCCTCTCCCCGCTCTTTCCCCTCCATAGGGGAACCAGGCAGGGGTGCCCACTGTCCCCGGGGCTTTTTGCACTGGCAATTGAACCTATGGCGGCTATTCTCCGCTCCTCTCCTGAGGTTCGGGGTATTGTCCGGGGTCCTTTGCAGGAAAAAGTTTCGTTATACGCTGATGATACCTTGTTGTATCTCAAGGACGACGGAGCCTCCCTACAGGCGGCATTGTCGCATATAGACCGGTTTGGACAGTTCTCGGGTATACGTATAAACTGGGCGAAATCAATTTTATTCCCTCTACATGATGGTGCGGGTGGTTCCCGAGTAGATGGGCAACTGCAGAGGGTTTCTCAATTTAAATATCTGGGGGTGGAAATACACAGAGACTTGAAACAATTTATTACCCTTAACCTGAGTCCGGTGGTTACCCAGTTGACCCAGAGGTGTACTGGGTGGAGGTCCTTGCCGCTTTCGCCAGTGGGACGGGTCAATTTAATTAAAATGTCGGTCCTTCCTCGGTTTACCTATCTCTTCCGTCAGACCCCAGTCCACATCCCGCTTAGATTCTTTAAGAAATTAGATGGCATTGTTTCGTCCTTCGTCTGGAATGGTAGGCCCCCTAGAATAGCTAAAACAACCCTCCAACGGCCCCTTGTGAGGGGCGGTCTGGCACTGCCCTGTTTTCTGAAATATTACTGGGCGGCAGTCCTAGTGACTGTCAGGTGGTGGCTCTCCGAGGGCCCGGTCAACCCTGCGTCCTCGTTGGAGGCGGCGTTGTTGGGCTCTTATG
This sequence comes from Lithobates pipiens, assembly GCF_037356315.1. Classification (NCBI taxonomy): domain Eukaryota; kingdom Metazoa; phylum Chordata; class Amphibia; order Anura; family Ranidae; genus Lithobates; species Lithobates pipiens. The sequence goes on from NW_027507764.1 coordinate 171,657,257, forward strand.
CGGAACTCAGGAACCTGATCTATAGGGGACCACGATCTAACCCTGGGATAACCCTCCCGATGCGTACGACGCTTAAAATATGGGATCTGGTGAACAAAAGGTTGGTGGGCGCAGGGGTGTGGGCCCCGGGGACTCCCCTCTGGGGGAACCCCCGCTTGCCCCATTTTCAATCCATCCCGGATCCGATAGTTTGGGCCAGGCATGGAGTTACAACACTGGGGGACATAGTGTCCCAGGGGCAGCTACTCTCCTTCGATGCTATTAAACAGGCCAGGGACCTCCCGAACCATATGTTTTTCAGATTCCTGCAGTTGCGACACGCCTTCCGTTCTCAATTCCCATCTAGAGTGACTCTTGGGGTGTCGGCGGTGGAGGAGGCGCTTGGTCCTGAGGGGGGAGGGACGCGCACACTGTCCATGGTGTATGCCGCGCTGACCGTATCGGAGGAGACTAGGATCTCCCATTTGTTTGAGCTATGGCAGGGCGACATTCCGGAGCTTACTGAGGAGGACTGGGAGGAGGGTTTACAGCAATACCTGACCCTTGCGATTTCTGCAAGGGACAGGTTTATACAATTGAAGTTCCTCCACCGGGTATATTTTTCACCGGCACGCCTGGCAAGGATTTACCCTGACCGATTGACTACCTGCCCCAGATGCAAAGAAGATGAAGCTGACTTTTTTCACATGGTGTGGTCCTGCCCTGGGGTAATGGGATTTTGGAGAGGGGTCCTGGCCGATATTAATGCAGTGGGGGAGCTTACGATTCCACTTAGCCCGATACCTCTCCTGCTGGGTATCTGATTTTCTGGACATCTCCTGGGGGAAGAAACTGTTTATTTTTTACACTACACTCTATGCGAGGAAAGCCATACTACTGCAATGGAATCAACCTCTCCCTCCTACTAAACAACTGTGGCAGTCCCTGGTGAACGCGGCTTTACCGCTCTACAAACTCACATATCTGGGCAGGAACTGCCCTGGGAAATTTGGAAAGATTTGGGCGGCATGGGTTGAGGCGAAGCATTTGACTATTGCTTAGGCTAGGGGGAGTGGAGGGTGGGGGGGGGGGTTTCCCTTTTTTGTAATTTATGTGTTTTTTTGTGTGGTGGGGGGAGGTCTAGGGGAGGTTTTATATTTTATGCTGCAATGATTAGTGACTCTACACACTGTTAAGAACTATCTGTGCTTCTATGTGATACATTTGATTATCTGTCTACTCACAATATGTATGTACCTTGCTGATGCATGTCTGTTTTCTGTGTTTTTTGTTTGAAACATAAATAAAAATCTTTGTTAAAAAAAAAATGTCCCCCCTTTGCCTTTGGGGGTGTGGTGTTGGGGTCTCTCGGGTTTCCACCCCTTCGGGTGGCACCATATATATGTGCCTTGTGCTGGGCCCAGCTTCCCCAGTTTCTATTCATCCCCTTGAGAGGTTCTTTAAATTTTAATAGTATATCCCCTCTGCGGGTGATTACTTCTGTGAAGGTCTCACTGCTCCTAATGGAATTGGATGGGAGGCTTTTACCCAGGGTCGTATTGTAATAAGCCGCTCTGTTTGTATTTTTTGTAGAATTACAATCATTTGGGGATTTGTTTTCACACCACCCTTGTTCCATTGGTGTGGTGAAGATACACTCTCTCAAAGTGGCGATTTCTCATCTATGTAACAAGTCTGAGTGGCAATCCTGAGGCTGCCGGGTCCTTGAAGTATCCTTACTTTCTAAAGCAATGTGTTAACGGATTATGCTCCCTTCCCATTTATGGCCTTAGTTTAAAAAGAAACGTAAATTGTGGTATGTCCACCCACATTTATTAACCATTTCCCGACCAGCGCACGCCGATGTACTTCAGCAGAACGGCACGGGCAGGCAGATTGGCGTACAGGTACGTCCAATTTTTAATGCTGCCCTGCCATCACGAGCTGGTCTGGACCCCCGTGAGTCCGGTCGTGGGTCCCGTGGACTCGATCGCCGCGGGCTTACCCGCGATCGTCTCACGGGGCGGCTGAACGGAGAGATGCCATTGTAAACAGCATCTCCCCGTTCTGCCTAGCAACAAGTGACGCTGATCTCTGCTCCATGTGATTGGACCAGAGATCAGTGTTCACTAAATGAAAGCCCAGCCCCAACAGTTAGTAACACACCCCTAGGAACACTTAACCCCCTGCACTGCCACCCACTGGTTAACCCCTTCACTGCCAGTGTCATTTACACAGGAATCACTGCATTTGTATAGCAGTGATTGCTGTATAAATGACAATGGTCCCAAAAATGTGTCAAAAATGTCCGATGTGTCCGCCATAATGTCGCAGTCACAATAAAAAAAAAAATATCGCTGATCGCCGCCATTACTAGTAAAAAAAATTTTTTTATAAAAATGCCATAAAACTATCCCCTATTTTGTAAACGCTATAACTTTTGCGCAAACCAATCACTCGCTTATTGTGATTTTTTTTTACCAAAAATATGTAGAAGAATACGTATCAGCCTAAACTGAGGGAAACATTTTTTTTATATATTTTTGGGGGATATTTATTATAACAAAAAGTAAAATATAATGCGTTTTTTTTTTCAAAATTTTCGCTCTATTTTTGCTTATAGCGCAAAAAAAAACTGTTGGGATGATCAAATACCACTAAAAGAAAGCTCTATTTGTGGGAAAAAAAGGACGTCAATTTTGTTTGGGAGCCACGTCGCATGACCACGCAATTGTCAGTTAAAGCGACGCAGTGCCAAATCGCAAAAAGTGGTCTGGTCTTTGGCCAGCAAAATGGTCCGGGGCTGAAGTGGTTACTACATGAGGTCTGTCCCTCCTATGGTCGCTGATATCTTCCTGTGTTAATCCCTCTGATGCACAAGCTTTCTAGGTTGATACTTCTGAGCACCCCGGTAGGACATTCCTTCAATATGATCTATTTTATATTTTTACGAATGGTTATCTCTTGTTATTGCCATTTTGAGCATTATAATGTAGACATTTATTTTCTCTTTTGCTGATTTACTCAAGTATTGTACTGTATATTCTAATCATAGTGATAGCTCATGCATTACTTATAAGATTCCTGAAGAAGCCATATCTTGGTGAAACATGTACAGCTGAGGTTACTGCATATATGCTCAAGCAGCATGGATATTCTGTGTGATGGCTTAAAATTAACACTATAATGGTGTTGTTTTTAAAGTTTTGTAATTGAATAAAATTGTTCTTATACATAAAAATAGGATTTTTTTACTCACTGTAAAATCCTTTACTCTGTAATTCACCGACTAACACAGCTCCTCTCTTTAGACCATTGAGTTGTTACGCCACCTTTAGGACAGGACTAGGCATGACATGTTCACAAGATATATAAAAACCAGAACTTTCTAGTTCCGCCCAAGGGGCGGTCCCTTAGGTAATAACCCCACAGCCTGCCTTGCAGCTTCAGTATGTCAACAGGCAGTATCACGTAAAGAAAAATAGGAGGGGCGGGTGCTGTGCCAGTCGATGAATTACAGAGAAAGGGATTTTATGGTGAGAACAAAAAATTATATTTTCTCTTATATTCACCGACTGACACAGCTCCTCTCTTTAGACCACTGGGACGTCCCCAAGCAGTGCCAAAACGAGGGGTGGGAAAACAGCATAAAACTTCACCCACCATGGCATGTGAGAACTAGTATAAACTTTACCCACAAAAGCGACAGTGTGTGGGAATAACTAAACTTTTTTACCCACAAAAAAACAGGGTGCTCCTCAACAGAGAGGCACTACCCTCAAACCGCACCAGAATTGATGTAATGAATGCAACAGTGCATTTACTTAAAAGTACTACGTTTTTACCAAAAAAAAAAAAAGGGAAAATTGTATGTGCCGATCCCACGGACTACCAGCACGCCCAACGCATCTGCCCAAGGATCTCTTCTCCTGGACACGAATCTCGACACCTTCTGATTGAGACGGGAGGAGGCCAGAAGATCCACGGCTGGTGTGCCCCATCACAGGCCCAGTAGCCTGAACACCTCTGCATGCAACGCCCGTTCATCTGGGTCCAGCATCTGGCGACTTAGATAGTCCACCTGCCAGTTCTCCACTCCCAGAATGTAAATGGCCATCAGGGCCGGTACATATCGCTCTGCCAACTGAAGGATGTGAGCGACCTCCCTTGCGGCGGCCGAGCTTCTTGTTCCTCTTTGGTGATTGATGTACGCCACCGCCGTGGCGTTGTCTGACTGGATCCGGATCGATCACCCTCAAAGTCTTATTGACCATGTGGAGAGAACTGATTGCTCTCAGTTCGAGCAGACTGATCGGCAACCTGAATTCCTCCACCGACCAGAGGCCCTGGGTCGACTGAACTCCCAGTACTCCACCCCAGCCGGATAGGCTGGCGTCCGTTGTGATCACTGTCCACTTCAGAGGTTGAAACGACTTCCCGGACCCGAAGTGCCAGGGACCTCAGCCACCAGAGCAGGGAATCCCTGATTAACTGGCTCACCTGAATCTGCCAATCCAAGGACAACTGGGATTTGTCCCATTTTGTCAAAATCTCCTTCTACAGGACTCGGGTGTGAAACTGTGCATATGGTACTGCCTCGAAGGAGGCCACTATGAGTCCCAGGACTCGCATGCAGAAGCGTAGCGACAACCACCTGCGGTTCATCAACGGTTATACCACGGCTCAGAGTCTGCAGCTTGTCTGAAGTAAGAAACACTCTCACTTCCATAGAGTCCAGCAGTAAGCCTAGGTGCTTCAAACGCTGAGTCGGTACGATCACCGACTCTTTTAGGTTCAACAGTCACCTAAATTCCTGCAGGATCTGCATGGTGATCTTCACATACTCCTCTAACTCTGAGACGGAAGATGCTCTCAGGAGGAGATCATCTAGGTATCCCACAAACGCGATCCAAAACAGCCAATACCTTGGTAAAGACTCGGGGGGGCTGATGCCAAACCAAAAGGGAGAGACACAAACTGGTAGTGGGCTTCCCCAACTGCAAATCGCAGAAACTTCTGATGCCGAAGGCATATGGCTATGTGCAGGTACGCATTCTGGATGTCTAAGGACGCGAGGGAGTCCCCTTGATGGAGTGCAGTGAATACCGAGCGAACTGATTCCATTCTGAACCTCTGTACTTTCACAAAGTAATTGAGGGCTTTCAGGTCCAAGATTGGACGTACCCCTTCCTTTTTGGGGACTACAAACAGGTTTGAGTAGAACCCCTGGAAACGTTCCTGATTTCGGAACAGGTACTATCGCCCCGCGACTCAGCAGGTCCCTTACCACCCTGCTGAAGGGAAAGAATCTGTTTTTCGGCCAAGAGAGGAATTCTATCTTGTAGCCTGAGAAAATCAGATCGTAGACCCATTGGTCGAACAGCCGAGCGGCCCACCGGGCTGCAAGCTCCCGAAGGCAACCCCCTACCTGTGTTGCGAGTGGGGGCAAACCTTCATGCGGTAGCACTTTTGCTCGCAGGCTTGTTAGGCTTGCGTCCCTGGTACTTCAGAATTCGTCCTGTTGGGCTAAGGATGCTTGGTCAAAGCCCCGGGCGGACGAAAAAAAAACGGTTGTGAGCGGAGAAAGAGGGCCCTTGCCTACGGCGTGGCTCCTTAGCCTTCCTGGCCTGTGGGAGTAGTGTACTCTTACCACCTGTGGCATTTTTAATAATGTCATCCAATGAGGCACCAAAGAGCCGATTGCCAAGGAAGGGAAGATCCGTCAGGGCTTTTTTGGATGCTTTTGTGGCGCCAATGCTGACACTGAAGCCCTTAATAACAGAGGAAGGGTATCCAGGGCTGCATCACAAATGTACTTAAGGCCTTGCACTAGTTGGTCTGCTAGTTCCACGCCGACAGGAGAAGCCTGTTGCTCTCCCAATTCGCGGTGTAAAAGTTTTGCCCACTCGGTTAGTGTCTGAGACACAAGTGCGAATGCCAGCACTGGTCGCATGGTTGACCCCACAACCGTAAACAACGAACGAGCCACTGCCTTCCTGTCTGTGAGGTCCTTAAATGCAGGAGTCCCCTTTACCGGCATCATGGTTACTTTGTTTAACCACGACCGGAGGAGCCGACCACTTTTTGAGTAGGCTCTCCTCAAAGGGGTAACGCACCGCCATGTATTTGGGGACGGAAAAAGGTCAGTTGCGGTCGACCCCATTCAATGTAAATGAACTTGTCAAAATAAATCAGATACGGGAACACCTTAGGTGAACGGGCTGGCTTACGGGACCCAAAAGGGACCACTACATCAGCAGAGGGATCTGCTGGCTCATGAATCTTCAGGGTATCGTGCACAGCTGTGATAAGTGGTCCAACAAGCGCTTTGTCGTGCACGGATCCGGGCAGGGCCTCATCCTCACTGTCCGATCGGTCCTTGTCATCGGGGGCAGGGGGCGTTTTTTACCACCTTTGCGCCCACGCACTGCCTCCATCTTGGCAACAAACTAATTGAGGACCGCCGACAAAGCGCCCAGAGGCACTGCGCAGTCTGCAGGCGAACCGGTTGCAATTGCCTGGATTTCGGGGGAAGAAACACCAGTTTCTGAAGCCATGCTGACCCTACCCTGTCTGCCACCTGATGGGGACTTAGGACAGTGATGGTCCCACCCTCCTAACTGCTGCTGGCTGAGGGGTTCTTTCCCGCAGGACTCACCGCCCCGACTGGTTCTGCACTGTCCAGCTAGTAGTGCCTGTGTCCTTTGTCAGCTAGCAGGTGCATAAGAGACCACACTGCGCTGTGCAGAGCGCACTGAAACTGATCAAAAACGTGTTCAGGCTTCAAGAACATGGCCGCCGAGTGTCCAGTAGAAAGGACATAATCACAGGGAAAATGGCCGCCAAACTACAGGGAAGCATAATATAGAAGAGTATTCCTGCACCTAATGAGGGTATAGTTAGAAGGCGTACTGCTGCACGCACTGGGGGGAAATATCTGAACCCAAAAGAATCAAAAATCAAGAAAAGTAGTGGTGCGCTGTACTGGGACAGGTTAGGCCCGCCCCAAAAGACGATATATTATAGCAAGGGTTGGACTGTGAGTGCCGTGGCTAGACAATTATTAGAGTAAATAAATACAAAAATCAGAAAAAATTGGCATGACATGCAGTCCACTGCAAGAAAGAATATGAAGCATATATGTGTATTGGTCTAGCACACAATCTATTAGAAATAGTGGTTCGTCTCCGTGATTAAACAACTGTGACATTCATTTCAATATAGGTGCATAAATTGACATAAATCAGTTTAGTTTCATAGTTAGTAAGGTTGAATAAAGGCACCAGTCCATCCAGTTCAACCTGAGTGAGTGTCTACCACTATCCCTGTACATTGCACACTCACATTGGTCCCTACCCTCAAGGAGCCCACAATCTAAGGTCCCCATTCATATACTAGGGCCAATTTTGGACAGAAGCCAGAGGAAACCCACGCAGGCACAGGGAGAACATGTAAACTCCAGGCAGGTAGTGTCATGGTTGGGATCCGAACCAGCGACCCTTTTTATGGCTAGGTGAGAGTGCTAACCACTACACCACTGTGCCGCCCATTTATATATAGAAATAAAAAATGCAGAGAAAGCATAAAAATAGAGGTAAATCAAAATATCCTTCAATAGTGCCCTGATGAAGTCACGTGACCCGTGACGAAAACACAACGGGACGTTAGCTACCGGAAGTGACACACATCAAGCTCGCTGCTCGTTTATATAATACCCATTTTGAAGCTATGTTTGTGAGTATTCTGTTTTTTTTTTTATTTGAATAAAATGTACTTATCAAATCTACTACACCATGGGGCATCCTTCCTCTATATCTTTCTGATCCTATATACATACATCTGCTGAGGGACCCCCACTGCTGAACATCTCAGAGCTACCATTTAAAGGGGCCACACAGCGCAATAGGCAGGACAGAAACACCAGGATTTGGGGGCACCACAGCGGGACCTTAAAGGGAAAGACCATCAAGACCTATTTGTCACATGCGGTTACCTTACAGCAGTAAGGTAAGGGGACAGCCATAATCAGATCACACAGGATAACAAGGGATATACCTACTATCACCAGCATCACCATTTATTGTACTTTTTCACGATTATTTGCACTATGATATTCAAGCACTGGCACTTTATGCGATTTTTTGGAGCCAATTGCTACACTTTGCACGGTTTAATGGACATTTGAGATTCTGATTAATATCTTATTTTATAATGCTATAATATGATTGAGAAATTCACTTACCTGGATTGCATCTAAGCACTGGCACTTTATGCGATTTTTGCAGTTAATCACTATATTTTGCACTATTGAAGGATATTTTGATTTACCTCTATTTTCATGCTTTCTCTGCATTTTTTGTTTCTATATATAAACTGATTTATGTCAATTTATGCACCTATATTGAAATGAATGTCACAATTGCTTAATCATGGAGAGGAACCACTATTTCTAATAGATTGGGTGCTAGACCAATACACATATATACAGGGAAGCATGCTGCTCTTTGCCCCACCAAAGATGGCCGCCAAGCACTGTATACCAAGAGGGACAGTGAAACAAAACAGGCAGATAAATGGCGGTGAACAGCACTGCAGCGATCAACGGACACAGCCTCCAGAAACCTCCAGGGAGAGACCTACATACATCCAGGGCATCCAGCCTGCGCAGTTCCCCCCCCCCCCCCCCCCCCCCCATGAGAGCTCCCTGGAGAGCCCCTGTCTATGGCACACACATCTCTCAGAAGCCCATGCAGCATCCCCCACAGGAAAGAGGGGGGGAGAAAGGGACAGGGAGGGAAGAGAGGTAGGTGAGGGACCCCCGAATCGACCTCCCAGGGAATGCCCAGCTGTTCAGCCCCACCGAGACAGGGAGAGCTGTACTTGCCAGTCCTGCAGAGCTGGGAGACATTCCATCACAGACACACTCTCCGATCAGTACAGGGTGGCTGCTGGCCTGGCACACTGTGACACAGACATCAGTAGCCCGGTCATGTGTGTGCCCCAGAGCATTAACGCTCACCGACCGCCTCTGGAGCTGAGGCATGTCGTGGCCAACCCAGTGCGGAGCTCTGGCCTGCACATGCGCTTGCTGGCTAGGCTGGGGAAACTACAAGGATAAGAGTATCCAGCCTGTCACCCAGCTGGCTGTTGATAGCAGAACACATGATCTTTAATCTTGCTCAAAAAGCAAAGCTTCTGCAGAAAAAACATGGACCGATGGGCCTGCAGGGTTCCTAAGTCCTTCTCCTTCACTAGGCAGAAGAAAAAAAACTGAAGCTGCAAGGCAGGCTGTGGGGTTGTTACCTAAAGGACCGCCCCTCAGGTGGAACTAGAAAGTTCTGGTTTTTATATTACATGTTAACATGTCATGCCTAGTCCTCTCCTAAAGGTGGCGTAACAACCCAATGGTCTAACGAGAGGAGCTGTGTCAGTCGGTGAATATAAGAGAAAATGGTCTGTGAAGTAAGGATTTAGCACCTTTAAAGTCCCTGCTTTTGTAACTTTCTTCCAAACAGTTGCTCAAGGTTATAAGCAAGAGCTCCAGCTGATGGAGGACAGATGGAGTTGAGACCCAGGGTTCCTAGCCATGTTTTTGGAGTAGACATTTTATTTTCTTCTGCGCTGCCCAATCTCTAATTATTAAATCTAAGGACCCTTTCTCTAAGGAGACAGTTGGTTGCATTTGAACTGCACTCCAAGTGCATAGACTGCCCAAAATCAAGGTAATCCTATGTGCATAGCACAGTTCAAAAAAGTATGCTGTATTTTTCTGCACCACAAAAGCAGGTAACTTGCTTCAAAATGCACTGCATTTCACCTCTTTAAGTCAAGCCCAAAAATGTATATAAAAATTCACTGCAAATGTAGTGCTACACATAGCACAAAAACGCATGCAAAACGCATTGAACCGCATGTCAAATGCATGTAAACGTGCAGTCAAAAAACATGCAGTTATGTGCAGTTTCTGGTGTAAATGGGCCCCCAGAGACTGCAAATAACTGTTTTTGATTGCATATGTTTACATGCATTAGAAGCGCGCGACACGTGATTGAGGACATTTCGTTTGCGTTTTGTTCTGCATTTGCAGTGCATTTTTCTATGCTTTTTTGGGCTTGGTTTTCTTGGCTTTCTTGCAGTGCATTGCATTGCATTTGAAGCGCGTTCGCTGGATTTGGGTGCAGAAAAATGTAGCATGCTCTACTTTTTTTTTTATTGCTAAACTGCACTGCAATAATGTAAACTATGCCCATATGATTACCTTGATTTTGAACTGCACTCCAACTGCATAGACAGGCCAAAACCAAGGTAATCCTATGGGCATAGTTCACATCATTGTAGTGCAGTTCAGCGCAGTAAAAAAAAAAAAAAACAAGTAGATCATGCTGCATTTTTCTGCACTGCAAATGTAGGGAATCTGCTAAAACGTGCTTCAAACGCACTGCAAGTAAGGCAAGCCAAAAATGTATAAAAAAAATAAAAATGTACTGCAGACGCAGGGCAAAACACATTCAAGCGCGCTTCAAATGCATGCAAACATGCAGTCAAAAACGCACAGTTATGTGCAGTTTCTGGTGTGAATGGACCCTAAGCTAGTCTGCACTTAGTTGGAATACTACAACCAAAATAATCAAGCAATGTGTAATCGTGCAACACTAGTGCTACCCTAGTGCACGCTTATTCAAATAAAAAAAAAAATGTTTTTAAATAAAAATACATACACGGTACTGTGCAAAAGTTTTAGGTAGGTGTGAAAAAAATAGTAGTATAGGTAAAACTTTTTTTTTTTTCATTTTGGCTACAGTAAAGGAGGGTTATAACCATAGAAAAAGAAAAGAAAAAAAAACAGCTGTAACTGATTACGGATAAGTGTGAGCTAGAGTTTGGCCTCAATTTTTGTATTTAAATCTGCTAGCATGTCTTACACTCCCCTCTCCTCCAGACTGGACGATGTTGTGCAAATGTGTCCCCTGTGCTCATTCATCCAGAGTGGGGGCACCTTAACCACTTGCCAACCAGCACACGCCGATGTACATCGGCAGACTGGCACTGCCAGGCAAATGGGAGTACAGGTACGTCCCCTTTAAGAAGCGATGTCGCGAGCGGTCCGCAAAGTCATGCACCCACCGTGGTTTCTGTGACCGTGACCACGAGTCAAGCGGACTCTATGTCCACCAGGTGCCCACGATCGTGTCACAGAGTGGAAGATCGGGGAAGTGCTTATGTAAACAAAGCATTCCCCATTCTGCCTAGTGACAGGACAGTGATCTACTGCTCTTTGTGATCGAGCAGTGATCACTTTCCTCTGTGTTCAAGCTCAGCCCCCTCACAGTTAGAATCACTCCCGAGGACACACTTGACCCCTTCAATGCCCCCTAGTGGTTAACCTCTTCACTACCAGGGTCATTTACATGGTAATCAATGCATTTTTAATCGCACCGATCGCTGTATAAATGACAATGGTACCAAAAATGTGTCAAAAATGTTCGATGTGTCCACCAGAATGTGGCAGTCCCGAATAAATAAATAGAAGATCACCGTCATTACTAATAAAAAAAATAAAAATGTCATAAAACTATCCCCTACTTTCCCCAATCAATATACACTTATTGCGATTTTTTTTTTAACAAAAATATGTAGAATAATACATATCGGCCTAAACTGAGGAAAAAAATTTTTTTACATATTTTTGGGGGTTATTATAGAAAAAAGTAAAAAAAAAAAAACTTTGTTTAATAGCGCAAAAAAAAAAAACGCAGAGACGATCAAATACCACCAAAAGAAAGCTCTATTTGTGGGGAAAAAAAGGACATCAATTTTGTTTGGGTACAGTGTCGCTCAACTGCGCTATTGTCAGTTAAAGCAACGCAGTGCCGAATCGCAAAAAACGCTCTGGTCTTTGAGCAGCCAAATGGTCCGGGGCTGAAGTGGTTAAAGTGGGAAGTGTGTTACTAGTCAGATAACCTGGTGAAAAGAGGGGGGAAAAAAAGCATAAAAGAAAATTGCTGCAGCCACTACATCTTTTGATTAGTAAGCTGCAATATTTAAAAAGTTTTGTTTCAGGTTTAAAACTCCTTTCATTTTTAATAAATAAAAAAGCATTTTATGGAAAGCACTGCGTTTGCTTCCTGATTTGCCTACAACTGATCAAGGGAAGGAGACACCTGGAGGAGATGAGAAAAATCTGTGCTGAAATGTCTATTAGCCCTGGTTCACAATGATGCTACTTTGAAGTCGCGCTACTTCAAGGGAAGTGGGCGCAATTTCAAAGTAGCAAGGTCAGCGCGATTTCAGGTGCTACTGTCTATTGAAGTCGCACCTGAAATCGGCAAAAGTAGTGCAGGAACTACTTTTGCAAATCGGTGCAGTGCTGCAAAATCGACGTCGCACCAACTGGAACAGTGTCATTGCCTCCAATAGGCTGCGACTTGTCATGCGATTTGATCTCAAATCGCATGAAAACTCGCTCCAATGTGAACCTAGGCTTAGGCTGGGTTCCCACTGGTACGACACACGACAGTCGTGCGACTGTGGATCCGACTTTGCCCTAAAACTTGAAATCCGACATGCATCCGAATTCAATGAACAGGGATCTGACTTTGATCCCCGACAATACCAGGCACTGTGTCTGGTATGAATCTTTAGGGGGTACCCCATGCAAATAAAAAAATAAAAAAATAAAAAAAAACAGCATGGGTCTGCGGGCGGGGAGCTTATCTGAATCTGGAAGCCCCTAGATCCCGGCCCTCCCACCCTATGTGAATGAGTATAGGGTAAATTGTACCCCTACTCATTCACCTAAAAAAATAAATAAAAAAAAAAGGGTAAAAAATAAAAACGCAGTACACAGGTTTTTAAAGTAATATATTAAGGCTTCAGATTTCTTCTCCTCTCTCCGGGTCTTCTCCGCTGATGTCTTCAAGCCCTCTCCGATTCTTCTCCCTCTGTCCGCTGTCTTCTGCCTCTGCAGGGTCTTCTCCGCTGTCTTCTGGCTCTATTCTTCCAACATTAACTCAACGCTCTCTCCCGCTCTAATGCCAATATAAGTAGTGGTACACCACACATCCAGAATTAGAGGGGGGAGAGCATTGAGTCAACATTGGAAGAACAGAGGGAGAAGACAGTGGAGAATACCCAACAAAAGAAGAGCGGAAAAGGATAACAAAGAAGTCCCAGCAGAAGACAGTGGACAGAGGGAGAAGAACCAGAGAGGGCTAGAAGATATCAGCAGAGAAGACCTGGAGAGGGGAGAAGAAATTGGAAAGCGACGTCGGAGCTGCCTTAATAAATTACTTTCAAAAATACGATTTTTAAAACTGCTTACCTGTAAAATCCTTTTCTTGGAGTACATCATAGGACACAGAGCCTTAAGTATTTACTTGGGTTATAGCTACCTTCAGGTGTTGACACTGGCACATCCAATACAGGAAGTTTACTCCCCTATATAACCCCTCCTCCTTCCAGGAGTACCTTAGTTTTTGTAGCCAAGCAATATACTTACACCCCATAAAAAGAGGGGCGGGACCTCTGTGTCCTATGATCTAGACCTTGAGGACTTATACTGTTGCCTGCAGCACACTGCGTCCGAAGGCGATATCCTCATTCCTTCTTACATCCATTTGATACAATTTTGTGAATGTATGGACCGAAGACCAAGTTGCGGCCTTTCAGCTCTGAGCAAAGGAGGCCTGGTGACGCACTGCCCAAGAAGCACTAACCGCTCTGCTAGAGTGCGCCTTAACTTGAATAGGGGGAATCTTACCCCTTAAATCATAAGTTTGAGTCAGAATCCACTTAGCAACAGTGGATTTCGACGCTGCTTGTCCTTTTTTAGGACCCTTTGGCAGAATAAATAAGACATCAGTCTTACGAATCTGAGCAGTTTTCTTTAAATAGATTTTCGCTGCTCTCACTCATCAAGACAATGTAATGACTTTTCTTCCCTGGAACATGGTTTTGGGAAAAACAATGGCAGGACAATATCTTCATTCAGATGAAAGCCTGAAACCACTTTTGGCAACAAGCCTGGACGAGGGTGTAACACCACTCTTTCCTCATTATCAATCAAATATGGCTCTTTACATGAAAGAGCAGACAATTCTGAAACCCTCCTTGCTGAGGATATAGAAACCAAAAATATCAGCTTCTTAGTCAGAAGGACTAAGGGAATATGCTGCAATGGTTCAAATGGCTGTTTTTGTAACACTGACAAAACTAAATTCAAGTCCCAAGGGGTTAAAGGTGATTTAACTGGCAGATTAATCCGCATCACCCTTTGTATAAAACCCCAGACTAAAGAATGCGTAGCAAGCGGTCTTTGAAATAAAACCGATAAGGCTCAGACTTGGCCCTTAATAGTACTTAGGGCCAACTTAATCTCTACGCCCAATTATAGAAAGGCAAGAATTCTGCCTGTAATATATCTCCGAGGGTGCCAACCCTTGGATTCACACCAGGAAACGTAAGCTTACCAAACTCTATAATATATAGCTCTGGAAACTGGTTTCCTTGCATTCATTAAAGTTGAGAAAACTGCCCTGGAAAGCCCACGCTTCTTCAGAATGTGGGTTTCAATAGCCAAGCCTTTAAATTTAGTGTTGGTAGGGGAGGATGGAATATCGGCCCCTGCGAGAGCAGGTCTGGCCTTAGTGGGTAAGGCCAAGGACCCTCCACTGCCATTTTTACGACCTCTGCATACCATGACCTTCTGGGCCATGCTGGTGCTACCAGAATTACCAGCTTTCTTTCCAGCTTGATCCTGCAAAGAAGTCGAGGCAGCAACTGAACCTGGGGAAAAGCGTAGATCAGTGATAACTGATCCCACTGGGTTACCAGCGCATCTGTTCTGTATGCGAGTGGATCCCTCGTTCTGGACACAACGTTGACTAACTTCATGTTGAATCTGCACGTTAGAAGATCTATGTCCGGAGTCCTCCATCTTTGGCAAACCGCCCAAAACACTTCGGGGTGAAGAGACCATTCCCCTGGAAATAACTGCTGGCGCCTTAGATAGCCCACCTGCCAATTTTCTATGAAAATGAAATTAAATGAACACTGCCGATAGGGATGGGACATGCCTTTCTGACCAAGTTAGGATATAGTTCACCTTTCTCTGAGCTAAGAGACCCTTTGGTGATTGATATAGGCCACAGCCGTGGCATTGTCAAATTGAATTCAGAGTGGACAATTCTTTAACCTGGAGGTCCAGGTTTTCAGAGCCAGACACACTGCCCGAATATCTAGGACAGTGATGGCGAACCTTGGCACCCCAGATGTTTTGGAACTACATTTCCCATGATGCTCATGCACTCTGCAGTATAGTTTAGCATGATGGGAAATGTAGTTCTAAAACATCTGGGGTGCCAAGGTTCGCCATCACTGCTCTAGGATGTCGATGGGAAGGGCTCTTTCAAGTTTTGACCGATGTCCCCGGACAGTCGTCTCCTCTAGTACCGCTCCCCAGCCTGAGAGGCTGGCATCTGTCCTCACTACTTTCCAGATTATTGGTCTGAAGGATTTACCCTTCAGCAAATTCTGGCTTTGTAACCACCAACTGAGGCTTTGAGACACTCTTGGGGACAGTCGCATTGGCAAGTCCAAAGCTTGGATCGTCTTGTTCCAAGACTCCTTCGAGCTACCATCTTTCCTAACAACCTCATGCAAAGGCGAATTGAAGGATTTGCCTTTGGCCTGACCATCCGTACCAGCTCCCGACGGCAAGAACACCCTTTTCTGGGCTGTATCTATGATCAGGCATAAGTAATCCAGCCTTCTTACTGGTTTTAAGGAAGACTTCTGTACGTTGAGGAGCCACCTGAGAATTTCCAGGTAACTGGTTGTAATGCGTAGACTATGCTTTAAGCGAGTCACTAACTGGTCTATTAACAATAGATTGTCTATGTACGCCAACACTATTCTACCATGTGCCCTCACAACTTGGCTAGAGGTGGAGCCAGTATTTTTGTGAATACCCGCAGTGCTGTGGCTAGCCAAAAGGGTAAGGCTGCAAACTGAAAGTGCCGTTGTTCCACTTCGAATCGCAGTAAACTTTGGTGAGCGGGAAATATAGGGCCATGCAGATATGCGTCCCTGATGTCGATGGACGCCAGAAGTTCTCCGCCTTGTAGGATGGAGACCACTGACCTGATCGACTCCATTCGAAATGAGCGAATTTTTAGGAAACAATTTCGATTTTTTAGATCCAGAATGGGCCTGACATCTCCATTCGGTTTTGGTACCGTAAACAGGTTTGACTAGAAACCTAAACTGTGTTCTTCGGTGGGGATCTGTATGACTACCCCTTGAGTCAATCAGTATAATATTTGAAACAGGGATTGTCTTTTCCCTGGATCCTTGGGAACGTTTGATCTCAGAAAGTGAGATGGTGGAAACTCCCGAAACTCTAGTTTGTGTCCTAGAGTCACTGTGGAGAGAGCCCATCTGTCCTGAGTTTCCCTCTGCCAGACTTCTGCAAAATGCAAAAGTCTCCCCCCCCCCCCCACCTTGGTGAGGGGAGATGCCACTTCATGAAGAGGTCTTAGTATTCTGCTTTGTAGTTTTGCGGCTCCAGGTCTCAATACCTCATCCTGTCCCCACTAATCCCCTGGTAAAGGGTTTGGAGTGCAAGAGAGGGATCTGGCACACTTCTTATCCCCTTTAATGGAGGATGCGATTAAAGCCGCTAATCTTCCTTCTAAGCCCTGTAGGGCAGAGGAAACTGCATCTTCACTCACGTATACAGGGGCTGAAGTGTGAGAAGCAGTTGCACCACGAATTGCTTCCAATAACTCACTCTGGCCCTGCCATGTCAGGTATCTCCGGAGAGGATGACAATGTGGAGGCATGACTGGAGTTCCCAGCGCCTGGGGGTGGTTTTGGTGCCTTTTGTAGTAAGCTTTGAAGCCATAGTGCAAAGCACAAAAAACAGAGGCACTCTAAGAACTTTTCAATTTACTTGAACAAATGGTAGGAAAAAAAACAGAAGCAGCATAGAAAGATCTAGTGCTAAATAATAAGTAATTTTCCTATGCTGTAAATGCCTGCATAAACCCCTCACGTCCACCAGCGCTTCTGTGTCCTGCTGCAGCCTTGCTTCAGCTGCTCTGATGGACAAGGTCTGTTTGCAGAGCATCAGCTTTAAGCTTTTTCAGGTGTGAGCCCGATTGTCTGTGCGCCATGTTGTATGGACGCTTAGCCCGCACACGGCGCCGACTGCTTAAGCAACTCCCACTTCCCTGCCCTCTGCCTGTGACGGCTTTGTTTGAACAGCCATCAGAGGAGAGGAGACTGCAGCCGCTCTGTGGCGTGTCTCTAACACAACTGAAATGGAAAGTAACTGTTTCTTGCCTCAGAGAGGAGGCAGGCGGGTGGCAAGAGAGGGGGTTACACATTATCAGCTTTATGTTTCACACAACATGTATCCTCATCCACTCAGTCTGCCCGTTTAAGGAGAGCAGAAACCCCCCTCCAGCTTCTTTGAGACACGCGCTGTTTAAGCACAGATTTAAACAGGGCTATACACTATTCCTCCCTCTAGAGGAGTTTTTAAGGCATTACAATACAATTAAAAAGGGAAGTCATAGCTGGACTTTGCAGTTCCTATGCTTTGCTCTTACCTTTTCTTCGCTGCAGGAAACTGCTGTAAACAGACAGATACAAACTTCACCCATCACAGTGGGCAGCGTGGTTAAACCTTCAAAGACTTGGGCCCTATTAATAGGGGTTCCACTCCTTTGGACCATGTATAGCACCACTCAGCACATCTTTAGGTAATGTAGCAAGACCACAAAGAGTCCTGGTTCCTAGGGTACAGCCCTCAAAGAGGAGCATTACATGCAAAACCTTGTTCTTGTATGCGAGTATCAGGAAAGGTTCCACCCGCTGATGAAACGGTCTGACATTTGGCGTGCAGCACTGTGGTCCACCAGCAGGTGTCTCCTGGCAGTCTGGAACTGCCTGAGGAGCCTTCCACTGTTAGTAGTATTATATGATCCTTGGGCCGCAGTACTGTCATCCACCTGGCAGTGTGGGGCCGACATCATCTCCTGCAATTAGGCATCACCTGAGTAATTGCAGGTGGTGTGTATAAGTACCTGGTAGACACACTGATGCCTAGTCTTGGTATCTTCCTTGCACCCTGAACCTCTGCATATGCACCCTGGACCCTGAGCCTTGTACCTGACCTGTCCCTCCTATGATCCATCCATCCTCTCTTTGTCCTGTTTGTCTTCCTTCCCCAGCTGCTGACCCCCCCATTGTCGACCCTGGTCTGGCCCCGTTTATGATTCTGGTATTCCCCTTTACTTGTATATATTTGTCTGTTATTTGTGGGTTTCTGTTGGTGGTTGTTTGGTTGCACATTGTCGTATATTGGAGGTGGTTGTATTTATTCACTTATCTTAATAAATTATATATTTTCACCTTATCTGCGTTTGTTTCTCTGTTGCTGTTCACACAGCTCTGGTCACACCTGATACGTGACAATATACCAAAGCCATTTGTGACCAGAAGTGGCTGCACAGAGGAGCCATCAGGGTTCTGTTTACTTCAGGTGAAATGAATTTGGATATTATAAATTACTATGCTCTGCTGGTGTCAGAGTGCTGAATATCTCCGCCAGACACTTAAGGAGTGGATGAGTGACCAGTTGTTTGAAATCATGTGTTTAGGTCACTCTCTGGTGGATCAGGGTTGTTTGCCGTTTGGGGATGTGCAGCCTTTCATTCACATATGTAGAGAGCTGGCCCTGCCCAGTATTCCCAAAGGCTGTGATGACTTTTCTCCACCTTTTAATATCAATCAAGTTGTATACCTGGTATGGCTTTTGAAGAATGATCCCAGCTTGCTCACAACAAATGATAGAGTGCATTGAGTCTGTTCAGTCCCTGGTCAGACACGCAGAATGTAAATTACAGTTTGTGCAACCATTACTCTTAGCATGGTCTGATAAGCTACAATCAGCCCCAGCCAACCCACAACTAACCACTTCTGCCACCAGACACCTGCCAGCCCAAATCATTTTCCCCTTCACCCATGGCAACTTCAGTTGCAGCTCAGTACACCCTGCTTCCCAACAAATATCAATACCCAGTTTCTACTCCCTGCACCTATCCTGCCTTTAACCCACCTGACTCTTCTCGACTGCCTGCAATCCCTCAAGAACTTCCCCCACCTACTGTAACCCTCTTCCGTGCCTTATTCTAACCCTCCTCTCCAGTCTGCTTCATTCCCTACCTACAGTTACCTATAGGACTCCAGTAGCTAAACCTAAAAAGAGATTGAAGTTCTTTCCTACCCATTTGATCCTGCCAATAACCCAACCTGCCTCTGCACCAGCTAATCTACTACAGCCTGACGTCCCGGTGCCTGCTACCCAGCCTGACGTCCCGGTGCCTGCTACCCAGCCCGATGTTTCAGTACCTACTGACCGATCTGATGACCTTGTGTCCATGTTCCAGCCTGAAGTTGCGCTGCCAGTGTTCCAGTCTGATGTCCTGGTACCTGCCTTCCAGCCTGATGTCCTGGTACCTGCTGCCCAGCCCGACGTGCCACTGTCTGCTGCCCAGCCCGACGTGCCACTGTCTGCTGCCCAGCCCGACGTGCCACTGTCTGCTGCCCAGCCCGACGTGCCACTGTCTGCTGCCCAGCCCGACGTGCCACTGTCTGCTGTCCATCTTGATGTACCCACAGGCTGCTGCCCAGCTCGATGACCCGCAGCCTGCTGCCCAGCTCGATGACCCGCAGCCTGCTGCCCAGCTCGATGACCCGCAGCCTGCTGCCCAGCTCGATGACCCGCAGCCTGCTGCCCAGCTCGATGACCCGCAGCCTGCTGCCCAGCTCGATGACCCGGAGTCTGTTGTCTGCCTTGATGTGCCCACTGTCTGGCTGGATGTAACTCCATCCATTGTCCGGCTTGATATCATGGACTTTTCTCAGCAACAGCTAGTTGGAGCGTCTGGAGGCCGCTCCTTTGAGGGGAGGGGGTACTGTCAGGAAAGGTTCCACCCGCTGGTGATACTGTGACATTTGGTGTGCAGTACTGTGGTCCACCAGCAGGTGTCTTCTGGCAGTCTGGAACTGCCTGGGGAGCCTTCCCCTGTTAGTAGTATTATATGATCCTTGGGCCGCAGTACTGACGTCCATCAGCGGGTGGTTCCTGGCAGTGTGGGGCCAACATCATCTTCTGCAATTAGGCATCACCTGAGTAATTGCAGGAGCTGTGTGTATAAGTACCCGGCAGACACACTGATGCCTTGTCTTGGTATCTTCCTTGCGCACTGACCCTGTGAAGCTCTGCATCTGCTCCTGATCCTGCTCCTGTCTGTTACCTGAAACCCTAGACCCTGAGCCTTGTACCTGACCTGTTCCTCCTATGATCCATCCATCCTCTCCTTGTTGTTCGTCTTCCTTCCCCAGCTGCTGACCCCCCGTTGTCGACCCTGGCCTGGCCCCGTTTATGATTCTGGTATTCCCCTTTACTTGTATATATTTGTCTGTTATTATTTGTGGGTTTCTGTTGGTGGTTGTTTGGTTGCACATTGTCGTATATTGGAGGTGGTTGTATTTATTCACTTATTTTAATGATTTATATATTTTCACCTTATCTGCGTTTGTTCCTCTGTTGCTGTCCACACAGCTCTGGTCACACCTGATATGTGACAGCGAGGCTCGGATACCATCCTGGAGCCGCAGTGGCGGGATGGATCTAGTTGTTGGAGGCTTTTTAAATCCAGCATGGATCCCTCCTGGAGCTCCACAGAGCACATCTTCACTCATGGCAACACCTTTAGACACTGGCGAAAAAACTGAGGTACTCCTGGAAGGAGAGTCAACTTCCTGTATTGGGTGTGCCAGTGTCAACACCTGAAGGTAGCTATAACCCACTAAGTAAATACTTAAGGCAGGGCTCGACAAAACCCGGGCGCCAGGTCGCATTTGCGACTAGAATTAGCGACCTGGCGCCTGGGGCAGCACAGCTGGGGGTATCCTGTCTCTGTGGACCCCCCCCCCCCCCCCCGATCGTGTCGGGCCGCGCCGCCGGTAATTGAGCCCCCGGCTTTGAGGCCTTCTGTGATCCTATGGTTCCTTCTGGAATCTGGCGCCCTCTTGTGGTGGCCGTTGGAATTACAACCAGCAATGCTAATAGAGCTATCTCCTTCCCTAAACATTATAGTGTGTGTGTGTGTGTGTGTGTGTGTGTGTGTGTGTGTGTGTGTGTGTGTGTGTGTGTGTGTGTGTGTGTGTGTGTGTGTGTGTGTGTGTGTGTGTGTGTGTGTGTGTGTGTGTGTATTATTATTTATATTATTTTTTTTTTATTCTAACACCCTAGAGAGTAAAATGGTGGTCATTGCAACACTGTCACACCATATTTGCACAGCGGACTTACAAGCGCCCTTTTTTTTGGGGGGAATAATAATTTATTTAATAAAAAAAAAACAAGACAACAGTAAAGTTAGCCCAATTTTTTTTTTATATGGTGAAAGATAATGTTACGCCAAGTAAATCAATACCCAACATGTCATGCTTCAAAATTGCGCCCGCTCATGGAATGGCGACAAACTTTTACCCTTTAAAATCTCCATAGGCGACGTTTAAAAAATTCTACAGGTTGCACGTTTTGAGTTGCACAGAGAAGGTCTAGGGCTAGAATTATTGCTCTCACTCTACCGATCACGGCGATACCTCACATGTATGGTTTAAACATCGCTTTCATATATGCGTTCGCTTCTGCACGCAAGCTTGGCGGGACAGGGCGCATTTAAATATATATTTTTTCTTATTTTAACTTTTTATTTTTTTTCACCGTTTTAAAAAAAAGTGTGTCACTTTTATTCCTATTACAAGGAATGTAAAAATCCCTTGTAATAGAAAAAAGCATGACAGGTCCTCTTATATATGAGATCTGGGGTCAGAGAGACCTCACATCTCATATTTACACTAAAATGCAATAAAAAAACAAAAAGCGTAATTTGAAAAAAATAAAACAAATAAAATGTCCCTCTAAGAGCTATGGGCAATGACTTGGAGACAGGTGGGGGGCTGGGGGCTATCTTCCCCTCACTCGTCTCCATGTCAGGCCAGGGACAGGTCCAGATCGCCGTCACGGACCTGGCTCCTAACTTTTTTAGCTGGCTCCTAGATTCCAAGCAAATTTGTCAACCCCTGACTTAAGGCTCTGTGTCCTATGATGTACGATAAAGAAACATGTGTACTGTGTTATATTTTTGACACTTTTTTTTATTTTTTTTGGGTGAATGGGTAGGGGTACAACCCCAAACTTACTCACATAGGGTGGGGGGGCAGTAATATGGCTGAACCAGAGTGACTCCATCTTTGTAAGTTCATATAGGATTAACCTGGTTACTAGCTGGCTTAGATTCTGTATCTGCAGACTGTAGCAGTTTTTCTGTAAACATGCACATAAGGAAATATAGCTTGCATAGGCAGTCTCGTCTAAATAAAGAGATTGTGTCACAATATGTCTGGGCCACATATCCCATGACTGTGATTCAGAAGCAGATGACATGAGTAATGATATGTAATATGTAATGATGGTGTGTAGTGTACGCCTACGTATTAACCACACCCATGTTCTATGCAATGATTGGCTGATAAGGGTGCATATAACGTGCAGCCCCTCCCACAATAAATTAGACAACTCCTGGACTTTGGTCGTGACTCGTCTCTTATTGTCTTTGTCAGGATGTTTGTCTCCTAATGCTGCAGCATTAGTATAAAGGGTTTCGTGAGTATTGTAATTGCGTTAGTTACATCTAGCTGGTCTTTGTCAGGTATTTAGAAATACCATTTTAATCACAACACTCCTGGAAGAAGGAGAGGTTATATAGGGGAGTCAACTTCCTGTATTGGGTGTGCCAGTGTCAACACCTGAAGGTAGCTATAACACACTAAGTAAATACTTAAGGCTCTGTGTCCTATGATGTACGATAAAGAAACATGTGTACTGTGTTATATTTTTGACACTTTTTTTTTTTTTTTGGGTGAATGGTTAGGGGTACAACCCCAAACTTACTCACATAGGGTGGGGGGGCAGGATCTAGGGGCTCCCCTTGTTAAAGCGGGCTTCCAGATCCTGATAAGCCCCATGCCCACAGACTCCGAAAACCAACGGCCAGGGTTGTCAGGAAGAGGCCCTAGTCTTCATCAACATGGGGACAAGGTGCTTTGGAGTGGGGGACGCAGGGACCCCCTGCCCCAAAGCACCCACCCCCCCCCCCATGTTGAGGGCATGCAGCCTGGTGGGGGGGGGGGGGCCATCACCCCCACCCTCTTTCCTGACCTGCCAGGCTGTGTGCTTAGATAAGGGTCTGGTATGGATTTTGGGACGGACCCCCGCGCAGTTTTTTCGGCGTGAGGAATCCCCTTAAAATCCATACCAGACTGAAGGGCCTGGTATGCTCTTGGAGGGTGAACAAATGCTGTTATTTTTTTTATTTGGCGTGGAGTTCCCCTTCAAGATCATCAGAGCACAAGTCGCATGTTAAAGTCAAGTCAATTAAGACGGCGATCCGACTAGTAATATTCAATGGGCTGAAGTAGGATCAAAGTCAGTCCAAAGTAGTGCAGAGAGCATTTTCAAAGTTGGACCAACTTATGTCAGACTAGTTAAGATGGCTCTCATAGGGAAACATTGATTTTCACACGTCATGCGATATGAGAAGTTAAGATGAGAGTACATCTTCAATGTAGGGAGATTGGCTGTAAGTCAGGGTGGCGTTTACTCAAAGATTTCATTGGGGAGGAACATATTGATGAATAATGTTTTGAGTGAAACAGTTGGATGGACTCAAATATTTTCCAATATCTGTATCACAAAAAAAGGACTAGATAATGTTGTAAAATAATTCAACTTAGGGCGGAGTATTAACACAATAGTCTGATATAGGGTTTGACAAATTTGCTTTGAATCTAGGATAGTAAAAGATAGGAGCCAGTTTTTTTTAACCAATAAAGCTTTCTTTTCTGTTCAGAGTATAAAATAAAAGCTATTACTTATACTTACCACTGCCAGTGCCATGAGGCGAGCAATTCTAATTAATGGCTTTATTTAAAAATCAGACAGCTGTCTTATTGAGTTACAATGAGTTACAATTATTCTCAAGTTACAATGCTACTGAATGAGACAGCTTTCCCCCCCAAAAAATTGGGCTAACTTTACTTTTAAATTCATGAAAGTGTATTTTTTCCAAAAACACTGTTTGAAAGACCGCTGCGCAAGTAAAATATAGCACCGACCACCATTTTATTCTCAAGGGTCTCTGCTGAATATAAATAGGACGCAATTTCTAGTCACCATGGCTACCTAGCGCTTTGAATTTGTGGAGCTCAGGTCTAATAGACAAGTAAGGCTGCAATAGCAGGACAGCAAAAGAAAATAGTGCCCTGACAGAGGCTGCTAACCCCACTGGGTCCCTTAAAACAGGGACATCCTTAGCAGGAATCATTAAAGGTGTTCAAAAGCCTTAAGGTTTTTTTTTACCTTAATGCAGCCTATGCATTAAGGTGAAAAACCTTCTGTGATACAAACTCCTTTTTTTTTTTTACCTAAGCCCATCCGATCTAGCGATATGCATGAGCGCAGTGGCTCCCATCACTGTCTCTCTCCTCGCTAGACAGATTGATGGCAGCTGCAGCTATTGGCCTGTGACACGGCAGCAGGGGGTGAGGCCAAGTCCTGCTGTCTGTGTCAATGGACACAGAGGCAGGTCTTGAGTGACCCTATGGAAAGCGGCTTTCCATGGAGGCACCTGATGAAGAGGAAGGGCCTGCCCCAAAAGAAGGGGGCTGTTCTGTGCAAAAGCATTGCACAGAGCAGATAAGTATATATTTGTTATTTTAATATTTAAAAAAATAAATAAATAAAAAACCTTTACAACCACTTTAAGGTCTTGTTAAAATATAATTCCAAACTTACTTCCTCACCTTTCCCAATATCTATGCTTGCCAACCTATAAAAAAAAAAAAAAAAAACAACTGTGTACTTACCTGTGTTTATGCTGCTCCAGTCTGGTCACCTAATCGCCCCCTTGTCAGTCAGCACATGGTTGCAAGGAATAGGAGAGAGTGCTCGACAATGAGTGATGAACCTTAGGGTCTCTGCTAAAAAAAAACATATATAATGTTTGGGGGTTTTGAGTAATTTTCTAGCAAAAGAAAAAATTATGATTTTTACATGTAGGAGAGAAGTGTCAGAATTGGCCTGGGTGGCAAGTGGTTGTAAAGTCTCAAGGTTTTTCAACTTAATGCAAAAAACATTTTTGCTGGGGGGCGTGGCCTGGACCGGCATGGTGTGAGGAGTGTTGAACGATAGCTCCGCTTGCCATGCAGCCGTTTTTGACTATCCTGGGGCTAATGCTGCCTGCTAACCACCGCATCTCGGGTCACATATCACCCTATTCCTGCAGGGACCATGTCACTGCCGAAAACGAAGCCAGGCGCCTCCGCAAAGCTGGCTAAATATCGGCACATGGAGAAGGAGATCGAGGAAGAAAATGGCGCCGGATCCACTCCCACTGCAGACCTAGATGCCAGGGTGCTGGAGGCCATATCTGACTAAAAAAAGATTGAGGAGGTGAAAATAGACATTTACCTGCTCCGCCAAGATCTGCAGAAACTCAGAGAGTGAGTCACGGAGACCCACATCAGCCACGTGGAGGACGAGGTGCCGCCATTGAGTTGCCATGGAGAGTCTCCAACATCAACCCATCTCCATCATGGCTAAGCAGGACGACATGGAAAACCGCCTTAGGAGATGCAACCTGCACTTCGCTGGCCTGCCTGAGGGTGAAGAGGGATCTGACACCACCCCCCCACCCCCCCACCTCGTTCCCGGAGAAATTACTCATCACCTCGTTTGGCCAGGCGGAATTTTCTATGTCTTTTGTGGTGGAAAGGGCTCACAGGCTGGCTGCCAAACCTCCCCCTCAGGGAGCACCACCTTGGACATTTATTGCCAAGATGCTGAACTACCGCGACGCTGTCCTCTGCCTCACCAGGTTGAAGGGCAACATCCTCTACGAGAATGGCGAAATCAGGGTCTTCCCGGACTTCTCGCCAGAGGTCCAGAAGAATAGAGCCTTCTTTAATGAGGCCAAACGCCAACTGAGGACCAGCCACTACTCCTATGCCATGCTCTTCCCAGTCAGGCCGGGGAGGACAGGCCGCATTTCTTTGACACGCTGGAGGCCATCTTTGCATGGATGGAGAATAGAGCGGCTCCTGCCCGTGAGCCCACCTGAGGCTACGGCTGAAGATTGACGGGACATTCGCAGCCTACATTATGGGGGCTGACGCTGGACTATCCTATCCAGACTCGCTGTGGAACTTGGGCCGGCTCCCTCTCCAGGTACTGTGCTTTCGCCCCTTCTCCAGATCACCCCATGTTTTGCTCTCCCCACATCATCCCCTCTGCAGAAGCCATTTTCTTACTCATCTCTCCCGCCTGTGGCTCTACCCCGTATATATGCTGTTCTCCCTCACTACCCATTTGCCCCCCTCCCGCTGCCCCTCCAATGTCTCCTGTTAACTCATCTGAACTGTAGCCCCACACTACTAACTGTCATGGCAAGTTGCAGCCCGTCAGGACGCCTGGGACATGTACTCAACCAATCTTATCATGCCATGTTCCCCGCGCAGTTTATCCTGGAAACCTAAACCCGGGAGTCTCACTCCTTGTACTGCTGCTTGCTCTGCAGAGAATACTCGCCGCCCCCCCCCCCCCCCCAGCTACGTGGGTCCGCGAGGGCCTTGTTATGTTCAATATTGAATTCACCGTTTGCTTTAATGTGCAAGAAAAGTTTCCCTGGTCTGTTGTAGCCATTTTTTGCTTGCTGCACTGCCAGGCCAGCCAACCCAGAGTGTTAATACAGTTTTACTTTACGTTCTCTGTTTGGTTTAATGTTTTAATTATGTATTTTATGCTGAAGAGTATTGGTGTTCATTTGAAAATTTGGGTGATCTATATTACACTGAACTATCATATGCTGGTACACTGCTGGGAACCCTGTGGCTTACGCTACGATCTTACCCCCTGGTCACCATGGGCTCTGGGGGTGGTGTCATGGCCCCCCCCCCCCATTATTGGGACGTTCCGTGGCGGCTGCGCACGAGCTATGGGGAACGGGCATGCTGTTATATATATCTGGTTGTTATGCCCAACGTGAAATGTATCACATGGAATGTGAGGGGGGATTATAGCTAGACCAAAGCGTTACCTGAAGGAGGACACCCCTCCGAAACAGGTTGTCGTGGTAGCCGTTGTTTATGCCTTTTCAGCAGTCAGCACGTTTGCAGTTTAATCCTCCCCCTGGCCGCGGGTGACGTCACGCACAGCCGGCTGATACGTGTTAGTGTGTGGGCAGTGTGCGGTAGTGAATAGCGTTCTTCTAACCTCGCTGTAAGCCACTGTAAGAACTTACAAAACCCGGAGAGGAGTCTGCCGTGGAAACTTTGATGTCATGCATACACCGGCAATCTGTGTGTGCAATTCCTACTTTTTAATTTATTGACTTTTTAATAAACGGTAATACACTAGGGCTGGCGTGCTCTCCCTCTTGTCTTATACTCTATATTTCCAACTCATACTAACACTCAAGAAACCCTGGGTGGGATGGTTTTACCAGGCCCTGTACACTACTAACTCTAGGGGGGTTGCTATAATGGTGGCCAAAAAGACACAATTCACTTTATTATTGCTCAAATC
This sequence comes from Lithobates pipiens, assembly GCF_037356315.1. Lineage (NCBI taxonomy): Eukaryota > Metazoa > Chordata > Amphibia > Anura > Ranidae > Lithobates > Lithobates pipiens. Next base: position 171,684,954 of record NW_027507764.1, read on the forward strand.
TGATTCTCAGGGCAGGTTTTTATTTCTGCATGCTAAGGTAAATGACCTGGAAGTGCTGACAATGACGATTTATATACCCCCTCCCTTCCAAATAGCAGTTCTGACTGAAGGGTTGGCATTTATGTCTCAGCACCTTACTGTTCCCGCAATATGGCTAGGGGACCTTAATAATATAGCCAATAGAGACCTGGACAGACTAACGACAACTCCCTCTGACACCCCTACCCACCCACACACTAGATTTGGTAAACTCCTCATTGACCTTGCTCTAGTAAACACGTGGAGGCATCGCTACCCTTTGGATAGGAAGTTCTCATGTTTCTCCACAACGCACAACACCATGTCACGTATAGACCTCAATTTCTCAAACTCTCCTTCCCAACATGGGCAATGTTGGCTTTAATCCTCGTATTCTGTCTGACCATGCCTCCTACTGGATCGAGCTTCGACTCGATACAACCCTTATGTCTTATACCTGGAAACTTAACCCCTTTTGGTTGAAGGTGGTTCCGGATTTATATGACACTAGCAATGAATGGGAGTTCTACTTCCAGACCAATAAAGACACCGCGCCATTCGAGATGGTCTGGGACTCTTTCAAGAACCATGCTTGTATGTACCCGTCCCAACATATCTCTAGATATCGAAAAACGTCATCTCACGTGGTCAGGCAGGCAGATCATTAGCGACCGCGGAGCGTGAGTTTACCAACAACCCCTCCCCCTCCACTGCAGACCAGTTGAAACTACAGTCAAGGGTGGTGAATAGTCTTCATTTTGAAAAAGCAGAAAGGAAGATATTTTATAACAAACAGAGGTCATGAGTGCGGAGAGCGAGCGGGACGCCTCTTGGCCTATTTGGCCCATTTGGACCACAAGCCTCCAACAGTTTCTGTGTCACGCACTTCTGGTGGGGCTCTGCTTACTGACCCTGGGGAAGTAGCTGGGGAGTTCCGATCATTCTTCGTATCTCTATACTCTGCTGTCAACAACTCTGGGGAGGAGATTGCTACACGGTATAGACTTGCTCACGCTCACACATTCCCAGGTTGAACTGCTAGAGGCCCCTGTTACTGAGGATGAGATAGTGAAAGCAAAGTCCCTGCTCAACCCATCTAAATCGCCTGGCTCAGACGGTCTACCCCTCGAATTTTACACAACTTATGTTGAAGCCCCTAAACTTCATGAATTATTCTCACACATATTCAAATCTGGATCCCTACCCCCTTCTATGAGTGAAGCCTACATTTTACTTATTCCCAAACCTGGTAAAGACCTAGAACTCCCCGAATCATACCGCCCAATATCCCTGCTCCAACTTGACATTAAGATCCTGGCCAAGGTTCTGGCGATAAGTCTGAATGCTGCGATTCTCACATTAATTCATCCAGACCAAACAAGGTTCATGTCAGCTAAAAACACGGCTTACAATTTACGAAGGCTTCGTATGAATATACAGGCTAGACACTACCAGATGGGATCCAGAGCTGTGGTGCCTCGACGCCGCAAAGGCGTTCGACTCAGTTGAGTGGGAATACCTATGGGAATGCCTGACTCGATTTGGATTCGGACCCTGCTTTATTAAGTGGATCAGTCTTCTATATCAGAACCCTTGTGCCAGGATGTTGGTTAATGGGAGAATATCTGACCTCTTTCCTCTCTCAAGGGGTACACGCCAGGGGTGCCCCCTGTGCCTCTTATTGTACGTTCTTGCATTGGAACCCCTTGCTCCTGCCCTCAGAACACACCCAGGCATGCGAGACCTGCAATATGGAGATTTAGAGGAGAAAATCAATCTATATGCAGACAATATGCTGCTGTACCTAGTTGACACAGGCCCATCCCTACAGATAGCCCTCAAGACCATCCAAACCTTTGGTAATCACTCTGGCCTGAGAATCGATTGGGATAAATCCCAGATCCTTCCCATAGATGTAGGCGTCCCCTCAGCACTCCAGTCCTCCTCCCCACTCCTTAGCCCACGTACACACGGTCGGAGATTTTGCCAACCAAATCCGTCGGATTTTGCCCGTCGGATTTAGTCCGACGGATTGTGTCCGAAACTGTTGCATACACACGGTCGGGCCAAGTTGGCGAAAAATCAGATCTTTCAGAACGTGATGACGTAATTTCGTTACGATGGGACTACATTCAGGCTAGTAGCCAATAGCTTTGATGTAGGAATTTGATCTGAGCATGCGTGGCACTTGGTCCGATGAAAATGCTCTACACATGATCGGATTAGGTCCGTCCGGCCCAGTTGGTCGGGAAATATTTCCAACATGTTGGAAAATTGGGTCGGACGGAATCAGTCCGATGCATAGCACACACAGTCAGATTATCTGACGACACGGTCCGATAAGACTCATTCCGACAGATTCTCCGATCGTGTGTACAAGGGCTTAGAGTTAGCTCCATTAAATACCTTGGAATCACAATTACTCGCTCACCAGAAGACTTTGTCAAGCTTAACATAGAACCCCTGACAGCAAACCTGAAAGCTAAAACTCAGACATGGGCCAAATTAACCCTTGGTGTGATGGGCCAGATAAACCTAATTAAAATGGTCCTCCTCCCTGGGTTTCTGTACGTTCTCTGGCACACACCAGTTTATTTACCCCTCAGACTCTTCAAATCCATCAAAGCTCTCCTCAACTCCTTTGTTTGGGGTACTGCTCGACACTGATTGGGGGCGTGGCCTTGCCCGACTTTAACCTCTACTATTTGGCAGTAGAACTTTCCCACTTTTTCTACAAAGACAAAAACAAAGATCGCTACATGGCACTGATATTTTCCCCCCACGCCCCTGGGCTCACCCACCCCTTCCAAATTATCCTTAAAAGACTCTGATACCTGGGCGCTGGGAAATCAAAAAGGGCTGCTATATCATTGCAAAATCTGGGAAGTGGTTAGATACAGACTGAACATGCCACCTACATATTTTCACACACCCCTATGTGATAACCCCGGCCTACGAGAACTGTTGACCATACTTGACCATGTCCTGTGGCTTAACCAGGGGGTGAGGTATCTATCAGATGCCTACCGTGGTACTATTCTGAAATCATTTCAGCAATTTAAGGATGATTTCACTCTCCACAACTCTATGCATTTTCATTACCTCCAGCTCCGCCGTGCCCTCCAGACACAATTTCATGATGCCCCCCTAACATAGAACACCTGGATATAATATGCATTATAACGTGACAAGACTCCAGCAAACAAAATTTCAGCATTGTACAATTCCCTCCTCTGCCCATCAGCGGTGACTCTTGCATACAAGCTGAAAGATCGGTGGTCTGGAGGATGACGAATGGGAAGAAGCACTAGACGGTCTGTAAAAAGGTCTCAACTAGGTTATCTGATTGCGTCACGCAACTCTATATCTTGCATAGATCATACCCGAGCCGATTGACCAAATATAAACCTGACTACAGTCCCTTATACCCCAGATGCAGTAGTCCATCCAGGCCTTTCTTCCATATTCTATGGTCATGCCCAGCAATAAAGGACTATTGGACCCACATTGTGAAGTTCATCCATGACGAGATGGGATCTCCCCTGACGCTGTGCCCCAAGCAATGATTACTGGGGATATTCCCAGATCAAGACTCGGATAAATTCCACAAAATATTCCTCCAATAATAGCTTTTCACTGCCAGACTACTTATAGCGAGAAAATGGCTTCAGATCAAAGAATAGAATAGTGCTGCACTATACAGAATAGGGTGCAGGAGTAGGCAAGGGAGGTATTAGACTATTTAGCAAGAGGCAATAATAAGCATAAATTTCATAAATATACAAATAAGATTAGCTTCAGTATTTCGTGGAAATAAATGGCTTCAGGCTATGCCCCTGTCACTCCAGGAATGGATAGCCGCAATTAACAAGGTTCTCCCCTACAAAAAAAAAGAGATCTATGTCCACAGAGGCTGCCCAGACAAATATGGCAAGATATGGGACACCTGGCTAGGCAATGCTGCTACCTGCAATGAGGTACTCGAATTACACCTTCAATGATATCTTTGATTTAGTTTCGGTTTGCTTTTATTGGTTTTCCCTTTTTTCCCTCTTTACAATATACCGGGCCTGAGCACCCTCCTGATAGTAGACCCAGCCACTAAATACACTGTGCTCATATACTCACCTACTTGGTTTATAGATTCTACTATTGTGTGTAGGAAAACAATGTGTAAATGTAACTTCTGTCTAAACCCGTTCTGATGAACCTGTATTACATACTGGTATGACAATGTATACTATGTAAACTGCCCTTACTCTTCTCAATAAAACACCTTATTTGTAAAAATAAACAAAATAATAATAAAATAAAAAAAAACTTTTTTGCTGCAGCTCCCCCTCAGACCCCCCCTTTTTCTTACCCAAGCCCATCCGATACAATAACGTGTCTGCATCAATGGAAGCAGCAGCAGGACTTGGGAGCGAGCCTCCTTGGAAAGCAGCTGTGTGGGCAACCAATTAAAGGGGGGAGCCAGGAGCACCGGCAGGGCACCCTGGAAGGAGGAGGATCGGGGTTGCTCTGTGCAATACCCTTGCAAAGAGCAGCGAAGTATTAAATGTAAGAAAAAAGAGAAAGTGCATGTAAATAAAAAAAATTTTTTTATTGAAAGTCTTTTTTCTTTTGACTATTTGCAGAATATACAATATAATCACCCCTTCTGCTTGGGTCTTGCCCCCCCCCCCCCCCCCTGAAGAAGACCCTGGAGGTCGAAATGCATTGGGGTAGAATGGGTGCTATTTGTAGCTTTTAAAATATTGATGTATTTGTAAACTGTTCCTGTAACTATCTTTGTACCAAATGTTGCATATATCCTTTACCCATCGATATGCTGTACTAACATATACCAGGAGTCCGTATTTTAAATTTATGATGGCGATTAAGCCTTTGAACTAATAAAATAAATATATTTTTACTAATTTATTTCTGCTTCTTGTCGCTGCCTGAAAACCCCAAGGGGAACCTGTCCTTTCATTCTTTTTAGAGCAGCTAAGTATAACCTTTATTATTTATTTTTTTATAAAAATAACAACCCCTTTACAACCCCTTTAAGCTTAGGAGATGCTTAGATAAATGGGTATCCTGCTGAGCAGAGTCTTTTATGCCATATGAGGAACCCTCCCATTCCTCAGAGAGCACAGAAGCTGTAAAAGGAGAAACAGAAAAACTCTGGGGTAGAATTAGATAGAGCTCTCTTACGCCCCCTGCGATAGGAGGCATCTAACAAGGCAGCTAGTCCACCAAGGAAAATAAGATATATTCGTTGAAAACACCTAACTAAAATGAAAGAAAGAGTGGGTATGCCAGGAGCTAGGGAGGCCTCTGAAAGGGGTAGTGATCAGACTGGGGACATTAGTCAGAACTATCTGAATCAGGACGGTTAGGAAAGATGCTTGCAGACCTCAAGTTTCCCCAAGTGTGAGCTGGAAAGGCCACTGACCTATTCCCTCTGCATCTACAATTTGCTACATGCAGTGAGCGTTAGCCCCACAGGGTTCTTACAAATGGTGCATCAGAGCAGAAAAGGTTATGCCTTCTGTGCTCCCACTGCCTGCAGAGATCTGGTCACAGAGCGTCCAAGGACCATTGTGCTGAGTGGCCAGGAGGAGGCAGGGAGTGAATGACTCATTGCGTGCCCAAAAAACGAAAATGGCACCTGCCTTCACAGTAATTTCCCCAAGAAAGTTGCACACGTGCAGGAGCGCCCTAAAATCACACATAAATATTACATGCAGAAGGGGGAAAATGGCATACATTTTAAAAGTGGTTGTAAACCTCACACATGAAATACGAACAAAGCATATCCCTCTATAATGTGTGCTTGTCTTAATTAAGAGCGCCAAGTGTCACTTTTGTCTGCTGCTTTTTTCTTCTGCCAACAGCATGAACCACTTTGGATACGTTTATCTGACACCAAGAGAAAAATAGTGACAGGGGGAGCTAAAGCCGATTGCCAGCCTCAGCTCTGTTGCTGTGTGCTGTGTTTTAGGGGTTGTGTCCCTTTCGTCCAATCAGCTGCCAGAGCTTGCTCTCCTTACTGAGCTCTGTAGAGTAACGTCAGCTCTCTGTACCCTTTTTTCTGAATTCTCAGACAAGCTTTAAAATTCTGAAATCTGAACGGATATATAGACAAAAGGGCTGCAGATATACAAGTACAACTTATGTAGAAGGACTTGTTTAATCTCTCAATCACCTGAGGCCAGTCACATCACTGGGTATGTGGGTAGGGTTTACAACCACTTTAAACCACAGCACCCTATAGTTAACCCTTAAGGCAGCAGCACTTTGGCTCCCAGCATAGCCATAGCGTCAACAATAGAGTGTTTTGAAATCCCAGCAGTTCAGCAAATAGCCCTATTCAAGTCCTCCCCCCAGGTAGGCATAACTGCTTACTGGGGTCTTCAGGGTCAGGGTTGCACCAGCAGATGACCACTCCCTGAAATCTATTATCCTGTAGCTAAAGCATCACATTGTACTGCGTGCCTAGGTGAGCACCCATGCAGAATCCAGTACCAAAAGCAACATTACTGCCCAGACCCACATCTTTCCCTGGTAGGGTCTGGGAACAGACCTCCAAGGTTCATCTGAGAAGTCAACTGGTGCAGAAAAACTGCTATATGGAAGCTATAGTGGCTATGAGCAGCTTGACGCTTGATGAAAGAATCAGAAAGAAAATGGTTTATGTTACAGCTATCCTTGCAACTTTGTTTGCAACTTTGTTTGCCAATGCTCAAGCACCTGAAGATAGTTAAAGAGGGATTCCACCAAAAAAAAAAAAAATTAAAAGCCAGCAGCTATAAATACTACAGCTGCTGACTTTTAATAAATGGACACTCACCTGTCCCAGGTTCCAGCGATGCCAGCAGCCGAGGCCGATCGATCGCTCGGCTCTCGGCTGCTGCCGTCACCATTCTAGGTGAGGGAATCAGGAAGTGAAGCGAATCGGCTTCACTTCCTGGTTCCCTACTGCGCATGCGCGAGTCGCGCAGCGCAATAGGAATTGTCTGCACTGTCACTGGGACCCGTGTGTGTCCCAGCAGACAGCGCGGCAGAACAGGAAATGACAGACTCCCACGGGAGTCTATGCCCGGAAGTGGGTGTAAATACCTGTCTTTGACAGGTATCTCCACCCCCCTCCCCCCTGTAAGGTGCCAATTGTGACACCGGAGGGGGGGAGGGTTCCGATCAGCGGAAGTTCCACTTTAGGGTGGAACCCAGCTTTAAACAACCCAGTGGTCTAAGACTAAGGTCTTTTAGGCTCCATGCAGATTGGCTTAAAAAACGTTGCTTCTACAGGAGTTTTGTGTTCTGCCTGTAGAAGCAGCTCATCCTATGTGTCCATGCACATTAGGACATTAGAGGCATATTTTGAGTTTAACGTTTAGAGACAGAAAAAAAAACCTTCAGGGTCGCGTTTCTGACTGGAGCTTGGAGGCAGAAAAAACATAAAACTCTCCTAATCGCATTTATGTTTTGTACAAAAAATGCTCTATATGAGTGTTTTTTAATCCTTAGAGAACAGACTTTTTTAAGCCCAGTGTGCAAGCAGCTTCAATGTATAGAATAAAAAAGCAATTTGGCAACAAGCAGAAAAAAAAAAAAAAACATAAAATTGTTTGTTTATGAACATGTCAGTGTGTTTTTAACATTGGTTGTCGAAACCGAATTGGTATTGTTTTATCCTACCAGTTTGAATGTAAATATTGATTAGCAACACTAATCACCATAAAGTATGCATTTGTCCCTTACCTGAAACCTTCTGGTCCTGCCCAAACATGCAGCAGTTTAGTACTGGAGTAGCCTCTGGCGTACAAATCTCCATTGGTGAATCAATACTGTAAAACAAATCCACACCTTAGATTAAAAATGTGTATTTGATAATGTGCACTCAAAAGAAAAATATATGCTCAATGCTTCCTGGCCCACATTTTATTTTATTTTTTTTAAAGGAGAAGTTCACTTTAAAAATAAATAAAATGCACTTTTTTTTGCAGGTAAAAAAAACAAAACATTGTGCATTTATTATTTGTAGTAGGAGCCTGGAAAGCATTGCACAAGTATTCAGCAGATCGCTGATGTCAGTATATTTGCTTGCCTGTACATCTCATGCGGATAAGCCGATACTACATGACAAAAAGACATAATGAACTGCCATAGCACTCCACGGCACCATAGTACTCTATTGAAAACTACAAGCCAACAGCCGCTAAGGATGATGGGCTTGTAGTTCATTTAGACACATGGGGGTGGGGAGGGGGAGTAACATGTTCTCGGAGGTGAACTTATCCTTCAACGTTCTCCCAGCATAATGCCATGTGCTTAGACGTTAATACCCTCTTTTTGAGAGCAAGCAGGCAATACATCAGGGTTGCAGTGATGATCGGGAATAAATCAAACTGGTTTTGGATCATGTGACCACTAGGTCAGCACTGACAATGTGATCACATGAAGGCTGTAGGATTCAACAACAAAAGAAAGCCTTCAGGCTGCGGTGCCATCTATTAATATTGGATTTGTCAGAATCTGCTGCACCATTTAAAGACCTTCAGTCATTTTTTCAACTTTCCATCTATTATATCTTCTGCCCTTGTTGTTTTAACTTTGGATATTAAAACATTTTTTTTTCTGCCAGTAAACACATTATACAGCCCACTTTCTTGTCTGGTCATTAGCCTAGGCATATGAACTCATGCACAGCTCTCTCTATCTCATGGTCATAAGCATATCTGGCAAGCACACGAATGATGGGGTACTATTCCTCCCAGGAACACCAATTATGGGGCACTATTCCTCCCGGCAACACCAACAGTGGGGCACTATTCCTCCCGGCAACACCAACGATGGGGCACTATTCCTCCCGGCAACACCAACGATGGGGCACGATTCCTCCCGGCAACACCAACGATGGGGCACTATTCCTCCCGGCAACACCAATGATGGGGCACTATTCCTCCCGGCAACACCAATGGTGGGGCACTATTCCTCCCGGGAACACCATTGACGGGGCGATATTCCTCCTGGGGACACCACTGACGGGGTGCTATTCCTCCCAGTAACACTTATGAGGGGTGCGCTATTCCTCGTGGGAACACCGAAAATGGGGCGCAATTCCTCCCGGGAACACCAATGACGGAGCGCTATTCCTCCAGGGAGCACCAATGATGGAATACTATTCATCCCAGGAACACCAATGGGGCACTATCCCCTCACTCCCCCTCACAAGAACACCAATGGGGCACTATCCCCCCCCCCTTCCCAGGAACACCAATGGGGCACTATTCCCTCCAGGAACACCAATGGGGCACTATGACTACCCCCCTCCCAGGAAAACCAATGATGGGGCACTACTATTCCAGGCACCCCCTCCCTGAACACCAATGATGGGGCACTCCCCCCATCCAGGAAAACTTAGGAGTTAGGATGGAGCTCTGGTCATAAAAATGAATGTACAGTGTATGTTTTTACTGTGTTATACATTAGCCGCTACCTTTTGCAATGTGCAGCTCGGCTCTCCTCATGGCTGCTTCTCGCCTCTCTGCTCCCTTGGGAAAGCAGCGGGTAGGGCTAAGAAGATCAGTGGGGAGCCGACATCAGCAAGGAGGAAAGGCAAGAACATGCCTGGTCACAGACGGCGGTGCCTTGTACACAGGAGGATTTATTTAACGATGGACAGGGAGGAAGGTGAGGACCAACTAATCGATAATGAAAATCTGTCAACGATTTTCTCTATCGATTAATATCGATAATATCAATTAATCGTTTCATCCCTAGACACCACTGTATGATAGATGCCAGAGAGGTATCTATGGGTTTTCGAGGCGGTACCACCTCTTTTTGAGGCTTGATGTTGGTTTGGTATATATAGGTTGTATATTTTGTACAAAATGTGACTGGATATTTATGCTTTTAATCAATAAATCTTTAATTGCTGCACATAGGTGTACTCTCTTGTGTTTCCTATATTGCAGATAATCCCTTCTATCTGATAAGGAGCTGCCCTAAGGACATACTTTATTTACTCTTGCTAGGATTCTACTGCTGCTACCTCTAGGACCACCAATGGCCTTTGCACTCAAAGCGGGCTACTATATAGCATAGCAGAAACTACTACAGTCAATTTCAGCATCCCCATTGGTCCTGGGATGTAGCGCACATGTAAACGACATAAAACAAGGCTAGTCTACTGTAAGTTTAAAAATGAGAATTCTTGGGAGTTCATCTATAGGCCACTTTCTCACTGAAGCCTTTTACAGGCATTTTAGCGCTAAAAATAGCACTTGCATAGCACCTGTAAAGAGCCTCTCCTGTCACTCGTGTGAAAGCCCAAGTGCTTTAACACAGGATTGGTGCACTTGCAGAAAGGGAAAAAAAAAGTCCTACAAGCAGCATCTTTGGGGAGCTGCGGGAGCAGTGAATACACCGCTCCCAAAACGCGCCTACCAGTGAAATCAGTGGCCAGAGCTCTCAAAGCGCCTGCAAAGTGATTCCTTCAGCAGCTGCAATTTGAACCCTTTTTCACCCGCTAGCGGGGGTTAAGTAATGGATCAATTATGTTTATACAAAGTCATATGTTGTATCCAATAAGCCTAGGTTAATATTACGCTTAACTATATCAACTGGGTACATTTATAAGAAGAATTATAAGTGACCTCTGGTCACAAAATTTGGTTAAATATTAATGCTGAATTGTTCAGCAACTTGCCAGAGACTGCCATCCCCACAAGTTCATGCAAAAGGTTTGGACTTTCCTGCACCTGAACTTGAAGGTTATTTGCAAAGTCTATGCTACAAGGTAACCATAGGCAGAGGAAGATAATTTTTTTCTGTAATGGTTGTGGTAGTGGGGGGTAAACCTGGCAGTCTATTTAAGTCTTCAAACTATAACAAACCATATGACTGAGCTTGTTAAACTTAAAATGAAACTATATTAATCACGTTTTAATGGTGTAAGCCTTTTTATGTGGAAAAGCTAAAATTAGAATGATAAAACAAGTAACCAAAAAAAAGTATCAATACCTGTAATGCTCAGGAGATATTGCTTCCGGTAGAATGTTCCTCGTTAATTTCTCTTTTGATACAAGATCAGCAGCACTTCTCTTTGCACTGCAAAACTGTGGAGATTTTATCTGTTCATTCAAACAGCCAAAAAGATCTGGATCATCTGGAATAACATCTATAATCAATACATCATCTTCAGGTGCATCACTCAGTGCGGTGTCACTCGGGGAACTGGGTGCGGCGTCACTCGGGGAACTGGATGCGGCGTCACAAGGGGCAACGGGTGCGGCGTCACAAGGGGAACTAGGTGTCGCATCACTCGGGACACCAAGAGTGAAGTCATTCAGGACAAAGGGTGCAACGTCACTCAGGACAAAGGGTGCAGCGTCACTCAGGACAAAGGGTGCAGCGTCACTCAGGACAAAGGGTGCAGCGTCACTCAGGACAAAGGGTGCAGCGTCACTCAGGACAAAGGGTGCAGCGTCACTCAGGACAAAGGGTGCAGCGTCACTCAGGACAAAGGGTGCAGCGTCACTCAGGACAAAGGGTGCAGCGTCACTCAGGACAAAGGGTGCAGCGTCACTCAGCAAATCAGGTCTTGCGTCACTCAGCAAATCAGGTCTTGCGTCACTCGGGGCAAAGGGCGCGGCGTCACTCGGGGCAAAATGCGCGGCGTCACTCGGGGCAAAGGGCGCGGCGTCACTCGGGGCAAAGGGCGCGGCGTCACTCGGGGCAAAGGGCGCGGCGTCACTCGGGGCAAAGGGCGCAGCATCACTTGGGGAACCAGATGCAGCATCACTCAGGGCACCAGATGCAGCATCACTCAGGGCAACAGGTTTGGCATCACTCGGGGCAAAGGGCATGGCGTCACTTGGGGAATCAAATGCAGCATCAATCGGGTCAACAGGTGTGGCGTCACTCGGGGCAAAGGGCGTGGCGTCACTTGGGGAAACAGATGCAGCATCAATCGGGGGAAAGGGCGTGGCGTCACTCGGGGGAAAGGGCGTGGCGTCACTCGGGGCAAAGGGCGTGGCGTCACTCGGGGCAAAGGGCGTGGAGTCACTCGGGGCAAAGGGCGTGGCGTCACTCGGGGCAAAGGGCGTGGCGTCACTCGGGGCAAAGGGCGTGGCGTCACTCGGGGCAAAGGGTGTGGCGTCACTTGGGGAACCAGATGCAGCATCCCTTGGGGGAACAGGTGAGACGTCACTCGGGGCAAAGAGCGTGACGTCACTAGGGGAACCAGATGCAGCATCACTCGGGGCAACAGGTGTGGCATCACTCGGGCAACCAGATGCGGCATCTCTCGGGGCAAAGGGCGTGGCGTCACTCGGGGAACCAGATGCGGCATCACTCTGGGCAAAGGGCACGGCGTCACTAAGGGCAAAGGGCGCGGCGTCACTTGGGGAACCAGGTGCGGCATCACTCGGGGGAACAGGTGCGACGTCACTTGGGACAAAGAGCGTGGCTTCACTTGGGGAACCAGATGCGGCATCACTAGGGGCAACAGGTGTGGCATCACTCGGGGCAAAGGGCGTGGCGTCACTCGGGGCAAAGGGCGTGGCGTCACTCGGGGAACCAGATGCGGCATCAGTCGGGGCAAAGGGCATGGCATCACTCAGGGCAAAGGGCGTAGAGTCACTAGGGGCCACAGGTGCGGCGTCACTCGGGGCCACAGGTGCGGCGTCACTCGGGGCCACAGGTGCGGCGTCACTCGGGGCCACAGGTGCAGCGTCACTCGGGGCCACAGGTGCGGCGTCACTCGGGGCCACAGGTGCGGCGTCACTCGGGGCCACAGGTACAGCGTCACTCGGGGCCACAGGTACAGCGTCACTCGGGGCCACAGGTACAGCGTCACTCGGGGCCACAGGTACAGCGTCACTCGGGGCCACAGGTACAGCGTCACTCGGGGCCACAGGTACAGCGTCACTCGGGGCCACAGGTACAGCGTCACTCGGGGCCACAGGTACAGCGTCACTCGGGGCCACAGGTACAGCGTCACTCTGGGCCACAGCTACAGCGTCACTCAGGGCAACAGGTGCAGCATCATTTAATGCATCAGATGAGAGGTCATTCAATGCAAGTTTATTTCCTGGTGATTGCTCAAGTTCCGAATTAGAGTCACTTGCATCTGCATAATGTAAAGCATAATCTTTACCGAGAAATCTCTCACCAAAATGTGAAGTACTTTCACTGGATGGGGAAGAATGTGTTTCACTTGGTAAAACTTTGCTAAAATAGTCCAGAATTGGAGGGCTACAGTATGACATGTCACTGCCTTCTTTAACATTTAACAAAGAAACGGAGTTCAAATTTGGCTCCTTCTCAACTCCATATGTTAAAGGATACCTGAAAGTTGGTGACTTTATTTTTACAATTCGGTTTCTTTTTAGAACAGTAAACGTTTTAGATGGTGTGTCCAAAATGGTGTGATTTTGATGATCTTTCTCATGTTCATGTAAAACAGGTTTAGAAATCCTTTCATTTGCTACTCCGCTGTCTAATGGAACATTACTTATTATCTCACTACATGAGCTGCTAATAAATTCTTCCAAATCAGGAACTGGAGGGTAAAAACTAAGTGGTGGTAAATCATCTAACAGCAAATCCAACTTTCGCTTTTTGCATAGAGTTTCATTGTCATTTTCTGCCCTCCAATTCAGAGATTGATCATCTGCATTAATCTCTGTATTGTTATGGTCATGTCTTTTATGTAAAAAAGTCCAAACGCTGGTTCGAGCACAAGTACATTTCCATACAGTTTTTCCTGTAAATGGTTTGACACGTTGGCATGAAATGTTTTCTGCCACAACTTCAGGTAGTTGGGAATGTGTTAAACAAGGAGACATACTTGTGAAAGGAGAATGCGTGCCTGAAAGAGAGTCATCACTATATTCCTCTTCTGAAAACAGATATGGCGAAGTTCGCCAACTACTCCAAAAGCTGGAAGGATCATGTCTTTGAAATGTGTTTTGTTGCAGACCTTCATCTATTGAACTGAAACTTACAGGCATACAAGTATTATTGTTTGATTCTTCCTGCAAAGCACTATCACATAAATATCCTGTATGTTGCACATTACATTGGAGGTCTTTATATTTCTCTGCTGTATCAGCACCTAAACGGTTTAAGATCACTTTTCTTGGTCTCCTTTCAAAGAAAGTTTTTCCTCTAACCAATCTTTTCCTTTGATTTTGTCTTTTCTGATGAGAAGGGATTTCCAAACGTAAGTTCTTTAATGCAGAAACCCTTGTGCTATGAGTTGCTGCAATGTCACCCATAGAGACCAATTGCTCCAAGTTTGTTTTTTTAACAGACACTAAACTTTTCGGCTCAGACATCTTTTTGGCCTGTCTTCTAGGGAGGCTCTCACAATTGAGCAACATTACTTCTGGATTTGGTAAACCTGAGGAATGACAAGCCTTTGAACAACATTGATTTTTGCTTTTTTGTTGCTTTTGTTTCTCGGTAATGATTTGCTTCTTCTTCTTCAGCGTTGAAACAGGTGCACATACAGACATCCCGAGTTGTCCATGTACTGTAGTCCGTATTGTTTTGAATACTTCTTTGACTGTTATACATTGATAAGGACAGATACTTCCTTTTCCTAAAAAATAAAGACAAACAATTACAGATAAGTTGCAAGACAATTTTTTCAAAATTCTGTATTGGAAAGCCTAACTATCCTTACAGTTCCAAATCAGGCTGATACATTAAGTATTATAAAAGCTTTTTTTTTTTTTTTTTTAACCACTACAATACAGGGCACTTTCACCCCCTTCCTTCCCAGCCCAATTTTCAGCTTTCAGTGCTCTAGCGCTTTCAGTGACAATTGCGCGGTCATGCTACACTGTACCCAAATGAAATTGTTATCATTTTGTTCGCACAAATAGAGCTTTATTTTGGTGGTATTTATTCACGACTCCGTTTTTTTTTTTTTTTGCGATACAAGTGCAAAAAAAGCGGAAATTTGGAAAAAAAACAATATTTTATTTTTTCTATTTGAAAAGAAATCCAATAAAATCAAATTTTGTCATAAATTTAAGCCAAAATGTATTCTGCTACATGTTTTTGGTAAAAAAAATTCCGTTAAGTGTATAATAATTGGTTTGTGTGATCACGGACATATGTACGCAAATGATCATGTACATATGTGTGCAGGTGATCACGTACATATGTGTGCAGATAATCATTGGGACATGTGATTTTAGTGGGACATATGTGGGGGACATGTTTTTATTATTAGGGACATGTGTTTTTATTATTTGGGGACATGTATGTTTTGGGGACATGTGTGTTTTGGGGACATATGTGGGGACTGTGTTTGTACTGTGTGGTGTGTTGTGTGTTTACACTACACTGATGATCAGTGAGTAAAAAGCTGTAAAAAGCAGCCCATACTCACTGATCATCAGCCGGCTGCAGCGTTCTGCTCTCCTCTCCTCAGCGGTGACTTCCGTGTGAGGAGAGGAGAGCCGATTGCCTAGCAACCGGCTGTTTGTTTACATCACATGACGGCCGTGATTGGACACGGCCGTCATGTGATCAGGAGGGCCAATCACAGAGCCCTCCTGCCGATCTGAGATGTGCCGTGTCCGGGTGACACGAGCACATCGGGATCACGCCGCTGCGCGGGCACGCGCGCGCGATCCCGCTACTCCTGAATGACGTTCCTGAACGTCCTATCAGGAGTAGACGGCTCCCACCCGGCCGTATATATGCATTGGCCGGGTGGGAAGTGGTTAAATAACAAACATGTTATACTTACCTGCTCTGTGCAGTAGTTTTGCACAGAGAAGCTCAGATCCTCTTCTTTTCAGGTGCCTTGCCGGTGTCCTATCAGATACTGTCCCCATCACATAGTGTCCGCCAAGAAGCCGAACATCTCTGAAGAATGGCGCCTGCGCACTGTGTCCAGGTTCAAGCCCCACCATCCAAGTGGACATAGAGTTAGAATATAAAAGAGCCGAGCAAAGCGAGGCTGTGCCTGAAACCTGGCGAGCAAAGAGTCCATGAGGGACCCTGTTACTATGAGCAACCCTATGTCCACTTGGATGGTAGGGCTTCAATCTCTCCTTCGGAGATATTAGGCTTCTCCTTTCCCCCATACTGTGCAAGCGCTGCACCTGCGCAGTACGACCCGGACACTATTCCGATAGGCAGACACTTTGTGTCAGAACATCGGCACTCCTGGCTCCTCCTCCTCCTCTCCCTCAAGCAGTACCCTCAGAGAAAGCAGCTTGCCCTGGGAGCTCCCGAAGTGCTGCTCTATGCATCCATAAGAGACAGAGCCGCAGCTCGTTCCACGATCTCCCTCGGCACGACAGGGGGGGGGGGGGGCTGAAAATCCCCTGCTGATGTTGGGAGGAGAGGAGGTCATGTGAGCGTAGACTTGCGCTCTGAAATAAAGGTTTTTCAGAATTTTTTTTTTTTTTTAATAAAAGCACATACACTGTGTACATAACATTATCAAACACAGAATTGTATGAAAATTGCCAAGTCATTTTAGCAGCAAGCGGGGACAATGGGCACTGACACGAGCCGACAGGGAGAGAGGGAGTAAGGAGAGACAGCCGATGATGGAGGCACGTAAACTGACCACAGTATTAGGAGCTCAGCAGCCATGATAAACGTGGTCAGTTTACAGAGGGGGGGGGGGGGGGCAGCACCAGGCAGGATCAGCCAGTTATTTTAGATGATACAAAGGGCCAAATTATACAGCACAAGTACTGTGCTGTTATTCATGCTTTAACCGCTTAAGGACCGCCTCACGCCAATGTACTTCAGCAGAATGCCACAGCTGGGCACAAGCACATACAGGTACGTTGCTCTTTAAGTGCCCAGCCGTGACCCGGTCCTGAGCTCCGTGACCGTGGGACCCAATCGCTGCCGGTGTCCCACGATCGGGTCACAGAGCTGAAGAGCGAGGAGAGGTAAGTGTAAACAAACCTCTCCTCGTGCTTCCTACCGAGCCTGTCACTGATTGTCTGTTCCCTGTTATAGGGAAAGACAATCAGTGACATCAGACACCAAGCCACGCCCCTACAGTTAAAAAAAAAAAAAAAAACACACACACACACACACACTTAACCCCTAGTGGTTAACCCATTTTTAATTGCACGGATTGCTGTATTAATGCCAATGGTCCCAAAAATGTGTCAAAATTGTCTGACGTGTCCGCCATAATGTCGCAGTCATAATAAAAAAAATAATTAAATCGCTGATCGCCACCATTACTATTAAATTTAAAAAAAATAATAATTTTTAATAAAAATGCCATAAAACTATCCCCTATTTTGTAGACACTATAACTTTTGTGCAAACCAAACGCTTATAGCCATTTTTTTTTTTACCAAAAATACGTAGAATACGTATCGGCCTAAACTGAGGGGAAAAAATGTTTTTTTTTAAATATATTTTCAGGGGATATTTATTATAGCAAAATGTAAAAAATAATGTGTTTTTTTCAGTTGTCGCTTTTTTTTTTGTTTATAGCGTAAAAAATAAAAATCGCAGGGGTGATCAAATACCAAAGTGGGCTGGTGGTTATCCATTGAATGAACCAAAGGCGAGCTTCCATTTATTTCTGGTGAGTGGCCATTTCGTAAGGTGGTGGTGGCACGAAGGGTGAATTGTGGTGTGGAGCTACGCACGTGAAAACAGGAAGAAGATTTAATTAAAGGAACTCTCCTCAGAATTGTGATAGGTGAGCTGCACCCCTTATACACAGATTTTTGAAACAGTATACACGGACTTGTTTTTTTTTTTTTTTTTTTATTGGTGTTTTGATTGCACTTTTTGGTTTGTTTATGAGCATTTGTTTTTGTTAAAGGTTGGTTTGTTAAGTTTGAATTGGAGCATTTAAATAGTACAACGCAACACAGGTGGTATTATCAAGGCTTGCATGTGATATATGCATAACTATAATGCTGAGCACAGTTAATAGTAGGAGACACATATTTATAATTGTTTGGCTAGCTTGCGCAATCTATAATTTTATACGAAAATAGTGTATATGCATTTTAATTATTTATTAGTCTTTATTTTCATTTTAATATTTTTTTCCCATTGCGTTTCATTTTCTCCTCACACCATGTTTCTTCATTCTTATCTCCCATCATTCGATCAATAGGCACTGGAGGGGGATGTCACATTTACTTTACCATCCGATCTAAGGTAGTTATGTGTATACTTTCTTTCTGCTGGCTCAAGTTCCTAATATCTGGTGGTTTCCTCCCTAGTATTTACTATTGTTGCCTTTCATCAATTGTTGCTACATTGTATTCGTTGTATTCTTGGCTTTGTTTTATGCCTATTGCCGTTTGTGTTTATTTTCCCTGCTAGCAGTTGGGACAGACGATTTGCAATTAGGCTTAAATGGTCTTCCCAGTATATAGGTTGACCAACAAATACATTATAACTTTTTTCATTATCTCCAAAGTAAGCAATTTTTGATTTCAATGAATTGAAATAAGCACTTATTCCTCATATCAATTATATTACATTTATATTTTAAACCACGTGACAACTGGGCACTTAAACCCTCCTTGTGACCAGACCAATTTTCAGCTTCGGTGCTCTCACACTTTGATTGACAATTACTCAGTCATGTAATACTGTACCCAAATTAATTTTTTGTCCTTTTTTCATACAAATAGAGCTTTCTTTTGGTGGCATTTGATCACCTCTGGGTTTTTTATTTTTTGCGCTATAAATGAAAAAAGACCGAAAATTTTGAAAACACAAATTTTTCTTTCCTTTCTGTGATAAAAATTTGCAAATTATTAATTTTTCTTCAGAAATTTTGGCCACAATTTATACTGCTACATATATTTGGTAAAAATAACCCAAATTAGTGGATATTATTTGGTCTTTGTGAAAGTTAGAGAGTCTACAAGCTGTGGTGCAAATCATAAAAAAATTGATCACATCTGATGTACTGGTGGCATATCTAATTTCTTGCGACCCGAACAAGCCAGGAAAGTACAAATAACCCCCAAACGAACCTTTTTTTGAAAGTAGACATTTCAAGGTATTTAGTAAGAGGCATGGTAAGCTTTTTGATGTTGTCATTTTTTCCTCACAATTCTTTGCAAAATTAAGTTGTTTTTTTTCCCACAAAATTGTCATTGTAATAGGTTATTTCTCTCACATGGCATGTGTATACCACAAATGATGCCCAAAAATACATTCTGCTACTCCTCCTGAGTATTACGATACGTGTGGGACTTTTCCACAGGCTAGCCACTTAGAGAGGCCCAACATGCAGGGAGCACCATCACGTGTTCTAGGTGCATAAATTACACATCTAACTTGTTGACTACCTATTAAAATTTTGAAGGCCCTGGAGCACCAGGAGAATTACATGTGACACTGATGTGACACTTATGACAGATAGCACTAATACGTGGCACTGATGATAGCTGGCACTAATACGCGACACTGATGACAGATGGCACTGATGGCACATGACACTGATGACAGGTGGCACTAGGGACAGATGGCAGTGACATGTACTGTGGGCACTTTATTTTTCTTTTCTTTTTTTTTCCACTCACGCTGCAGTTGTTGGTCTCTCCCTCCTCACACGCTGTCTGTGTGTGAGGAGGGAGAGCTGACGATGAGAGATGATCTCATATGTTTACATATGAGATCTCTTATTGGACACTCAGATCGCGTTGTAAACGGCCGCTGTGATTGGCCATTTATAGCGATCTGTGACTGGCTGTGCCCAAGGAACAAAGCCAGCACAGAATTTCCCTGATGCTCGCTCGCGGGAGTGCGCATTGAGTTAGTAAACAGGAAGACGCCCAGGGACGGCCTCCCGGCAATTGGTGTCCACGCTGTAGCTATCTTTCGGCTATAGCGTGGGCGCCTGGTGGTTAAGAATAGAAAAAAGTTTTTATTTTGGTTACATTTTTCAATTAGACACGATTGTGTTACAAAATATTGCAGCACCCCTGGTCTCCCTTTTTTTTGCGATCTGTAAGTATTCTCATATTTTGTTATCACAGTATCATTAATTTATCATCCCCTTGGCTCTCAATACCCCATTGTTCACTACCCCTTGTTTTTCACAGTCACTTCCTTTTTTCTTTTATATTTCTTTAATATTCGATATTCGGTGCGGTTTTTCTTCTTTTGTGCTTTCCCTTTAACCACTCCCCCAGCCCCCCCCCCCCGCTTTTTTCCCCTTTTCCTCCCCTATCATTTCTGTTCCACCTACTTTGTCATCTCCTTTTCATCCACTTATTTCCCATGCCTTTCTTCCCATTCCGTCCTCATCCTCTTCCCCCTTTCCGTCCCTCTTATCCCCGTCCCCACCCTCCTCCTCACTTCCACTGTTATCCCCCGTCAATCCCCACATCTATCCTCCGCCCTCCCCCATTACCTTTCCCTCCTATCTTCCTTCAATTTTTCTATCTCCTTCCCCCTTTACTTTTTCCAGCCTTCCTTCCTTCTTTTTCCCTCCCACCCACCCCCCCCCCCCCCTTCACCTGTTTTTTCCCTTCCCCTTATTTCCTTTTAATTAATTTTTGGTCAACCTTTTTCTTTTTTGGTTAGACTGGCCCCAGCCTCTGGCCTTGGGTGATTTTTGGTCAGCCATTCCAGCGTAGCCCAGTGCCCATACTTCCATTCCAGTAATTGGCTTTTCATCAATGCGCAGGTAACAAGCCCTGTTTGGTGGGTAATCAATGGATATGGCCAGTTATGACACATCTTTGTATATTGGCATTGTTTTGAATGTTTATAATTGTATTTTTTATTTTATGTAGTCGCACATTAATTTTGTCTTTCAACAAATATCCCCCAAGGAAGCCCCAGCGGGTGAAACATGTCGGGACAAAATTGCTGAGAGACTTCAATCCATCTACACTTTTTGATGTGCAACTTTACCGTGCAATGTTTGGTATAGCCATCTTTATTGGTTTTAAATGTCTGTGCTTTGTTGAGTACACTTTGTTATCTTTATAAGTTATATGGTTTCTTTGTCTGTGTATTTGGCACCCGGAAAGTCCCATTAAACTACCTCCTGAAATCTTTATATTACTCAGGGATGGTGGTGCCTTTTATTGATTTTGTCACCCAGCCATACTAATTAATATGAGCGAAAGAAAAGTTTTTGTGTTATTCATATTCTCTGAAAAATGGCCAAGAAATTATAACTTCTGCCACGGTATGTTAACTTATGAGCACAACTGTATACAGTCATGGCCAAAAATATTGTCACTCCTGAATTTCTGTCAGATGATGCACCACGTTGCTCAGAAAATTGCTGCAATTACAAATGTTTAGGCATTCACATGGTAGGTCTTTTGTTTGTATTGGGATGACACAAAAAATTGGATAAACAAAAAGCCAAAATCTGACACATTCCACGCAATACTCCAAAAAATGGACTGGACAAAATTATTGTCATCTTCTCAAAATTGTAATAAATAATTGCATTCCAAGTTTGTGATGCTCCTGTAATTTGTAATTAAACTCACCTGTATCAATTAACAGGTGCTGACAATATAGAAATCACAATGGCAACAAGTTGAAATGGTAAAAAATTTACTCAACCTTTCTGTTATTCTCCATGTGCCACATGGACCATTGGAGAAGAGAAAAAGCAGCAAATTTTCTGAGGATTTTCTGAGGATTTGAGAATAAAATTTGTGGAAAAGCATAGAAAATCTCCAGGTTACAAGTCCATCTCAAGAGATCTTAATGTTCCTGGGTCCACTTTGCGCAACATTGTCAAGAAGTTTACAGCACATGGCACTTTAGCTATTCTCCCTGGATATGAAGGAAAGAGAAAAATTGAACAAAGATTGCAACGAAGGATTGTTCGAATGGTGGATAGAGAACCTCAGTCAACGTCCAGAACAATTTAAGCTGACCTTCAGGCACAGGGTACAACTGTGTCAGCTCACACTATATGTCACCATCTGAATGAAAAGCAATGCTATGGTAGGAGACCCAAGAGGACCCCACTCATGGAATGGAAACATGGAAAAGAAAAAAGCCAGACTGGAGTTTGCCAAAACTTACCCAAGGAAGCTAAAATCCTTTTGCGAGAATGTGCTGTGGACAAAGGAAAAAATTACAGCTTTTTGGTAAAGCCCATTCTACCGTTTTCAGAAAAAGAAACAAGGCCTTTAAAAAAATAAAAATACAGTCCCTACAGTAAAAAAAATAAAAAAAAATAAAAAAAAAGGTTAATGTGAAGGTTCACTGATGATTTGGGGTTGCAATTGCTGCTTCAGGCACTGGATGTCGACCGTGTGCATGGCATTATGAAATTTGAAGACTATCAAAGAATTCTGGGGTGCAATGTAGGGCCTCTATCAGAGGTCATGGGTCTTGCAACAGGACAATGACTCAAAGCACATATAAAAAAGCACCCAGAAATGGTTTAAGACAAAGTGCTGGAGAGTACTGAACTGGCCAGCAGCGAGTCCAGATCTAAATCCTATAGAGCACCTGTGGAGAGATCTCAAAACAGTTGGGAAAATGAACCTTTTTAATTTGAATGAGCTGGAGCAGTTGGCGAAAGAGGAGTGGTCCAAATTTCCAGTAGAGAGGTGCAAGAAACTCATGGTTACAGTAAGCAATTGATTTCAGTTATTTTTACAAGGGGTGTGCTACCAAATATTGAATTGAGCGTGCTAATAATTTTGTCAGCAGATTTAAGGAGTTTTAAGTGGAACGTGTCAGATTTGGCTTTTTGCATCATACCAATACAAACAAAAGAAATAAACATGAGAATGTCTAAAAATTTGTAATTGCCACAATTTTTTGGGGGCGAAGTGTACATTATCTGACAGAAATGCAGGGGTGCCAATATTTTTGGCTACGACTGTAAATTTAATTTACAAATTGCGACAAAGAATAACTACTACGGGACAGCACATATGAGCAGCTTACTTTGCAAGCTCCCTGTTTAACAAAACTGATTAACAAAACTAATAAGGTACGTGCAACTGCTGTGGTAACTCATTCAATCATTTTAGTTCTGTCAGCAAACCACATCTTTCAGAGCAGCTGAAAGTTGAAACCAGCTTTTCTTTTTAACCTTAACCTGCTCCCAACCAGCCTCCACACTTGTATTGCGGCAGAATGGCACAAGCAGGCGAGTTGCCACCATACTACATCGGGCGCGTGGCCCCTCAGACGATCGCATTAGATCCAGATCAATCTCCAGGCCCAGGCCAATGAAATCTGGCCTGGACCTGGTGATCAGTTCTGGCGAATGAGATCCTTTCCCTGTCATGTAACTGTAAACACTGACAGGTAAAGAAATGTCATCTCTCCTCGTGTCGGTCTTTTCCGTTCCAGACCGAGGGGAGATAACATTTAACAGTGAGTTGAACCAACAATACACTGACACCAGGTCAAGTAGGCACACAATTCACCCCCTGATCACCCCCTTCACCACCTGTCACTGTGTCACCCAGTACAGCATTCAGATTTATTTATTTTGATCGCTTTACTGGTGACATTAGTGACAAAAATCAACATTAGGGTAATCAGTCTGGCCCAGATAGGTCTAGGGACCCCCCCTAACCCCGCCCAATAAAGGTTTAACCACTTGATTACCCATTTACCAGTGAACTCTGTATACAATGGGGATGGAAAATATTCATACCCCCTTACATTTTTCACTCTGTCATATTGCAGCCATTTGCTAAAATCATTTAAAATTAATTTTTTTCCTTCATTAATGTACACACAGTACCCCATATTGACAGAAAAACAGAATTGTTGACATTTTTGCAGATTAACCACTTGCTTACTGGGCACTTAAACACCATTCTGCCCAGACCAATTTTCAGCTTTCGGTGCTCTCACACTTTGAATGACAATTACTCAGTCATGCAACACTGTACCCAAATGAATTTTGTGTCCTTTTTTTCCCACAAATAGAGCTTTCTTTTGGTGGTATTTGATCACCTCTGGGGTTTTTATTTTTTGCGCTATAAATGAAAAAAGACCGAAAATTTTGAAAAAAAACGCATATTTCTTTGTTTCTGTGACAGAATTATGCAAATTATTAATTTTTCTTCATAAATTTTGGCCACAATTTATACTGCTACATATCTTTGGTAAAAATAACCCAAATTAGTGGATATTATTTGGTCTTTGTGAAAGTTAGAGAGTCTACAAGGTGTGGTGCGAATCGCACAAAATTGATCACATCTGTTGTACTGGTGGCCAATCTCATTTCTTGTGACCCGAACAAGTCAGGAAAGTACAAATACCCCCCAAATGACCCCTTTTTGGAAAGTAGACATTCCAAGGTATTTAGTAAGAGGCATAGTGAGCTTTTTGATGTTGTCATTTTTTTCCCACAATTCTTTGCAAAATTAAGATTTTTAATTTTTTTTTTCTTCACAAAATTGTCATTGTAATAGGTTATTTCTCTCACATGGCATGTGTATACCACAAATGACACCCCCCAAAAAATTCTGCTACTCCTCCTGAGTATTACAATACCACATGTGTGTGACTTTTTCACAGCCTGGCCACATAGAGAGGCCCAACATGCAGGTAGCGCCATCATGTGTTCTAGGAACATAAATTACACATCTAACTTGTTGACTATTTATTACACTTTTGAAGCACCAGGACAATGACACGTGACACTGATGACAGATGGCACTGATACGTGGCAATGATGACAGGTGGCACTGATGACAGATGGCACTAATATGTGGCACTGATGACACATGGCACTAATATGTGGCACTGATGACACATGGCACTTATACGTGGCACTGATGACATGTGGCACTGATGACATGTGGCACTTATACGTGGCACTGATGACATGTGGCACTTATGACACGTGGCACTTATACGTGGCACTGAAGACACGTGGCACTAATACGTGCCACCGATGAAAGATGGCACTAATACGTGGCACAGATGACGCGTGACACTGATGACAGATGGCACATGACACTGACAGGTGGCACTGATGACAGATGGCACATGACACTGACAGGTGGCACTGATGACAAATGGCACTTATACGTGGCACTGACGACAGGTGGCACTGACAGGTGGCACTGACGTGGATGGCACTGGGGGCAGGTAGCACTGGGGTGGATGGCACTGGGGGCAGGTAGCACTGGGGTGGATGGCACTGGGGGCAGGTAGCACTGGGGTGGATGGCACTGGGGCGGATGGCACTGCTGGGGGAAGATGGTACTTTTTATTTTATTTTTTTACTTTTTTATTTTTTTACTACAGGCAGAACGGCTGCCGCTGCAGCCGTTCATCTCTCCCCTCTCACACTGTCTGTGCGAGGAGGGAGAGCGGCGCTGAGAGATGATCTCATATGTTTACATATGAGATCATCTCCCATTGGACACGCCGATCACGCTGTAAACGGCCGCTTTGATTGGCCGTTTACAGCGATCTGTGTTTGCCTGTCCCCGGGGGACACAGCGAACACAGAACTTCCGCGATGCGCACCCGCGGCGGCGCGCATTGCGGAAGTAAACATCAGGACGTCCAGGTACTACCACCCAGACGAACGCGCCTGCTCTACGGCCGTCATTCGGCCATAGGGCGGGCGCGAGGTGGTTATAAAAGAAAAAACTGAAATATCACATGGTCCTAAGTATTTAGACCCTTTGCTGTGACACTCATATTTAACTCAGGTGCTGTCCATTTCTTCTGATCATCCTTGAGATGGTTCTACACCTTCATTTGAGTCCAGCTATGTTTGATTATACTGATGGGACTTGATTAGGAAAGCCACGCACCTGTCTATATAAGACCTTACAGCTCACAGTGAATGTAAGAGCATATGAGAATCATGAGGTCAAAAGGAACTGCCCGAAGAGCTCACAGACAGAATTGTGGCAAGGCACAGATCTGGCCAAGGTTACAAAAAGTTTCTGCTGCACTTAAGGTTCCTAAGAGCACAGTGGCCTCCATAATCCTTAAAATGGAAGACATTTGGGATGACCAGAACCCTTCCTAGAGTTGGCCATCCGGCCAAACTGAGCTATCGGGGGAGAAGAGCCTCGGTGAGAGAGGTAAAGAAGAACCCAAAGATCACTGTGGCTGAGCTCCAGAGATGCAGTTGGGAGATGGGAGAAGGTTGTAGAAAGTCAACCATCAGTGCAGCCCTCCCACCAGTCGAGGCTTTATGGCACAGTGGCCCGATGGAAGCCTCTCCAATGTGCAAGACACATGAAAGCCTGCATGGAGTTTGCTAAAAAAAAAACACCTGAAAGACTCCAAGATGGTTAGACATAAGATTCTCTGGTCTGATGAGACCAAGATAGAATTTTTTGGCCTTAATTCTAAGCAGTAAGTGTGGAGAAAACCAGGCACTGCTCATCACCTGTCCAATGCAGTCCCAACAGTGAAGCATTGTGGTGGCAGCATCATGCTGTGGGGGTGTTTTTCAGCTGCAGGAACAGGACAACTGGTTGCAATCAAGGGAAAGATGAATGCGGCCAAGTACAGGAATATCCTGGATGAAAACCTTCTCCAGAGTGCTCAGGACCTCAGACTGGGCCGAAGGTTTACCTTCCAACAAGACAATGACCCTAAGCACACAGCTAAAATAACTTAGGAGTGGCATCACAACAACTCCGTGACTGTTCTTGAATGGCCCAGCCAGAGCCCTGCCTTAAACCCAATTGAGCATCTCTGGAGAGACCTAAAAATGGCTGTCCACCAATGTCTACCATCGAACCTGACAGAACTGGAGAGGATCTGCAAGGAGGAATGGCAGAGTATCCCCAAATCCAGGTGTGAAAAACTTGTTGCATCTTTCCCAAAAAGACTCATGGCTGTATTAGATCAAAAGGGGGCTTCTACTAAATACTGAGTAAAGGGTCTGAATACTTAGGACCATGCAATATTTCAGTTTTTCTTTTTTAATAAATCTGCAAAAATTTCAACAATTCTGTGTTTTTCTGTCAATATGGGGTGCTGTGTACATTAATGAGGAAAAAATGAACTTAAATGATTTTATCAAATGGCTGCAATATAACAAAGTGAAAAATTTAAGGGCGTCTGAATACTTTCCGTTCCCACTGTAAGTGTCATGGGTAACACAGTTTATAGCGTCAGGGTACCCGCCATATTTTACCCAATAAAGGTTGAACCCCCTGCTCACCCAGCAGGTGATCAAAGTTAGGTTTTAGCATCAGATAGGGTCTGCGTCGCCCCAGGCAGTGTCAGATTAGTGCCAGTAACATCCACGCACGCGCCATACGCCTCCCTTAGTATTATAGTGTTTTTTTTAAGGTTCCAAAAAAAGCAGCGTCAGCAGGATCAGCCGAGATACCCGATAGCACCTGCGTTTAGCCCCTCTGCCCTGCCCAGTCCAGCCCACCCAAGTGCAGTATCAATTGATCACTGTCACTTACAAAACACAACACACATAACTGCAGTGTTCGCAGAGTCAGGCCTGATCCCAGCGAACACTAACAGTTTTTTTTGGCAGCATTTTAATCAGTCGCTAACAGTCAGGAGCTTTTTTTTATCTGTGAGTCTCACTAGTGTATCAGTACATTTAGAGACCAAAGTAAAATTGAAGGTACAGTAGTGAAGAGGCCTACACATTTCTGAGTATGAGACAGTGAAGAGGAAGTCACTCATCTGTCAGATTCAGGCTCAGAATGGGAACCTGTAGACAGCAGCGGCACCCTGACAGACAGCTCTGACGACGGAGTTGTGGTCCCTGCCAAGGTCAGGTGTACCAGACCCCGTTCTGCTGTCGTTGCGGTGCAAAAACCGCAGGTCCCTCAAATGGAGCAGAGAGCTAGTACTAGTGCTGCTCATCCTTCTGGTGAACTGGCAAGCACCAGCGCCTGGTCTTACATCCAGCACTAAAAAAAGTGAGTTAAGGTCATATTGGTCCACTGACACAAGTCACTATATGCCCGTGTTCTCTGCCTCCTTTACCAGGACACCATATGACCAGATCTTCCGGTCATGCATTTCAACGATAATGAACTCAGCTGTCCTTGGGTGACCCTGAATTTGATCAGCTCTACAAAATTTGGCCCCTCATAAACCACTTCAATCAACGTTTTGCAGCCTTGTTTACTCCCCATCAAGTCTGCATTGATGAGTCCTCGATTAAGTTTTCTGGTCGCTTGTCATTCAAACAGTATCTTCCCAGCAAGTGTGCCAGATACGGGGTCAAGATGTATAAGCTCTGACAGGGCCATAGGCTAAACATATAGTTTTATGGTTTACGAGGGAAGAGATACTTGCGTAGAGCCGGAGACCTGCCCAGACTACATAGTGAGCGCGGATAAGATTGTGTGGGACTTGGTGTCACCCTTATTTGGAAAGGGGTAGCACTTGTATGTGGACAATTATTACATAAGCGTGCCAGTTTTTAGTCACTTCGTTGATCAAATTGCCACATGCGGCACCGTGCGATCGAATCACCGGGGGTTTCCCCAGCGGCTTGTAGGTTCTCATCCTAGGCTGTGGGAGAGAGCCTGCTTGACATGTAATAATTTGCTCGCTGTCAAGTGGAGGGATAATAATAGCATTATTTGTACTCACCGTAAAATCCTTTTCTCTGTAATTCACCGACTGACACAGCTCCTCTCTGTAACAAATGGGTTGTTAGCCTTATCACTAGGAGAATACTAGGCAAAGTTGAAACAACACGCAGAACTCTTAGTTCCGCCCAAGGGGGTGGTCCCTCAGGCTACAACCCTCCACCTCGCAAAGCAGCATCAATATGTCAACAAGCAGTATAACGTAAAGATAAAAGGAGGGGCGGGTGCTGTGTCGGTCGGTGAATTACAGAGAAAAGGATTTTACAGCAAGTACACAAAATCCTATTTTCTCTTATATTCACCGACCGACACAGCTCTTCTCTGTAACAAATGGGACATCCCCAAGCAGTCCCAAAACAAGGGGTGCGAAAAACAGCATAAAAACTCAATCCACCATGGCAAGTGGGAACTAGTGAAACTATACCCACAAAAAAACAGCAGTGCGTGGAAAACCACCACAAAAAAACAGGGTATCCTCAACAGGAGTGATCCCCAAGACCGCACCAAACTGCGGAAGTAATGCAACAGTGCATTAACATAAAAGTACTGCGTTTTTGGTGAAAAACCAGGAAAAAAATATCTATATTATATTCAATTGCAACTACACGGCCGCCTGCAAAACTTTGCGGCCAAAACAGGCATCAGCCGATGCACTGACCTGTACCTTGTAGAACTTGGTAAACGTGTGGACAGACGACCAGGTCACCGCCATACACACCTAAGCAACCGACCCTTGGTGTCGGAAGGCCCAAGACGTTCCGATTGCCCTTGTGGAGTGGGCCGTTACCGGAAAGGGGGGCACCTGCCCCTTCAAGGCGTAGGCATGTACTACAATCTGTCTGACCCACCTGGAAATGGTGGCCGACGAGACCGCCATGCCTTTCTTTGGACCAGCCACCGAAACAAACAGTGAGTCTGACTTTCGAAAGGGAGCCGTGGCAGACAAATACACCTTCAGAGCCCTAACCACGTCAAGAGCATGAAGGGCCACCTCCTTAGGGTGCTTCGGCTTAGGACACAGAGATGGTAATACAATGTCCTCATTGATATGAAAAGCCAAGACCACTTTCGGTAGAAAGGACGGTTGTGGACGCAACACCACCTTATCCCTGTGGATGACCAGATAGGGCGACCTGCATGACAAGGCCGCCAGTTCTGAAACCCTCCTGGCCGATGTGATGGCCACTAGAAAGACCACTTTCTGGAAAAGAAGTCAACGGGGGAATCTCCCTATTTTCAAACGGCGGTTTTTGAAGCGCCGACAACACCAGGTTCAAATCCCATGGGGGTAGCGGTGAACGCACCGGAGGGACTGCGTGTCGGAACCCCCTGAACGAAGGTACTCACTAAAGGAGTGTGATGCCAGGGATCGTTGAAAAAAAGACCGCTAAGGCTGAGATTTGCCCTTTGATGGTGCTTAATGCCAATCTCTGGTCAACTCCTTGCTGGAGAAACAGCAGGATCGATGCCATCCTTTCTCCTCACACATGGAGATGTAGACCTTCCAGGTACGATGGTATATCTTCCAAGAAGAAGATTTCCGTGCTCTCAACATAGTTTGAATCACCGAGCCCGACAGACCCTGGTTCCTCAACACCTGGCTCTCAATAGCCATGCCGTTAAAATAGGATGGAGAATCGGACCTTGAGACAGGAGGTCCTCACACAACGGCAGTCGCCAGGGAGCGTCTGCCACCAGATGCACCAGGTCTGCATACCAAGGATGCTGAGGCCAATCTGGGGCAACCAGTATTACTGGGATCTGATCGGCTTCCACTCTGCGAAGCAGACGTGGCAACAGTTTCAGTGGAGGAAAGGCGTAGATCAGCTGGTACTGATCCCATGGAGCCACCAGCGCGTCTGACGCGTCGGCCCACGGATCTCGTACTGGACACAAATCTTCCCTGGAGTCCAACAGCAAACCTAGGTACTCCAGATGCTGGGTCGGCACAATCACTGACTTTGAGGTTCAACAGCCACCCAAATTCTTGCAGGGTCTGCATGGTGATCGCCACATCCTCCTCTAATTCTGAGGCGGAAGATGCTCTCAGGAGGAGATTGTCTAGGTATCCCACTTTGTCGCAGCAACGCCAAAACTGGAGCCAGTACCTTGGTAAAGACTCAGGGGGCTGATGCCAGACCAAAAGGAAGAGCCACAAACTGGTAGTGGGCTTCCCCGACTGCAAATCGCAGAAACTTTTGATGCCGAAGGCATATGGGTATGTGCAGGTACGCATCCTGGATGTCCAAGGACACCG
This sequence comes from Lithobates pipiens, assembly GCF_037356315.1. Classification (NCBI taxonomy): domain Eukaryota; kingdom Metazoa; phylum Chordata; class Amphibia; order Anura; family Ranidae; genus Lithobates; species Lithobates pipiens. The sequence goes on from NW_027507764.1 coordinate 171,715,758, forward strand.
GGGAGTCCCCTTGATGGAGTGCAGTGACTACTGAGCGAACTGATTCCATTCTGAACCTCTGCACTTTCACAAAGTCAAAGGACATACAGTAAAATGAAGTCAGAGCATGACACTGAAAAAACAGGCAGCGAAATGGCGGTAAACATTGCTACAGCGATCAGCAGACACAGCCTCCAGACACCCAGGGGAGAGACCTGCAGACAATCAGGGCACAGCTACCCAGCGCAGTCCCCACCCCAGAGCTCTCCCCGGAGGACAGGGGGCAGGGGTCGCTTTTTAGCACCCTTGCGCCCACGCACCGCCTCCATCTTGGCAACGAACGAATTTAGGACCACCGACAAAACGTCCAGAGGCACTGCACAGTCTGCAGGTGAACCGGTTGCAATTGCCTAGATTTCGGGGGAAGAAACACCAGTTTCTGAAGCCATGCTGACCCTACCCTGTCTGCCACCTGATGGGGACTTAGGACAGTGATGGTCCCACCCTCCTAAAAGCTGCTGGCTGAGGGACTCTTTCCGACAGGACTCACCACCCTGACTGGTTCTGCGCTGTCCAGCTAGTAGTGCCTGTGTCCCTTGTCAGCTCCCAAGTGCGTAGGCGATCACACTGTGCTATTCAGAGCTGCTGTCAATGGCGCTGAAACTGATCCACATGTTCAGGCTCCAAGTTAAAATGGCCGCCGAGCATCCAGTATAAAGGACATAAACACAGGGAAAATGGCAGAACTACAGGAAAGCATGCTGCTCCTAGAGACTGACCAAAAAAACGTGTTCAGGCTTCAAGAAAATGGCCACCGAGCATCCAGTATAAAGGATAAAAACACTAAGAAAATGGCCGCCGAGCTACAGGAGAGCATGCTGCTCCTTGCCCACACCTAAGACGGCCGCTGAACACTGAATACCATGAGGGACAGTGACAGAGAAATGGCGGTGAACAGCGCTGCAGCGATCGACAGGCACAGCCACCAGACACGCCCCAGGGAGAGAAAAAACACACATCAGGGCACAGCCAGCCTGCGCAGTCCCCCCCAGCCTGCGTAGGCCCCACCAGGTGAGAGCCCCCCCGGAGAGCCCCTGCACATGACACACACACACACACACACACACACCACTCAGCAGCCTCCCCCACAGGAAGGGGGGGAGGGAAGATAGGGACAGGGAGAGAAGAGGAGAGGGACCCCCGAATCGACCTCCCAGGGAATGCCCAGCTGCTCAGCCCCACCGAGACAGGGAGAGCTGTACTTACCAGTCCTGCAGAGCTGGGAGACATTCCATCACAGACCCACTCTCTGATCATTACGGGGTGGCTGTTGGCTGGCACACTGTGCGCAGACATCAGAAGCCCGGTCATATGTGTGTCCCGGAGCATTAACGCTCACCGACCACCTCTGGAGCTGAGGTACGTTGTGGCCGACCCAGCACATAGCTCTGGTATGCACAAGCTCACTGGCCAGGCTGGGGAGACTACAAGGATAAAGGGTATCCAGCCTGTCACCCAGCCGGCTGTCGATATTAGATCACAGGATCTTTAGTCTTGCGCAAAAAGCAAAGCTTCCGCAGAAAAAAACATGGACCGATGGGCCCGCAGGGTTCCTAGGTCCTTCTCCTTCACTAGGCAAAATAAAACGGAGGCTGCATGGCAGGCTGGGGGGTTACCTAAGGGACTGCCCCTTGGGCGGAACTAAAAGTTGTGTGTTTTTCATAACATGTTATGCCTAGTCCTCTCCTAGAGGTGGCGTAACAACCCAATGGCTAAGAGAGGAGCTGTGTCAGTCATAGAATAAGAGAAAAAAAGGACGCAAATTATGTTTGGGTACAGCATTGCATGACCACACAATTACCAGTTAAATCAGCACAATGACAAATTATAAAAATTGCTCTGGTCTTTGAGCATCCAAATCCTCTGGGGCTGAAGTGGTTAATGTAGAACCTAAGGAGAAGTTTCGCTCTTCCTCCTCCTCCCCCTGTCCTCTGCCATATTTTTTTTGTAGCTGCTGAGGTGTAATTTTTAAAGAATTTACTGAAGTATCGCTTTAACCATAATAACATTATTATACTGGATTTATATAGCGCCAACAGTTTGCACGGCGCTTTAAAATGTAAAGGGAGACAAAACAGTGACAATACAATTCAATGCTTACAATCTAATAAAGGAGGGGCTGGTGGAACAAAAAGGTACTGTGAGGGATGAACTGATGGGAGAAAAAGAAGATTTGGCTATTAGCGGAAGGCAGAATAGGCTTCTCTGAAGAGAGGAGTTTTTAGGGATCACCTAGAAGTGGACAGAGAAGGAGATAGCTGAACATATTGGGTTAATGAGTTCCAGAGGATGGGAGAGGCTCTGGAGAAGTACTAGAGATGAGCATGGGAGGAGACAAGGGAGCAGGAGGTCTTAGGAGAAGCGGAGAGAGTGGTTTGAGAGATATTTGGAGACAAGATTGGTGATGTAGCATGAGGCAGAGTTGTAAATGGCTTTGTATGTTATTGTTAGTGTTTTGAATTTTATTCCTTAGGCAATGGGAAGCTGATGGATTGGCACAGAGGGGTGGCGGACACTGAGCGGTTGGTAAGGTGGAGACGTCCGGCAGCAGCATTCATAATAGACTGAACAGGGGATAGCCTGCAGAGTGGTAGGCCAATGAGGAGGAAGTTACAATAGTCAAGGCGAAAGATAAGGGAGTGAATAAGTTGCTTAGTGGTTTCAATGGTTAAAAAGGGGCATATTATGGAGACGTTACAGAGGTGAATTCACATCTGCAAAATTTGGACAGAGAATGAATTTGTGGCGGAAAGGACATATCAGTGTCCAGGTTTACACCTAGCACCCTGGCTTTCGCTCCAAGCAGGTCTATGGAGCGACGGATATCAGCAGTGACATGTCTGCTGACACCCAATCGGCTGAATCCAGATTGATGGAAACCCCATTTTCCATCTATCTGCTGGATCGGATGAAAACGAACAGGCGGTCCACTTTCATCAGATTCCCCCTAGAGAGCGGGGCTCTGAAAGGTCCGTCTCTCCACAGTGAGCAGAGATGGATCTATCATCCGCCGGCTCAGCTAGGATCAATGGATCGAGTCCATGCACGGACAGCCCCATGTGAAAGGAGCCTAAGCTCAAGGGCTCTTTCACACAGGCATTGAAAATAGGCATTTGGGTCACATTGGTTGTAAACCCAGAAAAATCTAAATTAACCACTTCCATCCCAGGCCTATTCGGACATTCCTCTCCTACATGTAAAAATAATAATTATTTTACAAGAAAAATACTCAAACCCAAAACATATTATTTATATATATTTTCATTTTTTTTATTTTAGGAGACCCTTGGGAATAAAATGGAGGGCGTTGCAATTTTTTTATGCCACATGGTATTTGCACAGCAATTTTTCAAACTTTTTTTTTGGGGAGGGAAACCACATTAAGTTAACCCATTTTTTTGTATAATGTGAAATATGATGTTACAGTCAGTAAATAGATATCAACACATCATGCTTTAAAATTGTGCACTCGAGGAATGGCGGCAAAATTTGGCACTTAAAAATCTCCATAGGCTACACTTTAAAAATGTTCACGTTACCCGTTTAGAGTTACAGAGGAGGTCTAGCGGTATAATTATTGCTCTCGCTCTAAGGATTGCAGCCCTAGAATTATTGTTCTCCCTGTGACAGTCACAACGATGCCTCACATGTGTGGTTTGAACATCATGTACATATGCAGGCGTGATGTACGTATGTGTTTGCTTCTGCTGGGATGGGAGCACTTTAACACTTTTTTTTCCCCTTCGCCAGGTTGGGGATAACACTCGGAGGGTCATTGACCTCATGGAGGTTGCAAACAGGACCAGATCGGAGGCAATACTGCTCTAATACTGTTTAGATGCGGAAAAAGCCTCTGATAGGCTGATCTGGCCCTTCCTGTTTGCAACTCTCCTTCGGGTAGGTATTGAGGGCCATCACTCACCTATATTCATTCCCCTCGGCCCTGGTCCGTACCCAATTCGCCTCTTCCTTTACTTTCGAGATTTCAAATGGGACTCGACAAGGCTGTCCACTTTCCCCTCTTCTATATGTCCTAGTATTGAGCCCCTATCAGAAAGAACCCAAACATCCACGGTATCCCAGTCCGTATTAGAGACTTTAAGATTTCCCTATTTGCTGGTGATGTCCTCCTCACGCAACCCCATGTTTCTTTCCCCAATCTACACGTAGAGCTAGACCGGTATAGTGCTCTCTCAGGTTACAAGATCAATAACGCAAAAACTGAAGCCCTCCCCCTTAATATACCCCACCAAACACTATTGGCCCGCTCGCAAACATTTAACTACGCGTGGAAGTACCTTTGGGTCCACCTCACAACCACATACGACACTCTCTATAAAGCCAACTTCCCCCAACTTTACACTTCCATCAGGGCCTCCCTGGCCAAGTGGAAATCTCTAAAACTGTCACTTTTCAGCCGCCTTGAGACCTTAAAGATGACAATTTTACCTAAACTTTTATACCTTTTTGAGACACTACCCATCCCAACTTCGCACTTTAAGAGACTCTAGGTCGACTTGATGAATTTTTTCTGGAACTATAAGAGGCACTAGATCGGTCCTGTATGCTCCCCACAATCAAGGCGGCCTAGCATTCCCTAACATAGCCAAGTATTATTTAGCTGCCAATTAAGTCCTTTTGCCTCTTGGTGCACTGTCCATGCCTATAACCGATGGACACAAATTGAGAAATTATGGTTCGCTCCCATCCATTCAAATTCCATGCTATGGAGCTCAGATGTAGTGACTGGGTGTATGCAGCTACTAAGGCCAATGGGGCTCCTGCGCACGCTATAGTGGCACGCACAATTGACATACCCGCTTACCACCACCCCCTCCCTAGTCACTTCATTCTTATTCACACCCAACATCCCAGACAGCCTGACCTCACAAAAGTCTCACTTCTTGATGGATAAGGCCCTATTCCGCTACAGTTAATTGGTAGACCCCAGAACCAGAACCCTAAGATCCTTCCAAGATCTGCAAGATGCCTTTAATATACCCAGACAGGCTTTTTTTTGGTTGCATGCAAATATGGCATTATGCGCAATCTTCGGTAACAAACCTTCAATTCTCCCCCTTAACGGAATTCAAAAAACTATGTCTAGAGGGCTCATCCCCTAAAAAGGTATGATCTTACGCACTTAGCTCCAGACCATGGATTTATCACCAACCGGACCACGGCATGCCTATATGGCTAAGTGGGAGCAGGCTCTGGGTGTAGATATACCCCTAAACACGTGGCAGCTCATATGGTCGTAGGCCTCTAAGAGCTCCATCTGTACGCTTTATAATGAGAATCAATATAAAGATTCTATTTCATTGGTATCAGACCCCTGACCAGCTCCACTCCATATATCCCTCGGCCGACCCTCTATGTTGGCGATGCTATAAGGATGGGGGATGCCATTTCATGTCTATTGAACTTGCCCTCTACTCATCCCCTACTGGCAGACGGTGTACTCCTTGCTTCAATCCATCTTTGGTACTGGGGTGACCTTCGACCCGAAAACGTTCTCTTTAGATGTGCTGCTACTTCCGGCTTTTTTGGTGAATATTTGAGCAGTTAAAAAAAAAAAAAAGTGGTTCCAAAAATGCACCTCCTCATTGAAATGCATGGAAAACACTGCAAAATGCATTAAAACTGCCTCTGTGTTGCATTTTTGATGCATATTTGAGTGACGACCTATAAAACGCACCATAAGCATGGTAAAATTGCAACAAAATCACAGGCGGTTTTGGCAGCCATTATTGGCACCTTTTTTTCCTTTCGGCACAAGGCTAAAAATCCTTTTTTCGGGAGTCAAAATTCCAGTGCATCACTAGTTCAACCACTTCCCGTTCTTCAAGACGGCTATAGCGCAGGCTTACATTTCCAGAAGGCTGTACAGGATGTCCTCCCATGATCACGTGGTGCGATGTGATGACTGAGTCCTTCAGACTCAGGTGATCACAGATCGGGATAAAGGGTCAATCACAGCAGTCCTTTACAACATGATCACCTGTGCCCAATAACAGCTGATCGTAATGTAATCACATAACCAAAGCTTGTGTAAAAGGGACATGTACACGGATCATCAGTGCAGTCCCAACAGTGCTATCAATCAGAGCCCATCAGTGGCATCTATCAGAGCCTCCTCATCAGGGCCCACCAGTGCCACCGCATCAGTGTCCATTGGTGCAGCAGAAAAATTACCTGTTTGCAAAATGTTATAATAAACTGAAAAACTTTTTTCTTTTGTGTTTTTGTTTTTTTTGCTTTTCGGTCTTTTTTGGTTTAACAAAAAATAAAAAATCCAGTGGCGATTAAATATCATCAAAAGAAAGCTCTATTTGTGTGAAAAAAAATAATAAAAAATATCACATGGGTACAGTGTTGCAGGACCACGCAATTGTTATTCAAATTGTGACAGCGCTGAAAATTGGCCTGGGCAGGAAGGGGTAAAAGTGCCCAGTAAGCAAGTGGTTTATACACTTGCTAAATGACAAAGAGCTGACTGTCATAGATGTCGAGCCCCAGGGACTCCCATTACAGGAAATATCACTGACCGCTATCATTGGAACTCTTGACCTTCATGGGATATTCTCTCACTCTACTCTTGTTTCAAGGAAAAAAACAAATAAAAAAAAATTGAATTCCATTCTTTCTTAAATTTAATAGGTTACAAATTGAATCTCACAAACAAAGGCAAAGACTGCTTTAACTGGTAATTGCGCGGTCATGCAATGTTGTACCCAAACAAAATTTGCATGCTTTTCTCCTCACAAATAGAGCTTTCTTTTGAAGGTATTTGATTGCCTCTGCGATTTTTATTTTTTGCGAAATAAAATGGAAAAAGACCGAAAATTTTGAAAAATAGGATTTTTAACCACTTCAGCCCCAGATTTTACCCCCTTCCTTACCAGAGCATTTTTTTTGCGATTCGGCACTACGTCGCTTTAACCGACAATTGCGCGGTCGTGCGACGTTGCACCCAAACAAAATTGACGTAATTTTTTCCCCACAAATAGAGCTTTCTTTTGGTGGTATTTGATCACCTCTGCTGTTTTTTATCTTTTGCGCTATAAACAAAAGAGCGACAATTTTGAAAAAAATAAAATATTTTTTACTATAATAAATATCCAATTTAAAATAAAAATAATATTTTTTTCCTCAGTTTAGGTCGATACGTATTCTTATACATATTTTTTGTATAAAAAAAAAAAATTGCAATAAGCGATTGGTTTGCGCAAAAGTTATAGTGTCTACAAAATAGGGGATAGATTTATGGCATTTTTTTTTTTTTTAAACTAGTAATGGAGGCGATCTGCAAATTTTTCCGTGACTGCAACATTATGGCGGACACATCGGACATTTTTGAAACATTTTTGGGACCATTCACATTTACACAGCGATCGGTGCTATAAAATTGCACTGATTACTGTGTACATGTGACTGGCAGAGAAGGGGTTAACACCAGGGGGCGCTGCAGGGGTTCATTATGTTCCCTGGGAGTGATTCTAACTGTGGGGGGAGAAGACTCACAAGGGGAGGAGACCAATCGGTGTTCCTCTGTACTGGAAACACACCATCGGTCTCAACTCCTCTGATAGGATGTGGATCTGTGTGTTTATATACACAGATCCACGGTCCTGCTGTGTTCCAGGGCAATCGCGGGTGCCCGGCGGACATCGAGGCTGCCGGGCACGCACATCGGGTCCCGAAGGATGCCACGGGTGCTCCTCGTAGATGGCCGGGAATGAGAGGACCTCATATGAAGCCCACCCAGGATGAGAGATCCCATCTGTGGGCGTCATATTACTATGAGCGGGTAGGGAAGTGGTTAAATAAAGCTTACCTGTAAAAGCCTTTTCTTTGATGTACATCAGAGGACACAGAGCCATAGTAATAACTATGTGGGTTATATCGGCGTATCAGGTGCTGGACACTGGCACGCCCCTTAAGGCTTGAACTTCCCCATATAACCCCTCCCATTACTGGGAATCCTCAGTTTTGTAGCCAAGCAATCAACGTGTATAAGGAGAAGAAGGGAGGGACCTCTGTGTCCCCCGATTAACATCAAAGAAAACGATTTTACAGGTAAGCTGTATTAAAAATCCTATTTTCTTTTCTTACATCAGGAGACACAGAGCCATAGTAATAACTATGTGGGATGTCACATAGCAATGGCAACTGAAGGGGGGGGGGGGGGGGGGCAGGCAAAAAAAAACAGGAGGCCAGAGGACTCATACTGTAACCTGCAGTGTATGCTGTGCCCAAGGGCACGATCCTTATGACCTTTAATATCGATTTGAAAAAAAAAAAAAAAAAAAAAAATCGGATAAACGTCTGAACCAAAGACCAAGTTGCAGTCTTACAGATCTGAGCCATAGAGGCCTGATGATGCACCCCCCAAGAGGCACTAATCGCCCTGGATGAATGTGCTCTTAATCGGAGAAGGAAGAATTTAATTTTTTAAGATGAAGCTTGATCAATCACTTGACAAATCCATTTGGAAAATAGTGGATCTTGACGCTGCCTGTCCATATCTTGGACCCTGTGGCAGTACAAACAAAACCTGTGTTTTGCGAACCTGAGCGGTCGCCTTTAAATTGATTCTGATCGCTCTTACTACTTCAAGAGACTGTGGCGCTTTCTCTTCCCAGATTAAGGCTCTGGAGAGAAAGTAAGAAGAATATCTTGGTTTAAATGAAAACCTGTTACCACTTTGGGTAAGAATTCAGGATGAGGACATAAAACCACCTCATCCTTATGCATGATGAAATATGGCTCTTACAAGATAGAGCCATTAGTTCCAATACTCTTCTAGCAGAAGAAATGTCAAGCAAAAAACATTATCTTTCTTGTCAGTGAACCAAGAGAATTTCTCGTAAGGTTCAAACGGTTGATTTAACAAAGTCGATGAGACCAATTTTAAATCCTAAGGATTTAGAGGTGTCTTGATAGGGGGAATAAACCGTGTTACCCCCTGAATAAGCTACACACAAGAGTGGGAAGCAAGAGGCCGTAGGAAAAGACATTGGCACAGCCTGGATATGGCACTTGATAAAAGTCAAGGCCAGCTTCATTTCAGATCGCACATGCAGGAATCCTGCCTATTGACATACTTCCTGGGGTGTCAACCCCTGGATCCATAGCAAGAAACCAATGTCTTACAGATTCTATAGTAAGCGATTCTGGAAGCCAGCTTCCTGGGCTTAGTCAAAGTAGACACTACTGAAGGAGATCACCCACGATCTTTCATAGAGTGGGATTCAACAGTCAAACATGTTAAACTCCTTGTCCGTAAAGTAGAATAAAATACCAGACCCTGTACAAGAAGGTCTGGCTATAATGGTAGAGTCCAAAAGGACTGCCATCTTTATGATCTCGATAAATTAAGATCTTCTGGGAATCGGCTGGGGCCACCAGAATCGCCTCCTCTCGTTCCTGGAAAAGGGGGGGGGGGACAATGCGCTAAACCCCAAAATTGTGTGTGAAACAATAAAATATAAATATATATACCCGAACTGTGAGTGAGCTGCTGACAGACAAACAAATCAAGTTCCCAACAAATAGAAATACAAAGTGCAGCACTAGAGAACAACTCCACATCGAATTATACACAATGTGATAGAATTAAAGTGAGGAAAAAAATATACAATAAAATAACAGGGACAGAAAGTCCCAATATAAAATAGGAAATCCATCTATTCAAATCCAGAGGGTCTGGTGTTCCAACATCCAAAACACGATCAATCCTGTATCAGACTGGTATAACATATTAGACAGAAGATGGGTACTCTTACCATGTATAGTAGACACATCTACCCTACGGCAATGCGTCTTACGAGCTCGGAACAGCTATGATAGCCACGGCCCCTGGGCATCCAGCAGGATCCCCCCCCCCCCCCCCCGAATGGATCCGATCTTTATCCACTACCCTCAAAGATCCACGGTTCCAAATTGCAGATGGATCAACCATTTGGGACTCGAATACGTAGGGTTTGGTCATGGATGATTCGGCAAAAGCCAAGGCATAAAAAAAAGAAAAAACACATGGCGGTGCTCCACATCGTGCAAATTAACCAATGACGGTTTATTGTAAAAAACTGTATTACAAGCATTAAAAAAAATAAAATAAAAAAACACCAAACTGGTGATATAGGTAAAAAAAAAAAAAAATCACGTCATAGATATAAAAGAAAATCAATATGGGGAGCAGAAATATGCTCTACTGGGCTCCAGACGACATCCGATGACGAAACGCGTAGGGCGTGGCCTAAGGTGTATGCACTCTCGTACAGCGGCGGCGGTGAATTCAAACACGCTGTGACTCATATTGAACTATTCAAATGTCGGTTTTATCTTCTACTGTGTGAGTAGCTTTCTATTAATTTATTAAATAAATTTTAAAATACTGGATTACACTATGTTTGCCTCATCTTACTTTTAATGAGGAAATCCCTGGATTATCACTAGATAACTAACCGGACCAGCTCAGCATAGCGGCACAGGGGCTCACACTGTGAAGGCACATTAACCCCTTAAGGGGATGGGGAGCTGGTGAGTGCGGATTATTGTCTTTTTCACACGAAAATCGCACCGGTTGCTATCCAGGAATCCTGAAGCACACTGTCACCTTTGTTTGAGAAGAACTTTTTTGGAGCTTTATTGTTTATTGTCTTTTTCTGGCGTTGGACTTTTTATATCAACTTTTTATATCAACTTATTTACCGCATGTTTCTACCTAGCGATTTTATAAATGCATAGAGACTGCAATTATATCATGGCACTTTAAATAGTTAGCAGCACTTTTCACTAAGATGTTGTCATTCCAGCATTTTTTCATGAGCACTGTGCACTTTATAATGAATGTTTTGCACTAAAGTACATTAAAATTTTCATACGTGTAATAGGGCTTTTATAATACCCTTGCGCATATTGGCAGCGATTTATACTTGCAGAATATTTGTTGTGCGTTTTTTCATATATCATAGGTTACTTGATATTTATTGGTTAATTATCGGTTATTAGAATATTTTTTTATAATTTCACGCGAGACTTTATCACGTAGACATCTTTATGTCACATTTTCTATTCTCCCACACATTTACACAGAATTGTGCAAATATATAATATATTGAATAGCAAATACCCGCAATAAGTACAACTAATAGCAGGTGTGCGCCGTTACTACCACCCTTGACATATACTCTACTGGGGCATAATCTGACCCCCCAACATTGCTGCTATATATAGACTAAATTACAGTGGCAGATTGAGACACCCAAGGGACTGTCCCCACTATTAGCACCATAAACACAGTTCAGAAAAGCTTTTACCATTCCACAATGTAGCATAAACTGAACACTCATTATGCAAAAACAGACAACCCGGATTCTGCTCTTTACACCCAGGATATAACCGTCACTCCATATCTCAATAGTGGTGTGCAAGTATGGACCAAATGTCCGCTCCGCTTGCGTTCCACCACTCCGACTGGAAACAGGAAGTGGGCAGACCATCCTCTTCCTGTGCGCAACACCCCCTCAATATGAGCCAGAAAAAGCCTCCCCACAAAAGCACACAATCAGCGCCCCAATAGTCCCAATCAACGTTCATGCAACGGGGCGAGTAGCACCTCAACTCACATATCCAATAAGTCTCAAGGCGCAAAACCCACGAGCAGAGGTTCCCCCTCCAATGTGGGATGAATTTAATTGATAACCTGCAATAGTGTCCCTTTAGGGTCCCTTTCGTGATGCTCCAAATAATGTTGGGGAACCCTATGCTTGTCACAGCCCTTTTTTATTTATTTTTTGCAATATGTTCGTTAACACGGACCGAAAAGGGTCTTTTAGTGCAGCCAACATATTGCATCTTACACGGACATGTGATCAGGTACACTATGTATTTTGTAGCACACGTAGTGAAATGTTTCACGTTATACATACGGGCCGTAACACTAGACACGAATGTATCAGACTTTCGTCTCAAAGTGTTATATGAATCAACGTTGCATCCCCTACAAGGGGAAAAAACTTTACATTCTGAGAAAAAGGAGGACCTCTGGGGGGGGGGGGGTCAAGAGTGTTGGGAGCCATCTCACCCCGGAAAAGAGTGGGCGCCTCTAAAAATAACACCAGCCCGATCCGGTAGGACAGGTCCCAAACACTCCATCATTACATAAGACCTTCCAATGCCTATTGAGAATCTTCCCATGTCTTTACTTTGTACCGAAAAGAATGTGAAGAAGGACCACCTAAAGCGGTCCCCCTCCTTAGCCCTCGGTCTATTAACCAGCAAGGAATGCCTCTCTACATCTCGAACAGCCTGAATGTCTCGATCAAGAGTTTCAGGCTTATAGCCCTTCTCCAAGAACCTTTGTCTCAGTATTAGGGACTGTGATAGAAAATCATCCATATTGGAACAGTTACGTCGCAAACGTAAAAACTGTCCCTTAGGAACAGATTTTAGCCATTTTTGATGATGACAACTGTGGGTACATTCCGGTCGGTCTTCTTAAAGAAGGTCCGTAGCACCAACTGACGATTAATAACCGAAATGTCTTGATTTAGAAATTTCGGTCATCGATTCATCTACAATTTGAAACCATGGACCTTTGAGGGTAGTGGATAAAGATTGGATCCATTCGGAGGGGGGGGGGGGGGTTAGATCCTGCTGGATGCTGGATGCCCAGGGGCCGTGGCTATCATAGCCATTCCGAGCTCGTAAGATGCATTGCCCTGGGGTAGATGTGTCCACCATACATGGTAAGAGTACCCATCTTCTGTTTAATACGTTATAGCAGTCTGATCCAAGATTGATAGTGTTGTGGATGTTGGAAGACCAGACCCTCTGTATTTGAATAGCCATCAGTGGACATTCCTATTTATATTGGGACTTTCCGTCACTGTTATTTTAGTGTATATTTTTATTGTATAACTTTTTTCCTCGCTTTAATTCTATCACATTGTGTATAATTCGATGTGGAGTTGTACTCTAGCGCTGCACTTTGTATTTCTATTCCTCTTGTTCCCGCTTAATCCTGCGGAGAAGGGGCGGAAGTAGCAGAGCTGGAGGAAATGCATAGATCAGTGAAAGTGGATCCCCTGGGAAGACTAATGTGTCCGTTACGCCTGCTAGCGGACCCCTTGTTTGACATAAAGTTGTTGACCTTATTAATGAATCTGGACACGAAAAGGTCCATGTCCGGAGTACCCCATCTGACATATTGCTAGGAAGACGTCAGGGTGAAGAGATCATTTTCCCCGGAAATTGAGTCTCAAGTAGTACGCCTGAAATATTAAAATTGCCGATAGGCAAAGAGTGCTGTGTTCTGCCAAAGCTAGAACCTTATTCACCTCTTTTTGGGCTACACGACTTCTCGTGCCTCCCCTGGTGAGCGATGTAAGCCACCGCCGTGGCTCTGTCAGACTGAATCCTATTAGGACAGTCCTGTAATCTGACCGCCAAGATTCTATGGCCAGATGTACTGCCGGAAACTTCCAAAAAGTTGATAGGCAAGGTCCTTTAACATGGACCATCTCCCCTGGACAGAATCTTCTTCCAGGGCTGCTCCCCAGCCTACAAGGCTGGCATCTGTTGTTAACACCTTGCAGGATTAAGATTTTCCCTCCTGCTGAATAACTACCAATTTAGGCTCTGACCTACGTTAGGAGCCAAGCGTATTGGAAACAAACAAGGCCTGAATCCTCTTTATTCCAGACCGATAAGATGGTGTCTTGAAGCAGTCTTTGAATAAAACTGCGCGTAAGGGACGGCCCTGAAGGAGGCCACCATTTCCCTTAAAAATCTCCTGCAGCCGAATGAAGGAATTTTCCTTTATCCTGATAAGTTGAATTAGTCCTAGAATGGAACCGATTCACGTCTGGGGTAAGAATACCTTCTTCTGTATGGTATCTATAACCAGCCCCCAAGTAACCTTCTTGATGGTTTTAAGGAGAATCTTCCTAGGCTGAGAATCCTAGAGATTTCAGATATCTACAGCTGAGATCAGACTCTGTTTTTAGGACTCGATGATCTATTAAAAGTAGATGTTTTTAATAGGCTAGGACCGTTATGCCTTGAGCCCTTAACCTGGCTAAAGGAGGTGCCAGAATCTTTCAGAACACTCTTAGTGCTGTGGCTAAGCCGGATGGCAGTGACACGATTGAAAAAATTATTTTTGATATCACCGACTGGGATAACAGCTGATCCAAAGGCCAGAAAGAGACTTCTCTCCTTTCCTTTTTTTTTTTTTCTGGAACCTTAGGGAGCATTCTTTGAGGAGACGGACACTCTTGCATAAAGACTGCTGCATCAGCAGCCCCAAGGACCCCACAGGCAGCACCCAAACGGGACCCGAACCCCAGACCCTCAGATAGAAAGCCGACTGGGCCATCCTGGCTCTTGAAACTCTAGATGTAACCTAGAGAAGAAAATCGCAGAAATCCCTCTGCTCTTAACATTGTTCCTGCGAGGCTTTGAGAATCACAGGACCTTTCCCCTCAACCGAACGAGTGGGGGTGCTCCTTCATGAGAAGGCCTTAGCATTCTGCTTTATGGGCTTTCTGCCCCCAAGATCCTGGTGCTGCCCCTGGGAACTAAGGCATAGGAGAGGCTGCACGATTAAAGGAGAACTGTCTGAACCTCCTTTTCCTGGTAAAGAGAGCTTTACCCCTTTTGGATGTACTTATCCATTCTAAATAGTCGTACCCCAGAAAGGGATACAGACTGGCTAAGGGTTTTCACCTGGTGCCTCAGCTGATTAATATTTCAGCCACGGACCTCTGCAAAAATGCACTCGTCCAAGTATAAGCCATAGGGCTTAAACAATCGAGTCCTTCATAGCATCTGTGAGACACAGTGCGTCAAATACACCAGCCCCTTGCTGGGCCTGCTGATCAGGCAAAACTTTCAGGTATCTCACACCTGTTCCTTAACCCCTTGAAGTCCATATTCCAATGCATTGGCGTGACTCAAAATGTGCTCCACCAAAATAATGGAGCAGACATTAAAGGGTTAATAGACTGAGCTACTCCAATTGCAGCCAGAACTGCAAAAGACATCTTGTCTTTAAAAGGAAAATCCAACCTTATCGCATAGTGGTCCATTATGTGTCACTTACCTGACACAGGAGCCAGCGAAGTCACTGCTGTCCCCTGTAGTCCGGTGCATCCATCTTCTCGGTGGGTCTCGCTGCTCCACCACTGTCATTCGGCGAAGCCGCGATGATGTCACTCCTGCGCATGCGCACGGGAGCAGCCACTCGCAGCATATTGCTGTTGACCGCGGCGCGCTCAGTGTGGCTGCGCGCCGCAGTCTACAGCGCGGTACCTGTCTTTCGGCAAATATCTCCTAAACCATGTAAGGGTTTACAACTACTTTAACTTGCTGGATCCTTTAACATCAGTGCAGTGTCCACTGGACATGTGAGACTCTGCTCACTGAGGTGATTGCAGCATTAATAGCTAGAACCCCCCATTTCTTTCATAGAAATGTTTCCATTCAGAATACATAGCTATGCATGAATAGGAAAAACATCCCCAGGTGGGGGAGGTTCAAATGAACCCTATTAGGAGGTAGATACCTCAAGAGCCTGTGCTGCAGGCAACAAAAGGGTTAAGTAAGGCAATAGACAAACTGCCTCCCTGTTAGGATCCTCCGAAGAAGAAAGATAAATATCTTCCAATATTTGGGAAGATCTACCTGATCCCCAGCCTCCTGCAGCTCAACAAAAGGGCCCAGAGGACTAGATGGGAATCTGCCATGTTTAGTCCTACTATGGAGAGACATCATACCATAGCAATAATATTTTAAATGGTAGAAGAAAAAAACCTGTCTGTATGAAATACACAGGGACAGAAGTGTTCTACCCTTGGCGGCTTATTTTTGAATGGTTTTTAGATTGTTGTATACCGTTAACCCCTTAGAAACCATAGAGGAGTTCCTGGTCCCTTTGTCACTCATAGCTTACAGTACAAAGCAGAGGCAGTACCAGCAAAAGAATGTTACACTTGCTAGGCTATAGTACAGTACAAAAGCTGCTATTAGACCTAGCTATACAGTACAATGTTGTCAACAAAAGGGCGATGCCTGTGTCACCAACGACTCTGCTCTGTCCCTCCAACGCCAGACTGCAGCTTTTCCTGTATAGCTTAAATTACTTCCTCCATGCAAAACTGGGGGGGGGGGGGATTTTTGGGAGCCTAGCCGCGTACGGGGCCTCGAAAACTAATCACCGCCTTCGGGATTTCTAAGGGTGTAAATTTTTGATTTCACTCCTCACTACATATCACAGTTTCGAAGGCCATAAAATGCCAAGATAGCACAAAACTCCCCCAAATGACAGCTCTCATTTATTTTTGAAAATGAAGAAAGAAAAATTAAAAAATTGTTTATTTTTTCAATTTTCAAAACTTTGTGACAAAAAGCGAGATCTTCAAAATACTCACCATACCTCTCAGCAAATAGCTTAGAGTGTCTACTTTCCAAAATGGGGTCATTTGGGGGGGGTTTTTGCCATCTGGGCATTCCATGGCCTCCGAAACTGTGATTGGCAGTGAGGAGTGAAATAATAAATTTACACCCTTAGAAAGCCTGAAGGCGGTGCTTGGTTTTTGGGGTCCCGTACGGGGCTAGGCTCCCAAAAAGTCTCACACGTGATATCCCCATACTCAGGAGAAGCAATAGAATGTATTTTGGGGTGCAATTCCACATATGCCCATGGCATGTTTGAGCAATATATCATTTAGTCACAACTTTGTGCAACTTGTGTCAAAATATAAAATATTCCATGGACTCAACATGCCTCTCAGCAAATAGCTTGGGGTGTCTACTTTCCAAAATGGGGTCATTTGGGGGGGGGGGGGGTTTGTACTGTCCTGCCATTTTATGAAGAACATTTAGAAGCTTATGTCACACATCACCCACTCTTCTAACCACTTGAAGACAAAGCCCTTTCTGACACTGTTTACATGAAAACTTTTTTTTTGCAAGAAAATTACGTTGAACCTCCAAACATTAAATATGTTTTTAAAGCAAAGGCCCTACAGATTAGTGGGTTTTGCATTTTTTTTTCCACACAGTATTTGCGCAGCGATTTTTCAAACACATTTTTTTTGGGGTAAAAATACACTTTTTTTAAAACACACTATATTGGCCAAATTTTTCATGAAATAGAAAAGATGATCTTAGGCCAAGTACATGGATACCAAACACGACATGCTTTAAAAATTCCGTACAAACGCGCAGTGGCGACAAACTACATACGTTTTTAAAATCCTTTACAGGTTACCACACTAGATTTACAGAGGTGGTCTACTGGCCCCGATCTGACCTTCGCGGTGATACCTCACATGCATGGTGCAATTGGTGTTTACATATGACGCCAGACAGATGCTTGCGTTTACCTTTGCGCAAGAGCAGGGGTGCTTTATTTTTTTTTATTTTTTTAAACTGTTCCTTCCATTTTTTTTTTATCATTTTTATTGTTATCTTAGGGAATGTAAATATCCCCTATGATAGCAATAGGTAGTAACGGGTATCAAAAAAAAAAAAAAAAACATTGGGGTCTATTAGACCCTAGATCTTTCCTCTGTCCTCAAAGCATCTGACACCAAGTTCGGGGTCATAAAATGCTTTCCCAATTTCCCAATGGCACCGTTTATATCCAGGAGGGGGCACATTCCCTCCCACTGCTTGTAAAAGCAGTCTAGAGGCTAATTAGCCACGAGGATTGCTTTTATATGAAAGTCGATCACTGGCTGAAAAGAATTATACCAAGATGATACCTAAACCCGCAGGCATCATTCTGGTATAACCGAAGTATAGCTGGACATATATTGTAATCTTTTTTTTCATGCAGCCTGTTGGCTGAACGAAAAAAAAAGAGATTGATCAGTGGGTATGCCCACCATTAGAATATCTCCCTTCATCCACCCACTGCTAATGATGGGCATATATGCACCATTTATATATGTCGAAGCATGGGGGCATCCCCCCGCAAAAGTTAACATTAAAACAAAGTAACATTACAGTGTAACAGTAAGACCTTACTATACCATACCTGCAAAGCAAATACCAAAAAAAAAAAAAACAAAAAAAAAAAAAAACACACATAGTCAAAAATAAAAAATTTTTTTAACACAACCTGTGCCAAAAAAATATATATATGCCGAAGCACGGAGGCATCCTCCCACAAAAAAGTTATGCCATGTACACGCGGTTGGACTTTTCCACAGGCAAGCCTCCATCGAAGTTTCGACCACATGTACGCGGCATTAGGCGCAAAATCGCTCCTCCACTCCTGCTGCCCCCATGCTTCGGCATATATGCTCTTTTATGCTTTTTTTTTTTTTTTTAAACTGTGGTGGTGAAATCACCTCCTACAAGCACTGGAGTCACGGCTTTATGTATCGTGGGAGCAAACGCTGCTGCTGTCAAGCTAAATAAATCCGCGCTGCAGCTGAATTGTGCACATGAAAAAAAAAAATAGTTAAATAATAAAACACAGTAAACAGTAAAGCATAAAAAAAATTACATACCTGAAAAGCAATCATGATAAAACATAATAAAACATTGCAGAATAGAATACAGTAAAAAAGAGAAATAGAGAGAGGAGAGAGAGAACAATAAAACTACAACTTTTTTTTTTTTTTGCAATGGCATCTTGGGAGACCCTGTGTAAGCGTGTCCTAGTCTGAGAAATGCTGTACCCTACGCTAAAAACTTCACTAGTGTGTGGTAGCGTTCAAAACATTCACCAGTGCAAAGACCAGGATTGTCAGGACAGCATGGACAATAACGGGTGACACGCCTATATCCGCACTTGGTACAGACACAACATCTTCTCTGGGGGGCTCGTTGGGTAGGGGTACTCTAGAGGACATACGGAAAATGCCTCTCATGCATCCGGCTTACTGCATTTGGTTGGGAATGGTGAGGTGCAGAACCGTCTGGATACAGGTGGTCTGTGACAATCTCTTCCTGGAATGTAAGGAAGGATAGTCCTGCCTGAAGCTCTATAGCACATGAGTGTTCAGTAAAGCCAATTGAAATAAGTGAACAGACACTTTTTTGTACCAGCGTGTCGCCTTACGGGCAACTAGATACGGCGCCAACAACTTATCGTTGAGGTCCACCCCTCCCATATTTTGGTTATATTCGTGGACACAGAGGGGTTTCTCCACAACACAAGCCGCCGTAGTAACATAGTTGGGATCACCGAGTCCTACAGACCCCGGTTCCTCAACAGCTGGCTCTCAATAGCCATGCCGTTAAAGCCAGCGAAGGTAAAGCAGGATGGAGAATCGGACAAAGAGACAGAAGGCCCTCTCGTAACGGCAGTCGCCATGGGGCGTCCGCCATCAGGCACACTAGGTCTGTGTACCAAGGACACTGAGGCCAATCTGGGGCAATACATATTACTGGAATCCCCTCGACCTCCACTCTGCAAAGAAGACGTAGTAACAGTTTTAGTGGAGGAAAGGCATAGATCAGCTGGAACTGATCCCACGGAGCCACCAGCGGGCCTGACATGTCTGCCAATGGATCTCGTCGTGGACACGAATCTCTGCACCTTCCCGATTGAGATATGAGGCCAGAAGATCCACGTCTGGTGTGCCCCACCTCAGGCACAGAAGCCTGAATACCTCCGGATGCAAAGCCCATTCTCCTGTGTCCAGCATCTGGTGACTCAGATAGTCCACCTACCAGTTCTCCACTCCCGGGAGGTAAATGGCCGACAGGACCAGTACGTGTCGCTCTGCCCACCGAAGTATGTAAGCAACCTCCCGTGCGGCGGCTGAGCTTCTTGTTCCCCCTTGTTGATTGACCTATGCCACAGCCATGGCATTGTCTGACTGGCTCCTGATCGGACGCCCTTGAAGTTTCATCGACCATGTGGAGTTGCACAGCCTGATCGCTCTTAGTTTCAGCAGATTGATCGGCAACTTGGATTCTTCCACCGACCAGAGGCCCTGAGCCAACTGAACCCCCATCACTCCACCCCAGCCGGATAGGCTGGCGTCCATTGTGATCACTGTCAACTTCAGAGATAGGAACAACTTCCCGGACTGAATCACCGGGGACCTCAGCCACCAGATCAGTGAATCTCTGACTGACTGACTTACTGGCTCACCCGGATCTGTCGATCCAGGAACAACTGAGATTTGTCCCATTTTGTCAAAATCTCCTATTGCAGGACTCTGGTGTGGAACTGGGCATATGGTACTGCCTCGAAGGAGGCTACCATGAGTCCCAGGACTCGGATGCAAAAGCGGAGCGACAACCACTTGCGGTTCCTCAGCAGTTTTACTGGGGATCTGAGAGTCTGCAGTTTGTCTGAAGGGAGAAAAACTCTTGCTTCCCTGGAGTCCAGCAGCAAGCCCAAGTACTCCAGATGCTGTGTCAGTACAATCACCGACTTCTTTAGGTTCAACAGCCACCCAAATTCTTGCAAGGTCTGCATGGTGATCGCCACATCCTCCTCTAATGCCCATTACCGCAGCAACGCCAAAACTGGAGCCAATACCTTGGTAAAGACTTGGGGGCTGATGCCAGACCAAAAGGAAGAGCCACAAACTGGTAGTGGGCTTCCTCGACTGCAAAGCGCAGAAACTTTTGATGCCGAAGGCATATGGGTATGTGCAGGTACGCATCCTGGATGTCTAAGGATGCCAGGGAGTCCCCTTGATGGAGTGCAGCGACTACTGAGCGAACTGATTCCATTCTGAACCTCTGTACTTTTACAAAGTGATTGAGGGCTTTTAGGTCCAAGATTGTAGTTCCCAAGAAGGAAGGGGTACGTCCAAACAGATTTGAGTAGAATCCTTGGAAACGTTCCGATTCCAGAACCGATACAACCACCCCGTGACTCAGCAGGTTCCTTACTGCCCCCAAGAGGGCCTCCCAGCGAACCGGGGATACGGGTATGCTGGAGGGAAACAAACCGTTTGGCGGCCAAGAGAGGAACTCTATCTTGTAGCCTGAGGAAATCAGGTCGCACACCCATTGGTCAGATAGTCGAGAGGAACACCGGGCCGCAAACTCCTGAAGACGACCCCCCACCCGAGACAAGGGGGGGGAAACCTGTATGCGGTAGCACTTATGTTCACAGGCTTGTTAGGCTTGCTGTTCCAGGGACGTTTTTGTCCTTCCGTGGTTGTCCTGTTGGGCTGGGGCCGTTTAGCCGAAGCTCCGGGCGGACGAAAAAGCCATTTGTGAGCGGAATAAGAGGGCCCTTGCCTATGGCGTGGCTCTTTAGCCTTCCTGGCCTGTGGGAGTATTTTTTAATAATGTCATCCAAAGAGGCTCCAAAGAGCCGGTCGCCAAGGAAGGAATTATCCGTCTTGGCTTTTTTGGATGCCTGGTCAGACCAGCATTTTAGCCAAATCTGACGCCTCAGCACCACTGCTGACACTGAAGCCCTGGATAACAGAGGGAGGGTATCCAGGGCCGTGTCACAAACGTACTTAAGGCCTTGCACTAGTTGGTCTGCTAGTACCACACAGACAGCAGAAGCCTGCTGTTCTCCCAATTCGTGGTGCAACAGTTTTTCCCACTCAGTGTCTGCGACACAAGTGCGGATGCCAGTACTGGTCGCACGGCTGACCCCACAACTGTAAACAAGGGGAGAGCCACTGACTCAGCCTTCCTGTCCGTGGGATCCTTAAATGCAGGAGTCCCCTCTACCGGGATCGTGATTACTTTATTTAACATGGATACTGGGGGGTCCACGACCGGAGGAGCCGACCACTTCTTGAGAAGGGTTTCCTCAAAGGGGCACCACACCGCCATGGATTTGGGGACCGAACAGGTCCGTTGCGGGCGACCCCATTCCTTGTAAATTAACTTGTCAAAATAAGTCAGATACGGGAACACCTTAGGTGAACGGGCTGGCTTGCGGGACCCAAAGGGGACCACTACATCTGCAGAGGAATCTGCTGGCTCCTGTATCTTCAGGGTATCACGCACAGCTGTGACGAGTGCTCCAACAAGCGCTGGGGACTAATCCTCACTGTCTGAACGGTCCTTGTCCGCGTCATCTGACAAGACAGAGCAGAGGTCACCAGCCTCAGCAGGACCCGAGTCTGGGTCAGAGCTCTCCCCAGAGGACAGGGGGGCAGGGGCCGCTTTTTTGCACTCTTTCCCACGTGCCGCCTCTATCTTGGCAACAAACCAATTGAGGACCGCCGTCAGGGTGTCCGTGGGCACTGCGCAGTCCGCAGGCGACCCGGTTGCAATTGCCTGGATTTCGGGGGAAGAAACACCAGTTTCTGAAGCCATGCTGACCCTACCCTGTCTGCCACCCGAAGGGGACTTAGGACAGTGACAGTCCCACCCTCCTTACTGCCGCTGGCTGAGGGGCTCTTTCCCACCGGACGAACCACCCTGAGGAGTTCTGCACTATCCAGCAAGTAGTGGGCACAACAACCCAGTGGCTAAGAGAGGAGCTGTGTCGGTCAGTGAATATAAGAGAAACATTCTTATTATCCCTCCACTTCATAGCGAGCAAGTTATTACACTGCAAGCAGGCTCTCTCCCCCAGCCTAAGATGAGAATCTACAAGCCGCTGGGGAAAGTCCCGGCGATTAGGTCACACAGTGCCATATGCTCCAATATGCTGATCAAACAAATGACTAAACAGTGGCACACTCATATAATAATTGTCCACATACAAGTGGTACCCCTTCCAGAATAAGAGAGATACCAAGTTCCACACTATCTTGCCAGCTCTCCCTATGCAATCTGGGCAGTTCTCTGGCTCTATGCAACTATCTTTTCCCTCATAACCTGTAAAGCTCCATGTATAGCCTGTTGTCCTGTCACAGAACTTATAGAGCTTGACCCCGTATCTGGCACGCTTGCTGGGAACGTACTGTTTGAAAGACAAATGGCCAGAAAATTTAATCAGGGACTCATCAAGTTGTCTGCGTTGATCGGGAGTAAACAAGGCTGCAAAATGTTGGTTGAAGTGGTTTATGAGGGGACGAATTTTGTAGAGCTGATCATATTCAGGGTCTCCACGAGGACGACAAAGTAAATTTCTTGATCATACATCACGGGACACAGGAGCTTCATTACATAGTGGGTTATATAGGCACCTCTGGTGATTGGACACTGGTTAACCCCCAATTAAGGAGAATTCCTCCCCTATATAACCCCTCCCATATGGGAGGCACCTCAGTTTTTTCCCGAGTGTCTATGGTGGTTGGTCACGTAAAACATGTGCTATGAAGAAAGCTCTGTACAGGTCCCTGTGGGGGCCTAAGGGCTACAATAACCGGATCCATATCCCGGGCTGATATTTTGACTCCCAAGATGGTATGGTACCCGGGCCTCGTCATCCGAAGAAACAAGGTTTTGCCTGCAAGTCCTCTCCTATTGGAAGCCTGGGCTCTGGGAAACCAGACTTGGTGTACTATTTACATAGTGGCAAGTAAGTTTCTGGCAGAGTCTTTTACAAGGTCCAGGTAAGAGGTTCCTCTGAGAAGGAACCCAAAAAATCCTGAAGGTTGGCAGAACTCTGCCCACCGTGATGGGTGAAGGCTGGAATCTGTCTGTTTTCAGCAATTCCTGCGGCGAGGACAGGTAAGGGAACTTAATCCTATATAAATGATATATTATGGATTTGTTCATTGAGTAGTTGTATGTCTTACCTGGTTTCCACCACTAGAGGGAGTAAGAGCAGCCTGATGCATACTTGCATGCCTTTTGATACACACGCTCAGTGAAGCCTGGTTTTCCCAGACGACTCATGTCTCCACTGCAATCTCTGCCACAATGAAAGTAATACAGGGGACCCACGTAGTCTAGGGGTCCCACGCAGCTCCGACGGTGACCCCCTTTCCCCCTGGATGACCGGCGGTCCTCGTGCGCGTATGCACGCGTGCCGAGCGCGCTCCCATGCTAATGGGCAGGGGGGGGGGGGGGGGGGAGTGTGGTTGCGAGGCCGTGCACATTAGTGTGCATGGCGCTGTACTGCGCAGGCGCCAGGCGGCAATTTTAAAAAGCCCAGAGCGCCAGGGGGCTGCAAGTGGAGACACAGGAGCTGTGGGCAGTAAGTATCCTAAGCGATTGGATCCAGGCAGACCTAAGACACCTACTCAGCATCAGGTTGTGCAGTTCGAGCATATATATTAGTGCGTTAGTGAAGCCGAAAGGCTCCATTTCCTGATTCCCATACCCAAGATGGCGGCGGCAGGACCCGAGAGACGATCTAGAGATCGGCTTCGGGTGCCGACATCGCGGGCGCGCTGGACAGGTAAGTGTCACTATTTTAAAAGTCAGCAGCTGCAGTATTTGTAGCTGCTGGCTTTAAAAAAAAAAAAACGCGGAGTCCCGGTGGACTCCCGCTTTAATGGATAAATTGTTGTATGAGGATTGGGGACATCCCGATAAACTGTTTGCTCCTCCTAAAAAGGTTTTCTATGCTTTATCCTCTGGAGGAAAGTTTCACCAAGAAATGGGGGTGCCATCTGTCGATACGGCTGTTTCTTGCGTGAATAGAAACCTGACCTGTTCGTTGGATAATGCTCAGGTATTTAAAGATCCAACTGATAAGAAGCTGGAAACATTGTTGAAGGCCTCCTTTTCCATGACTGGCGCTGTAGTGCAACCTACAGTCGCAGCTGTAGGGTTGTGTCAGTTCCTCAAGGAACAGGTTAAGCAGATGCTTGGCCTCCTTCCAGTGAGGAAGTGGAGAATTATGCAGAAATACCTCAAATTGTGTTTCATGATTGATGCGATTTTGGATTCTGTCCAACAAGCATCTCGTTTGTCTCTCCTGTTGGTACACATGCAAAGAGCCCTATGGCTAAAAAATTGGGCAGCTGAGCTGTCATGCAAGAAGCATTTGATTGGGTTCCCGTTTAAAGGGGAACGTTTATGGAGAAGAATTAGACAAATTCGTCCAAAAAATTTCAGGGGGTAAATCTACTCTCCTTCCAATCAAAAGGAGCAAAACGTCCATTATTTAGGCGTTCTCTCTCTCCCGGAGCATCAAGCTATAAGCAGTGGCGACAGCCTTCCCAACCTCCCTCTACAGGAAAGGCTCAAGGCCGGGCCCAGGGGCAGAAGAAATCTTGGGGGCGAAAGCCTGCCAAGCAGAGCCCAAAAGCTTCCTTGTGAAGAGGCGCCCCCGCTCGGCCGAGTGGGGGGAAGGCTCCTGCAGTTTGCAGGGGCCTGGCGGGAAGAGATCCGGGGCAAGTAGGTGGTCTCTTCGGTATCTCTGGGCTACAAGCTAGAGTTTCAGAAGATTCCACCTTCTCGTTTTCCAAGGTCAAAGATCCCCAGGGACCCAATAAAGCAAAGACCACTATTTCTGGCCTTAGATCACTTACTATCCCAGGGGGTGATAGTGGAAGTGGACCCAAAAGAACAGGGTTCAGGGTTTTACTCGAATCTCTTCACCGTTCCAAAGGCAAATGGAGGTGTCAGACCTATCCTGGATCTGAACCGGTTTTTACGCATCCGGTCCTTCCGAATGCAGTCAATTCGCGCTGTGGTCTCCTCCCTGCAAGGGGGAGAGTTTATGGCATCAATAGACATCAAGGATGCATATCTCCATGTGCCAATTTTTTCCGCACACCAAAAGTATCTAAGGTTCACGGTAGAGTGGCGCCATTTTCAATTTGTGGCCTTGCCGTTTGGGCTCGCTACAGCCCCTCGAGTCTTCACAAATATTCTGGACCCTTTCTTGGCAAACCAAAGAGCTCAAGGTATAGCCGTCAAGGCTTATCTAGACGATTTGCTTCTCATAGAGAAACCAGTAGCGCTCCTGAACCACAGTGTTAAACCTAGAAAAATCATCCCTACAGCCTGCTACCAGGTTGGAATACCTGGGTATGGTTATCGAAACCGCTCAGGGCAAGGTGTTTCTACCAAGGCCAAAAGCCTTGGCCATTGGGGATCTGGTGCACCTAATTCTGGGCAGAAGATCTTCCCCCATTCGGTTGTGCATGAGACTGTTAGGGAAAATGGTCACCTCCTTCGAGGCCGTTCCATTCGCCCAGTTCCACTCAAGGCCTCTGCAAAGATGCATCCTTGCGGCTTGGAACAGGAAGCCCCAGTCCTTGGATCTTCCTATGCGTCTGTCCCAGGGACAAGCAAGAGTCTCGTTTGGTGGTTACAAACCGAGAATTTGCTGAAAGGCAAAACTTTTCTTCCTCTTCCATGGAAGATTATTACGACAGATGCCAGCCTGACAGGCTGGGGAGCAGTGTTGGAGGAGATGTGCTCGCAGGGGAAATGGTCTGCGATCGAGAAGCTATTGCCCATAAA
Organism: Lithobates pipiens; assembly: GCF_037356315.1. Lineage (NCBI taxonomy): Eukaryota > Metazoa > Chordata > Amphibia > Anura > Ranidae > Lithobates > Lithobates pipiens. The sequence continues at coordinate 171,742,065 of NW_027507764.1, forward strand.
TGTCTTGGAGATCCGGGCAGTTTATATGGCTCTCATAAACTGGTCTTACAGACTACGGGGTCTCCCTGTTCGGGTTCAGTCCGACAATGCCACAGCAGTGGCCTATATCAATCACCAGGGCGGTACCAAGAGTCTGGTTGCGCAAAAAGAGGTGAATCGCATACTTGTCTGGGCAGAAAAGCATGTTTCATGCCTTTCTGCAGTCTTCATTCCAGGAGTGGAAAATTGGCAGGTGGATTTTCTGAGCCACCAGCAGTTGTGCCCAGGAGAATGGGTTCTGCACCCCGACGTGTTTTGGAACATATGTCGCAGGTGGGGTACTCCAGATGTAGATCTGTTTGTGTCCAGGTTCAACAGAAAACTGGACAAATTCATGTCAAGGACAAGAGATATACTCGCTCAGGGGTCGGATGCTCTGACAGTTCCCTGGGATCAGTACAATTTGATTTATGCTTTCTCCCCGTGCCCGCTTCTGTCGTGGTTCCTAGGAAGAGTCAAGAGGGAAACAAAGTCGGTTCTTTTGGTAGCCCCGGCTTGGCCCAGCCGACCTTGGTACGCAGAGATCATGAAGTTGGCAGTAGGCAGGTCGTGGATCCTACCTCTCCGGCCAGATCTGCTCTCACAGGGTCCAATTTACCATCCTGCTTTACACAGTCTGAATTTGACAGTTTGGCTGCTGAGACCCACATTCTGAGAGACAGTGGGCTTTCGGGGCCAGTCCTTTCTACTCTGGTCAATGCCAGAAAGTCGGCCTCCAGGCTTATTTACTACAAAATCTGGAGGGCATATGTTTCCTGGTGTAAACTCAGGAAATGGCATCCTAGAAAGTATGTCATTAGCAGGATCTTGGCCTTCCTCCAGTCAGGCCTAGAAATGAATTTGGCCGTAAGCACTATCAAGGTACAGATTTCGGCCTTGTCAGTGTTTTTTCAGAAGCCACTTGCATCGCATTCCCTGGTGCGGGCTTTCATCCAGGGGGCTATGCGGATAAGGCCGCCAGTCAAACCTTCAGTATGCCCATGGGATCTGAATTTGGTTCTCTTGGCTTTGCAGGGGCAACCTTTTGAACCTTTGCATCAGGCTTCGTTAGTTCTTTTGACTAAAAAATTGGTTTTCTTGGTAGCCATATCCTCAGCTAGAAGAGTGTCAGAACTAGCAGCGCTCTAAAGCAAGGAGCCGTATCTAATTATTCATAAGGACCAGGTGGTAATGCGTCCCAACAGGTCCTTTCTGCCTAAGGTGGTTTCAGGATTCCATTTGAATCAAGATTTAATCCTACCATCCTTTTTTCTGGACCCACAGTCCGCAGAAGAATCTTTGCACACTTTGGATGTGGTAAGGGCAATCAGTATCTATCTTCAGGCAACTGCTCAGATAAGAAAAACCGATTGCTTATTTATTTTGCCGAAAGGCCCTAGGAAGGGTCAGGGGGCATTAAAATCCACTCTCTCAAGGTGGATTAGACAGATTATTTCTCAGGCCTATAGTGTAAAAGGGATCCCTCCTTTTCAAGTGAAAGCACACTCAACTAGGGCTGTAAGTGCTTCTTGGGCAGTGCATCACCAGGCCTCCCTGGCTCAGATCTGTAAGGCTGCAACTTGGTCATCAGTCCACACATTTACCAGATTCTATCAGGTGGATGTCATTGGGCAAGAGGATATCGCCTTTGGGCGCAGTGTACTGCAGGCTGCAGTTTAGATGCTCTGGTCCTTGGCGGTCTATAATTATGATCTGTGTCTCCCTCCCCTCAGTCTGAGCATTGCTTTGGGACATCCCACTATGTAATGAAGCTCCTGTGTCCCGTGATGTATGATCAAGAAAATAGGATTTTTATATACACCTGTAAACTCCTTTTCTTGAAAGTACATCACGGGACACAGCTCTCCAGCCCCTCTTGGGTTTTACGTGATTTCTTATTGCTTTGCTACAAAACTGAGGTGCCTCCCATATGGGAGGGGTTATATAGGGGAGGAATTCTCCTTAATTGGGGGTTAACCAGTGTCCAATCACCAGAGGTGCCTATATAACCCACTATGTAATGAAGCTCCCGTGTCCCGTGATGTACTTTCAAGAAAAGGATTTTACAGGTAAGCTGTATATAAAAATCCTATTTTTCATTGAAGTGCATGAACTGCAAGATCTGTTCGTATCGTTTCCTGGACATGGAGGCAGAGAACACGGCATATGTTCAATTGGGGCAATCGGGGTTAAAACCTTTATTATTAGGTAATATATGGGGGTACCTGACGCTATATAAAAACCTGACAGGGAACCTAAATAACTAACTGGCTAACCAGCGTCACCAGTGACACTTATACGGTAACCACTGGTGAAAGGGTTAACTCTAGGGGCAATCAGGGGGTTAAAACCTTTATTAGGTTGTATATGGGGGTACCTAAAGCTATAAAAAGTTGGCGGTGAACCTAAAAAAATTACTGGCTACCTAGCGGCACCGGTGACACTAATGCAGCGATCAGAAAAATTATCGCTTAGTGACACTGGCAAAAGGGGGTGAAAGGGTTACCTGGGGGGCAATCAAGGGGTTAAACCTTTATTAGGGGGGTAGGGGGCTACCCTGGACCTAAAGGGGCCTAAATCTAACTGCCCTGACACTTTACACAAATGACACTAAATGCAGTGATCAGTAAATAAATGACCACTGCAATCAGTGACACTGTGACTGGGGGGGCAGGGATGTGATGTGTGTGCCAATGTGTACTTAAGTGTCAGTGTACTGTTGGTGCACTTACTTGGATGTTTTCTCTCCTCACTGTTCCAGTCAAAAAGACCGCCATGAGGAGCGTGACATCACTTCCTCCTGCCTGTGTTTACAGTTCACAGGCCAGGGAAGCTTCTCATTCGCCAGGAGCGATCGCGAGGGGGTGGCCAGAAATCAATGGCCGCCCCCTCATGACGGATCACTCCTGAAGGTAAACGGACAGCCGCCGCCAGCGGGAGGCGGTCCGATCAGACCCCCCCACCCGCTGGAAGGCAGGCACGTACATGTACCTGTCTGTGCCATTGTGCCGATGGTCCTTAAGTGGTTAATAAAAAATATAAAAAGAAAAAAAAAAAGTCTGGATGAGGATTTAACATCACCCTATCCCTAAGAATTAAAGAGGAAGTAAACCCTGATGAGTTTACTTCCTCTTTGATTCCCTGCAAAGGTAAAGCATAATGGACTACTATGCATTGCATAGTAGTCCATTATGTGTCACTTACCTGACACAGGAGCCAGCGATGTCACCGCTGTCCCCTGTAGTCTGGAGCCTCCATCTTCTTGGTGGGTCTCACTGCTCTGGCGCTGTCATTCGTCGGAGCCGCGATGACGTCACTCCCACACATGCGCACGGGAGCCGCCACTCGCGGCATATCCCCGTTAAATGTGGCGCACTGAGTGCGCCTGCGCGCCGCTGTCTACGGCGCATGCGCCTTAGACAGCAGTGCCTGTCTTTCAGCAATTATCTCCCAGGAGATATTTCTTAGACCTACAGGTAAGCCTTAATCTAGGCTTACCTGTAGGTCAAAGTGTGTTGTAAGGGTTTACAACCACTTTAAGTATGGCACTATATAAAAGAAAGTTGCCAACACTGAAACTCTGTTGCGGAGGCTACTGCAACCAAGAACACCAATTCCCCCGTTAGGAGGATCAAAGGAATATGGTGCATCGGCCAAAGGTGCTGTCCTTGTAAGCCGACAAAACTAGACACAACCCTACGGGCACAAGTGCGACCTAACTGGCTGATTTATACGTGTTGACACTTGTATAAAAAGGGCCCAGATCAAAGAATGTGAAGCAAGCAGCCTTTCAAAAAAAATGACAAAGATTGAGATCTGACCCTTGATGGTATTTAAGGCTAGCTTCATTTTTACCCCCAACTGTAGGAAGGTAAGAATTCTACCTATGACATACCTCCGAGGATGCCCTCTTTTGGTTTCACACCAGGAAACATAGGCCCTCCAGACCCTATAATAAATGGTCCTAGAGGCCCGCTTTCTTGCATTAATCAGGGTAGTTACCACTGAACCTGAAAGCCCCTGATTCTTTAAAATGTGGGCTTCAATAGATAAACTGTTAAATTTAGCGATTGTAAGGCCGGATGGAATACCACGGGTTCCCCTACTGCCAACCTTGCGATCTCTGCATATCAGGATCTTCTGGGCCATGCGGGGCATTAGTATTACTGGCTTTCCTTCCACCTTGAACCTGCGTAGAAGCTGCGGAAGCAGCTGAACTGGAGGGAATGTATAAATCAGTGAAAAACTGATCCCACGGGGACACTAATGCATCTGTCCCATATGCGAGTGGATCCCTAGCCCTTGACACAAAGCTGTCCAACTTCTTGAAGAACCTGGATGCCCAAAAATGTCAGAATAAAGTCAGGGTTTCTGACTTTTTATTATATATATATATATATATATATATATATATATATATATATATATATATATATATATATATATATATATATATATATATATATATATATATATATATATATATATATTACATACACACACACACTATAAATTCCTAACCTGCTCGTTTTGGGGTGTATAATGGTGGGTAAGATGTGCTCTCACTGTTCGGCCACTGGATGAAAGAAGGAAAGCAAAAGATTTCTCCTGCTTTCTCCAGAATACTCTGACAGCTTTGTGCTTCTCTGATTCTCCACCTCTGAGCTGGTGAATCAGAGAGGGAGAATTCTGTCACAGATCGCCAGTAAGGTACCGAGATCACACCTTCATAAACTGTCTATTTCTGTGACAGTCAATTACAGATTCTCTATGTGCTGAGATGATCCGTGGAGAACATGTTCTCCACCGATTACCTCAGTTTCATAAAATGTTAATGACCTGTGATCAGCGGCGATACTTGGGAATACCGCTGATCACAGTTTGATAAACAGACACCATAGTCTACAAGGGGAATGCCTGTAAACTGAGAAATGTATAATTTTTTAGCCTAGAAAAACTGGTCTTCTCCCCTTAACAATTTTCATTGGCTAAAACAAAAAATTTCTGAAGCTTGAATACACGTGCAAAATGCAGGAAATATGCTTCTAAGACGCTAAAAAAAGGGGGGGGGGGTGGATTAGGGAAATTGGGACTTTAAATGAAGCCATGAATGGATAAAGTCATGTGCCTCCATCCCTGTAATTTGACAATAAAAGCGCCATTGCGGCAAAGGGCAGCAATGGTGAAAACAAGGAAGTGGGACTTTAAATGAAGCTTAGGATGACAAAAAGAATAGAATGGTGGAGAGTAAATAATTTATTAAAGCACAAAAACACGTTTAAATACAATTCATTCCATGTACAAAGAAGTGCACTCATAACATGGTGCCAGTTTCTAACCTGGCAATCATTAGTAATAACATGTTTACAAACATTAGATATTCAAAGTAAAATAAAGGGAGCCACCATATTCATAGTTGGATATATATGTTGAAATAAGAGTATCTGCACTGTCAATAGGCTTAAGAACCCTATCAAGTTTAAAGAAATATAGACACATATCATGGTAGTTGTGTAACTCGTACACCAGATCTAGTAGCTTGACGCGTTTCGCAGCTTTAAACCGCTCGAGGAGCAGACATGTGGGATATCTGCAATAGGAGAATAATTAACTACATAAGTTAACTATGTCAGGGTAGGGGAGGATAGATAGAGCCCCCCAAAAATCTTAAAGAGCAAGATAGCTTACGAATATGTGTGCACTGGAAGGCATGGCGTCAAGGAACTTAGGCCACCCAAGAGCATCAGTGTCGGGAGCCGAGAGGGCATGTACAGGGCGGCGATCAGAGGCGGACATCCAGGCGGGCTCCAAGTTCCCCGAGCACCCCTAGTGTAAGTGTGGAAAATGGTGAAATGTAGTGAGGACAATAACAGGAAACCAAACACGAAACGCGTCAAGCTACTAGATCTGGTGTACGAGTTACACAACCACCATGATGTGTGTCTATATTTCTTTAAACTTGATAGGGTTCTTAAAGCGGAGGTCCACCCTAAAGTGGAACCCTCCCCCCCTCCGGCACCACAATTGGCACCTTTCAGGGGGGAGGGGTGTGCAGGTATCTGCACCCACTTCCGGCGTAGATTCTGCAGAAGGTACGCCCCTTTCCGCAGAATCTACGCCCCTTTCCGAAGGTCCCCCGCTGCCTGCTGGGAAACACACGGATCCCAGAGACAGCGGGGACCATCCTTAATGCGCAGCGCGACTCGCACATGCGCAGTAGGGAACCGGGAAATGAAGCCGAAAGGCTCCACTTCCTGATTCCCATACCCAAGATGGCGGCGGCAGCACCCGAGAGATGATCGAGAGGTTGGCTTCGGGTGCCGACATCGCGGGCGCACTGGGCGGGTATGTGTCATTATTTTAAAAGTCAGCAGCTGCAGTATTTGTAGCTGCTGGCTTTAAAAAAAAAAAACGGCGGACTCCCGCTTTAAGCCTATTGACAGTGCAGATACGATTTCAACACATATAACCAACTATGAATAAGGTGCCCCCCTTTATTTTACTTTTAATATTTAATGTTTATTAAACATGTTATTACTAATGATTGCCAGGTTAGAAATTGGCACCATGTTATGAGTGCACTTCTTTGTACATGGAATGAATTGTATTTAAACATGTTTTTGTGCTTTAATAAATTATTTACTTTCCACCATTCTATTCTTTTTGTCATCCTGAGCTTCATTTAATGTCCACTTCCTTGTTTGCATCATTGCTGCCCTTTGCTATTACAACATCTTTGATTAAATAATTAAAGCTGAACTCCAGGCATGATCTGTATAGAATACCAACATCCCTCAATCAGCACTGCGCCCCCCCCCCCCCCCCCATTTACAGATTCACTTTGTAATTTTATCAACAAATACACGTTGTTCTCGGATTGGATGAGGTGGAGGTCATGATGTCACCCTTCCTCTTCTTCCCCAAAAAAAATAAAATAAATACAAGGCATCCCGTGTACCGCCTAGTGCTGAGCGAGCAACCACCTGTGGTCAGTGTACAGATGGGAAGCCACTTGGCATAGGAGCTTAAAGATTGCACCTACCAAAGTAGAACCACTTACTACTATAGCGATGGTCCCCTTCCCCAGCATCCCATCAGGAATGAAATATACATGCTCACATTGGTCCTGGCCGGCCTAGTCAAGTACCCCCCCCCCCCCCTTCCCACCCAAAAAACGTACTTTGGTATTACTCAATAAACAGGCCCATAGGAGGAGATGTAAAAAAATGCTCTGGTCCTAAAAAAGGTATACAAAGTACACAAGCTGAAGTGTTTTAAAAAGTGATAAAAAATAAATAAAAAAAAATAAAAAGAAGAAGAAGAAGAAGAAGAAGAAGAAGAAGGAAGAGCCTTTACAAAAAAAAAAAAAAAAAACATGTCATACTTACCTCCACTGTGCAGTTCGTCTAGCACAGTGTCCCCAATCATTCTCTTCTGGGGTCCCCCGGCAGCGCGATCAGTTCTTCCCAGCATCGTATAACCCCCTAAGAGAAGCGCTCTCCCGGGGGGTTACCTTGCAGGCACACTCCCGAGTTAAGCATTTGCGTAGAATGCAGGACTTGGCACTAACCCCCCCCCAGCATTATTGGATTTGATTGACATCAATAGGAGTCAATGGCTGCGCTGCTATCATTCTATCCAATCGAGAGCCAAGAACACCGGGCAGAAAAGGTGAGCGTCTCCACCAGAATGGCACGGGTGGGTGAAACAACGTTATCTTACGTCGTTTCACTTTTTGACCACTAGGGGCGTGCCCGCAGCGTGTGCCCGTCCCCGATGCAAGCAATTGGCCGGCACGATGACTGCCGGGCTCCCACGATCACTCGCAACAGAGCAAGAACCGGGATCTGTGTGTGTAAACACACAGATCCCAGTTCTTTCAGGGGAGAGGAGACAGATTGTGTGTTCATGGTAAGTATGAACATCGGTCTCTCTCTCTCCTCTTAGACAATCCTATCCCCCCCCCCCTCCCAGTTAGAAATACACATAGGAAACACAGTTAACCCGTTGATCGCCCCCTAGTGTTAACTCCTTCCCTGCCAGTGACATTTGCACAGTAATCAGTGCATTTTATAGCACTGATTGCTGTATAATTGTCAATGGCCCCAAAAATGTATCAAAAGTGTCAGATGTGTCCGCTGTAAAGTCGCAGTCACCATGAAAAAATAAATAATGTTTTTTTTTTTTAAATCTCAGATCGCTGCCATTACTAATAAAAAAATAAATAATAATGCCATAAATCTATCCCCTATTTTGTAGACGCTATAATTTTTGTGTAAATATATGCTTATTGTGATTTCTTTTGCTAAAAATATGTAGAAGAAGAATACATATCGGCCTAAACCGAGGAAAAAAATAAGATTTTTTTGTACTCACCGTAAAATCCTTTTCTCTGTAGTTCACCGACTGACACAGCTCCTTATACCATCAGGTTGTTACTCCACCTTCAGGAGAGGACTAGGCAGAACATGTTAATATGTTATAACAAAACTAGAACTTTCTAGCTCCGCCCAAGGGGTAACAACCCCCCAGCCTGCTCCTGCAGCCTCAGTACATCAACAAGCAGTATAACGTAAAAAAAAAATCAAATTTTCTATTACATTCACCGACTGACAAAGCTCCTTCTTATACCATCAGGGCGTCCCCAAGCAGTGCCAAAACGAGGGGTGGAAAAACAGCATAAAAACTTCACCCACAATGGCATATGGGAACCAGTATAAAAACAAAAAACAGAGTGCTCCTCAATCTGGGAGTCACTACCTACAAACCACCTCCAAACTTGCGGTAACAAATTCAACAGTGCAATTTACTTAAAGAGGAAGTAAGCATAATGGACTACTATGCATCGCATAGTAGCCCATTATGTGTCACTTACCTGACACAGGAGCCAGCGATGTCATCGCTGTCCCCTGTAGTCCGGCGCATCCCTCTTTTCGGTGGGGTCTCGCAGCTCCGCCGCTGTCATTCGGCGGAGCCGCGATGACGTCACTCCCGCGCATGCGCACGAGAGCCGACACGCGCGGCAGCTCCGTTGTTGGAAATGCTGCGCTCAGTGCGCCTGCACGCCGCTGTCTACGGGCAAATATCTCCTAAACTGTATAGGTTTAGGAGATATTTCTTGGACCTACAGGTAAGCCTTAATCTAGGCTTACCTGTAGGTCAAAGTGGTTTGTAAGGGTTTACAACCACTTTAAAAAAAAAAAAAAAAAAACAGGAACAAATGTAAATGCATTGCAATTACACGGCCGCCTGCAAATCTTTGCGGCAAAAACAGGCATCAGCCGATGCACTGACATCTACATTGTAGAATTTTGTAAAGGTGTGAACAGACGACCAAGTCGCTAATTTACACACATAAGCGACAGACGCTTGATGTCGGAAGGCCCAAGATGTTCCAATTGCCCTGGTGGAGTGGGCTGTGTCTGGAAAAGGGGGCACCTGCCCCTTCAAGGCGTAATCCTGTACTACAATCTGTCTGATCCACCTGGAAATGGTGGTTGGCGAGACCGCCATGCCTTTTTTCAGACCAGCCACCGAAACAAACAAGGAGTCTGAATTAAGAAAGGGAGCCGTAGCAGACAAATACACCCTCAGAGCCTGGACCACGTCTAGGGAATAGCGGGCCACCTCCCTAGGATGTATCGGTTTAGGACACAGAGATGGTAACACAATGTCCTCATTAATGTGGAACGCCGAAACCCTCTTCCCAAAAAAAAGAAGGTTGCGGTCGCAAAACACTACCTTATCCTTGTGAATAACCAGATAGGGCGACTTGCAAGACAAGGCCGCCAGTTCTGAAACCCTCCTGGCCAAAGGTAATGGCCACTAGAAAGACCACTTTCTGAGAAAGAGTCAACAGAGGGATCTCTCTGATATTTTCAAATGGCGGTTTCTGAAGCACCGGTAGCACCAGGTTCAGATCCCACGAGGGAAACGGTGGGCGCAACGGAGGAAACTACATGTCGCACCCCTTGAACAAAAGTGCTCACTAGAGAGTGAGATGACAGGGGTCACTGAAAAAAAAAAAAAAAAGAGCCAAAGCTGAAATTTGTCCATTGATGGTGCTTAACCACTTGCTTACTGGGCACTTAAACCCCCCCTCAGTCCCAGACCAATTTTCAGCTTTCAGCGCTGATGCACTTTGAATGACAATTGCGCGGGCATACAACACTGTACCCAAATGAAATTTTTATCATTTTTTTCCCACAAATAGAGCTTTCTTTTGGTGGTATTTAGTTACAGCTCGGAGTTTTATTTTTTGCTAAACAAACAAAAAAAAGATGCAAAAAAAATAAATAAATAAATCATGTTTTAATAGTTTGTTATAAAATTTTGCAAACGGGTCATTTTTCTCCTTCATTGAAGTGCGCGGATTAGGCGGCACTGATAGGCTGCATTGGTGGGCACTGATGGGCTGCACTGGTGGGCACTGATAGGCACAGATAAGGCGGCACCGATGGGCACAGATAAGGCGGCACGGATGGGCACAGATAAGGCGGCACGGATGGGCACAGATAAGGCGGCACGGATGGGCGGCACTGCTGGGCAGCACCTTTGAGGCAGATTATGGGCACTGTGGGTGGCACTGCTGGGTGACACTGTGGGCACTGCTGGGTGCACTTACTTTTTATTAGGGTGGCACTGCAGGGGGCAGGTGGGCACTGGCAGGGGGCAGGTGGGCGCTTGCATTGCTGGCCGTGATCGGGACTGATGTCCCGATCACGGCCGCCGGTGATCGGCTTTTTTTTTTTTCTCCTCGCGCTGTCAGCGCGAGGAGGAATACTAGCCGATTACCGGCTCCGTTACATCACCTGATCAGCTGTCATTGGCTGACAGCTGATCACGTGATAAGGGGTCGGGATCGACTCCTTGCACGGATCGTGATCAGGCGAGTCTCATGGACTCGCCGATCACAGAGCGCGCCGCGCGTGCCCCTCAGGGGGCGCGCAGGCCGCTCGTACACGGGACTACGTCAATAGACGTAGTCCCGGAAAAGGAGATCCGCGCTGTAGCCGTCATTTGGCTATAGCGCGGATCTCAAGTGGTTAAAGCCAATTTCTGGTCTACTCCTTGCTGTAGAAACAGCAGGATCCTGGATATAGAAAAGGAGCGCGGACGCCATCCTTTCTTCTCACACATGGAGATGTAGGCCTTCCAGGTGCGATGATATATCTTCCGAGAAGATGATTTCTGTGCTCTCAGCATAGTTGGAATCACAGAGTCTGACAGACCCCGGCTTCTCAACACCTGGCTCTCAATAGCCATGCTGTTAAAACCAGCGATGGTAAAGCAGGATGGAGAATCGGACCTTGAGACAGCAGGTCCTCTCGTAACGGCAGTCACCATGGGGCGTCCGCCATCAGGCATACTAGGTCTGCATACCAGGGACACTGGGGCCAATCTGAGGCAATCAGTATAACTGGAATCCCTTTGGCCTCCACTCTGCAGAGCAGACGTGGTAACAGTTTTAGCAGAGGAAAGGCATAGATCAGCTGGTACTGATCCCCCAGAGCCCCCAGCGCGTCTGCCGAGTCTGCCCAAGGATCTCTTGTCCTGGACACGAAATCTCAGCACCTTCGATTGAGACGGGAGGCCAGAAGATCCACGTCTGATGTGCCCCATCGCAGGCACAGTAGCCTGAACACCTCCGCATGCAGCGCCCATTCTTCTGGGTCCAGCATCTGGCGATGTAGGTAGTCTGTCTGCCAGTTCTCCACTCCCGGGATGTAAATGGCTGATAGGGCCGGTACATGTCTCTCTGCCCACTGAAGGATGTGAGCGACCTCCCGTGCGGTGGCCAAGCTTCTTGTTCCTCCTTGGTGATTGACATATGCCACCGCCGTGGCATTGTCTGACTGGATCGTGATCGGACGCCCTCGAAGTCTTATCGACCATGTGGAGAGACATAGCTTGATTGCTCGCAGCTCGAGCACATTGATAAGCAACTTGGATTCCTCCTCCGACCAGAGGCCTTGGGTCGACTGAACTCTCATTACTCCACTCCAGCCGGTTAGGCTGGCGCCTGTTGTGACCACTGTCCAATGTAGAGGTAGGAACGACTTCCCTGAACAAAGTGCCGGGGACCTCAGCAACCAGAGCAGGGAGTCCCTGACCAACTGGCTCACCTGAATCTGCCAATCCAGGGATAACGGACATTTGTCCCATTTTGTCAAGATCTCCTTCTGCAAGACTCTGGTGTGAAACTGGGCATACGGTACTGCCTGGATGGAGGCCACCACGAGTCCCAGGACTCGCATGCAGAAGTGTAGCAACGACCACCTGCGGTTCATCAGCAGGCTCAGAGTCTGCAGCTTGTCTGAAGGGAGAAACACTCTCTTCCATGGAGTCCAGCAGTAAGCGTAGGTACTCCAAACTTACAAATTGGTACAATCACTGACTTTTTTTTTTTACATAAAGCCACCCAAATTCCTGCAGGGTCTGCATGGTGATCGCCACATACTCCTAATTCTGAGGTGGAAGATACTCTCAGGAGGAGATAGTCTAGGTAACCTACAATCGCGATCCCGTGTTGTTGCAGCAAACCCAAAAACAGGAGCCAATACCTTGGTAAAGACTTGGGGGGGCCAATGCCAAACCAAAAGGGGAGAGCCACAAACTGGTAGTGGATTTCCCCAAATGCAAATCACAGAAATTTCTGATGCCGAAGGCATATGGGTAGGTGTAGGTATGCATCCTGGATGTCCAAAGATGCCAGGGAGTCCCCTTGATGGAGTGCAGTGACTACTGAGCAAACTGATTCCCTTCTCAACTTCTGTACTTTTACAAAGTAATTGAAGGGCTTTTAGGTCCAAGATTGGACGTACGTCCTTTTTGGGGACTACAAACGAGGGCCCTTGCCTACGGCGTGGCTTCTTAACCTTCCTGGCCTGTGGGAATAGTGTACTCTTACCACCTGTAACATTTTTAATAAATGTCATCCATGGAGGCTACAAAGAGCCGCTCGCCAAGGAAGGGCAAATCCGTCAGGGCTTTTTTTTTTTTTTTTTTTTTTTTTTTAAGATGCCTGGTCAGCTGACCAGCATTTTAGCCAAATCAGGCACCTCAGCACCACTGCTGACACTGAAGCCCTGGATAGCAGAGGAAGCGTATCCAGGGCCGTGGCACAAACGCACTTAAGGCCTTGCACTAACTGGTCTGCTAGTTCTACGCAGACAGGAGAAGCCGGTTGCTCCCCCAATTTGCGTTGCAAAAGTTTTGCCATTCAGTAAGTGTCTGCGACACAAGTGCGGATGCCAGTACTGGTCGCATTGCTGACCCCACAAGCGTAAAGGGAGAAGGGAAAGCCACCGCTCCAGGCCGATCCACCTGAAAAACTGCTTAATTTCCAGACAAAGGGCGTCCCAGGTGCAGGCTAATTGCACAAACCAATGGATAGAGAAAGGAAAAAACTCTGGACAGCCGCACTCCAGATCGAATCTGAAGTAGTTTGCGCCTTTATTTTTCAAGTAAAAAAAAAAAAAAAAAAAATCACCACATCACATGAACCACAGCAAAAAAAGAGAATATGGAACAAAAAATTGCTGGCGCGTTTCGTGCTGAAACAGCTATAAGTGGCGATTTTTTGCATGAAACACGTCAGTAATTTATTGTTCCATATTCTATTTTTTGCTGTGGTTTGTGTGATGTGGCGATTTTTTTTTACTTGAAAAATAAAGGCACAAATTACTTTAGATTCGATCCGGAGTGCGGCTGTCCAGTTTTCCTTCCTCTACCCACAAGCGTAAACAAGGAGCCACTGCCTCGGCCTTCCTGTCCGCGGGATCCTTAAAGGAAGGAGTCCCCTCTACTGGGATCGTGGTTACTTTATTTAACCTGGATACTGGGGGGTCCACGATGGGAGGAGCTGACCATTTTATGAGAAGGCTCGCCTCAAAAGGGGTATTGCACCGCCATGTATTTGGGGACCGAGAAGGTCCGTTGCGGTCAACCCCATTCCTTGTATATGAACTTATCGAAATAAGTCAGATAGAAACACCTTAGGTGTACAAGCTGGCTTACGGGACCCAAAAGGGACCACTACATCAGCAGAGGGATCTGCTGGCTCCTGAATCTTCAGGGTATCATGCACAGCTGTGATAAGTGCTCCAACAGTCGCTTTGTGGCGCACAGACCCGGACGGGAAATCATCCTCACTGTTCCCAACGGTCCTGGTCAGACTCATCTGAAACAACAGAGCAGGGGTCACCCACCTCAGCGGGGCCCGAGTCTGCGTCAGAGCTCTCCCCGGAGGACGGGGGGGCAGTGATGGTGCTGCAGGCTGAGGGGCCCCCACCGCAGGACTCACCATACTGACCGAGTTCTGCTCCCTCCAGCTAGGTTGTGCCTGTGTCCTGTGTCAGCTCCCAGATGCTTAAGAGACAAAACCGCCCTGTGCTGAGCTCCACTGTACATCGCTGAAGCTGAAAAACATGTTCAGGCTCCAACAAAATGGCAGCCGAGTGTCCGTTATAAAAGGACATAATCACAGGGAAAATGGCTGCCGGACTACAGTAAAATTAAGTCAGAGTATGCTGCTCCCTAGTCACACCAAAAATGGCTGCCAAACACTGTATACATGAGGGACAGTGAAAAAACAGGCAGAAAAATGGTGGTAAACAGTGTTACAGCGATCAGCAGACAGAGCCGCCAGACACCCAGGGGAGAGACCTACAGATAACCAGGGCACAGCTACCCAGCGCAGTCCCCACCTCAGGTGAGAGCCCCCCCAGGGAGCCCCCGTCTGAGCCACACACACTGCTCAGCAGCCCATGCAGCATCCCCCGCAGAATCCCCCACGGGGGGGGATATGGAGAGAAGAGAGCGAGGTGAGGGACCCCCGAATCGACCTCCCAGGGAATACCCAGTTGCTCAGCCCCACGAGGCAGGGAGAGCTGTACTGTACTTTAGGGCTGCAACTAATGATTATTTTCATAATTAGTTGACCGATTGTTTTGATTAATCAGTTAATAACCTAAAAAAAATAAAAAATAAAAGTGTGGTGTATAATTTAGTTAATATATAACGTTTTAAAAAAGGCAATTTTATTCTTAACCACTTGCCCCCCGCCCTATAGGAGACTCTTTACCACGTGATCAGCCGTGTCCAATCACGGCTGATCACAGTGTAAATGGGAAGAGCCGGTGATCGGCTTTCCCTCACTCGCGTCTGTCAGACGCGAGTAGAGGAGAGCCGATCGGCTGCTCCTCTGACAGGGGGGGTCTGTGCTGATCGATTATCAGCACAGCCCCCCCCCGAGGATGCCCACACTGGACCACCAGGGACGCCACCAGACCACCAGGGAAAAGGTAATCCTCCCTAGACCACCAGGGATGCCAGTCAGCACAATGGATGCAAATCAGTGCCCATAATGGATACCAATCAGTGCCCACAATGGGCATCACTGATTGGCATGCATTATTGTTTGGCACTGATTGGCATCCATTACTATAGTATAACACCAATGCCGCCTATGAGTACCCACCTGTGCCGCCTATCCGTGCCCACCTGTGCCGCCTATCCGTGCCCACCTGTGCCGCCTATCCGTGCCCACCTGTGCCGCCCATCCGTGCCAATCCGTGCCAGCTATCAGTGCCAATTTGTGCCACCTATCAGTGTCAGTCCGTGTCGCCCATCCATGCCGCCTATCAGTGCCACATATCAGTGTCCACCAATGCCACCTCATCAGTGCCACTTCATTGGTGCCACATTGGTGCCCAGTGCCGCCTTATCAGTGCCCATCAGTGAAGGAGAAAACGTACTTATTTACAAAGTTTTGAAACTGAAAACAAAAAAAAACATTTTTTTTTCAAAATTTTCTGTATTTTTATTTGTAGCGCAAAAAATAAAAACCGTAGAGGTGATCAAATACCACCAAAAGAAAGCTCTATTTGTGGGAAAAAAATGATAAAAATTTCATTTGGGTAGCATGACCGCGCAATTGTCATTCAAAATGCGACAGCGCTGAAAGCTCAAAATTGGTCTGGGCAGGAAGGTGTTTAAGTGCCCTGTATTGAAGTGGTTAAATATCTCTATGCAGTGGTAAAGATAAATAACCAACTATATGGTTAGGGAGTAAAATATCGAATCCACTAATCTACTCTGAGAATAACAGACAGAAGATATATACTGTATGTACTATTAGAGGAGATATACTGCATATACCATTAGAGGAGAGATATCGTTTATATACCATTAGAGGAGAGATAGTGTATATACTATTAGAGGAGATATATACTATTAAAGGGTCAATCTGGTAAATATCATCAGACTCATTAACTTTAACCCCATTTTGTTACTGCCGATCGATCATGAAAATAGTAATCGATTAATTTCATAATCGATTAGTTGTCGATTAATTGATTCGTTGTTTCAGCCCTACTGTACTTAGTGTCGGATTTGTGCCCTGAAATGTTGAAGTCCCTCATCACCACCATTACCAATAAAATAAAATAAATTATAATTTATATATATCCCGTAGTTTGAAGATGCTGTATGCTGTGTATGCTGTCAATGGTCCCAAAATAGTGTAAAAAAATAAAAAGTCCCATCTGTTGCAGGCACGATAAAAAAAAAAAAAAAAAAAAAAAAAAAAAAAAAACTCAGATCGCCACCATTACTAATATAGAAAAATAAAAAAAAGCAATAAATCTATCCCCCATTTTGTAGATGTGATAACTTTTGTGCAAACCAATCAATATTATACTTTTAATAATATAAAAGTATACTTTTATTGGGATTTTTCGTTTTCTTTTTTTACCAAAAAGATGTAGCATAATACATATTGCCCTAAATTGATGAAGAAATCAGATGTTGTACATTTTTTTTATTGGATGTGTTTTATAGCAGAAAGTAAAAAATATTTTTTTTTCCAAAATGGTTTGCCTTTTTTATAGCGCAAAAAATAAAAACCTCAGAGGTGATCAAATACCACCAAAAGAAAGATCTATATGTGGGGGGGAAGCCAAACATTTTATTTGAGTACATTGTCTGGTCACGAAGGCATAAGAAAGAAACTCACATTAAAGTGGTAGTAAACCCGCAAATTTTTTTTTTTTTTTTTTAAACCTGCAAAGCAAAAGGCATAATGAGCTAGTATGCACCGCATACTAGCTCATTATGAAATACTTACCTTAGAACGAGGCCCCGACATCTGGCCCGATCCACGCTGAGGGAGCCGACATGCTCCCTCGGCGTTTCTTCCGGGTATCGCGGCTCCAGCGCTGTGAGTGGCCGGAGTCGCGATATCGTCACTCCCGCACATGCGCGCGGGAGATTTCATTCCGGCCGGTCGGCCACTGCCGGATTTTCAGGCCAAGAATCCCCTTGTGCGCATGCGCCGCTGCAGACAGCGGCGCATACCGAGGGGAATATCTCCTAAACCGTACAGGTTTAGGAGATATTTTTTTTACCTACAGGTAAACCTTATTATAGGCTTTCCTGTAGGTAAAAGTTAAAAATTTGAGTATACAACCACTTTAATAGTGTTAAAAATAGGTATATTATTTTCAATGGGTCCACAGGCTAAATACACTTGTTTCGTTTTTATCTATTTTGCTGCTCTCAGACCAAAGGCCGTCATTGGTCTAGGGCTAGGCGCTCACAGATCCTAGGTATGGGATGATAAACTGCAATTAGATAAGAGCCATAGGAAATCTTTACAGATGAAATACAATGTGGCATGTGCCTCCATAGTCAGCATAGTATTTGTTATTGGACACCTTTGGACAGCTGCCTTGTCAATCTGGGGAGAGGGTAGTATTCGATGCACTAGCAAATCTGACAAACAAATTAGAACTTAACTCATTAACATTTTAAGCAGTTACAGTAACAGTTTTTTTACTTCTGGGATAAAAGTTTTATATGAATGAATGACTAATGTAAGCACACCACATGTAAATGTTTTGTGTCGACCCCCTGTCACTTTTGTCAGACAGCTTGGTCTGTTAAGGCAATTATTTTTTGCCAACAGGCAGGCTCTTGAATTGTCTGTTCACACTCCTCTGCAGATTCACGCACTGCTCCGTTTCCATTTCAGGCACAGTGCCAATTTGCCGGGATGAATGACTCCCCCACACGTGTGTGGAAGTGATGTCATCCCACACCAGCCAAGCAAGGCTGAAAATTGGCACCCTCACAGGGGGTCAGACCATTGGAACTAAGCTAAGTACTGCTGCCCTGAGTTATGCTTGAGACCACGTTCACATTGGGCTGTTTTGACATGTCAAATCGCTGGCTATTGCCTCAATGTGAACCTGGGCTTAAGGGAAGTTGAAAAATAACAGACTTAAGCCGGCCATACATGGCTTGAAATTCAGCCAGCTCAGTAGGGTCCAGCAGAATTTTAGTTCATGTATGGGCAGGATTGTTGTGCAGAAGTGGATCAGTAAATCCATTGACCAGCCTGTCGGAACAATTGGTGCCACAAACTATAGCCGGCAGCGCTGATCAGTTTATTCAGACTGAGGAAAGCCTCCCCGCTTCCTCAGCGGGAGTGATTTCCCTATCCACATCAAATTTAAGGATGGAAGAATAAAAACGTTTTTTTCCCCATTCAACCCGCGTTAAAAGAAAAATTATTAACATAAAGGCTGTCTTTTACAGGCCATATCACCAGGTAAATATAAAAAGGAAACAAAAAGCCTAAAATGCATCCACCAGTTAAGATTTGATAAGCTGCAATACATAGCAATATTATATACAGTCACATGAATTTTTTTTATCTTAAAGCGGTAGTAAACCCGCTAATTTTTTTATTTTATTTTTTTAACACCTGCAAAGCAAAAGGCATAATGAGCTAGTATGCACCGCATACTAGATCATTATGAAATACTTACCTTAGAACGAGGCCCCGACATCTCGCCCGAGGGAGCCGACATGCTCCCTCGGCGTTTCTTCCGGGTATCGCGGCTCCGGCGCTGTGAGTGGCCGGAGCCGCAATATCGTCACTCCCGCGCATGCGATTTAATTCCGGCCGGTCGGCCACTGCCGGATTTTCAGGCCGAGAATCCCCTTGTGCGCATGCGCCGCTGCAGTCAGCGGCGCATACCGAGGGGAATATCTCCTAAACCGTACAGGTTTAGGAGATTTTTTTTTACCTACAGGTAAGCCTTATTATAGGCTTTCCTGTAGGTAAAAGTTAAAAAAATTACTATACAACCACTTTAATTGGAACGTCCCGCCCTTCTAATCTTAGATTCTAGAAGCTGATCTGCACATTTATACCATTGGCATAAAAAGGATATTACGGACGTATGTGAAATATTACTTATTCAAAGAAGTAGTATTCTAAGAAACATTCTAAATTTGCCTTTTTCCTTTACAAATCAAACCTTTTACTCGGTGGCCAGTCATTCCTTTTAAATTCTCCAATTTCTTCCTGTTCTGGAATCCTGCCGTTCTTCCTCTCTTTCTCACATGTTCTTGCTCATCACTGCTGTCCTCTAGTACCTGCTCTTGCACGATGGTTCCAGCAACAGAATCATTGACAGCAACCAGCCTTTTCCCCATTTTAACCAATGTACGGCTCTTCGCTACTGTCCTGGTTTTGTTTTCCATTCTCGTTCTCTTTGCCTCTGGCTCCTCACTGTCATTATTACAACCTAACACCTTTCCTTGAACACTCATCCCACTACAAAGTGCATCCTGCTCATTTGCCCTCTCACACATTTCACATTTACTCCACTTCCTCCTGGTCAACCTAACTGGTAGTTTGCCTGTCTTGCATTTCTCGGGTTCCTTCCTTCCATTAGAAAAACCTATCACCCAACATTGATTTATTGTCCCAGTAGGAACCAGCATCCCTGGTTTTCGCCCCCTCTTTTTCTCTGGTTTATTTTCAACACTACTACCCCCAGTCTTCTGCATTGATACAGTAGGAAGAGCATCACTTTGCGCCACCAGATTCTCTAGTGTCTTCCTGTTCAGTGTTTCTGGTCGTCTTCCTCTCGTTTTTGGTAATTGCATCCCATTGCTTATATTTCTTACCTCCTGCTTAGCCAACTTCTCTTGTGTCCTATTTAAAACGCTTGGTTCTCTCTTCCTCTTCTCTAGTTTATTCTCAATATTACTACTCCCAGTCTTTTTTAGTGCATTTCTATTCAGCATCCCTGGTTTTCGCCCCCTCTTCTTTTTCTCTGGTTTATTTTCAATACTACTACTCTGTGTCTTCTGCGTTGATACCGTAGGGAGAGTTTCACTATGAAAATCCAGCTTCACCAGTGTCTTTCTAATAAGTGTTTCTGGTCTTCTTCCCTTCAGTTTAGGTAATTGCATCCCATCTCTTCTAGGCTCTACCTCCCGTGCAGCCAACTTCTCTGGCATCTTCCTATTTAGTGTCCCTGGTTTTCGCCCCCGCTTCTCTGGTTTATTTTCAATTCTACTACTCCCAGTCTTCTGCATAGATACAGTAGGAAGAGTATCACTATGTGTCTTCAGCTTCCCCAGTGTCTTTCTATTCCGCGTTTCTGGTCTTCTTCCTCTCAGTTTAGGTAATTGAATCCCATCTCTCCTAGGCTCTGCCTCCTGCTCAGTCAGCTTCTCTGGTTTTTGCCCCATCTTCTTTTTCTCTGGTTTATTTTCAATACTACTACTCCTGGTCTTCTGCATTGATGCAGTAGGAAGAGTATCACTATGTGTCTTCACTGTCTTTCTTTTAACAGTTTCTATTTGTCTTTCTTTCAGTTTAAGTATACGCATCCCATCTCTTCTAGGCTCTACCTCCTGCACAGCCAGGTTCTCTGGCATCTTTCTATTTAGTGTAGCTGGTTTTCGACCCCTCTTTTTCTCTGGTTTATTTTCAATACTACTCCCAGTCATCTGCGTTGATACAGTAGAAAGAGTATCACTATGTGTCTTCAGCTTCACCAGTGTCTTTCCATTATGCGTTTCTGGTCTTCTTCCTTTCAGTTTAGGTAATTGCATCCCATCTCTCCTATGATCTACTTCCTGTTCAGCCAGCTTCTCTGGCATCTTTCTATTTAGCATGCCTGGTTTTCGCCCCCTCTTTTTGTCTGGTTTATTTTCAACACTAATACCCCTGGTCTTCTGCATTGATACAGTAGGAAGCGCATCACTTTGCGCCACCAGATTCTCTAGTGTCTTCCTGTTCAGTGTTTTTGGTGGTGTTCCTCTCGTTTTTGGTAATTGCATCCCATTGCTTCTATTTCCTACCTCCTGCTTAGCCAACTTCTCTTGTGTCCTAGTCAAAGTGCTTGGTTCCATCTTCCTCTTTTTTTTCTCTGGTGCATTTTCAATATTACTACTCACAGTCTTTTTTAGTGTATTTCTATTCAGCGTCCCTGGTTTTCGCCCCCTCTTCTTTTTCTCTGGTTTATTTTCAATACTACTGCTCCTGGTCTTCTGCACTGATACAGTAGGAAGAGTATCACTATGTGTCTCTAGCTTCAACAGTGTCTTTCTAATAAGTATGTCTTGTCTTCTTCCTTTCAGTTTAGGTAATTGCATCCCATCTCTTCTAGGCTCTACCGCCTGCTCAGTCAGCTTCTCTGGCATCTTTCTTTTCAGCGTCCCTGGTTTTCGCCCCATTTTTTTTTTCTCCGGTTTATTTTCTATAATACTACTCCTGGTCTTCTGCATTGATACAGTAGGAAGAGTATCACTATGTGCCTCCAGCTTCCCCGTTGTCTTTCTGTTGAGCGTTTCTGGTCTTCCTCTTGATTTAGGTAACTCCATCTCATCTCTCCTCTTTTTGTATTGCACTGGCTTGCACGAACCAGTGGGCTTCACAGCCCCACTTAGAAGAGCTGGGTCAGAAACCTGCTTTCTAAGTCTGAGAGAAACCCTTCTTGTTTCCATTTTCTGGCTGTCATCTATCCCAGTGACCTCACAACACTGAGTGCAATACGTATGCACCCTTTGCACTGAGTTTTGCTCACTACCTGATGTATGGCCCCTGATAGATGGATATAAAACTCTTGCCTTTCTTACTTTTTTTTCTCCTTGCCCACATTTATTGTCACTCCCACTGCTTACCAAACATGTGATGCATTTTCTTTGATTTCCCTCGCTTACATCTGGCACACTTTCCACACTTGCTACTAGCTTTGGTGTACCGATTTGTCTCTTTGCCTCTCCATTAGCTTTACTCAAGCTACCTGACTCCCTCCGGCTTATCTGTTCTAGCAATGGCCCTGTACATTTTTTATTTTGCACACAAGCACCACTTGCATGCAAGTCTGTTTCATCATTGGATGCAAGGCCCTTTTTTGGTATTCTTAGGCGTAAGCGCATCACTAGCTATTGGTAAGTAAATCAGTTTGTGGGAGGAAAACAAACAAAAACAAAAAAACACTGTTCAACAAAACCTGACAATATGTTTTATAAATCTTAGTTTAAAATAGCATAGTGCTTTAAAAAACATGCTAGCACTTTTTAAAAGATTTAAACATTGCATACAACAGGCATAGTGCACACACACTGTAAAATCTGCCAGGCTAAGATCTCAAGGTAAAATCTAAAATGCTCCAACCAGGCTCATCTTATCTCCCAACTCAGTTCTGGAAAACCAAACGCATGCACATGGCATGTCATGCCACGTGTAGTGACTGCAGATGACCAGCGTGATGTAATGTAAGCAAAAGACACGTGTTTGCTGGGATCGGCTCCCTGCTCTGCCCACACTCAGCTTCCAGTCTTCACACTCCGCTGTCAGCCATTGATTGCCTGTGATCACTCACACATAGCCCGGGCTCACTCACCACCACCCCCACCATCACCACCACCAATGTTACACTTCCGCGCCGCTGTCACCTCTCGCAAGGACCGGGGATAGCAAAGCAACACCCACATGCAGCGCCTCCGGAAGTGACGTCGCCTCTGACACACGGCAGGGGACTGGATCAGTCATGTGCTCCGCCTCACTTCCTGCCCCGCATATCCTGGTGGAATTAAAAGCCACAGTGCCCAATAATTAAGAGGCGCTCTAGTGAGAGTATAAGCAGAGCAAAATAAGACTGATGCATTATTAACCACTTCAATACAGGGCATGTTCACCCCCTTCCCGTCCAGGCCAAATTTTCTGTAACATTTTGAATGACAATTGCGTGGTCATGCAACACTGTACACAAATTAAATTTGTATCTTTTTTCCCCCCCACAAATAGAGCTTTCTTTTGGTGGTATTTGATCACCTCTTCGCTTTTTTGCTCTGTAAACAAAAAACGGAGCTAAAATTTTGAAAAAACAAACAAAAAAAAACAATATTTTTAACTTTTTACAATAATAAATATCCCAAATGTAAAAAAATAAACACATTTTTTTCCTTAGTTTAGGCTGATATGTATACTTCAACATATTTTTGGCAAAGATAAAATAAATAAATAAAAATCGCAATAAGCGTATATTAATTGGTCTGTGCAAAAGTTGTAGCATATACAAAATAGGGGATAGATTTATGCCATTTTTATTCTAATTTATTTTTTTCACTTAATGTAATGGCGGCAATCGATTTTTATTGTGACTGCAACATTGCGGCAGACAGATCGGAAACTTTTGATACCATTTTGAGACCAGTGACACTTATACAGAGATCAGTGCTATAAATATGCACCGATTACTGTATAAATCATACTTGCCAACTGTCCCAAATTTCCCTGGACATTCTAGGGATTTAGAACCTTTTCCCGATTTTATTGTGTCCCGGGAAATCAGTTTTTTTCTTGATTTTTCACCACCGCCAGAGGTCCGCAGCCAGCGGAGAAGATGTCTCTGCTGGCCACCATTTTTAAATAGACCAGAAGAACACGGGTGGTTACAATAGAAATTAAACTGGTGCCCACCCCGCTGCCGGTCAATCTCTGACCTGTTATGGAAAGGGGCAGGGGTGGAGGCGCCACAGCTTAATGTTTATTGTAGCCATGCGTCCGGCTCCGCCTCTATTTTGTTCCCCCTCGGGGGACGGGGATATGCCTGATGTTAGGGGGATTCTGCGGGGGGATGTCTGATGCAAAGACGGACTCCGCTGGGGGCGCCTGATGCAAGGACAGACTCCGCTGGACTCTGCTGTGGGCACCTGATGCAAGGACGGACCATGGTGCCGGGATGATTGAAGTGCCTACACCAGGTGTTTGGAGTATCTTTATCTGCCGATTTTTTAAACTCTGGAATACACATTTCTATTGCGATGTAGGATCTGGGCCTGCTGTTCCTCCATCCCTAGTTCCTTCCTTCCCTCCTTTCTTTCTCTCTCTTCCCCCCCTCCATCCCTCATTCGTATCAGACTCTAGCCACACCTCCTTTGAGTCATGCCAATTTAAGCCACACCCAGGATTTTGCGTAAACCATGCCCATTTTCCACCATGGCGCGCCACATTTAATTTTTTGCCATGCCTACAAATGCATGTCCCACCCCCTAATTATAACAAGACTCCGCCTATAGCCAAAAAAAGTGTCCCTATATTTTTTTTTTTACAATGTTGGCAACTATGATAAATGTCACTGGCACAGAAGGAGTTAACACTGGGGGGTGATCAAGGGGGTTAACTGTGTTACCTAGGGAGGGATTCTAACTGTAGGGGGAGGAACTGACTAGCCACTTGCTTACTGGGCACTTAAACCCCCCTCCTGCCCAGAACAATTTTCAGCTTTCAGCACTGATGCACTTTGAATGACAATTGCGCGGGCATACAACACTGTACCCAAATGACATTTTTATAATTTTTTTCCCACAAATAGAGCTTTCTTTTGGTGGTATTTAATTACAGCTGGGAGTTTTATTTTTTGCTAAACAAACAAAAAAAGATGCAAAATAAAAAATCATGTTTAATAGTTTGTTATAAAATTTTGCAAAAAATTTCATTTATCTCCTTCATTGAAGTGCGCTGATGAGGCGGCACTGATAGGCTGCACTGGTGGGCACTGATAGGCACAGTTAAGGCGGCACTAATAGGCACAGATAAGGCGGCACTGATGGGCAAAGATGGGCACAGATAAGATGGCATGGATGGGTGGCTCTGATAGGTGGCACTGATGGGCACTGGTAGATGACACTGCGATGCAGCACCTTTGTTGAGGCAGATTGTGGGCACTGCTGGGTGGCACTGTGGGCACTGCTGGGTGGCACTGTGGGCACTTATTTTTTTATTGAGGTGGCACTGGCAGGGGGGCACTGGCAGGGTTGGCCGTGATCGGGACTGATGTCCCGATCACGGCCGCCAGTGATCGGCTCTTTTTTTTTCTCCTCGCGCTGTCAGCGCGAGGAGGAATAATAGCCGATTACCGGCTCCGTTGTATCACATGATCAGCTGTCATTGGCTGACAGCTGATCACGTGATAAGGGGTCGGGATCAACCCCTTGCTCGGATCGGTGATCAGGCGAGTCTCATAGACTCGCCGATCACAGAGCGCGCCGTGCGCGCCCCTCAGAGGGCGAGCAGGCCGCTCGTGCACGGGACGACGTCAATAGACGTAGTCCCGGCAAAGAAGGTCCGCGCTGTAGCCGTCATTCGGCTATAGCGCGGGCCTCAAGTGGCTAGGGAAGGAGACTGATCAGTGTCCCTTTATAGTAGGAACACGATCATTCTCCTCTCCCCTGACAGGACGTGGATCTGTGTGTTTACATACGCAGATTTACGCTCCTCCTCTGTCACCAGCAATCGTGGCCGCCGGGCATGCGCATCGGCTCAAGAGTAGGGATGAGCTTCGTGTTTGAGTCGAACATCGGTTGTTCGCCCGTTCGGCGAATTCCGAATGTTATGGGCCGTTCGCGCCAAATTCGTGTGGCGCTCACGGCCCACAATGCACTGCGTCATCACAGTGCATTGCTGGCTCATGATTGGCCAAGCATGCACTGTGACCCCACATGCTTGGCCAATCACAGCGCCAGCAGCGAGGAGAGCCATGATTGGCCACAGGCAGGATGCCTGTGGCCAATCATAGCTCAGGCTGTGTAGTACATGCCACACACTATATAAGGCCGCCAGCGCGGCGGCCTAGTGTAGTGTAGTGTGTTGGTGTCTGAAGCAGTTAGTGTGTGTTCTGTGTACCTTCAACACAGTACACACCGATCGTTATCGGCCGATTTTCGATCTTGCTCTTCTGTAGTGGTTGTTGTCTGCTTGCCCTGACCGCAGTATACACCGCTATATTCACCTCACCTATATAGCTAGTGATCTATCTTTTATAATAGAGCTTGCAGTCAGTAGTGTTAGGAGCTTGTGCGTGCTGTCTGCGTGCTCTGTACCCAGTACACACCGCTATATCCACCTACATAGCTCTTCTCTATTTGAGCCCACTTGCCATCTGCAGGAGTTATTGGAAGTTGTGTGTGCCTCCAGCACAGCACAGTATACATCTGTATATACCCCTTTATCTCTGGTGTTCTATAAAAAAAAGGCATCTGCAGGAGTTAGTGGGTTTTTTTGTGCCTCCAGCACAATATACACCTGTATCTACCCTTTATTGCTGTTCTCTAATAGAGCCATCTGCAGGGCTTAGTGGGTGTTGTGTGACTCAATTAGAGTATACCCCTTTATCTCTGGTGTTCTATAATAAAGGCATCTGCAGGAGTTAGTGGGTGTTGTGTGACTCCATTACACTGCTGTTTTACCCAACTCCCTTCAGGCCATTACCATGTCTGGAAGGCCAGCAAGGAGAGGCAGACAGGCGCGAGCCGATAAAAGAGGGCAAGCAGGCTCTGTGTCTAGAGACAACAGTGCTGGTCGTGGACGCGGTGCATTGTCATCAGCACGTGGCCATGGGACACGCTTGTCCTTCTTTTCGGCAGCTGGACATGTTGAACCGCAACATGCCAACGACTTGGTAGAGTGGATGACCATGCCCTCTTCATCATCCTCATCCTCTCTCACCCAGTCTCAGGGTACTAGCAAAGCAGCTGCCAACGCATCGTCTTCCCTCCTCTCAATGTCATCATCAGTGACTCCTTCCCTAGACCCACCACGTCCTCCTGAGTCATCCTGAACTCTTTGAGCACAGTGTTGGGTACATGCTCCAGGAGGATGCCCAGTGTTTTGTAGGCTCTGATGATGACACTCAGCTAGAGGAAGGCAGTAGCGTGAGCGCAGAGAGAGGGGATGCTCAAGAAGGACAGCAATCTGGCAGTCATGTTCCACAAGCTGCAGCATACAGCCAGGTTTGCTACAGCGATGAAGAGGGAGGGGATGATGAGGGCACTGACTCCACGTGGGTGCCTGGTAGGAGGGAGGAGGAGAAGGCGGCACATGTCCAACGAGGCAGGATGCCCTCCGGGGGCCAGCTTAGGGGCAGCACACCGACTGAATCACACCGCAGAGCTCCGCCTGTGCAGGGCGCTGCCTCTGTGCGTTATTCTAAAAGTTCTTTGGTGTGGGCCTTTTTTGAGACGAGTGCATCAGATCGCACCGCTGCTATTTGCAACATATGTCTCAAGCGTATCTCGCGTGGCCAAAACATCAGCCGCTTGGGCACCACATGCTTGACCAGACATATGTTGACCTGCCATGCAGCTCGTTGGCAAGCGTACCTCAAAGACCCACACCAAAGAACAAAGCGGACCTCTCCTTGCTCCTCATCAGCTGGCATCTCCAACCCCACTAGACCTTCAGTCCTCTCTGAAACCTGCTCTGAGAGGAATGAAGGTGTAGAATTAGGTGTGTCACAGCCAAGTGCTTCCGGGCACTCTGCTAGCAGTACACCCACGTCCGATTATAGCAGGCAAATGTCCCTGACCCAGCTGCTGGACCGGCGAAAGAAGTTCACTCCCAGCCATCCACATGCCCAGCGGTTGAATGCTAGCTTGGCTAAATTGCTAGCACTTCAACTGCTGCCTTTTCAGTTGGTAGACTCAGCCCCCTTTCGTGAGTTTGTACAATGTGCGGTTCCTCAGTGGCAGTTCCCCAAACGCCACTTTTTCTCACGGAAGGCGATTCCGGCTCTCTACCAGCATGTGGAAGGCAATGTCCTTGCCTCGCTGGACAGGGCGGTCAGCAGTAAGGTGCATATTACCGCTGACTCATGGTCCAGCAGGCATGGACAGGGACGTTACCTGTCTTTCACGGCCCATTGGGTCACTCTTCTGGCAGCTGGGAAGGATGCAGGACAAGGTGCAGTAGTGATGGAGGTTGTTCCGCCACCACGCCTCCAAAATGCTACCACTGGTTGTGACACACCTCTCTCCTCCACCCCCTCCTCTTCTTCTTCCTCCATGGCCTCTTCCAGTGCTCTGTCCTCAGAACCAGCGGTACTCCGTAGGCGTTCCAGGGGCTACGCAAGTACGCAGGCAAAGCGATGCCATGCCGCGCTTGCGCTGGTTTGTTTGGGGGACAGGAGCCACACTGGGGCGGATGTTTTGTCAGCTCTGCAGGGGCAGGCCGAGAGGTGGTTGACGCCACGCCAGCTTAAGCCAGGAATGGTGGTTTGTGACAATGGCACCAACCTCCTCTCCGCCCTCTGACAGGGACAACTGACCCATGTGCCCTGTGTAGCTCACGTCCTTAACCTGGTGGTGCAGCGGTTCTTGGGCAGGTACCCCGGCTTACAGGATGTCCTGAAGCAGGCCAGGAAAGTCTGTGTGCATTTCCGCCGATCATTTAATGCCTGTGCTCGGCTGGCTGAGCTCCAAAAGGAGTTGAACCTGCCCAAGAACCGCCTTATATGTGACATGCCCACCAGGTGGAACTCAACGTTGGCCATGCTGCAGCGGCTGCACACGCAGCAGAGGACCATCAATGAGTACCTGTGCGACTACGGCACCAGGACAGGGTTAGGGGAGCTCGGTTTTTTCTCACCACGCCAGTGGGGCATGATCAGGGATGCATGCACTGTCCTGTCACCGTTTGAGGAGGCCACAAGGATGGTGAGCAGTGACAGTGCATGCATCAGTGACACTGTACCTCTTGTCCACCTCTTGGAGCATACGCTGCGTGGAATAATGGACAGGGCACTTGAGGCAGAACAGAGGCAGGAAGACGAGGACTTCCTTGCCTCTCAAGGCCCCCTTTATCCAGACAGTGTTCCTGCTGTGCCACCCATCACACAGGAAGAGGATGAGGAGGAGGAGGAGGAAGAGGAGGAGGATGATTGTGTCAGCATGGAGGTGGAGGCTGGCACTCAGCATCAGCAGCAGCAGTTTTGTAGGGATGATTTACAGTCCCAAGAAACACGTGGACTTGTACGTGGCTGCGGATCATGTTGCCCTTAGTGACCCAGAGGACTCCGGACGGAATGCCTCAGCTAACCTACGCTGCATGGCCTCCCTGATCCTGCAAAGCCTGCGGAAGGATCCTCGTATTCTTTGGATCAAGGAGAGGGACCATTACTGGCTGGCCACTCTCCTTGATCCATGGTACATGGGTAAGGTTGCCGACCTTATCTTGCCATCGCAGAGGGAGCAGAGGATGAGACATCTCCGGGAGGCCTTGCAGAAAGGTCTGTGCAACGCGTTCCCAGAGACTGGGAGGTTACAAACTCCTGGTCCTGGACAACGTGTTGCTGAGGCATCGGTCAGAAGGAGCGGTGGAGAAGGTGGCCGTCTGACTGATGCTTTCAGACAATTTTTTAGTCCGCAGCCCCAAGGTATGATCGGTTCCAGCACCCATCGCCAGCGTCTGATTTACATGGTGCAGGAATACCTAGGGGCAAGGTCAGACTTGGACACCTTTCCCACCGAAAATCCTCTGGCTTACTGGGTCTTGAGGATGGATCACTGGCCAGAGCTTGCACAGTATGCAATTGAGCTACTGGCCTGTCCTGCATCCAGCGTTCTTTCGGAACGCACCTTCAGTGCTGCTGGTGGCTTTGTTACCGATCACAGGGTGCGCCTGTCCACCGAATCAGTTGATCGACTGACCTTCATCGAGATGAATCAGTCTTGGATCACCCACAGCTACCAAGCACCTGAAGCTGATGTAACCGAATAATTTTTTTTTAAATATCACATCCCTTCAAGACTGCCTATGCTGAGTGACTGTCCTGTTATGTTGATTGTCTATCCTCTTCCTCCTCCGCTGATATGTTGGAAGAACATTTCTGGTTCTGGGTGATGCCATCAGCCCAATTTTTCTGCCTCTGTTTAACAGGGGCGTTTAATTACAATTTTTGATGCAATGCTTTGCAGCAGGGCTAATTCCTGCAATAAAACAAGGAGTATATGGGAGAGGTTGCAGTGTCGTGGCACCAGCACCAGTGCCTAAGGCCCAATTTTTCTGCCCCTGTTTAACAGGGACTAGTAATTACAATTCTTGATATAATATTTCACAGGAGGGCCCGTTCCTGTGCCCACCCAGAGTAACTGTGAGGACTTATAGTGTTGTGGCACCAGCACCACAACCACCAAAGGTCAATTTTTTTACCACTGTTCAACAATGGCATGTAATTACAATTCTTGATATAATCGTTCACAGCAGGGCGCTCCAGCGCCCACCAAGAGTCACTTTCAGGGCTTACAATGTTGTAGCAAAACCAAAAAAAAAACCTTGTTCCGTCAGTTCTGCAGAGCATATAGGGCAGGCCCCTACTTTCAAACATCCAACTTACAAACATCTCCTACTTGCAAACGGAAGGAGACAACAGCAAGTGAGATGAAAAAAGATGTACGACAAAACAAATTATACAGGGGTGATAACCCTTCCCTATGTTTTCCAAAAAGCTTAAAAATAGTTTTTTTGACTGGAGCTACACTTTAAAAATGTACCAGTTGAAAATTACAAACAGATTCAACTTAACACAACAAATCTACACAGTCCCTGTCTTGTTTGCACCGCCTGTATACTGCTGTTCTGAGTATATAGGGCCTGGGGGCCACACGCATTTCCTTTTTTTAATATGGGTACAGGGTTCCCCTTAATATGCGTACAAGACCCACATAGGCTGGTAATGGGCAGGGAGGGCTACCCATGCCATTTTTCTCAATGATTTTCAACCATATTGCAGGAACCAGATATAACATTAAAACCGCAAGCAGTTTTAAATGGTGTTATTTCCGTTTAATGTAATTTTGTGCAGGGACTGTTCTAAACACGGGAAACACGTGGCACTTCACAGGCATACTACAGACACCCCCCAGGCACCATATTTAAAGGAATATTTCACTTTTTTTTCACTTTAATCGTCATTAAAATCAGTGCTCCCGCCAAAACGGCCATTTTTAAAAACATTTTATGCATTGACCCATGTCCCCTGGGGCAGGAGCCAGGTCCCCAAACCCTTTTTAGGACAGTATCTTGCATATTAGCCGTTAAAATTAGCACTTTTAATTTCAACCGTTCGAGCCCCATAGACTTCAATGGGGTTCTAAAGTTCGTTCGAATTTGGGGTCCGTTCGAAAGTTCTGGTGCGAACCAAACCGGGGGGGTGTTCGGCTCATCCCTACTCAAGAGTGACGTGGCAGGCCCAACGCCCCCTATACCACCATGAAGCCAAGGTCGTCACGTGATGTAGTGGGTAGTACTCTTGCCTAGCAGTAAGAAAGGGTCGCTGTTTCAAATCTCCGGGTACTCCGGTTTCCTCCCACACTATAAAGACATGCTGGTAGGGTAATTGGCTTCTGTCTAAATTGTCCCTAGTATATGAATGTGCGTTAGGGACCTTAGGTTGCAAGCTCCTTGAGGGTAGGGACTGATGTGAATGTACGATGTATATGTAAAGCGCTGCGTAAATTGACAGAGCTATATACTGTAAGTACCTTAAATAATAAAGACATCCGCAGGGACAAAGTGTTCCTGCCGACGTCATACGACAATGGTATAGTGTGATTCACTTAGGGTACAGAGCAACCTGCAGTAAAGGTTAGCTGCTGTAGGGATGCTGCTGTACATAAACAAAGGCTGTATATTGAGGGTTCCTTCGGGTCAGCTCACACTGGAACGAGCACGGCCCCTCTCCTTCTGGTTTTGAAAACGCATTGGAACAAAAAAAGTAGAGCAACACTACTTTTGAAAATTGCACTGTACTGTGGTACCATGTGGCTTGGTGCTGCATTTGCAAGATGCATTTGGAATGCCATTAACAATGCATTGGCATTGTTGCCCAGTGTAGGGTTGCTACCTCAGGACCGTAAAAAATGACCAGGCCATTTTTTGAGATACAACATTGTGTCGCTTTAACTGACAATTGCGCGGTCGTGCGACACTGTACCCAAAATTGAAGTCATTTTTTCCTACAAATAGAGCTTTCTTTTGGAGGCATTTGATCACCTCTGTGGTTTTTATTTTTTGCGTTATAAACAAAACAAAAAAAAGGAGTGACAATTTAAAACAGCATTTTTTACTTTTTACTATAATAAATACCCCCCCCCCCCCAAAAAAAAGGAAAAAAAAATCTTCATTAGTTTAGGCCAATATGTATTCTTCTACATATTTTTGGTAAAAAAATAAAATAAATAAAAAGTGTATAATAATAATAATAATAATAATAATATCGCAATAAGCGTATATTGATTGGTTTGCGCAAAAGTTATAGCGTCTAAAAAATAGGGTATAGATTTATGTAGTTTAAAATAATACTTTTTTTTTTTTTTTACTAGTAATGGCGGCGATCAGCAATTTTTAGCGTGGCTGCGACATTGCGGCGGACAGATCGGACACCTGACATTATGGCTTTTTTGGAAACCAGTAACATTATTACAGTAATCAGTGCTAAAAATATGTACTGTTTGTACTAATGACACTGGCAGGGAAGGGGTTACCACAAGGGGCGATCAAGGGGTTAAATGTGTTCCCTGGGTGTGTTTACTAACTGTATGGGGGACTGTGTCACTGAGGAAACACACAGATTTGTCTTCCTGCTTAGCAGAAAGACAGGATCTGTGTGATCTCCCCTGTCAGAACAGGGATTTGCCTTGTTTACACAGGCAGATCCCTGTTCTGTCACTGCGAGGAACGATCGCGGGTGGTAGGACGACATCGAGTCCACCCCACACCCGCTAATTGGCTCCCCCGCTAGCCAGTGGGCGCACGCCCACAAATCGCTGAGTAAAAGGCGATGTACAATGACGGCAATTCGCGGGATCAAGTTACATTGCTGCAGTACAACTATGGTGGCTGGTCCCGAAGTAGTTAATTGCCGCCTTAATCAGCCACGGAACCTGTGTAATTAAAGAGGAATTGCAGTCCGCTCACATAATTTGTAATAAAAATATCTTTACCATTCTAAAGCTTCCCTCCAACTACTTTGCATATTATTTTATATATACTGTGATTCTGTACTTGCCAAATATGCTGCAGAAATCTCCCTCCACCGAGTCTGGCTGCATCTATTTTAACTGTGGGCAGCTGAAGCTGCTGCCTGTTCACTTCCTGGATTTACACAGAGGCACACCTTCAGCTCTGCAGCTCTCATTGGCCCTCTTATGACTCACCCCCCTCCCTTCCTGGCAAACTCTCACAAGAGTGAGAGAGAACTGTGTACGATGTCATAAGCCTAGACTTTTTACCAGACAAGAAACAGGAAGTGGGTCGTATAAGGTATTTACTGGCAGACAAAAAAAATAAAAATTTACTATCCAAAGTTAAAACTACAAGGGCAGAAGATTTAATAGATGGAAAGATGAAAAAAATGACTGAAGTTCCACTTTAATCCCTGTTCAGTTTTAAGGGGATGAGGTGGCAACCCTAGCCTGATTTAGTGTTACCCCTGTACAAGCTTACATACATGGGTCGTAAATGCCCCCAGAAGTTCAGGAAAATGTGGGATGCATGGGTTACAGCTAGATTCCTTAGGCTCTAACTCACTATGGCAGGAGTCGAGATTTGGTGATTTTCAGGGAGCTTCTCTTATCCATTGGTACATTCTCTGGTCTCCAGAGTGGGAGGACTCCTGCAGGATGCCCACCTGGCTGTGGGCTCCAGTCCACTGGTTGGCTAATCCTGGGGTGCCTTTCAGTTTTCTTCTCTCCTATCTCTCTCAAGGGTTGCCACCTTTCCTTCAAGTCAAACCCGAACACTTTAGCGGCGAACAGCAATTTTTTTTTATAGTATAAACTATACATATATTTTGCAATTAACATTTCTAATCAGTCCCCTTTACATCTGAACTTGCAGAGTTCCACTGTAAGGGGGGCTCTGCAGACTCTGATGTAAGGGAGAACTCTGGAGATGCTCTGGGACCCCTGATTTAAGGAGGAGCACTGAGAACATAAGGGGGAAAACTGTGGCCTCTGGTGTAAAGGGGTGCCATGAGCCTCAGCTACATCTGGATAAGAGGTGCTGACTGCCAAGGGACGAGTGAGCTCACCATCCATCCCTGTTTGTGACTGAAGTCTCCCCCCTTCTGTCTCCTGCCTCTGAGTGAGTACACTAAGGTAAATCATGGTTCTCAAAGGACCCCTTACATCAGAGTTCCCCTTTACACCAGAGGCCACAGTATTCTCCCTTACATCAGAGCCCTCAGTGTTCCCAGAGCATCCCTTATGTTAGATTCCCCAGAGTTCTTCCTTACATCAGACTCTGAGTTCAAAAGGGGAACTCTTGTGATTAACTTCATGTGATTAGAAATGTTATTTAATTGCAAAATATATGCATA
The DNA here is from genome assembly GCF_037356315.1 of Lithobates pipiens. Classification (NCBI taxonomy): domain Eukaryota; kingdom Metazoa; phylum Chordata; class Amphibia; order Anura; family Ranidae; genus Lithobates; species Lithobates pipiens. The sequence continues at coordinate 171,776,552 of NW_027507764.1, forward strand.
ATTCCCAAATTTCCTGGAATATTCCTGGGATTTAGACCCTTTTTCCGATTTAAATTAAAAAGCCAATCAGCACACACATATATAGATAATGTAAATAAAATTGCAAGCTGCACACCCAAAGGAGCAAATCACAACACCTCTATGGAACAATTTAAAATAAAATGGTGCAGCGCAAATAAAGCCCAATAATAAAAATGTAATAATATATAGCAGTAAATAATGTGCAGGAGAGGACACCACGTAGTGAGGAAACTCTTCTCTTCAAAGTGACATATCCTTCCACCAATAATGAATACTCTTACCAACTGCGATGGACCACGAAATAATCAAATGGTCAGAAAAGCATAATCCTGCATATAGTATATGAAAATCAAACGACACCATCTCCACCACACGAAAAAATGGCCTCAATTTAATCATTTCCCAGGAAATGTCCAGGGAAAGTTGTTTTTTCACGATTTTTGCCGCCGAGGTCCACGGCCGACGGAGACAAAGTCTCCGCCGGCCGCCATTTCAAGAAGACCATAGTAGAAGTAGGCTGGCCAGATGGCTACGATAGAAATAGAGCTGCGGCGCCGCCTACCCCCCGCCCCGCTGCCAGTTTCTCTGACCCGTTATGGAAAGGGGAGGGAGATGGGCAGTACCTACCGCAGCTCAATCTCTATTGTAACCACGCAGCTCTGGTTGACCAACTTTACGGCCCGTATAGTCTGCATTTCACAGGGGGGGGGTGGGTGGGTGGCAGATGTTCGGATCGTGATGGGGACACCAGATGTAAGGAGGGGCTCCGCTGAGGGAGACACAGGTGTAAGGAGGGGCTCCGCTGAGGGAGACACAGGTGTAAGGAGGGGCTCCGCTGAGGGAGACACAGGTGTAAGGAGGGGCTCCGCTGAGGGAGACACAGGTGTAAGGAGGGGCTCCTCTGAGGGAGACACAGATGTAAGGAGGGCTCCACTGATGGAGACACAGATGTGAGGAAGGCTCCACTGATGGAGACACAGATGTGAGGAAGGCTCCACTGATGTAATGAGGGACTCTGGCACCTGATGGCATCTGGTGGCAGGCAACGTGGCAAGTGACACGCTCAAGGCTCCCACTGATTATGGCGATTTGAATGATTTAATTTTATATTACACTGTAATAATAGAAATAATGCGCTTCAATCATTCTGACACCATAACAACCATGGTGCCAGGATGATTGAAGCGCTAACACCAGGTGTTTGGAGTATCTTTATCTGCTGATTGTTAAACTCTGGAAAACACATATTGCTATTGTGGTGTAGGATCTGGGGCTGCTGTTCCTCCATTCCTCTCCCCCTCCCACCTTTCCCTCTCCATCCCGCATTAATCTCAGACTCTAACCACACCCCTTTTGAGCCACGCCCACAATTTCTCATAAACCACGTCCATTTTCCGTCACCCTGACGTTTTCTTTTTTGCTATGTCACTCCTACAAACGCATACCCCGCTCCTAATTATAGCAGGACTCCGCCTACAGCCAAAAAAGTGCCCCTATACATTTTTTTACAATGTTGGCAACTATGCAATGGCTGCTGCGACCTGCCGATCGTTCACAGGAGAGACGGATCTGTCATCTACCTGTTTAAACAAGGCAAATGGCAGATCTGTCAGGAAGGGAAAGAGAAATCTCGTGATTCAGCTAAGCTGAATCACAGATCTCCCTTTTCCTTCAGTGTGATACTGCCCCACACAGTTAGTAAGCACCTCACTAGGGAACATTTAACCCTTTGATCGCCCCTGGTGTTAACCCCTTCCCTGGCAGTGCTATTTATACAGTAATCAGTGCATTTTTATAGCACTGATCACTGTATTGGTGTAACTGGTCCCTAAAAAGTGTCACTCAGCATCAGATTTGTCTGCCGCAATGTCGCAGTCCCACTAAAAATCGTAGATCGCCATCATTACCAGTAAAAAATAAAGTCCCTGAATCTGTCCCTTAGTTTGTAGACGCTATAACTTTTGTGCAAACCAATCAATATATGTTTATTGGGATTTTTTTTACCAAAAATATGTAGCAAAATACATATTGGCCTAAATTGATAAATACATTTACAAATTATCAGTCTTTTTTTTGTTTATAGGGCACAAAATAAAAACCGCAGAGGCGATCAAATCGCACAACCAGGCAATTGTCAGTTAAACCGACAAAATGGCCTGGTCAAGAAGAGGGTAAAACATTCCGGAGCTGAACTGGTTAAGCTAGTGTGCATGGAGCCTTAAAATGGGGAGTAACATGACACAATCTCTGAGCAAAGAATCAGCCTTTAACCACTTAAGGACCGCCGTATTGCCAATGTACGTCAGCACAATGGCACAGGCAGGCACAATCACGTACATCTACGTGATTGCCTTCCAGCGGGTGGGGGGTCCGATCGGACCCCCTCCCGCTGTTTACGGCGGTCCGATTCGGTCCAGGAGCGCTCCGTGATGAGGGGATGGCCGTTGGTTTTCGGCCACCCCCTCTGGATCGCTCCTGGCCAATGAGAAGCTTCCTCCCCTGTGTATTGTTTACACAGGAAGGAGGAAGTGATGTCATTCTCCTCGGGGCGGTCTTTTTGACCGGACTACGAGGAGAAGAATAAAAGTAAGTGTGCACCAACACTACACTGACATGTAGGTACACACAGGCACACAAACCCCCCCCGATCCCCCCCCCGATCGCCCCCCGATCCCCCTCCCCCCCCAGTCACAGTGTCACTGATTGCATTGATCATTTCTTTACTGATCAATGCATTCAGTGTCAGTTGTGACAGTAAAAACTGTCAGGACAGTTAGTGTTAGGTCCAGGGTAGCCCCCTATCACCCCCCAATAAAGATTTAACCCCCTGATTGCCCCTAGAGTTAACCCTTTCACCCCCTTTTGCCAGTGTCACTAAGCGATCATTTTTCTGATCGCTGCATGTGTCGCTAGGTAGCTAGTTATTTTTTTAGGTTCACCGCCAGGTTTTTATATCGCTAGGTACCCCGATATACTACCCAATAATGGTTTTAACCCCCTGATTGCCGCTAGTTAACCCTTTCACCCCCTTTTGCCAGTGTCACTAAGCGATCGTTTTTCTGATCGCTGCATTAGTGTCGCTACAGTCGCTAGGTAGCTAGTTATTTTTTTAGGTTCACCGCCAGGTTTTTATAGCGCTAGGTACCCCGATATACTACCCAATAATGGTTTTAACCCCCTGATTTCCGCTAGTTAACCCTTTCACCCCCTTTTGCCAGTGTCACTAAGCGATAATTTTTCTGAACGCTGCATCAGTGTCGCTAGTGTCGCTAGGTAGCCAGTTATTTTTTTAGGTTCACCGCCAGGTTTTTATAGCGCTAGGTACCCCGATATACTACCCAATAATGGTTTTAACCCCCTGATTGCTGCTAGTTAACCCTTTCACCCCCTTTCACCAGCGATCACAGTATAAGTGTCACTGGTGACGCTGGTTAGCCAGTTAGTTATTTAGGTTCCCCGTCAGGTTTTTATATAGCGCCAGGGACCCCCATATACTACCTAATAAAAATTTGAACCCCCTGATTGCCCCTAGTTAACCCTCTCACCACTGATCACCGTATAAGTGTTACGGGTGACTCTGGTTAGTTTGTTTTTTATAGCATTTTATATTCAAATCCGGAAGGCAGTGCTTGGTTTTCGGGGTCCCGTACGTGGCTAGGCTCCCAAAAAGTCCCCCACATGTGGTATCCCCGTACTCGGGAGAAGCATCAGAATTTATTTTGGGGTGTAATTTGACTTCTGCCCATAGCATGTGTGAGCAATATATCATTTAGTGACAACTTTGTGCAAAAAAAAAAAAAGTTTGTAATATTCCCGCAACTTTTGGCAAAATATAAAATATTCCATGGACTCAACATGCCTCTCAGTAAATAGCTTGGGGTGTCTACTTTCCAAAATGGGGTCATTTGGGGGGGTTTTGTGCTATTTTGGCATTTTATGGCCTTCGAAACTGTGATAGGTAGTGAGGAGTTAAATCAAAAATTTGCACCCTTAGAAATCCTGAAGGTGGTGATTGGTTTTCGGGGTGCCGTGCGCGACTAGACTCCCAAAAAGTCCCACACACGTGGTATCCCCATACTCGGGAGAAGTAGCGGAATATATTTTGGGGTGCAATTCCACATATAACCATGGCATGTGTGAGCAATATATCATTTAGTGACAACTTTTTGTAAAAAAAATTTTTTTTTTTTTTTTTTTGTCATTATTCAATCCCTTAGGACAAAAAAAATAAATATTCAATGGGCTCAACATACCCATCAGCAATTTCCTTGGGGTGTCTACTTTCCAAAATGGGGTCATTTGGGGGGGATTTGTACTGCCCTGCCATTTTAGCACCTCAAGAAATGAGATCGGCAGTCATAAATTAAAAGCTGTGTAAATTCCAGAAAATGTACTCTAGTTTGTAGACGCTATAACTTTTGCGCAAACCAAAAAATATACGCTTATTGACATTTTTTTTGGCTGAATAAATTTTGCCCTCAATGTATGACTAAAATTTAGTTTATTCGATTTTTCTTATAACAAAAAGAAGAAAATATCTTTTTTTTTCAAAATTTTCGCTCTTTTTCCATTTATATCGCAAAAAAAAAAAATCGCAGAGGCAATCAAATACCATCAAAAGAAAGCTCTATTTGTGGGAAGAAAAGGACGCAAATTTAGTTTGGGTGCAATATTGCATGACCGCGCAATTACCAGTTAAAGCAGCGCAGTGCGAAATTGCAAAAAGACCTCTGGTCCTTAAGGTGTTTATTGGTCCAGAGCTGAAGTGGTTAAAGGATAAGTTCACCTTTTCAAAAAAAAAAAAAAAAAAAAAAATTATATTATATTATATTATATTAAATGCACATCTTTTTGCAGGTCAAACATTGTGCTTTTATTTTATTTTTTTGGGAGACTGTAAAGCATTGCACCAGCAGATTGGGCACTCAGTTACACACTGACGGCAAGCCTCAATTAAAGTGGTTCTAAAGCCTAACATTTTTTACCTTAATGCTTTCTTGGATTAAGGTAAAACATAGCATACAGCCACCCCCCCTTTTACTTACCTGAGCCCTCATTTGATCCAGCACTGTGCAGGTCTGAAGCTCTACTCTCCCGTCACTTCTGGATCTCTCTGGGGCACCAGAAGCTATTGGCTCCCAGTGCTGTCAATCAAAGCCAGCAACGAGGGAGCGGGGGCGGGATGAGTCCTGCTGTCTGTTTTAATGGACGCAGCAACAGGGCTCAGGAGCGAGTGCACCCATGGAAAATGGCTTCCTATGGGGGCACTGGACAGAGAGGAGGGGCCAGGACCTAAGAAGAGGAGGTTCAGGGCCGCTCTCTGCAATTCCATTACACAGAGTAGGCAAGTATAGACAGGTTTGTTATTTTTATTTACAACTTTACAATCACTTTAAATTACCTAGAGCACTCAACAGGGCCCTGGTAGTTGATTGAGAACTACAATCTCACAGCCTTGTGTCTGTAGATTCCCAGTCACAGAATTCTGTGAATGAATGATGTGGCCAGGTGGCGTCTTTTTCAAATTGTGACAGTAGGTGTGGGAAGAAGATCCCCAGCCTACTCTCACAGCGGGGGCAAATGGGCGTGGGGCAGCTGCACCAGTAACACTGAATATGGTTGTAACGTTATCAAAGGTGACCTTATCTTTTAATGCATGTGCGTTAACATGCACTGCTTTAAAGAGTACCTCCACTTTTGTTGAGGAAAAAAAAAGATTCCCCTCTGGGTGATCAATGTACATTGCAAAGATTTTAACAAAATTTTGTTGCCGATTCCTACCTTTTGCTGTTTGTTTGTCTATGTCGATGTGCAAAATGAATCTGAATGGGAGAGACTTTTATTATTATTATCAGCCGCTGCACCTGCAGGGTTCTAATGTGGAAAATTGCAGGGTCTGAATGCCTTTAGAGTTTATTAACCCCTTGGGATCTTACCAAAAATGAAATTTTTGTTGCAGAGGATGCCTAAAATCTGACTTGTATCTTAGTGCAGGCTTGTGGGAAAATCAGTGACCCAATCACACAAGCAGGAAATTACATTTCTGAGGGGTGTTATGTATACTGTGTACAGAACCCCTCCAGGTTGCCATATTGCATTGAATTTTACAGAAAATTCCAGCGCTGCAGGTTGAAAAAAGAAAGGTAATTTTTAATAAAATTCAATTACAATATGACTTGTGTAGCAATGCCATATTTGTTTTGTAATTTTTTCCATGAAAGTGGAGCTCCCCTTTAAGGCAGCCCTTTCATTTGAATCAGCTTCTTAAAGCACCACAATGCACCTAGGTTAGAATTGCTGTATTTTTGTATTATGGAGCACTGTACTATGCTGCACAGCAGGGATATCAGGACACCATTGACAATAAAATGGCAGCGCAGCACACAAGCGCACATACCCACAGTGCACTGGTATGAATGGCTGTGAGTGAAATAGGAAGGCTGCAATTAGAATTTTCCCTAAAAATACTCATTGCTTGGCTTTTATGCTTACCCACTAGCGTCAGTATATTTTGACTTTCTGATCCAGTTTTCAGCTTTTTTCATTTTATTGAATCTCAGTGCCGTCAATCTCCTCGAGCCTCTTTTTGTCACTTTCTGTATTCATGCACTGATTCCAGGTAAGACCTCTATTATGGACCTGCTTCCTGACAGTGACAACGGTGGACCATATGTATTGGCACAACCACTTCCATTGGGGTGCATGTGGCAGAGTGTCATCACAGAAGCACAACTGGGAGACCATTGTCATTTTATAAAAAGAAGTGCCAGAACAAGAACCTTAAAGTTGTCCCCTTCCTAACACCTATGCTTATTAACCTATGTAAAGCCCCGTACACACTATAAGAAAAATCGGGCAAACATTTTAGTTCGAGGAACGATCGTACGATTTTCTGATAGTGTGTCGAAAATTGTTTCCAACCTTCCGATCGGAAATTTCCAAAGAGACAAACTCCAACATTTTGCTCGTGGACGAAGAGAATGAACAATTTTCATTTAATGTGTACTGTTCTCGTACGAGAAATATCAGATACAAAAGACTGCACATAATCAGAAACAACAAAACCAAAGCCTTTGTCATATGAGAATTTTCGTACATTACTTCTATCCTCGGTTTCGACTTGCTGCGATACATCGAGGAAAACCAGGTGTGTACAGGGAATAAGCAACATCCATATCCTTCCTATTTTCAGACCACTCTGGTCTGGTCACGTGATCCTGCTTCCCTGTGACAGCCAATGCGGCTTCAGGGGAGAGGAGGTAGCACCGACAATGGATAGGCCATTGAAGTCTACGAGTGATGTCACTGCCCCAGTGGTGAGAACCATCTCCTCTCTTGCAGCATTGCTGACCATACAAGTGGGAGGCCACGTGACTGGACCAGAGCAGCCTAAAAATAGAAAGGTATACAGCTTTTTCTTACATAGGTTAGTTAGCATGTGTGTTAGGAGGGAAGAAGGGGACTGCTTTTAACCACTTAACTCCCCAGAAGAGTTTACCCCCTTCCTGACCAGAGCATTTTTTGTGATTCAGCACTGTGTTGCTTTAGCTGAAAATTACACGGGCGTGCAATGTTGTACTCAAATAAAACTGACGTCCTTTTTTCCCCACAAATAGAGCTTTCTTTTGGTGGTATTTGATCACGTCCATAATTTTTATTTTTTGCGCTATAAAACAAAAAAAAAAAGGAAAGTTTGAAAAAAAAAGCAATATTTTTTACTTTTTGCTATAATAAATATCCCCCCAAAAAATATATAAATTAACAAAATTTCTTCCACAGTTTAGGCCGATACGTATTCTTCTACATATTTTTGGTAAAAAATAAAATAAAAATCGCAATAAGTGTATATTGATTGGTTTGTGCAAAAGTTATAGCATCTACAAAATAGGTCATAAATTTATGGCATTTTTATTATTATTATTTTACTAGTAATTGCGGCAATCTGCGATTTTTAACCGGGACTGCGACATTATAGCGGACAGATTGGACACTTTTGACACTATTTTGGGACCATTGTCATTTATGCAACAATCAGAGCTACAAATAGCCACCGATTACTGTATAAAATGACACTGGCAGGGAAGGGGTTAAACACTAGGGGGCGATCAAGGGGTTAACTGTGGTCTAACTGTAGGGGGGATGGGCTCACTACAACATGACAGAGATCACTAAATCTTTGTCATGTTGCTAGGCAGAACAGGGAAATGCCTTGTTTACAGGTCACAGCGTGTATTAGCACCTTCAGCCTGGTTTTTGCAGACAGGCATGGTGATTGCACGCCTGTGGGCTGGGTTTATATTCCCCTCAGAGCTCACACTTGGGAACAGCTCCACCCTACAGGCAGGTGGCCTGTTGTAGGAGCCGGGAGGGCTTTCAGGTGGAGATGGCTCCATGAAAGGAGTCCGAGCATGTATGTCTGCAGGAGGCAGATGTGGCCCACGACCAAGCAGCACGTAGCTGAGCAAGTAAGCTCCAGGAGGGAGTTTGACCAAGTAAAGGCCCGTACACACGATCAGACTTTTTGACAACAGGCAAATTAGCTGTTTTAAGGCAACATCTGACCGCGTGTACGCTCCATCGGACAAACTTTTTTGGTTTTCATCTGACTTTTGTTGGCTGTGTGAACAGACAAACTTTTTGACAACATTAGTCTGATGGAGCAAAGTCCAAACGTGTATACACAAAACCATCTGACTTTTGTACAAAGTACAAACACGCATACTCAGAACCAATGCAAAAGATCAGACAACAATACGGAAGTTGACCAAAGGGTGGCGCTGGAGTAATTGAACGCCCTCTTTTGAAGTGTCGTCAGTACGTTGAAACGTCACTACGTTCGTGTTTGTTTGTCAGATCGTGTGTATGCAATACTAATTTACGGCCAACGCCCTTTGTACAAAAGTCCACGGGAAAGTTTGTACAAAGTCCGATCGTGTGTATGAGGCTTAAGAGTGAGTGAGCCAGGGGGAGGCTGATGTTTTCTGTTATAAAATGATGGTGGAAACCCCTGCGAGGGAAGACTTACTGTGAAGTTTGTTCTGTTTAAATAAAATGGGGCTACCACGCCCTTAAATACAGTCTGGATTGACCGGTGTTCCTGAAAATGCATACACCGTTTGAGCACATGAGATCACCCCAGATTGTTACACCGGTCAAGCCGAACTAAGCTTAAACCTGCTCCAGCCCCCATACTAAGCTCTACTACCCTTAAAAAGTGTATACTTCCCTAATGTACTATAAGGCTCCATGCACACTGAAGCTCATAAATGCTCGTTTGTGGGAGTTTTTTTTTCTTTTTTAACAGCCCATGAATTGAGTTCTAGGTTATCCTATGTGTCCAAGCACACATGGATGTTTTTGGACATTTATCAGCAGTGGAGTTTATGGGCTGTTGTCTGAACGCCCTAAAATAACATTCAGGAGCTGTTTTTCTGACCACAAAAAAACGATAAAAAAAAACTTTAAACGCTGATAAACGATCAAAAACGTGGCTCACCAGCGTTTAACGTGTCGCCTCGCATCGCCCGCTGTGTGAACCGGCCCTTACTTTGTTTGTTTTGTACAAGTTTGAAAAGATTTCAATAAAAACTACTTGTTAAAAAAAAAAAAAAAAAAGAGAGAAAAAAGAAGTAGCTATACTGTAGGGTTGCTACCTGTCTGGGATTCACCCAGGCAGTTCGGGTTTTAGGCCACTTGAAACTCGGACGCATTATTCAGACTGGACTATGGCTTCCCAGCAGGGTTTCTGGCTGAAGTTCTCTAAGCTGAGAGAGTCTGCTACACTCTCTTTCACACTGCCCAAAGCCAGCACTAATGCCCCGTACACACGAGAGGGATTAAGTCTGACAGACCTCCAAAGGAGTTCCGCCGGAGTTCCGCCGGAGTTCTGGCGGACTTTTCGACCGAACGGACTTGACCACACACCATCACACCAAACTCCGACGGAGTCGAACGTGATGACGTACGACTGGATTCGACGTAGGAAGTTCATAGACAGTAGCCAATAGCTGCCCTAGCGTCGGTTTTAGTCCGTCGGAGTAGCACACACACGAGCGAATTTTTCGAAGGGGACCGGGTCCGGCGGAGTTCCGTCGGGAAAATTTGAAGCATGCTTCATTTCTAAAGTCCGTCAGACTTTTGCGAAGCTAAAGTCCGTTGCAGCCCACACACGATCGGATAGTCTGATGGACTCGGTCTGACGGACTTTGGATGTTGAAAAGTCCGCTCGTGTGTACGGGGCTTAACAGTTCCCCCCACATACAGATGGGCTCTATCTGCTCCTTTTCCTCCCACTCCTACCCCTCTGTGTCTGCCCACACTCCAATCCCCATCGCTGTGCCTCAGAAAAGGGAAGTGGGGGGCCGGAAATTTGAAGTCCAGCAGCCTCAGATACATCTGGATGAGAGGTGCTGACTGCCAATGGATGAGTGAGCTCACCATCCATCCCTGTCTGTGACTGAAGTCTCCCTCCTTCTCTCTCCTGCCTCTGAGTGAGTACACTAAAAAGGTAAATCAGGGTTCTCAGAGCACCCCTTACATCAGAGTTCTCCTTTACACCAGAGGTCTCAGTGTTCCCCCTAACATCAGAGTCCTCACTGTGCATCAGAGTTCTCAGTGTTCCCCCTTAAATCAGGGTTCTCAGAGCATTCCTTATGTCAGGGTTCTCAGAGCATCCCTTATGTCAGAGTCCCCAGAGTTCTCCCTTATATCAGTCTGCAGAGTCCTCCCTTACAGTATAAGGGAACTCTGAAAATTCTGATGTAAAGGGGGGGGGGACCCTGTGGACTCTGGATGCAAAGGGGGGGGGGACCCTGTGGACTCTGGATGCAAAGGGGGGGGGGGACCCTGTGGACTCTGGATGCAAAGGGGGGGGGGACCCTGTGGACTCTGGATGCAAAGGGGGGGGGGACCCTGTGGACTCTGGATGCAAAGGGGGGGGGGGACCCTGTGGACTCTGGATGCAAAGGGGGGGGGGGACCCTGTGGACTCTGGATGCAAAGGGGGGGGGGGACCCTGTGGACTCTGGATGCAAAGGGGGGGGGGGGACCCTGTGGACTCTGGATGCAAAGGGGGGGGGGGGACCCTGTGGACTCTGGATGCAAAGGGGGGGGGGGACCCTGTGGACTCTGGATGCAAAGGGGGGGGGGGACCCTGTGGACTCTGGATGCAAAGGGGGGGGGGGACCCTGTGGACTCTGGATGCAAAGGGGGGGGGGGACCCTGTGGACTCTGGATGCAAAGGGGGGGGGGGACCCTGTGGACTCTGGATGCAAAGGGGGGGGGGGACCCTGTGGACTCTGGATGCAAAGGGGGGGGGGGACCCTGTGGACTCTGGATGCAAAGGGGGGGGGGACCCTGTGGACTCTGGATGCAAAGGGGGGGGGGGACCCTGTGGACTCTGGATGCAAAGGGGGGGGGGACCCTGTGGACTCTGGATGCAAAGGGGGGGGAACCCTGTGGACTCTGGATGCAAAGGGGGGGGAACCCTGTGGACTCTGGATGCAAAGGGGGGGGAACCCTGTGGACTCTGGATGCAAAGGGGGGGGAACCCTGTGGACTCTGGATGCAAAGGGGGGGGAACCCTGTGGACTCTGGATGCAAAGGGGGGGGGAACCCTGTGGACTCTGGATGCAAAGGGGGGGGGAACCCTGTGGACTCTGGATGCAAAGGGGGGGGAACCCTGTGGACTCTGGATGCAAAGGGGGGGGAACCCTGTGGACTCTGGATGCAAAGGGGGGGGAACCCTGTGGACTCTGGATGCAAAGGGGGGGGAACCCTGTGGACTCTGGATGCAAAGGGGGGGGAACCCTGTGGACTCTGGATGCAAAGGGGGGGGAACCCTGTGGACTCTGGATGCAAAGGGGGGGGAACCCTGTGGACTCTGGATGCAAAGGGGGGGGAACCCTGTGGACTCTGGATGCAAAGGGGGGGGAACCCTGTGGACTCTGGATGCAAAGGGGGGGGAACCCTGTGGACTCTGGATGCAAAGGGGGGGGAACCCTGTGGACTCTGGATGCAAAGGGGGGGGAACCCTGTGGACTCTGGATGCAAAGGGGGGGGAACCCTGTGGACTCTGGATGCAAAGGGGGGGGAACCCTGTGGACTCTGGATGCAAAGGGGGGGGAACCCTGTGGACTCTGGATGCAAAGGGGGGGGAACCCTGTGGACTCTGGATGCAAAGGGGGGGGAACCCTGTGGACTCTGGATGCAAAGGGGGGGGAACCCTGTGGACTCTGGATGCAAAGGGGGGGGAACCCTGTGGACTCTGGATGCAAAGGGGGGGGAACCCTGTGGACTCTGGATGCAAAGGGGGGGGAACCCTGTGGACTCTGGATGCAAAGGGGGGGGAACCCTGTGGACTCTGGATGCAAAGGGGGGGGAACCCTGTGGACTCTGGATGCAAAGGGGGGGGAACCCTGTGGACTCTGGATGCAAAGGGGGGGGAACCCTGTGGACTCTGGATGCAAAGGGGGGGAACCCTGTGGACTCTGGATGTAAAGGGGGGGGAACCCTGTGGACTCTGGATGTAAAGGGGGGGGGAACCCTGTGGACTCTGGATGTAAAGGGGGGGGGAACCCTGTGGACTCTGGATGTAAAGGGGGGGGAACCCTGTGGACTCTGGATGTAAAGGGGGGGGGAACCCTGTGGACTCTGGATGTAAAGGGGGGGGAACCCTGTGGACTCTGGATGTAAAGGGGGGGGAACCCTGTGGACTCTGGATGTAAAGGGGGGGGAACCCTGTGGACTCTGGATGTAAAGGGGGGGGAACCCTGTGGACTCTGGATGTAAAGGGGGGGGAACCCTGTGGACTCTGGATGTAAAGGGGGGGGAACCCTGTGGACTCTGGATGTAAAGGGGGGGGAACCCTGTGGACTCTGGATGTAAAGGGGGGGGAACCCTGTGGACTCTGGATGTAAAGGGGGGGGAACCCTGTGGACTCTGGATGTAAAGGGGGGGGAACCCTGTGGACTCTGGATGTAAAGGGGGGGGGAACCCTGTGGACTCTGGATGTAAAGGGGGGGGGAACCCTGTGGACTCTGGATGTAAAGGGGGGGGAACCCTGTGGACTCTGGATGTAAAGGGGGGGGAACCCTGTGGACTCTGGATGTAAAGGGGGGGGAACCCTGTGGACTCTGGATGTAAAGGGGGGGGAACCCTGTGGACTCTGGATGTAAAGGGGGGGGAACCCTGTGGACTCTGGATGTAAAGGGGGGGGAACCCTGTGGACTCTGGATGTAAAGGGGGGGGAACCCTGTGGACTCTGGATGTAAAGGGGGGGGAACCCTGTGGACTCTGGATGTAAAGGGGGGGGAACCCTGTGGACTCTGGATGTAAAGGGGGGGGAACCCTGTGGACTCTGGATGTAAAGGGGGGGGAACCCTGTGGACTCTGGATGTAAAGGGGGGGGAACCCTGTGGACTCTGGATGTAAAGGGGGGGGAACCCTGTGGACTCTGGATGTAAAGGGGGGGGAACCCTGTGGACTCTGGATGTAAAGGGGGGGGAACCCTGTGGACTCTGGATGTAAAGGGGGGGGAACCCTGTGGACTCTGGATGTAAAGGGGGGGGAACCCTGTGGACTCTGGATGTAAAGGGGGGGGAACCCTGTGGACTCTGGATGTAAAGGGGGGGGAACCCTGTGGACTCTGGATGTAAAGGGGGGGGAACCCTGTGGACTCTGGATGTAAAGGGGGGGGAACCCTGTGGACTCTGGATGTAAAGGGGGGGGAACCCTGTGGACTCTGGATGTAAAGGGGGGGGAACCCTGTGGACTCTGGATGTAAAGGGGGGGGAACCCTGTGGACTCTGGATGTAAAGGGGGGGGAACCCTGTGGACTCTGGATGTAAAGGGGGGGGAACCCTGTGGACTCTGGATGTAAAGGGGGGGGAACCCTGTGGACTCTGGATGTAAAGGGGGGGGAACCCTGTGGACTCTGGATGTAAAGGGGGGGGAACCCTGTGGACTCTGGATGTAAAGGGGGGGGAACCCTGTGGACTCTGGATGTAAAGGGGGGGGAACCCTGTGGACTCTGGATGTAAAGGGGGGGGAACCCTGTGGACTCTGGATGTAAAGGGGGGGGAACCCTGTGGACTCTGGATGTAAAGGGGGGGGAACCCTGTGGACTCTGGATGTAAAGGGGGGGGAACCCTGTGGACTCTGGATGTAAAGGGGGGGGAACCCTGTGGACTCTGGATGTAAAGGGGGGGGAACCCTGTGGACTCTGGATGTAAAGGGGGGGGAACCCTGTGGACTCTGGATGTAAAGGGGGGGGAACCCTGTGGACTCTGGATGTAAAGGGGGGGGAACCCTGTGGACTCTGGATGTAAAGGGGGGGGAACCCTGTGGACTCTGGATGTAAAGGGGGGGGAACCCTGTGGACTCTGGATGTAAAGGGGGGGGAACCCTGTGGACTCTGGATGTAAAGGGGGGGGAACCCTGTGGACTCTGGATGTAAAGGGGGGGGAACCCTGTGGACTCTGGATGTAAAGGGGGGGGAACCCTGTGGACTCTGGATGTAAAGGGGGGGGAACCCTGTGGACTCTGGATGTAAAGGGGGGGGAACCCTGTGGACTCTGGATGTAAAGGGGGGGGAACCCTGTGGACTCTGGATGTAAAGGGGGGGGAACCCTGTGGACTCTGGATGTAAAGGGGGGGGAACCCTGTGGACTCTGGATGTAAAGGGGGGGGAACCCTGTGGACTCTGGATGTAAAGGGGGGGAACCCTGTGGACTCTGGATGTAAAGGGGGGGGAACCCTGTGGACTCTGATGTAAAGAGGGGAACTCTTGTGATTAACTTCATATGATTAGAAATGTTATTTAATTGGAAAATATACTTTATACTATAACAAAAATTGCTGTGAACCGTTAAAGTGTTCGGGTTTGACTTGAAGAAAAAGGTGGCAACCCTACTATATTGTCTAAATACAAGGTGCTCTGAACATGCTCAGTTGCTTTCTATTTTTCAGCACTGTGCCTAAAATCAGAGCCACTAGAGGCCAATCTGCTGACAGCCCAAAGCTTTACTCTGGGCCTCAGTATAATGGCAGCCTCCAGCAAGAGAAACCAAGAGCAACGCTGGAGGCAATTTACAACACACACTAATTTTGGTAGCATAATTATTAATATGGCATGTATGTTCTTTGACAAAAGAATGGGATTTTCTATCAAGTTGTTATGGGGAAAGTTCCGCTTTAACTGCTTGCTGACCGTATACAGTAAATATACAGCAGCAAGGCGGCTCTCCTGTGCAGGAACACATACCTAGTCAGGGAGCCCGATGCTGATTGGTTGCCGGCACCTGACAATCGGCTGTAGGTAAACAAACACAGGACTCTCTTCTGACAGCAGCAATATGCTGTTTATTTTTCTCTTCCTGCAAAGCACACTGCTTAGTAGCACCGATCACTGTATTGGTGTCACTGGTTTCCAAAACAGTGTCAGGTGTCCGCTGCAAAATATTGCAGTCCCGCTAATCGCCACCATTACTAGTAAAAAATAAATAAATTTGATAAAATACTAATTCCATAAATATATCCCATTTTTGGATGCTATAACTTTTGAGCAAACCAAGCAATCAATATATATTATATTTGAAATATAAATCAATA
Organism: Lithobates pipiens; assembly: GCF_037356315.1. Taxonomy (NCBI): domain Eukaryota; kingdom Metazoa; phylum Chordata; class Amphibia; order Anura; family Ranidae; genus Lithobates; species Lithobates pipiens. The sequence continues at coordinate 171,792,181 of NW_027507764.1, forward strand.
GGAATTTTTATTGGATGTGTTTTATAGCAGAAATAAAAAAATATATATTGTTTTTGCTTTAAAATCAGTTTTTTTTTTTTTTTTGTTTATAGACCAAAAATTACACTTAACCCCTTTACTGCCCCCTAGTGGTTAACCCCTTCACTGCCAGTGACATTTTCACAGTAATCAATGCAATTTTATAGCAGTAAAAATGCCAATGGTCCCAAACATGTGTCGCAGTCCTGATAAAAAAAAAAAAAAAAAAAAGCCATGAAACAATCCCCTATTTTGTAGACGCTATATCTTTTGTGCAAACCAATCTATATACGCTTGTTAAGATTTTTTTTTTACCAAAAATATGTAGAAGAATACGCAGTGGCCTAAACTGAGGAAAAAAATTTTATTTTATTTTTTTATACTTTTATTGGGGATATTTATTATAGCAAAAAAAAATATATATATATATATATTATATATATATTATTTATAGCGCACAAAATAAAAACCGCAGAGATAATCAAATATCACCAAAAGAAAGCTCCATTTGTGGGGTGAAAAAAAGACATCTGTTTTCCTTGGGTGCGTCGCAGGACTGCGCAATTGTCAGTTAAAGCGACGCAGTGCCGAATTGCAAAAAGTGCTCTGGTCAGGAAGGGGGTAAAATCTTCCAGGTCGCAGTGCCGTATCGCAAAAAAATAGCCTGGTCATGAAAGGAGTAAAACCTTTCCGGTGCTGAAGTAATGAAGAGCCATTCGAAACGAATGACACAGCAATGCATGTAACCTGCATTGCCATGGTATAAATGGGATCCCTGAAGCTCAGTCCTCAGTGGCTGCATTTTTTTTTTTCCATAGTAAATTCAGTTCCTCCCTTCTAAGCATAACTGGTACTTTGTGAAGCAATATTTACTGAGGAGTTTCTTCTAAACTGTTGCATATCCTTTTTTTTTTTTTTTTTTTTAAATATCTATTATTTTCCTATTTAAAGCGGTAGTAAACCCGCAAATTTTTTTTTTTTTTTAAACCTGCAAAGCAAAAGGCATAATGAGCTAGTATGCACCGCATACTAGCTCATTATGAAATACTTACCTTAGAACGAGGCCCCGACATCTGGCCTGATGCACGCCGAGGGAGCTGACATGCTCCCTTGGCGTTTCTTCCGGGTATCGCGGCTCCGGCGCTGCGAGTGGCCGGAGCCACGATATCGTCACTCCCGCGCATGCGCGCGGGAGATCTCAGTCCGGCCGGTCGGCCGCTGCCGGATTTTCACGGCGAGAACCCCCTTGTGCGCATGCGTTGCTGCAGTCAGCGGCGCATACCGAGGGGAATATCTCCTAAACTGTACAGGTTTAGGAGATTTTTTTTTACCTACAGGTAAGCCTTATTATAAGCTTTCCTGTAGGTAAAAGTTAAAAAATTGAGCATACAACCACTTTAAGATAAAATCGGGTACTTACAGTGTAACACACCTTTCCTATCTTTCTGTTGAACAGTCAGCTTACTTCAGTCTGAGGAAAAGTAAGTGGCCTGGAAGGGAGTGGATCTCCTGAACACACTGCCTAATCCATTACCACGGAAACCAACTGCCACGCCTCTTCAAAGGCTGACCCACATTATGCATCTTTCATGGAGGGGCTCCTAAAGTGTGCCTCATGCATGGAAATGTCTTCATATTATTTTAGTGTCATTATAGGAAAGCAGGATGAAATGGCATGATCTGCGTTATTAGATATGCCTTTCCACTATACTTTTTATCCTAGATAAAGATGGAGACCCCTTTCACACTGAGTCGGTTTTCAGGCATTTTAGCACTAGAAATAGCGCCTGAAAACTGTTTTTTTTTTTACCAAAATATGTAGAAGAATATGCACCGGCCTAAATTGAGGAAAAACATGTTTTTTTAAATATATTTTTTGGGGATATTTATTATAGCAAAAAGTAAAAAATATTGCGCTTTTTACTTTTTGCTATAAAAAATATCACAAAAAATAAAAACCGCAGAGGTGATCAAATATCACCATAAGAAAGCTATATTTGTGAGTGGAAAAAAAATGACATCAATTTTGTTTGGGTGCGTTGCACGACCGCGCAATTGTCAGTTAAATCGACACAGTGCCGAATTGCAAAAAGTGCTCTGGTCAGGAAGGGGGTAAAATCTTCCGGCGCTGAAGTGGTTAATTACCACCTTAATCAGCCACAGAACCTGTGTAATTAATGTGTTTTGTTTTAAAGGCATGAGGTGGCAACCCTAAAAACGCCCCTGCCCATTGCAATGAATGGGAAGCGGTTCCAAAGCACTGCAACACAGGCATTATTAACCCCCTTCTTTGGGATTAAAAGTGCCCCGCTAGAGGCCAAAAGGTGTCGCAAAAGCACAGCTTAACTCCTTCAGCCCTGGAAGGATTTGCCCTAGGGTTGCCGCCTCATCCCTTTAACCCGAACACATATTAATTAAACAGGCTCTGTGGCTAATTTAATGCAGATGAGGCACTAAGTGAGTTTAAATACCACCTTAATCAGCCACAGAACCTGTATAATTAATACGTGTTTGTGTTTAACCACTTGAAGGTTTTACCCCCATCCTGACCAGAGCACCTTTTACAATTTGGCACTGCGTCGTTTTAACTGGTAATTGCATGGTCATGCAATGCTGTACCCAGACAAAATTGATGTCCTTTTTTTTCCCCACAACTAGAGATTTATTATTCATGATTTATATCCCACAGTACACAGATATAGCGCCAACAGTTTACGCAGCGCTTTACAATATATAGGAGGGACAACACAATTACAGTACAAAACAAATGGTACAGAAGGGCCCTGCTCGTAGAGATTACATGCAGAGAATGATTTGATGCTACATATTTTTGCAAAAATCGCAATGAGCGTATATAGATTGGTTTGCATAAAAGTTAAGCGTCTACAAACTATGGGAAAGATTTTTGCCATTTTCATTATTATTACTTTTTTTTCTAAGTAGTTATGGCGGTGAGCTGCGGGGGTAATCAAGGGGTTAAATGTGTGTTAAGGAAAAACGATCGCACCACAGTGATTCCAAACTTCCTTATCACTATTGTGCCCAACCACCGACAAACAAGTGCGCTTACCAGACGGTGAAAGCACAAGGAGCGTTTAGAATTCCAAACCACTGGCAGCTCCTCGCCTCCACCAAACACTTTATCCCTCAAGAACGAACGATCCATATGCTGAGGGATAAAGTGTTTGGTGGAGGCGAGGAGCTGCCAGTGGTTTGGAATTCTAAACGCTCCTTGTGCTTTTACCGTCTGGTAAGCGCACTTGTTTGTCGGTGGTTGGGCACAATAGTGATAAGGAAGTGTGGAATCACTGTGGTGCGATTACCAGAATACGTATCGGCCTAAACTGAGGAAAAAAATTGTTTTTTTATATATTTTTGGGGGATATTTATTATTGCAAAATGTAAAAAATAATGCGTTTTTTAAAAAATTTACTCTTTTTTGTTTATAGCGCAAAAAATAAAAACCGCAGAGGTGATCAAATACCACCAAAAGAAAGCTCTATTTGTGGGAAAAAAGAACGTCAATATTGTTTGGGAGCCACATCGCATGACCGCACAATTGTCAGTTAAAGCGGCGCAGTGCCGAATCACAAAAAGTGCTCTGGTCAGGAAGGGGGTAAATTCTTCCGGGGGTGAAGTGGTTAAAGGTCTACCGTCAAGCAGTTCTGATTACATCACTACATTAGAAAGACATTACGAAATATCTCCCAGTTCCTAAGGCACCTGCGTTATCTGGCACATTAAAGTGTTACTAAACCCAAAACAGTAAAATCAGCCTGTATATGCAGTAAAGCATGCTTGTTATACTCCCTGTAGAACCTAAAGGGTTAATCCCCCACATTGTGTAAAAGTCACAAGACTGCTCTAACTGCTGATGAGAAAAGGTATTTAGCAGTTTATGTTTGATAAAATAATTGCATTTCTGTGTACTGTGGGAGACCAGATATTGTGAATGCAGGGTCCTGGGTTTAGTAACACTTTAACATTAAAGGGAAACTTCATCCAAAAAGTGAAGTCTGCAGATTCATTCCCTCTCCCCACATGTAAGTAAGCTACAGTTTTTTTGGGGGATAGTGAGTACTGATTTTTATCAGTACCTGCTCCCACTTCGACGATCGCCTAACCACCTGTCAACTGTCCACAGTATATATATGTCATTCACTTGACGTTAAGTACCCTTGTTATGGCAGCAGGTACCTGTGGGCGATTGGACATCAGATAAAAGTTATCCCAGCGCCGCATTCGCCACAGGATCACTTTTAGAGGTGGCGGGAGAGGTGCCCTTTCCCACCGCTTACCGCTCATTCCTGAGCTTACTGGAGCCGTAAACCCAGAAACAATCCAATGTGGCCAATGGCTAGGCAGGAAGTTGAGTGATGGCAAGATAGCCCCCACTCAGCTCTATGCCTTTGGAGGACTGGAACGACCTTTGACATCACTTCCGGTTCTCAGGTCAAAGTGTCAATAAAAATGTATTTTGCTTTTAAAGGTAAATGAGTGATCTGCAATCTTTTTGACCCCAGATCTCTCAATAAATAAGACCTGCCATGCTTATTTATATTACAAGGGATGTTTACATCCCTTGTAATAGGAATACAAGTGATACAACAAAAATAAAATAAATGAACAGTGTAAAAAGAAAAAGTAAAAGAAAAAGAATTGCGCCTGCAAATCTAAACGGTGTTCAAACCACACAGGTGAGGTATCACTGCAATCCTTAGAGCGAGAGCAATAATTCTACCACTGTCCTCTGTAACTCTAAGTAGGTAACCTGTAAAGCGTCGCCTATGGGGATTTTTAAGTACTGTGGTTTGTCACCATTTTACGAGCGTGTGCAATTTTAAAGCATGACATGTTTGGTATTGATTTACTCAGCATAACATCATCTTTCACATTATACAAAAACATTGGCGTAATTGTGATTTATTTTTTAAAATTCATTGTATTTTTTCCAAGTAAATTGCGCTTGCAAGACCGCTGTGCAAACACAGTGTGACATAAGTTACTGCAATGATCGCCACTTAGGGTCTCTGCTAAAAAATTATACAGTATCTCACAGAAGAGAGTACACCCCTCACATTTTTGTAAATATTTTATTATATCTTTTCATATGACAACACTGATGAAATTACACTTTGCTACGATGTAAAGTAGTGAGTGTACAGTTTGTATAACAGTGTAAATTTGCTGTCCCCTCAAAATAACTCAACACACAGCCATTAATGTCTAAACCGCTGGCAACAAAAGTGCGTACACCCCTAAGTGAAAATGTCCAATTTGGGCCCAAAGTGTCAATATTTTGTGTGGCCACCATTATTTTCCAGCACTGCCTTAATCCTCTTGGGCATGGAGTTCACCAGAGCTTTACAGGTTGTCACTGGAGTCCTCTTCCACTCCTCCATGACGACATCACAGATCTAGTGGATGTTAGAGACCTTGCTCTCCTCCACCTTCCATTTGAGGATGCCCCACAGATGCTCATTAGGGTATAGGTCTGGAGACATGCTTGGCCAGTCCATCACCTTTATCCTCAGCTTCTTTAGCAAGGCAGGGGTCATCTTGGAGGTGTGTTTGGGGTTGTTCTCTTGTTGGAATACTGCTCTGTGGCCCAGGCTCCGAAGGGAGGGGATCATGCTCTGCTTCAGTATGTTACAGTACATGTTGGAATTAATGGTTCCCTCAATGAACTGTAGCTTCCCAGTCCCGCCAGCACTCATGCAGCCCCAGACCATGTCACTCACACCACCATGCTTGTCTTTGTACTCCTCACCTGGTTGCCGCCACACACGCATGACACCATCTTAACCAAATACGTTTATCTTGGTCTCATCAGACCACAGGATATGGTTCCAGTAATCCATGTCCTTAGTCTGCTTGTCTTTAGCAAACTGGTTGCGGGCTTCCTTCTGCATCACCTTTATAAAAAGCTTCCTTATGGGACGACAGCCATGCAGACCAATTTGATGCAGTGTGCAGCATATGGTCTGAGCACTGACAGGCTGACCCCCACACCCCTTCAACCTCTGCAGCAATTCTGGCAGCACTTACACGTCTATTTCCAAAAGGCAACCTCTGGATATAACGCTGAGTACGTGCACTCAACTTCTTTTATCAACAATGGCGAGGCCTGTTCGGAGTGGAACCTGTCCTTTTAAAGCAGCTCAGTTTTCAGGTCTTGGCAATCTTCTTATAGCCTAGACCATCTTTATGTAGAGCAACAATTCTTTTTTTTCAGATCCCCAGAGAGTTCTTTGCCATGAGGTGCCATGTTGAACTGCAAGTGACTAGTATGGGAGAGTGAGAGTGATAATACAAAATTTAACATACCTGCTCCCCATTCATACCTGAGACCTTGTAACACTAATGAGTCACATGATACCAGGGAGGGAAAATGGCTTATTGGGCTCAATTTGGACATTTTCACTTAGGGGTGTACTCACTTTTATTGCCAGTGGTTTAGACATTAATAGCTGTGTGTTGAGTTATTTTGAGAAGAGTACCCCCCAAGGAAATACTAAGGGACTTTTAAGGCAACTGATCAACAATTGATGAAAAATATAAATATAAAAATATGTGCTGCATACAAAACTGACAAAGATTTGCATATACAATATAGACAGAATCATATAGCAACTATAAAAAAGCAGGTCCTTCAATACTAATCCCAACGCATTTCTTGACTTGTGTAGAGTCCTTTCTTCAGGGGCATTTCATACGAGGTAGTGCTGCTATATTGATATTCTATAATGAGACAAAGTCACACATGAGATTCATATTCACGGTTAAAGGCAGGAGCATCGTTGAAGCCAAGTAAAAACAAACGTACCAGTCAAGTAGAGAGAATGCAAAAAAGAACTGCCACAGTTGATGTGGCCAAAAGTGGAAACATGGCTGCTGCAGAAAAGTCAGGGTGGGTGCAAGACCTAAGAAAATGTTAATACCCCAAAGGAAAAGGGGCATTTTGAAGAAATGATAGGCGGAAAAAAACACTATTGCACCCACACTGGAGACCCAAACAGTGCTGCTGTGTAATGATATCAACCAACCAGTACCCCTAGGGACATGGATACAGACAAATGGCTATTTCTTCAGAATAACAAGAGGTAGGAATCTGCTGCAAGGTTTGTTAAAATCCCTGCAATGTACATAGATCACCCAATGTTTTGTCTCAAAATCTCAAAAGTTCCCTGATTACAATAAAGCACAACCGGTGCCAGCAATCAGTGCCCACCAGTGCCAACAATCAGTGCCCACAAGTGCCACCAATCATTGCCCATTAGTGATGCCAGTCAGAGCTGCCCAATTAAATTTAATTAAAACGTAACACCTAACTATTTAAATGTATCTTTTATGTAGCCAGGACTTTTTGTCCCTCCTGTGGCCATCTATTCAGCTTCCCTGAGCTACGTTATCTGGGTTCCATTTGATGCTAATATTGATCATTTCCACCTTTTGATTTAACAGGTATGTAATTTAGAAACATGTTACTAGATATATGCATAGATATAAAATGCAAGTCATATGTGAATGTAATGTTTGTTTGAGAATCAGTTTTGTATGCACAATTTGTATTGTTTAATGAATGTACTTTTTTGTAGACAATTTTATATATAACTCCCATTGATGCATAATTCTCCTGAAAAAGCTGAAAAACTTTTGGCGAAACATGTAGAGGTTGACGCATCTACTGTAAACATGGAATATGTATTGTTTATAAATATTCCTAACTCAAAATAATAAAATAGGAATCATGGTGCTCAATGATAATGTGACCTATAATAGTGATCTATGTTATATACAAACCTGAACTAAACGTGCTGATGGATCATGTGCAGAAACATATAAAGATAATGAATGCAGATAATGAAATCATAATGATTTATGATCATAAATCATAAAGATAATGAATCAAATTGGAGTTTGTCATTAGTGACATATCTGTTATTTTTTTGGATCTGACCATAGAGAAGAATGGAAATATTTTGAACACTAGCGTGTACTTTAAATCTACAGATCACAATAGTTTTTTATTCATTAGAAGTGGCCATCATCCAGTTTGGATTAAAAACATCCCCAAGGGACAAATGCTTAGGGTTCGCCGGAACTGCACAGAACAAAACCGCTATATGGTACAATCGAATGTATTGAAGGAGAGATTCTTACAGAAGGGGTATAAAGAATGTTTTTTTTTAGATAAAACTATTCAGGAGGTAGTGGACATTCAGAGAGATCAATGTTTTTAAAAAAAAGATAGTTTATTGGGAAATAATCAGCACCAATGGGGATTCATATCAAGTTTCCACCACCAGTATAGGGATATTGAATCAATTTTTAAAAAACATTGGCACATTCTCTGCAGAGACAGACACTTGGGACAAGTCTTACCAACCCAACCCAAGTTCATCTACAGACGGGCCCCAAATATAGGTGATAGGGTGGTAAGGAAAATATTAAATCCACCACATGAACAGGCTATATCCATTGACTTTAAGGGATTCTACTCATGTAGGAAGTGTATTTGTTGCAGAACCGTGAGAGTGACCAATAGGGGCATCATTAATATCACTAACAGAGATAATGAGTCCTTTGAAATAAGATAATTTATTACGTGTAATTCTACACATGTAGTGTATCCTCTATGGTGCCCTTGGGGGTTATTTTATGTGGGTCGCACCAAGCGACTTTTAAGAGTACGCATTGCGGAACATTTAGCTAATATTAAGAAAGGATTCCAGTATCACAGTGTGTGCCTACATTTCAAGGATAAGCATAATCAGGACCCAAGTCTATTACAATTCTGTGGGATAGATTGTGTTCATCCATCTTGGAGGGAATCCAATCGAGTTAGGGATCTCTCGCGGAGAGAAACTCGGTGGATATTCTTGCTGAAATGTTTAACTCCAAGAGGTATGAACATTGAAGTGGACTTGAACTGCTTTATAAATGATTTTTAAGTTATGAGTAGGACTTCATATTTAAAAAAAATATAGAATTAATATTAGTCAGTTGCAGTATATAAATTAAGATTTATTAGCATTATGAAGATGCATGAATTGAGTCTGGGTATGAAGTTGACAGCTTCATTTAATATGGTAGCAGGGCCACTGCTAATTAGGTTTATAGAGATTGGGATATTTCAGTGCATTATATATTATTCTGAATGTTTATGATATTTTTAATTTTTATTTATAAATTTTGTATTTGTTTTAAATTTTTTCCATATGTATTGTATGATGTGGTAGTGTTTTTAGCAATGATTGGAATCATGTGTTTATTAGGATAGGAGGATTATATATTTATTACTTATTCAATAGATGGTGACAGCAGTGTCAGCACATCATATATATATATATATATATATATATATATATATATATATATATATATATATATATATATATATATAATGTTGTACATTTTTCTATATATTTATATATATATGTTTCTTTCTAGGTTGTAACAATTTATTCACATATATTTTTTTTAGATTATGTTTCGGTTTGATTAAGGTATATACATTAATCAAACCTAATACAATATACATTAAGAGGTTAAATCTCAGAGGGGTCAGATCCCATAGAACGCTGTGAATGCGCTTTAGGCATGTAATATAATTACGTTTTAATTAGTGCATTGAAGCGCTGTTTACAACGAGGCATTTTTGTGGGGTGCTTCGGTAATAGATGTAGCTTCTAAGAGCCTGTGTACTCATTCTGTTGTATGTTAAAGTCCAATACAAGCATGTATATGCTATTTAGATTCAACAGGCTGAGTAATTACGGCCACGGGGACACAGGGAGTGCGCAGGAGTAAAGATTTTTCTCAGTCCACTAGACTAAAGAAGCTCAGGGAATAAAGGAAGGATCAATGTGCCATACTGCCAATCCCATTGAGAAAGTCATTCATGATGAAACATGTCTGGGCGTGGCTTCATGGCAATCTGTTGAGCGGGGTTTAGGATGGGGAGACATTACCTGCTGCATCGGCTAGTGCTTTACGGGGACGAGGAGTGGGTGAGATCGTTGGAGGTTTATTGCATACCCTGGGTCCGCCGTGACCAGTCTTATTTCAGTCACCAATGTTTGATTATGCTGTGATGTGATTCACTTTGGTGCTGTTTGTTTTGGACACATGGGAGTGCAATATTTGAGAGTGTTTCGTTTAATAAAGTGGTGTGAGACTTTGCAAATTGTGGTCCAGACTACCATATAACACCCATGAAACATAGGCACCTCATCCCCTATAAATTTGAAATGTAAAAAGAAAGAGAGACAAAGGGGGATTTTTATGGGGCTTTTGTACAAATTGAATACATTGAAAGTCATAAAAAAGAATTTTAAAATTTATTGAAATGCAATTAAAATATTGCATATAGTGCAATAACACAGAAATATGCATAGACAGTTTTTACATCAGAGGGGTCCTGGAAGCAAGAGGTGAAGTAATGACAGCACTTTTATTCCAACATGTTTTGCATTGGCTTCATCGGGGGATGTGCAAACTGATAAAAAATTTAATTGAGAAAAGATAATAATTAATGACAATCTATATAAAGATTAAATGCATGCAGTGAATTATATAATATTGAAGAACTTTCCATGTGAAGATTCTAAAAGAAGCGCTTTCCCTCTGCTGCCTGAATCCCCAGAAGCACTGAAAGCCAGCCAATAAGAGTGGAGAATATGTATGACCCTAAACCCACAAATGGCCACTCATCAAAGGAGGGCATAGACGAAGGTAAGCCAAGGCTAAAGGAGTAAATGAAAAAATATAAGAAACATTTGAAGAAAAAATATAAGCCAGTTATAATAGGAAAAAATAACTAAAAATAAAAATAAAAATATTTTTGCTATTTAATTAGGGCAATAGCCAGGTAAAACAGCTTTGATAATAATATGTATTCTCCTCAATGAATGAGGAAAGGGCAAATAGCCTCATTGATTATAGACGCACGATTAAATCAGCTGAAAGGTATCAGTTAATAGGGCACTAAGAGCAATATATAGCAAATAAAGATGCGATTAAAGAAAAAACTTGGTAAAAAATAATTATCAAAATTAAGAGTAAAGTGAAAGCCGAATAGATAGAGATAAATGATGAAAAAAGGCAATGAATAAACAGCAGTATAGCCGTACTTACTGCCGAAAGTATAAATTGTATCCAAGCAAACTGGGCACAGCTGTTGCTCAAAATATATGTAGCAAATGTTGTCAATTCAACTGGATCTCTGTGTGCAAGTCTGGGGATCAATGTCACACTGGGACGCATGTTCACCTTTTACCTGAAGCCAAAAAGTACCACAGTAGAGATAAATAATTGAAATCGCAAGTTAATTTAAGGAAAGAAGAACTTAGTAGAGTGGGAAAGTGTCTAATGAAGATATTGCTTACCAATGTACGTGCAGCAACCAAGTATAAACTATGATGCCCTCCGTGCGCTGGTTAAGCTTGGAAGTGCCTGGCTTATGTATCCTCCGTCCATCGAGCCGGCGTTTGACGTCACCGCCTCAATGCGGACATGCTAGGAAGCCCTGTGCATGCTCGGCAGTGGCGGGAAGAGGGGAAAGGACTACACTACCCATAAGGCCATAGTCCTAAAGACGGACCTCAAGCTAGACGGAGATTACCTATCGCTGAAAGCTCGCAATGTGACAGGCAGGAAAGGGGGGAATATGCAGACTGAGTTCCTAGCCGCAAGGTCTAATCAATACCGGAGTACGCATGCCGCTCGAGCCACCTAAAGGCGGTTGTCCCGGCGGAATAATTACACCGGGGAACACCCTGGGTGTCCGTATGTCCTCCTATACATATTGAGCGTACCAAAATGGGAATGTATAAAGGGAAATACTGAAATTGGTTGGATCTATCAAGGGATCAGCAGCAGAGTGGGGCATCACATAAGGGCATCATCCAGGGGTGGCAGCAGGAACCCCATAGTACCACCTATCTCGAGTTTGCCCTGAATCTGGACATGGAAAGTCTACATGTAACTAAAGAGGAACAAAGAAACACAATTACTCTTCAATTAAATACTTAATAATAATACATATGTGCTAATGAAATGAATTTACTCAAATTACAATATTTTATGTCAAAATGCTATAATAAAAAAAAAAAAAGAGGGGGAGAGGAAAAGACACTCAGACATAAACCATAAACCATGGGATAAACAAAAGAGAATAAAAACAAAAGGGGTTACACATATGTGATTTATAGAAAAGATCTGTAGTTTAAACTTTCATTGAACCCTGGGTGATGAGTAGCCTTAACGGTAAAAATCCATTTAGCCTCAATTTGGAGCAGCGTTTTGTCAACGGAGCCCCCTCTTGAGTTCAATGGTACATGCTCAAGAGCTGAAAATCGAATCACATCTGAGTCGAACGCATGATGGACACCCACATGTCTACTGATGGCTGTGACCATTTTGTTGTTTAGTATTGGCTTAATATGATCTTTAATGCGTTTAAGAAATGGTCTTTTGGTTTTGCCCACGTAAAATCCCCCACATGGGCACTGTGCTAAATAAACAATGCCTGGTGTGGAGCAGATCACACGGGATTTAGGAAAGAACCACTTGCCATTGGGTAGCTTAATTTTAGAAGAAGCATTGTCCGCAGGAAAAGGTTCCTAGTTGTTTTTGACTGGTGGTTACCTCAGTATTTGTAAAGTGGCTACGTACTAGACGATTCTTGAGAGAATAAACCCGCTTAAAAGTAATCTGTGGGTAATCTTGTATGTATTTGTTTGCAACAGGGTCGGCTTGTAGTAGCGGCCAAAATTGTCCCAAAATGTCCCTAAAGGTCTTGTGCTGGATAGAATATCTAGTGATCACTCTAACCGTATTAACTTTCTTGTGTGCTTTTGTAGAGAAGATAAGAGCATTCCTATCTTTCTCCTTGACGCGGTTGTACGCTCTCTTTAAGCATGCGTTGGCTATAGCCACGGTTATTAAGTCTGGTATACAGTTCATTAGCTGCAGTTCGAAAATCATCATTATTACTACAGTTTCGTTTCAGTCTCAAGTACTGGCTGTATGGTATACTGCGTAATAATGAATCAGGGTGAAAACTTTTTGCGTGTAATATGGTGTTACCTGCTGTTGGTTTCCTAAATAGGGAGTAATCAAGGTTCCCATCAGAGTTAATTTTTATTGTCAGGTCCAGGAATTCAATCAGTTCCTGGCTATATTTTAATGTGAAATGAAGATTTAAACTGTTGTTGGAAATTAAATAGAAAAATTGTTTAAGCTCTGGTTCAGGTCCTAACCAGAAGATCAGGACGTCATTAATATACCTGTACCATGCCAAAATCTTATCCAAGAAGGAAGCCAAGTCCTCCCGTGAGAAGCCATCCTTCTCCCACCCCCCCAGGTACAGGTTGGCGTACGATGGGGTGCATTTGGTCCAAAATTCAACCCCCTGCACCTGGAGGTAGTGGGTTTGGTTAAATTGAAAAATATTATGTCTGAGGATGTAATCTAAGAGTTCAATCACAAATTCATTATATTTAGAAAATGCTGGGCCTCTTTCATTCAAATATGTACGTATAACCTGTACCCCTTTTGATGTGGGATTGCATTATAGAGACATTCGACATCAATTGATACTAGCCAAGAATCTTGTGGCAAAGAAATGCCTTCGATGGTTTTCAATAGGTCAATGGTATCTTTTATGTAGGAAAAAAGGGAAGTTATGTGAAGATTCAAATAATTATCAATCAGGGAGCTTGCATTTTCCATAAGACTCAGACAAATGGAGATAATGGGTCGCCCTGGAGGTTCAACCAAAGATTTGTGCACTTTTGGAAGTGCATAAATGTGGGAAGTTTTGGATCTTTGACATTCAAAAGATCCCAGGTATTTTTGTCGATAGTGCCGGATTTATAGGCCTTAAAAATAATTTGTCGGTACTCTAATTCAAAGTTGGAAATTAACGTGGTAGTGATTGGGCGGTACCATTCACGTTTTTTAAAGATATTAAGGCACATAGTGATGTACTGTGAAACATCCATAATAACAATGTTGCCGCCTTTGTCGGCTGGCTTGATAATTACATTAGGTTGGCTTGTAATTGTTTAAGTGTGTGTTTCTGTTGACAGGTAAGATTTGAAGATCCTATGGAGGCAAATGGACATTGTTCAATCGCCCTGCTTACTTGTTGGGTGAATGCCCAGATATTGGGGTTTGTGTTGAGGAAAGGAAATAATGCTGATTTAGGTTTGAAGACCTGTGGGGGTGGGAAGGACATAGACCTAACAGATAAACCCACAAGGCTTTCAGGCCCCGGGTCATCCTGTACGTCATGTCCTTCCTCCCAGAGGTCCATTAGGTCGAATAAAGCATGATGTTCAGCTATATTATCCTCCAATGAGGAATTAGATCTAGGAGTAGTGGTTTCCGTACTGGACTTGTGAAAAATAGTTTTGAACAATAATCTTCGAGCAAATAAATGCACATCTTTAATCAAACTAAACTTGTCTATATCAGAGTCCGGGCAAAAAATGAAGCCCAGCTTTAGGACATCTTTCTCAGCCTCTGTGAGAGGGTGAGAAGATAAATTAATTATTGATAGTTCCATGTTTGGGACTAATTCCTGATTTTGCAATAAATCTTCATTTACATTAGTGTTGAAGGAGGTTCCTTCCCTAAAAAAATGGGGGCTAGACGGAGATCAGCTGGTAGGGGAGTGCCTGAGGGTGAAATAATGATGTTATCAGAGTTACTTACTGTGGATGAGACCGATGCCGAAGTGATGGAGGGAGTGATAGGTGTTGCAGACGAGGTGATAGTAGCAGATAGAGAAGGCCCACAGGAAGTGGGTAGTGCAGGGTGGTGAAACATAGTGATGGGTCGAGCCAGTGTCTGTTTGGAAAAAGTGGGTTGTGTGCGGGGAGGTAAGGGAGTGCCGTGGTGATGGTGTAGTGATTCCGCAGAGGCTGTGTCCGAAATGCCCTTCCGTCTTTTAGGGAGTTGGTCTCCAGAAATATCCCGATATATAGTGGATTGGCTAGATGAAGGAGAAGAAGAAGACAGATTAGACATTGTCTCGTCATTTTTATTGCTTTTTGCATTGTATTGGCGTGAAGACTTTATTATTACCACTGGAAGGCCATTTATATGCAAGCCCGCCAGTGTAAGCATTATTGTCACGTACAAATTTGTTCTCTTTGGAACGGATAATCTCCAAAGTATAGCTCTCAATGTGTTTTAAGAGTTCCTGTTCTTTTTTCTTGAATTTGGGAGTTGCTACTGCCGATGCATAATCTTCATACCATCGTGTTATAGATTTGTCTAAAAGACTCAAATCGTGTTCATATTGAATAGAGAGCAAGGTCATCATAGCCAGAGAGCAAGTTTGGAGATTATCATCCCATTTTTGTTTTACAATTTCATCAATCTTTTTTAGATTGGAAAATATTTGAATTCTAAGTCCCCATGGGACAATTTTGTGGTCTATGTATTTCAAAAAGATTTTTTTGTGCCAGAATATGCGTACTTTCCGTTCAAGGAGACGCTGCAAAAACTGCAGGGCCTGGCCTAAGTCTTTGTCGGAGATTTCACTAATTTTTTGAGATTCATGAACCTTATTCATTAAACCCTCACATGCTTCTCCACTGAAGGCCGCCATGTCCGAGGGGCGTAAAAAAAAAAAGGGGAAGGGGGGTTTTTTAGAAAGGGGAAGGGAAGACAGGGGGAATAGGCTTTATATAGTATAGTCAATTAAATACATCAAACAAATAAACAGTGTAATACAAAGAATATACAGAAAAAAATCACTAGATATTATTGTGTTAATGAGAGCTGGGCCAAGAGAAAATGCGTATTCAAACGCTAGATCAAAATTAGCAAATTGTGGTCCAGACTACCATATAACACCCATGAAACATAGGCACCTCATCCCCTATAAATTTGAAATGTTAAAAGATAGAGAGACAAAAGGGGATTTTTACGGTGCTTTTGTACAAATTGAATACATTAAGAGTCATAAAAATAGAATTTTATAATTTCTTGAAATACAATTAAAATATCGCATATAGTGCAATAGCACAGAAATATGCATAGACAGTTTTTACATCAGAGGGGTCCTGGAAGCAAGAGGTGAAGTAATGACAGCACTTTTATCCCAACATGTTTCGCATTGGCTTCATCAGGAGATGTGCGAACTGATAACAAATTTAATTGAGAAAATAAAATAATTAATGACAATCTATATAAAGATTAAATGCATGCAGTGAATTATATAATATTGAAGAACTTTCCATGTGAAGATTCTAAAAGAAGCGCTTACCCTCTGCTGCCTGAATCCCCAGGCTGTGTGAGACTTTGTTACACTATTGGAGCATCTCTTTATTTTTACATGTGGAGCAAACTAGTGTGTGACACATAGGGGAATGTGTCACGTCTGGAGGAAGTCTCACAATTTCATCTGAACCCATATCCAGGAGTGGGGGAATATGTATTGAGCCAAACACGAGAGTGGGAGGCAAATTGATTTGGGGCGTGCGATTGGATAAGGAGAGTGGAAGCACAAGCACAGCGGTATGGTGGAAGATTGAGTCATATTGATCATCTGTTTTTCTACACTATTCATCGGACTGTCTATCATAAGTTTTTTTTTTTTATTATAGGTCACATTATCATTGAGCGCCATGATTCCTATTTCATTATTATTTTGAGTTAGGAATATTTATACCCAGTTTTGATTTATTAAGTGGCAGCTGTAGTCAGATTGTCAAATTTTTTCACTTATCCAAGAGCGCAGTTGGGTACACAAGTGGGAGCGGCAGATTTGTGAACCATCAGTATGGAATATGTATTCTATGTCTGTTGATTATAATACAATGAGATTCATGGTTTTAAAGAGAGATATTTATTGCTATGAAATAAAAAGTTGTTAAAATTTTAATAATTTTTACGTATTTATCAGCATCTTAAAAGTCACTTATTCTTTCACTGTACATTATCTACCATTTTTGGGATGTGGTGCTAAAAAATATCTTTCCTTCCATACAGGACTCTGCATACATAAACAAAAAGATAACATTTTTAGAAAGACTTAATTATTTAAAAAAAACAAATGCCATTTTACATAATAAATTCTGAGAATGAAAGAAAACAAATATGTCTGAATATTACGTTTGTATATATAATATGGCAGGAAACAAAAGTAAGAACAAAAAAAAAGGTTCTTGAGAGCTGTGGGTATTTATGAGTGAACTGATCGATCTGATCCAAGATTCTCTGCATTGAAACTAATTAAGGTCATTTGGAGGTTCAAAGCAGAAAATTAGTTTTCTATATCAGGTGAACTAATCTACTTTGTGGACCCTTTCAGGTAACGCTTGCTGCTGGGCATCCAAATGGGTCCCTTAAATATTCTGTTTTGTTTCTAGAAGGGAAGGCTGGAAAAAAACTGGTAAAGGAGCCAAAGGACCCCATTTGTTAGCTAATTTTTAGCCAACATTCTATGGCCACTAATCCATCCTGTGGAGTGGATGATGAGACTAAATAAGCAAAATTGCTAGCACAGTTAAAGTGGAAGTGCAGTAAAAAATGTAAATTTTTCTACTAATTATATTTCAAAAATCTTTATCTTTGACATTATTCATTTTCTGTATAGCGGTTTGTGTCACTTAGAAAGTCTAATCAAAGCCAGACAATCAGCTTCTTCCTGTTCTTCAGGGACAACCTTACTTCCTTATTTCTGAATTCTGCATCAGGGCCTCTCGGTTCCTGAAAACGTTGTCCTTCTCTTCTACACACCTATCCATCCTCTCCTTTTTAGACATTTAGAGGTGATTTTTGTCTTAAGGGCATGTGCCAGGATCTTGTCTTGCATACTAACGTTACACAAATTGTCATGCCACAAACACAAACGTAGTGACGTACTGCAAGGAATTTCAGCTCTTGAGCGTCACCCTTTAGGCCCCTTCTGCTAATTTCGTGTTTGGTCAGCATTGATTCCGAGCCTGCGTTTTTGTAGTTTTGACTTTTGTGTGACGGACTTGTGTACTGACCATTCGAAAATCTGAGGTGTTGTTTGGCAAAAATTTACTAGCCTGTCATCCAACATTTGCTGGCTGAAAATTGGAAAACAATTGTTGAAAGGAGCATACTATAGGTAAGAACTTCGAACAACAGCCTGTCAAACGACAATCCCCTTCTGATCTTCATACCATGTGTACGAGGCTTAAGTGTGGCAATTCCTACTGTTTTTGCTGCAATCTTGCCACCCTTTCCTGAGTATGTTGTACTTCTGAGTTGGACTACAAGCAGCTGTGTCAATGTGCAATGTCCTGGCACATTCTACTGTAGACACCGCAGTGAAACTGTGATATGCTTTTGTTGCTGGATGTTTATATGAAGGAAGCTCTTATTTTTAGAAAGTTTAGTTCTACTTGAAAAATAAGGAATGTAGAGAAAAATGCAGAAAGAAACCAGTTTAACAATATTAACATTCAAACAGTAGTGGGTTGGTGTTATTTAAACTCAGGTTTTAAATCGTTTTTTGCAAAATGCATGGAATATTTGTTTTACAAAAATATTTTAAACATGGCAAAGGATTCCCAGAGCACTATGTAGTTTGTACTTTCAGGCCATGTCCTGTCTTTGTGGTACTAGTTACTGGGAATGTAAGTGAGGGGGACTCTTCCCAACAGGGACACAGAAATAGATATGGTCTTTGTTAAAAGGCTGTCCTTCACCTTCTCCGTTTTTGTCTTTTGTGACTAATTCTTGAAAAATGTAATATGTAAAGCTTACATGAAATTCATCTGAATTAGGATAACCCTTCCTGAATACTATGGTGCTATACTTTCATAAAAGTTAAAAAATCAAGTATTGTGACTAAAGAAGTGTGAGACCAAATAACTTCCTTGAAACATTTAGCAGAAACAAGACATGCACTGACTTTAAAGCCTCGTACACATGATCAGATTACTGGCCAACAAAGAATCAGACTTTTGTCTGAAGGCAGACACTTGCATACAAACAGTAACCGATTGTCGGCTAACAAACACGAACGTAGTGGCGTACTACGAGGAATTTGAGCGCCACCCTTTGGGCACCTTCTGCTAATGTTGTGTTTGGTGATCATTGATTCTGAGCATCCGTGTTTGTACTTTCAACTTTTGTGTGACGGACTTGTGTGCTGACGATAGGAAAATCTGACAACAGACCATTGTCCTGCCGAAAATTTACTAGCCTACCATCCAACATTTGTTGGCGGAAAGTTGGACAACAATTGTCTGATGGGGTGTACTAACAGTCAGATTTTAGGCAAACAGTCTGTCATCACACAATTCCCGGACGAAATTCCGATCGTGTGTACGAGGCTTTAAGCCTAGATAAAGTGGAATATTTTACAAACATTAGAAATACCAAGCAGTTCAGCTTTCCTCACCAAGCAGATGGCAGGTAAAATAAGGACAGCCTGGTTTCAAATATGTTAATGATCAATCTGTTTGAACATTTCAGTGCAGTAAAGGGATATTCTCCCTTTACTGGAAACTGTCCCTTTTTTTAAGGAAACTGTCATGATTAAAATATCGCAACTTCCATTGGTAAAGCAGCCTAATGCCGCGTGCACACGGTCGGAATTTCCGACAACAAATGTTTGATGTGAGCTTGTTGTCGGAAATTCCGACAGTGTGTATGCTCCATCAGACATTTGCTGTCAGAATTTCCGACAAGTGTTTGAGAGCAGGTTCTTAAATTTTCCAACCAAAAACATTGTCGGAAATTACGAGCGTGTGTACACAAGTCCGAGTCACAAAATTTCACGCATGTTCTGAATCAAGTACGAGACGGAAGCACTGGGTCTTGTAAATCTAGTGTTCGTAATAGAGATAGAACATTCGTCACGCTGCAAATTTGTAAATCTTTCAATACAGCGCATTCTTTTCTTCTTTATAATGCTATAATAATGACGTTACTTTTCTGCTAATATTCACGCACAATTCTGACAAACTGATTTCTTTATTATTTCTCGTGATCTCCTGAATAATATTTTTTTTTTTTTTTTTTTTTTTTTGCCAGATCTCCAGAATATTGTTTGTTATTTTTTTTTATAGTGATCTACTTTTTTTTAATCTCCTGAATGTTTTTTTTTGTTATAGTGATTTCCATAATATTTTTTGTCATTTGCTGTGTCAAGTTACCACAACACCATTATTATCTTGTATTTTTTAACCTCAAAGGTTAAAGGGTGGTTGGTTTTGGTGTCCCTTGTTAATTTGACATTGTATTTTTGAAATGTACCTACCTACAAACTACAAACAAACTGTCCTTTTTGAAGTAAAACACATAGCCAAGTATTTGTCAAAAAAAATAGAAATGTATTATGCCGCGTACACACGATCGGCATTCTTGTCGGAAAAAGCTCTGATGGTTTTCCCCACGGAATTCCGACGGAATTCGGCTCAAGCTGTCTTGCCTACACACGGTCACACCAAATTCTGATCTTTTATAACGTGGTGATGTACAACACGTAGGACGGGACTAGAAAAAGTAAGTTCAATAGCCAGTAGCCAATAGCTTCTGTCTCGTAATTGAATCTGAGCATGCGTGATTTCAAGAGATCGAGAGCAGCAGCAGATGACATATATGTCCCCAGGCTGTGGTCCTACAACAGCCTGCGTCTTTTGCCAGACCAGACCGAACCCAGGCCATCACTCTCAAGACTTCCTTCCACGCTTCCTTCCAGGCTGTGGCTGTGGTGTTGGAGTTGTGGCAGGAGGTGGAAAAGGATCATGGTCCAACTCACATACATGACTTTTGTTGGTGAGTTGGCCCCTCACGTCCTTATTTAGGCCCTGAAATATGACCTCCTCACAGATGTGGCATTGGCCCTCCTCCATTTCTTGCATTTTGCTGGCCGTCAAATATGCAAAGGCTTCTTGGACATTACGGTGTTTGTGTTTGTGAGGACCGCAGTAGCCTGCCAAATCAAACCAAGCGCTGACTCCTCCACCTTCCTCCCCTTCCTGGGCCTTTTTGTTGGAAGGCAGAGGGGAGGAAGCTACGATTCGGTCAGGCTACTGAGCATGGCCACCTCCTGGCTGCCACTTTCCATGGCCTCATCCTGGCTTCCACTTTCCATGGCCTCCTCCTGGCTGCTACTTTCCATGGCCTCCTCCTGGCTGAGACTTTCCAAGGCCTCCTCCTGGCTGAGACTTTCCACGGCCTTCTCCTGGCTGATATTTTCCTGTGTATGAAAATGGGACATAGTTTTAGTTTTTGGTCATCAATCACACACAATTTTGAGCTCATGAAAGTTGTAAATTGAATGTTAACAAATAGAAAAGACTATCATTCTGACTTCAGCATTTTTCATTCTTGTCACAATCATTTTTGGCCCCTACTGTCTATTGATCTGTGAAACCCTTTTTGGTAAATTATTCATTTGTTAGCAATAATAACATCTAGTTAACAACAATCACTTTCCCACAAAAAATATGTTTAAAAATACTATACCTGGCTCCATCTGGGCGCCTCAATTTCTTCCTGGATGGAAGGCCCAGGTTGGTCCTTGGAAGCCTCAGCTGGGGTTGAGGGAATGTGGATTCAATCTGGTCTTTTAGAAAAGCATCCTGCTGTAGTACCACAGACTGGGTACATACATTTTTTCTGCTCAAGCTCCTGATCTCAGGGACTTCTGGACCTTCTGAAGTTCCTTCTTATGGGTGCTTCACAAGCTACCAATTTTTTTGATCCACAAACTCGAGGTCTGCATTGGGGACCCAAGTCTTCATAAATTCCAGCAGTTTCTCCATCAATGCCTTCCTTGCTGGTTTGTTGCGATATAAGGGATTTTTCACCTCCCACAAATTGCGCATATCTCTGTATCTGTCTATGAATTCGCTGAGGAAGTCTGGATCTTTAAATTGTTTCATTTTTGCTGCAAGACCAAACAAAAGGCAAAAACACTAATCTTATCCCAATATAGGCCTCAATTTAGAATCAGTATAGGCCCCTCATGTCCCAAGTTAAAATGTTACCTTTGTTATTACATTCATCACTTCCGTTCCTCCTTCCACTGTACACCGTACGTACGGCACACGCGTCTTAGCTTTATATACACTGCCGATGCGTGAAACTGCGCCCATGTCGCCTGCCCCTGATGTTCTTTCTAGAATATTCCCCTCCCCTTCTCTTTCTTCGCAGTGGGAGAGGAACATGGAGGAGACACAGCAGGGGCTTAATAGCAGTAACGAGGAGGAGGAAAGCCTGGAGCAAGAAACGTCCCGATCCAGGAGGAGAAGATTTAAGGCCTCAAATATGGCC
The DNA here is from genome assembly GCF_037356315.1 of Lithobates pipiens. Classification (NCBI taxonomy): domain Eukaryota; kingdom Metazoa; phylum Chordata; class Amphibia; order Anura; family Ranidae; genus Lithobates; species Lithobates pipiens. Next base: position 171,814,480 of record NW_027507764.1, read on the forward strand.
TTTGTAGAGATGGTGGAGATAGCTGACATCTTGAAGAGAGCTAACTATGATGGGAAGTATGGACCGTACCCAAATCCAAATGTGAGAAAGGCCAAGATCATGACTAAAGTTGTGAAGAGTCTGCGCCAGAATTTTGATCGATCCAAGGAGCAATTGAGGAAACGCTGGTCAGACCTCAAATTAAGGGAGCACAATCAATACAGAAGGATCAAGAAAGTGCTTCTAAAAAGTAAGTACTTGTCATGTGTCCTTATTATTATTATTACTTGCAATGCTGCATTATGTGCTTCTCTTAACAGTTGTACAGTTTAAAATGGCTACTTTTATGTTTGTGGGCGGCACAGTAATGGTCGTATTAAACATCGTTAGTTTGCCAACTTAATTCGATGTTTTTGCCAGATACAAGGTTAACTACATTTGGTCATGATAATTTTTAGAAAAAGAAGTTCAGGACATTGTTGTCTACATATGTTTGAAACTAGAATTAAATTGCAAACTTCATTCAGTGTAATGTAAGGAGAGGACACTCAGCAGCTGTTTACACATCTGTATTCAGGAGCACTAGTGTGGGACACGAGAACAAACTTTTAGGGTGTCCCACACAGGTGCTCCAGTCGATACTTGGGGTGTCTACATGTTTGAAACTTGTCCAAAAAAGGTAAGTATTCCAGCGTTGGTAAGTGAAAAATTCATGTCTTCAACTTGGAACTCTGCCCAAACCGACAATTGTATCCCACTTCCAAACAATGTTTCATATTACTATTTCTGGCCACAAATATCTAAGTAGTGTGCTAAGTATACCTTTTGTTTCATTCTCATAGGGGAGCAAGGACTCAGGACGTCAGAGCACACCAGGGACCCCCCACCTCCTGAAGAAGGGGAGGAACAGAGGTCACAACCAGAGGATGTGGAGGAAGGAGAGGTGGTGGAGATTGTCACCACAACAGGTGAGTGTCTGACACCACAGATTCAAGTAATAGATGTATGACTGCATATTTATAATACATGATGTGTATATTTTTTTAGGTGATGTGCAGGTTGTGGAAGAACAATCACATCATTTCACCAGTGACAGTGCCCAAAGGCTAATCCAAGAGATAATGTGTTGTAGTCTGGATTTAGACTTTATAAAACAAAAAAACAATTGAGATTCAACAAAAACTGAAGAACATGATTGATGTCCTAGGAAGAATATGCATTGTAAAAGCCAAATATTGAAAATGCACACGGTGTGTCAACATGTGCTATCTACCATCAGGGGATATCAATGTACGTGTTTTGTGCATGGGATCAGGAGGGAAATCCCCAGTTTGGCTCCCAATTTGTAAGCATCTTCAAAATTTGGCTTTTACAGGGGTGATTTCACCCCATCTGATGAAGGGAATATCAAGACACAATAGGACGAACATGCGTCGGGACACAGCAACCAGGAAGTGACGTAGACCGAGCCCGCTGCACGTTTATACACTGCTTGTACAGACTGTTTGTTTGTGAGTATTTTTAAACTGTTTTAATAACAATAAACCTGTTGAAGCACTTTACACTATGGAGTATTCTTCCTCCATCTCTGCTTAAACCCATGTATATGCCATACCACTGAGGAACCCTGACTGCAATACCACAAAGGAAACCCCCTTAAAGGGACCATATCATTGGCCAGGACCTGGGCACCCCACAGTAAAGGGAAAATTCCGCTAAAGGATCCAGAAAAAAGCTCTCTATATATACGCTGTTACCTTACAGCGGTAAGGTAAGGGGACATCCATTACTGGTATATACGGGACCACCAAGGCCATATCCCCTTCCACCAGCACCACTGCCCTTCCCATCGCAACAGCTCCACATCGTATATCTTGCTGAAGAAGTCACATCCTATGCGATTTTGAGAATAATCGCAGCACTTTGCACTGAAAACTGACTTTTTGTCTGATACACTTATATTTTTTGTCACTTAATTATTATTTATGTTTGAAGGTTTGCCTATGTGCACCACAACAGAACACCTGCACTCTATGCGATTTTAGGGTCGCAACACGCTGCACTTTTGAATGTTATATTGTGTTTTTTCTTTTTTCTTGTTTTTATTATTTCACGGTTTTATGTTGTAGATTTTACACTAATAGCAACGAGCATTATTGTTTTATCAGCCACAGCGGCACATTGGAATATTTGCACTTTTTTGCAACTATAGGACCGCAACACGTTGCACTTTGGATTTTATATGAATTTTCACTATTTTATGTATTTATGTTGTGGACTATTAGTAGAAATTAGTGTTTCTGTTTAAACTAGTCACATAGACATACCCAGACCTGTATTATTTACTGGATATCCCCCCATTGCGAATTTTATATACTGCTTTTATTAATAGATATATCCTTCTTGTGTACAGTGCACCACTACCTTTCTTACTCATTATTCCCCGGGGTTCAGATATTTCCCTTTCAGTGTGTGCAGCAGTACCCTATCTCCCTCTATTTCCCTGACGTGGCGCAGGAATACTTCTTTTCCACTGAATATCAAGACACTATAATGTCTGATATTGGCTTCAGTGTTTCAATGTTGAACTTTATAAGTTCCAGAGTTGTGTATGTTATGTTTTGAAACATGGCTGTTTATGTACCCTAAAAAATTATGAAACCAAGAATTTGGGTTTTTACCAAAAATATATTTTACAATGCACATGTACATGTGCACAGAATAAAAGGTTTTATACTCAACAATGTGTGGCTTCTTCTTTCAATGATCAATACCAGTTTTTGTGATAAGTTGGTGTTTAAAGTGACAATGGGAGTTATTTAATAATGGAAAAACCACTACAAGTGCACTAGGAGAACCTAGGAGACGTCAAAAATCCAAGCAGTCAATGAAAATCAAGATTTTATCTGATAAAAGAGAAAATGTATTCCAAATTTGGTGGCAAAGCAATGCCCCACCCGTAAAATATTGTACATATTTTTCTCACACTTCACGGTCACTTTGTGGGGACAAGCCAGGACGGGCCGCTTCCAGGGCCATCATTGGAATGTCTGAAAGTCCGGCCTCCGGTCCAACAGATGCAACATGACTTGCATTATGTCTTTTTAAAAAATTGTGCAGGATGCAGCAACATAAAATTATATGGTTTAGTTTATATTTTGACATATTTCTGGCTGTTTGAAACAGGCGTAACCGGCTGGCCAGGATCCCAAATGTATTCTCCACAATTCTTATGTCTCGTAATTAAAAATGCTCTCCTCCAGGGTGAGGGCCCTCTGGGGGAATGGCCTGATCAAGTGGTCACCCAGACCGAATGCCTGATCTGTGACAAAGACAAATGGCAGTGCTTCCACGTTCTCCTCCGGAGGTTGCAATCCTAAGCTACCACTCTCGAGACATCGGTAGAACTCGGTCTGGGAAAATACTCCACCATCCGACATCCGGCCATTCCTCCCCACGTCCACATACAGAAACTCGTATGTTGCTGACACCACCACCATCAACATGATACTATTGAACCCCTTGTAATTATAATAGTATGACCCCGAATGGGGTGATGGGACGATGTGGACATGCTTCCCATCAATTGCCCCTCCACAGTTGTGAAAGTCCCAATGGGTGGCAAAGTGGGAAGCCACAGTCTGCCATTCCTGTGACTTTGAAGGAAACTGTGGAGTCAAATAAGAAACAAAGAGCTGAATGCATAAATGTGTGTTACTTTGGCCAACCCCTCCTTACTTACACTATTGGCAGCCCACTGGACAGGTAAGAAGTGTCATAATACAAAAATATAAATACACACTGTACAAATGGAAGCACATTTTTACATTCTGCAGTTACCTATCAAGATAATTATAGGAGAACAAAACTTTAAACCATACCATTTGAAAGTATTCAGGTAGGCCCTTGCACCCTTGCTTTGGTGAATTCATCCATAAATATGACCAAAAAAGAGGTAGGTATAGTGTGTATGGGCTGGCAAAGTCAGCAGATAGAGGATTGGTATCAGCTGACTTAGCGGTTGGGGGGGGGGGTTCCAAATGAGTTTGGGCCCCCCCCCCCCCAAAAAAAAAGCCTCTTGCACTCTGCATGAATTTAAGGACACGTATAACATTTGTACACATTTTAGGGGGTGATTTGGGTAAAGCACTACAATGGAGCTGACAAAATACATTGTTAAGTGGCTAGGCTATAGGTGTATATGGGGCCAGGATAGCATGCTGGGGAGGTTAGTGAAGGCAAATATGCATGTAGGCCAAAAAAGGAGAATTAAAAGATTATAGCATGCATGAGGACAAAGGGAACATTCACAGCATATTACATTCATGGTAAATAGGGAATGATGAAATAAATACAATACATTAGCAAACATTAAATACATAGCCTTAATATAGTCCTTCTGCAGGACCTGGCTGATGGAATAATGATCCCCAGAGCCTGGGGGGGAGATGCCTGTCAAGAACTTGAGGTCCTGCAGGCTTCTTCCAGTCGCCAAGTACCGCAATGTGGTGACTAGCCTCTGCTTTGGAGTGATGGCTTGTCTCATGCAGGTATACTGCCTACTGATATAAGGGGTCAGCAAAGCCAACAGACAGTGAAAAAGGGGGTACGTCATTCTGAGAAAGTTCCTGAAATCATCAGGATTATTCTCCTAGATCTCACGCAGCAAAGGCATATGAGAGAATTGGTCACGCTGGAGTAACCAATTCTCGGTCTATGAATTCCTCCTCGCCCTGTTCATGGAATGAGCTTAGGACAAAGCTAGTAGCCCAACACCAAGCCCCCACACAGCACGAACTCTACGAGTATGTACCCACAACATGGCTAGAAAATAGTTGGCTGGTCAGAACAAACTAAACAGAATGCACTGAAGAACAGCCAGGCCTGTGAAGAGCGAGCTGAAAATCAGTAACGAGCAGACAAGAACTCACTGAAAAACAGATACAAATTGACTACACGCACTGAAAACCAGATACAAAACCACAAGCACAAACTGAACAGCAGTAAAACGATCTGAAAAAGCACGAGTCTGAAAAGCACGAATCGTCTCTCTCCAAACTTCTACTAACACGAGATAAACACGAGATTAGCAGAAGGAGCCCAAAGGGTGGCGCAGTGGCTATTGAACTTCCTTTTTATTGTCCCGTCATGTTGTACGTCACCGCGTTCTTGGCGGTTGGAATTTGGTGTGATCGTGTGTATACAAGACAAGTTTCAGCGTAATTCCATCAGAAAAACCATAATAGTTTTTCCGATGAGAATTCTGATCGTGTGTACGTGGCAAAAGAGAAGATCAAGGAAAACATTAATGATGTTGAAAAAAGACTCAACAACATCACTGATGTTTTAGGCAGAATCTAAAACACCCAAAAAATTTTACAGTTTGTCTTTATATTTTTTATTTTTCCAAAAATGTTGAAGTAATTTGAAAGCCAAATTTTGAAGATGCACACAGTGTGTCAACATGTGCTGTCTGCCATCACGGGATATCAATGTACGTGTTTTGTGGGTACAACCTCTTCCTCGCAACTCAAGTAGGTGAGAGGAAGGGCTTGCAAACCCGACACATGTTCATTGATCCCCCATGATGGGTGCTAGCACATGTTGACATTAGGTAAGGCATCAGGAGGGAAATCCACATTTTGACTCCCAATTTGTGTGCATCTTCAAAATTTGGCTTTTACAGGGGTGACATTGCCCCATTTGATGAAGGCAAGACAACACAGTTTGGACATACTAATGTCTGATATGGCTTTCACTTTATCAAAGTTGAACTTTGTAAGTTCCTGAGTTGTGTATGTTATGGTTTTAAACATGCCTGTTTAACCAAAAAAAAGGATATTTCTACTGTCAAACATAAAAATGTTATACACCAAAGATGTTGGTTTGTTAAAAAACCCTTTTCTAACGCACATGTGAATGTGCACAAAGTAAAATGTTTTCTACTCAACAATATGTGGCTTCTTCTTTCAATGCTCAATACCAGTTTTTGGAGTAAGTTGGTGTTTACAGTGACAATGGGGGTATTTAATAAAGGCAAATCCACTTTGCTCTACAAGTACACTTGTAGTGCAAAGTGGATTTTCCTTCAGTAAATAACCCCATAAGTGCTCGAAAATTTGCCCCAGTCAGACCATTTTAGGGACTCAAAGCATTTAATTCATGGTGCTGAAAAGGATGATTATTTTTTATCATTAATGCATTACATAGATTAACAACAAAAACAGTGTGTGCGTGTGTGCACGTGCGTGTGTGTGTGTGTGTGTGTGTGTGTGGCATACCCACAACATAATAGTTAGGTGAAGAAGAGATTGTCACCTCATGTATCCAATAAATTACGTTTGCACTACTGAAGACAATGGCCAAAAAAAATGCCATTGGAGAACCTAGGAGACAGCTAAAAGAAACACAAGCAGTAAATCAAATGAAATATTATTAATTATTATACAAAGAAACGAGCCGACAAGAATGCACTGAAAAACAGATACAATCTATTAAATAGAACGCACTGAAAGACAGGAACAAACTGACAACATGCACTGAAGAACGGATACAAACCCACAAGCACAACTGAAGAGCAGTAACGAACTGAAAAGCATGAATCGTCTCTCACCAAACTTCTACTAACACAAGAAACACGAGATAAGCAGAAGGAGCCCAAAGGGTGACGCACTTGGTATTGAACTTCCTTTTTATAGTACCGTTGTACTTGTTGTACATCACCGCGTTCTTGGCGATCAGAATTTCTGACAACGGTTTTTCAACTGCCTGACCTCAGACACTCATTTACCAAAGGAGTAGAGAATATTTACTTTGATAAAATGGACGTTGCCTTAGCTTAACAAATGAAGTCACTTTGCTATGTGAACATTCTCTGCTCATCTAGTAAATCCACCAAACCATCTACAGTTTTCTGTGCTGTATTTGGATTCAGGCAGTTGACAGAGGGCAACTGTCATTTGTAAAGTACAGGCGGTCCCTGGGTTACAAACATCCAACTTACAAACAACTCCTACTTAGAAATGGAGGGAGACAACAGGAAGTGAGAGGAAATATACCCCTAGGAAGGTAAATTCACTCCTGTTAGACCCCTTTCACACTGGGGCCGCCTCCGCATTAGCGATAAAGCAGAATTAAAATGATCAGTGCTGGGGCGTGGCTTGGGCATGGCCGAGTGAGGAAGCAGGATCCCAGAGCTCCTCACACACCGCAGCTAAATCAGCTTGTTCCGGCGCAGATACTGCCTAATACCTATCCTTACTGGCATGTCCCAGTGGCGGAGGGCCTCCTCCAGACATCGGGGTACCTCGCAGCCTGGAAGCGGCTCCATAGGGGCATATTTCGGCAGCAAGGGCGGGCAACACGTGTCTCCCAAGATGGCGGCCGTGAAGGGACGTGGAGCGGACGCTATGGCGGAGGCATCGGCCAGATCTCCTATACAGACGCCGCAGCTGGTAAGCGACGCCGCTCCCCCTGACTCCCCTGGCTCTTCAGCCTCTCTTGATCAGGGCTCTGAGGCCTCAGCTTTGATGGGGGATAGGGACTTGAAGCAACATATCTGGTCTCTCCCCACAAGAGAGGACCTAGACCGCTTTGCAACTAGAGTGGAGAAGGCCTTTAAGCAGGACATAGAGCAATTGAAGGAGGATACAACTCAGTTGGGGAATAGGCTGGAAACCCTTGAACAGACTGTGGAGGAAGCTTTGCCAGTGATCACACAGTTAAGGGACAAGTGCGCAGCGCAGGATCAGCAGATAGAAGCACTGATTTCACAACTTGATGATTATGAGAATCGCAGCCGTAGGTCCAACATCCGCATACGGGGGTTGCCAGAGGCAACAGGAGCTAAGGACATTGTACCCACCTTGCAAGGCATCTTTAAAGAGCTCTTGGGCCTCCCCCCTACAGCAACCGTGGAAATTGATAGGGCGCATAGGGCCCTTCGTCCCCCGTCGCAGGATGTCGATAACCCGCGGGATATCATTTGCAAATTGCATAAGTACACGGTGAAAGACCAAATAATGCAACTCATGCGCAAACGCCCCTTCTTTGACTTTGATGGTGCACGCCTGTTCTTTTATCAAGATCTGTCCAGGCGCACACTGATGCAGCGTAGGGCACTACACCCTCTCTTGGACTCCCTCCGCACAGCAGGCATTACTTATAGATGGGTGTTCCCCTTTAGCCTCCATGCTGAACGAGACGGGAAGTCGGCCACTCTGCGTTCAAAGGATGACCTTCAGCGTTTTCTGCTGCAACTGAACCTGGACCCTGTGGACTTTCCCGATTGGAGGCTTTCCACGAATATACAGACAGTGCAAGCTCCTCCGCCGTGGCAGCAGGCCCGACCCAATCGACCTCCGCGGCATCACAAACGCTCGTCCTCGGCGGCAACGCGACAGGAGCCCATGGCTGGGAATTAGTGGCGCTCCACTCGCCGACTTCTTAAACACGTTGACCCTTAGATGACTTTTGATCAAGAGCCCACAACTCACGACAGAGTTACCAACAGGATGCGCAATGGCGCAGTGTGCCTTATTTGCTTAGTCTGCGGCTCCTCTAGTTGCCAGTATTATTTTCAGTCTTATCTTTTTATTTTTATTTTTTTTCCTCCCCCCCCCCCTTTTTTTTTTATTTTTTATTTTTTTATTTTTTTAGGGGGGGGGAGGGAGCCGACAGCACGAGGCCGAAGGAACTGCCGTGAGAGATCGCAAGTTGTTTATTGTGCACTACAAGTTTTGTGACATATCAGGGACTTTAATGGTTTTTTTATCTCCCGGACTCTTACAACGTTTTTTTGGTGGTGAGGGGCGGGGTTTTCCGGGTTGTCCATGTCCAGTTACGTTCCCCACGTAGGACTACCCGTTTTGGGTAATAGCCCAGGATTGGGCGCGTTGCCGGGCGCCGGCTGCCGCCCTGTAATGGGGGGGCGGCGGGCGGCAGGCAAACAGTTTTTGGTACTCCTGTGCCGCATTGTTGTGGCGCAGGTGGGCCTAGTCTTTAGGATGTTATCTGTTTTATGCACTGTGTTAATGCTTTCCTTTTTCTTCCCCTCCTTTTCCTTTTTTTGTTTTTCTGTCTATTGTTTTTTTGTCCCCATCCCCCTCTCTGCCCCCCCTCCTTGCTTCCCTTCATTCCAGCCTACCTTCTTGCCCCCTGATAGGTTGGAGCTACCAGAATCTTGTCTCGCCGGACACCGCAGAAATAGGAAGGTCGCCTGGACGGAACCCTCAGACACAACATGGCTACGCTTAAGGTAGTGTCCTACAACGTGAGGGGTATGTGCTCCCCTAACAAGCGAAATAGGCTATGGTTAGAACTGAAACGCCTGGAGGCGCAAGTGGTGTTCTTACAGGAGACCCACTTTACCGATACCTCTCTCCCTAAATTGCCCTCACACCTTTTCTCGCAATGGTTCCTGAGTAACTCACCTAGGCCCAAATCCGGGGGCACGGCTATAGCCATTCACAAAAATTGCCCATTCCAACCCCAGGAACATAAGGTAGACCCTCAGGGACGCTACGTGTTTCTGAAAGGTACCCTCCTCGGACAGACATACACCTTAGCTACACTCTATGCCCCTAACACCCAACAACTTACATTTATAGATCGAACCCTCTCTGCATTGGCGGATTTTAGGGAAGGTAGGTTAATTCTGGGAGGGGACTTTAATGTTAGCCCTGACCCCACACTGGACACCTCCGCAGGTAGATCATCACATTCCCATGCCTTCCTGAGACATTTCAGCAGATCCCTCCAGGACTACGCCCTGGTGGACTGCTGGAGAGCAATACATGCATCTGAAAGGGACTATAGCTACTTCTCTGGAGTACACAAGGTGTACACTAGAATTGATTTGCTGCTAGTGGACCAGGACACCTTGGATTTTCTCCTGGGAGCCACCATAGACCTCATAACCATTTCGGATCATGCCCCGGTGACGCTTACGCTTTCACTAGCCCAGGCCTCGACTAAAGCAAGGACGTGGAGACTGAACGAGAACTTGTTAGATGACCTGGCGGTAGTGACGGGGGTGCAGGAGACTCTGACGCACTATTTTGCGGAGAATGATAATGGGGAGGTGAGCGAGGGCATTCTCTGGGAGGGGCATAAGGCCGTGGTTCGGGGCACCTTTATTGCACTGGGAGCCAAACTTAGCAAGGAGAGGCGGGCGAGTTTCCTGAGGGTGTTGCAGGAGCTGAGACGCGCCGAGCTTGCACATAAAAGGACGTCGGGCTCTACGGAGCTCGGGCGTTTGACAGAACTCAGACAAATATTTTCTAAACTGCTGGACCGGAAAATTAACCGGAAACTGCGCTATCTGGCCCACACTTACTACGAACACGGCAACAAGTGCGGCAGGCTACTGGCCAGAGCGCTTCGCAAGAAGAGACTCCTGGCTCATGTGCATAAATTGTGCTCCCCTACAGGGGACTGTGCACAGCACACATCCAAGATTGCCTCTATGTTTCGCGATTATTACGCAAATCTTTACCACCTAGACCAGGCCTCCTCCCCGGCCGACATAGCCCTTAAGAAGACGCGCATACAGTCATACCTCTCCTCCGTAGGACTCCCCACCCTCACTGCGGATCAGGCAACTGACTTAGAATGCCCAATTACAGGGGAAGAAATCTTAGCTACGATTAAGTCTATGCCTGCGGGTAAGAGCCCCGGCCCTGATGGCTTTACCAGGGCCTACTATGTGAAGTTTTTTGACCAACTGCAATCCCCTTTGCGTGCCCTCTTCAACTCCCTCGCCTCGGGCGGGGTCTTACCACAAGAGACCTCGCTAGCACATATTACCGTGCTCCCGAAGGACGGGAAAGACCCATCCCAACCGCAAAGTTATCGCCCAATCTCCCTCCTAAACACGGATCTTAAAATCTTTTCCAAAATTATTGCCAACCGCCTGAAACCGTTGTTACTGGAGTTGATCCACGCGGACCAGACGGGTTTTATAACGGGGCGAGAAGCTAGAGACAACTCCAATAGAGCGGTCCAGCTTGTCCACTGGGCACGTACACGCGGTCGGATGCCTCCATACCTGGTGTTGTCTACGGATGCGGAGAAGGCATTCGATCGCGTGGACTGGGAGTTTCTGAACGCGGTGCTTGGGGGTACGGGGCTGGGCCCACGCATGCTGCGGTGGATCTCGGCTCTTTGTGTGTCTCCTACGGCCCGGGTTAAGGTGAATGGTGGCCTTTCTTCGTCGTTCCCTATCCGTAACGGCACGAGACAGGGCTGCCCGCTCTCGCCCCTTCTATTTGCACTGGTTTTGGAACCGTTACTACAGAGGGTCAGAGACAATCCCAGTGTCAGGGGGGTGATGGCGGGCTCCTTAGAACACAAACTTTCTGCTTATGCAGACGACATTTTGTTTCATGTGGTGGACCCTCTGGTCTCGTTGCCGAATCTGATGGGAGAGCTACAGGCATACGGCGAGGTATCCAATTTTCGGATAAATTATTCAAAATCAGAGATACTGCCGATCACCATTCCCCCGGCTCTGGGGGACGCTTTGAAGGGCTCATTTCCGTTTACATGGGCTACCCCCTCCTTGAGATATCTAGGTGTCCAGCTCACAGATAGTGCTGATTCACTGTACGCACATAACTACTTGCCCCTACTGCAGAAAATTTCAACGGATTTGTCCACTTGGGACAAATCACTTTTTACATGGGTGGGTCGAACAAATATTTTGAAAATGACGATTCTACCTCGCATTTTGTTTCTCCTACAAATGATACCGATACACCTGCCGCAAGGGTTTTTCTTGAGCATACGTAGCCTTTTTGTTAAATTCGTGTGGGGCGGGAAGAAGCCGCGTTTGGCCATGGCGACGCTCCAACGGTCTAAGCTGAACGGCGGCCTAGGCATACCTAACATACTTCAATATTACCAAGCGATCGCATTACAACGCATTTTAAATTGGAAGTTTCATACGCGACATAAGCTATGGGTCCCTCTGGAAAAGACTATGGCGGGCAGAGACCTAGCCTACGCTCCCTGGGTCCCGGCTGGGGCCAGGGGGCTCTCAGCATGGGTATCCCCATTTACAGTCCACTCCCTGAAAACGTGGGATAGGGTTAACACACGCTTGGCACTAGCACCGCAGCTATCCCCTCTAACACCGGTGAGTGGGTACCCGTGGTTCCCCCCTGGGGAACAGATGGCCGCGTTCGGTGCGTGGGTACGGGATGGGACGGTTATCCTGGACAGATTTGTGGAGGGAGGGGCGGTGGTGCCACTTTCTACTTTAAGGGAGCGATATGGTAGCTTCCCCTTTGATTTCTGGAGGCATCGCCAACTGGAGGCCTTTATAACCAAGCACAGTAAACTGACCCCACTTCGGGCCACCCTGACACCCTTCGAGAGCATGTGGGCTGTCGCGGAGCCTCTGACACACACGATCTCGGAGATGTATGGGCTGTTAGAGTTCACCATGCCTGCTCCCAAACCACACTATATTACGGACTGGGAAAAGGACCTCCAACATGAATTTACGGGCGACCAGTTACATTGTCTATACCGACTAACACATACCAGCTCGATAGACTCTAAGACCCAAGAAAATAACTATAAAATTCTATCCAGGTGGTACAGGGTTCCCGTCACCCTGGCTAGAATTTTCCCAAACACTTCGGATGTATGCTGGAGGGGATGTGGAATGAAAGGCACCTTCCTCCACATTTGGTGGGAGTGCCCTGTGATCGTACCATTTTGGAATATGGTTCGCAAACACGTGTCAGACAGCCTGGGTACTGATATCCCGGCCCTGGCTAAGCACTTCTTGCTCCACATACCCACTATGCCTTCATCACGTTATAAAAAGAGTGTACTCCCCCACCTCCTCAATGCAGCCAAACGCTTAGTGCCACTATATTGGAAGAGCTCGCAAATTCCAAGCGAGCAGGAATGGTTGAGGAAGGTGGGGGAGATAATGGAAGCAGAGAGCTGGATGGCCACTTGTAGGAACACCAGGGAGAAATTTGAGCACACATGGGCACCATGGAAGGCCCATGTCCAGACCGCAACTGTGGTTACATCCAGTCTAGATGTCGCGCTTCTTGCCTTAGCAGACCCTGAATTTGGGAGACTTGTCCAGGCGAACCTTCCTACTCCGCATGCACCTTCTGCCGGTGGGCTGAACACATAATCCGGTGAGGCTTGAGGTTCACACTTTCTTTCCCACCCCTATCCCAACTCTCTTCTCTTTCTGTTTCCCCTTTGTCTCTATACATATTCTCATGCAAGAAGTTTGGTTTTGATTGACTTAGTGTATTCTTCTCTTTTACTATGCGGTAGGAGCCACTTGTAAGGCTTTAACAGTGTTAAGGGGGCACCCCACCCTCTTCTAGTATGGGAGAGGGACCTGCTCATGGGATCGAATGTCTGGAGCGGGAGGGGTGCTGCCCTGGGTTTGTTGACTGGAAGTGACTCTCCGCCACCATGTATGCTTACATGTAACTTGACTAGGTTGTATGTATTCCCTCACCCCTCTTTCTCCCTTATTTTCCCAATGTATGTTGATTTTTTGTGTTGATTTTCCTTCTCTTTGTTAACTTTTGAAAATAACAATAAATACCAATTACATATAAAAAAAATGATCAGTGCTTTTCAGCTGCTAGCGGGGCACTTTTGACCCCAAAGAAGGGGTTAAAAACTCCTGTGTTGCGGGGCTTCCAAAGCTCCCAACATTTTCAAAATCCAATTGTGACATGTACAGAAGGTGAGGAGAAATCTTCTGAACAGGGGCACAGACAGCAAAAATGTTACATGGGTGTTAACCCTTCCCTATGCTACGGTATCCAAAAAATAGGGTTTTGGCTGGAGCTACGCTTAAAAAATTTACCTTTTCCGACTTGCAAACAAATTCAACTTAAAGTGGTTGTAAGACTTTTTTTTTTTTAAATAACAAAAATGTAATTCTTACCTCCACTGTGCAGTTAGTTTTGCGCAGAGTGGCCCCGATCTCTGACTTATGGGATCCACTGGTGACACTGGTAGCTCCTTATCGCATCATATAATCCACTAGGAGAAGCTCTCTCCCGGGGGGTTACCTTGCGGGCACGCTCCTGAGTCCAGCAATTGCATCCATAGATGCAGAATGCCAGACTCGGCTCCGCCGATGCATTAAGGTGAAAAAACATGTTTACAACCCCTTTAAGAAAAAACCTACAGACCCTATCTTGTTTGTAACACGGGGACTGCCTGTATATTAAAGACTAAGCCTTTTTCTTACTTTTAGATATTTTGGGGAGCAGATAAACGTTGTAAATGTTTTATTGCTGTCTGTGTTTCTGGATGGCAGATTCACTCTACCTATTTCTATTTGTAAAAAAAAAAAATTGACAACTGTCACCGGCAGGAGGTGACGGGATTAGAGTAGGGTATTTCCTCTCACTTATTTTGCTTTGCCTTGCTGTAAATATTCACATTTCTAAAAAACACAATCATGAACCCTTCTCTTTTTACACCAGTCTGTAAGAAGACTGTCAGGAACATCATATAAAAGGTGATGCCATCGGTATGCACATAAACGTGCACACGTTTTCAGGCGTGGCACTAACTGCGCATCTATTCACATATTGGAATGTGCACACAACGATATGCATGCGGACGCATGGGCAAATCTACCACAGATATTGGTGCCTAGTGGGCTATCTTTGCTGAATTGTCTTTTATCTTTAGTTTCTATTATCCCTGATCCTGAAAATTGCTTGACTTTTGGATAATTGTGTGTCTTTTTCCCAGCTCAACTTACGGACTAGCCTGCAACCAACTGAGTTATCCTGTCTAACAGTATGAGTTAAAAACAGGGGTTTAGTAGTCTGTATACATTTGCAAATACATGCGTAAGCTACAGAGCCCTGTCAAGTGCGCATACTCAGCATCATATTCAGAGGTTGTCTTTGGGAAACAGACGTATGAGTGCTGCCAGAATTGCTGCAGAGGTTGAAGGGGTGGAGTGTCAGCCTGTCAGTGTTCAGACCATATGCCGCACACTGCATCAAATTGGTCTGCATGGCTGTCATCCCAGAAGGAAGCCTCTTCTAAAGATGATGCACAAGAAAGCCCAAAAACTGTTTGCCAAAGATAAGCAGACTAAGGACATGGATTACTGGAACCATGTCCTGTGGTCTGATGAGACCAAGATAAACTTTTTTGCTTCAGGTGGTGTCAAGCGTGTGTGGCAGCAACCAGGTCAGGAGTACAAAGACAAGTGTGTCTTGCCTACAGTCAAGCATGGTGGTGGGAATGTCATGGTCTGGGGCTGCATGTGTGCTGCCAACACTGGGGAGCTACAGTTCATTGAGGGAACCATGAATGGCAACATGTACTGTGACATACTGAAGTAGAGCATGATCCCCTCCAGTCAGAGACTGGGCCACAGGGCAGTATTCCAACATGATAATGACACCAATCACAACTCCAAGATGACCACTGCCTTGCTAAAGAAGCTGAGGGTAAAGATGATGGACTGGCCAAGCATGTCTCTAGACCTAAACCCTATTGAGCATCTGTGGGGCATCCTCAAATGGGAGGTAGAGGAGCGCAAGGTTTCTAACATCCACCAGCTCTGTTATGTCGTCATGGAGGAGTGGAAGAGGACTCCAGTGGCAACCAGTGAAGCTCTGGTGAACTCCATGCCCATGAGGGGTTAAGACAGACGTGGAAAATAATGGTGGCCACACAAAATATTGACACTTTGGGCCCAATTTGGACATTTTCACTTAGGGGTGTTTTCACTTTTGTTGCCAGTGGTTTAGACATTAATGGCTTTGTATTGAGTTATTTTGAGGGGACAGCAACGTTACACTTTTATACAAGCTGAAAAGATATAATAAGATATAATAAAATATTTACAAAAATGTGGGGGGTGTACTTACTTATGGGAGATACTGTACATTTCAAGTCAGGTCATATCACTAAAAAAAGCCTGGGCAACCCAAAAACTGAGTCAGGAGAACTAGGATACCCTTATTCTGTTAACATTTACCAGGTTGTAATGCAAGTTAGATTCAAATGAATTCTGTTTGTGGGGGCAGCATGGAATAAATTCCAGGCTCCCTTCTCTAGGGAAATAAACCCAGGATTGCATCTCCTATAATAAACAACATTTTAGCTGCATTCCAAACAATTTAACATTTAAAGTGGATGTAAACCCACTCTCATCCTTTCTAAACTGCTGCCACAGTGGTTATCACGTATCCTTACCTGTTAAATGTCTTCCCTCTGTCTATTATGAGACCCAAAAAAATGCAGATTCTGTGGGTGAGTCTGTTGTCCGGAGCTTGTGGGGGGGAGTCATGATGTCAGTAGACTCCCCGCCCACCTCTACACTGCCCTTGTCAATATGCATTTTCTCCTGTGTATTTTTTACACTGACCTTCTGCTATGATCACTAACATCCAGTCAAAACCCTTAAAGGTCACCACATGACTTCAGCATGCCCAATCATGCTGAGGTATGGAGCAGCCAATCCTGGGAGAGCTGGAGAAGAAAGGAGAAGGGGATCTGAACTACACATATTTTCTCTCTCAGGCTCGTGCATGAGATATGTAAATCACCTGTCACTCACAGCAAGGGGGAGAAACAGACTCCTATTTCTCTGTCTGTCTATTTTTACCTCACTGAAAAAAGATAAGAGGACTGTTCAGAGCTGGATTAACTCTCCGTGGCAAGACTGGGCACAGATGACATGAAATCCTATACTGTACAAGATGCAAGCCTTAATTGATTTTTTTTTTGGGGGTTTTTTAATAGCTACAAAAGCACAATGTACATTTTTGGCGCGTTTCTGAAACACACAGCAACACACATTTTCTGTGCCGTTTGCCATGCTTTGGAAACACACAGATGTGAATGGTGCCTCATTGTTCTTGTGTAAAACACACTAATTTCACTTTCAGGCCCCATTCACACCTAGCGTAGTGGGAGGGCACATTTTTTTCCGTGTTTTTTTCCACAACATGCAAAAGGGAGCCCATTGATTTCCCCTATGACCTTTGCCCAACACAGTAGCTCATGGGACATTTTGGCATGTTGCAGTTTGCATACTTTTTACTGTGCATTTTGCTGTGTTTGTTGCTTGTCTCTTCATGCAGCAAAATGTGTGTTTGCTTTTGCGTTTGGGGTGCTCTTTACCATAATGTCACTGAAAGCTTGACTAGTTCATTTTAGGTGTATAAAGGTGGCCAAGCACCATAGAATGTGATTGTGCAATCTCCGTACGATCTCCTTTAGATTTACTAAAACTATAAAATAGGAGGACCCATCTAGCTATCCAATCAGGCAGGCCCTTGCACTACATAGTTGATGGTAGATCTAAAGATCTTTATTTTTGAAAGCTTTTGAAATAGAAAGCTTTTTCTTTTCTGTAAAAGAGGTACATTAATGGTATATTGGTACATAGGAAATCCGGAATTTAGAGAGGAAAAAAAAAAGACCTGATCTTTAAAGATGGGAAGTGAAGCAAAGTAGATTGTTAAACTTCAGAGTTAGAAGAAATCAGTTCTCTGCAAAGTGGCCTAATATTGGTTTCATTTTGTAACTAAATTGCAGGTTTACTTTTCAAATAGCAATATCAGCCCTTGCCATTTTTTTTCTTTCTTGGTAGATGAGTTGTATGGAATTTTATAGTAAGTAAATTGATGTTTTTGCTTTTCTAAGATAATAACTATAATGTAGCAGCAAAAATGTCCATTTTAATTTGGTTATATGGGCCTAAAATAAATTATAATGCTATGTTAGAAGGTTTGTAATTTGTCATTTTTTTTTTCAATTGGCTAGGTTGTTATATAATTCAACCACAAATCTTACTTTTTGGAAGATGTGAATAGATTGTACTCTTTCTGTCTTACTTTATTTGCAATTAGTCTTGGAGAATACGGTGTGCCAGTGAACAATTTTAAAATGCCAATTTCCAGTTTAGTGGTATTTCACATTGGAGTTGCCTGTCTCCATAGAAACACAGATGAAGCATGCAGCAGTATTTTGCAATCTCGCTTTTCTCATTAACAATTTACATGGTACAGTAAATGGAAAAAAATCTGAAAGAGAATAAAGTTCTGGATAAAATAATGAAAAATAGTAGGTGCGCACAAAATGTCAGCATTATTAACATTCCCGTTACAATATACATTACAGAATGGAATGACTGAGAGGGGCACCGTGTCTTGCAAATCTAAGTAGCAATTTTCTTGAAGCACATGCCATTTTTTTCACCAAATAAACACTGTACTCATTTTATGAACTTTATTGTGGTTTTAAAGTGTTACTAAATCCAGGAGCCTGCATTCACTATATCTGGTCTCCCGCAGTACACAGAACATGAAAATGCAATTATTTTAGCAAATATAAATTATAAATGGCTAAATACCTTTTCTCATCAGCAGTTATAGCAATCTTATGACTTCTATCAGTGTCTGGTTAAAACTTGTAAGAGTTTTCATTCTACTCTGACTGTCCTTTGAGGCTGCATGACCTCTGACTTTCTGTCTGCACAGTACTGATTGGCCCTGTGCTGACATGCACCTTCCCAAAAAAATAAAAAATTCACTCGCAATACACACCAACCTGAGCATGTGCCAAGTGCCCCAAGGCTCTGTTATATCAGCAGATGAATTGGGGACAGTGAAAAGAGGGGAGAATCAGAGAAGACATGATCAAACAGCCTTTTTACACAATGATTAGCCCCTTAGGTTACACAGTGAGTATAACAAGCATACCTTAATTGCAAGTACAGACTGATTTTGCTGTTGTGGGTTTACTATAGCCTTGAACTCACTTTCGGATTTTCCGCAGACAAAACCTTTGGCTTTTCTCCGAAGGGCGTTGGCCAGGAACTTGTCTTGCGTACAAACGGCAAGGAATTGTCGGCCAACAAACACGAACGTAGTGATGTACTACGTGGTTTTTCATCTCTTTAGTGCCACCCTTTAGGCTCCTTCTTCTAATTTTGTGTTAGTAGAAGTTTGGTGAATGTTGATTCATGCTTTTCATTCCAACTTTTCATTTTGCACTTTTCATTTTGCACTTTTCATTTTGCGCTTTTCATTTAGTGCTTTTCAGTTAGTTTCTGAACGTCCGTTCGTCAACCAGACATGTTGTGGAATCGGAGGAGATAACGTGTTATTTATTATTGGCCTTGGAGTTATTTACTTGACCCAAGTCCAGTCCAGAAACAGGAGGAGGAGGATTTCTAGGACCAAAAATTGGTTGCTTTATTAATCGTGACCAATTATGTGAATGATTTTCGGAATTATCTCCGGATGACAGGCCCCTGCTTTCACCAACTCTTGGAATTCCTGACCCCCTATATTAAGAAGCAGGACACATGCATGCAGCTTTTTTTTTTATTTTTTTTTTGAAAACTAATGATTTGATTTGTTATATTTTTTATATTTTGGATGCATAGAATGCACTTTTTGGTTAAGTTCTATTGGCAGATAGCATGTCTAATTTTATTTGTTTAATTTTTTTAATGCACAATAAAAAAAATTGTGGAGAATAATACTTGGCTATGTGTTTTACTTCAAATGACAGTTTGGGAGTAGGCAGTTACATTTAAAAAAAAAAATACAATGTAAAATTGACAAGGAACACTAACATAGTTGTATCTTTGATCTTAAAAACTACGGGATAATGGTGTTGTGGTAACTTGCCCAAAAAAAAAGCATAATAATATTATTCTTGATATCACTAGAAAAAAAGCCTTTGAAAATTCACTTGCAATAACTCCATCAGTATCCAAAACAAAGCAGCTTCATTATTATTCCATTAAAGAAAAAGAGAATGTGCACTGCATTTTGAGATTTTATAATTTGTTGCATCACGGATGTTAATTCTCCATTACGAATGCTAGTTTAAAAGACCAACCGCTTCTGGCTCATCCTTGCTTCCGAGCATGCGTGTTTGTACTTTGGACTTTTGTCCGATGGACTTGTGTACACAAACTCAGAAAATCTGACCACAGACATTTGTCCGTAGAAAAATTTAAAGCCTGCTATCCAACAACAATTGTCCAATGAAGTTATTTTCCCTGAAGAAGTCACGTGACGGTGACGAATGCGCAAGGAAGGAAGTGAGAGAGATACCAGGAAGAACGCTGGAACGCACCGCTCGTTGCTCTGTATATACTGCATTTATTTACTCCTCAAATGTGAGTACCCTGACGTTTTACTTAATAAATTGAATCTGTTCCAACTACTGCACTATGGGATATCATCTCTTTATTTTGTGAGGCATACCTACCCTAGGAATTGAAGCAAGCTATTCACCAATATTTGATTAAGGCTGTAACCTCACAGCCATGAGGTAAGGGCACATCCGTCCACTCACTGGATAATAGGAGGAAAAAGTCACTGCATCTGTATGCCTGCATGAGTCACTGGAGTTTGAAGCAAAGTGCTCTCCCTTTGAACACAGCATGTTCACTGCATTGAATAGTTTATATTGACTATTAGCAGTTTACCAATTTGATTCATTTTTGCACAATTTTTTTATTTGCAATTGTTACGTTTTATATTGCTGCTAGCATCATTTTCACTTATAAGCACTGCATGGATTACGTATGTTGTGTATATAGTTATTGGGTTTATTGACATTTGATTGTTCACTTGGCATGTCACATGGTAATATGCTTATGTGATTATTTAAAAATTGTACACTTTTAGTTATATATCTTGGATTATCACTTTATCACTTTATTTTCACATTTGGTATACTATATTGGCAATTTGGTAATGCCTTCTTGATTTTTACTATTTGTGAGCTTAGGCATTCATTTATGATTGATAGTTTTACCTTTATGGTATTTTTATATATTTGCTATCACGCACTTCAATAATTTATCAAGCACTTTGCACATTCTCCCCTCTTTCCCCTTTCCCCTCCCTCTCTCCCCTCCCCTTCCCCCCCCTCTCTTCCGTCTCCCTTTCCTTTTCTTCCTCTATTTTCTATTGCACAACACTAAAATCACAAAACTCTTATCGCTTAGGGAGTAGGTTAAGCTCCTCTTCAGTGTTTGCAGCATTTTTTCATTTCCCCCTGTCTGGTTGGCTGGCGCAGAGGTATCTTATATAACAATTGTCCAATGGAGCATACAAACGGTCGGATTTTCCGCCAACAGCCTGTAATCACACAATTCCCATCAGAAAATCCAATCGTGTGTATGAGACTTAACACTCTAAGTTATGGCTGCCATACAGCTAGCAATGCTCATTAAAATATTTACCATGACATTGCAAAAACATAGCATGATGAACTCCTAATTATTATTCCACTTAACTCTTCTTAAAGTGGACCTGAACTCAAAAAGTAAAGATTTTCTATCTTATAGGGAACATCTAAAAATGTTAGGTGTGCCTAAGCAGCACTCTGTAAAGTATTCTTGAGTTCTTACTGAAAAATGGCACTTCCTGTGCCTTGTCCTTCAAAGCTGTACATCTGCAGTTTAAGATCATCTATTCTAAGCCACCACTGCCTGTGACTTCTAATCTAACAAGATTTGGAATGATATTTGGTGATGTTACTACTGTGCTGCTTATTGTTCTCCTTCCTGGAGAGGCAGCTATACCTGAGGATATACAGTGCAAGGATATCCATGCTTCCTGTTCATTCATTCTGTGGATCTAAACTATCTGCAATTCTCCTGCTACTTGCTGAGTATCCCAAATTTTGCAAAAAGATGGCCCTGTTCTGTGCTAGAACATCATCTTGTAAGGTTTGAAGTATCCATGCTTCCGATGATTTTAACAGAAGAATGGTGACATCTTCTGTAGTGCAAGAGCTGGGGGTAATGTAAGTATATATACTAGTTTTATTCTCTACAGTTTTTGTTTACTTTCATGCTGATATTTAGTGTATGGGAAAAGGGGTTCTTCCTATCTAATAATCAAACCTTGCTCTTTACTGCAAGGCCAGCTTTAATGTTGAAGTCCTGGTCAGCAAGCAGTATCCAAACAAGTTAGTCCCTGCTTTAAAGATTACTGTAACAGTCAGTTGTAATGGTAACCAAATGTAACTTTTTTTAAAATATACAATTCAGTACAGGTTCAGTATAATCCAATAATGCTCAACTGAAAGCCTAGGATCTGCATAGGACCTTCCTAGCTGCTTCTGGAGTTTACTAAAAAGAGCCTTGGTTGAACCTGGTTTCCTTTTCATTGACAATAGTTTCGTTCAACCACAGTAGTATAGAATACAAGGTGGCAGATTTTACATGAATTTCAATGGCAGGTATTACAATTGGTACCATCGTATTTGTTTGCACTGCAAAAAATTCCAGAACCCAGACAGCAGCAGATAAGCTTGCAGGAATTTTTACCATCTCTTACTCTGCTCAATACTAAAAAGAAATGTTCGGCGGGGGACCCGAAGCGTGTGGCTGGCAGTCGCGATCAGTTTGCGTGTAAACATACAAATCCCTGTGCTGTCAGAGGAAAGGAGACATGTAGTTTGTTCCTACTAAAGGCAGTCCACGAGTTATGAACACCCGAGTTACGAATGAATCCTACTTACGAACAGCCTCAACTGCCGGCCACTTGTGCGCCACGCTGGTCCTGGATACCTCCGGACACATCCCATACAGCGGTACTACATGTACTGCATGGCCAGAAGAGCCCCAGATAACATAACAAGCGCCCGGAACATCCCACATCCATGCACAGGCGGACGTTACACTTACGAATGCAGTGTTCCGACCGGAAGTTACACTTACAAATACAGTGTTGCGACTTATGAACAACTTCGACTTACGAACAAACCTACAGTCCCTATTGTGTTCGTAACTCGGGGACTTCCTGTACGTAGGAACAGGGAAATGTCTCCTCTCCTACTCAGTCCTATCCCCATACAGTTATAACACGCCTAGGGAACACACATTTAACCCCTTGATAGCCCCCTAGTGTTAACCTCTTCCCTACCAGTGCAATTTACACAGTAATCAGTGCATTTTTATAGCACCGATCTCTGTATAGATGTCAATGGTCCCAAAAATTTGTCAAAAGCGTCCGATTGGTCCGCCGCAATGTCGCAATACTGCTAAAAAATAATAAAAATGCCATAAATCTTTCCCATAGTTTGTAGGCGCTATAATTTTTGCGCAAACCCATCAATATACGCTTATTGTCATTTTTTATTTTTTTTTGCCAAAAATATGTAGAAGACTATATATTGGCCTAAACTGATGAAGAAATTTGTTTTCTAAAAACATTTTTGCGGATATTTATTATAGAAAAAGTAAAAATTATTGTTTTTCTTTAAAATCTATGCATTTTTTTGTGTATAGCGCCAAAAATAAAAACTGCAGAAGTGATCAAATAGCACCAAAAGAAATATCTATTTGTGGGAAAAAAGGACGCAAATTTTGTTTGGGTGCAGCATTGCATGATCGCGCAATTACCAGTAAAAGCGACTGTTTAAATTCCCTTGTTGACGACCTCAGATCGGATATTGACTATTCTCTTAACTCTGCTTGCCTTGTACCTGGACTGTCACTAAACCAGCCTGTATGAAAATCACAAGTACCTGTTTGCTTTGCTCAGTTTGCTGCTGCCCCAGTGTGGTGGCCAGGCACTTATAGGTGAAGAACACAGAAGGCAACTATAGTGTCAGGACCACCTGTAATGGGGTAAGCGTGGCATTATGCAATCAAGCAGGCCCTTGCTCTATATAGTTGAAGAGGTGAATCCAAAGAAGATGGAATAAGAAAATTGCATAATGTATGGACAGCGTTAGTTGTGGATAGGGATGAGCTGAACACTCCCCGGTTCGGTTCGCACCAGAACTTTTGAACGGACCGAAAATTCATGCAAACTTTAGAACCCCATTGAAGTCTATGGGACTCGAACGTTCGAAATAAAAAGGGGACCTGCCCCAGGGGACATGGGTCAATGCCAATTTTTTTTTTAAAACGAACGTTTTTTCGGGAGCACTGATTTTAATGATGATTAAAGTGAAAAAAAAGGGAAGTATTCCTTTAAATATCGTGCCTGGGGGTGTCTATAGTATGCCTGTTAAGTGCCACGTGTTTCCCGTGTTTAGAACAGTCCCTGCACAAAATGACATTTAATAGAAAAAACGTCATTTAAAACTGCTGTTTTAATGTAATATCTGGTTCCAGCAATACTGATCAAAATCATTGAGAAAAAAATGGCATGGGTAGCCCCCCTGCCCATTATCAGCCCCTTTGGGTCTTGTATGGATATTAACCACTTTCAGACCGGACCATTTTGCTGGTAAATGACCAGAGGTCTTTTTACACTTTGGCACTGCGCTGCTTTAACTGGTAATTGCGCGGTCATGCAATGTTGTACCCAAACAAAATTTGCGTCCTTTTCTTCCCACAAATAGAGCTTTCTTTTGATGGTATTTGATTGCCTCTGCGATTTTTATTTTTTGCGATATAAACGTAAAAAGACCGCAAATTTTGAAAAAAAATGATATTTTCTACTTTTTGTTATTAGAAAAATCCAATAAACTCAATTTTAGTCATACATTTAGGCCAAAATGTATTCAGCCACATGTCTTTGGTAAAAAAAAAGTCAATAATTGTATATTTATTGGTTTGCGCAAAAGTTGTCACATCTACAAACTAAGGTACGTTTTCTGGAATTTACGCAGCTTTTAGTTTACGACTGCCTATCTCATTTCTTGAGGTGCTAAAATGACAGGGCAGTACAAAACCCCCCCAAATGACCCCATTTTGGAAAGTAGACCCCCTAAGGAAATTGATAAGAGGCATGTTGAGCCCATTGAATATTTTATTTTTTTGCCTCAAGCGATTGAATAATGACAAAAAAAAAATTTTTTTTTTTTTTTACACAAAGTTGTCACTAAATGATATATTGCTCACACATGCTATGGGCGTATGTGAAATGACACCCCAAAATAAATTCTGCTGCTTCTCCTGAGTACGGGGATACCACATATGTGGGACTTTTTGGGAGCCTAGCCGCGTACAGGGCCCCGAAAACCAAGCACCGCCTTCAGGCTTTCTAAGGGCGTAAATTTTTGATTTCACGCCTCACTACCTATTACAGTTTTGAAGGCCATAAAATGCCAAGATGGCACAAAACCCCCACAAATGACCCCATTTTAGAAAGTAGACACCCCAAGCTATTTGCTGAGAGGCATGTTGAGTCCATGGAATATTTTATATTTTGCCACAAGTTGCGGGAAAATTACAAACTTTTTTTTTTTTTTTTTTTTTTTCACAAAGTTGTCACTAAATGATATATTGCTCATGCATGCCATGGGCATATGTGAAATGACACCCCAAAATAAATTCTGCTGCTTCTCCTGAGTACGGGGATACCACATATGTGGGACTTTTTGGGAGCCTAGCCGCGTACGGGGCCCCGAAAACCAAGCACCGCCTTCAGGCTTTCTAAGGGCGTAATTTTTTGAGTTCACTTCTCACTACCTATTACAGTTTTGAAGGCCATAAAATGCCAAGATGGCACAAAACCCCCACAAATGACCCCATTTTAGAAAGTAGACACCCCAAGCTATTTGCTGAGAGGCATGTTGAGTCCATGGAATATTTTATATTTTGCCACAAGTTGCGGGAAAATTACAAACTTTTTTTTTTTTTCACAAAGTTGTCACTAAATGATATATTGCTCACGCATGCCATGGGCATATGTGAAATGACACCCCAAAATAAATTCTGCTGCTTCTCCTGAGTACGGGGATACCACATATGTGGGACTTTTTGGGAGCCTAGCCGCGTACGGGTCCCCAAAAACCAAGCACCGCCTTCAGGCTTTCTAAGGGCGTTACAGTTTTGAAGGCCATAAAATGCCAAGATGGCACAAACCCCCCCCCCCAAATGACCCCATTTTAGAAAGTAGACACCCCTAAATTTAGGGGTACACTAGTGAGACTAGGTAATAAATGGCGGGTGCCCTGAAACTATAAAAAAATAACTAACCAACCAGCGTCACCTGTAACAGTTATATGGTGATCACTGGTGAAAGGGTTAACTAGGGGGCAATCAGGGGGCTTTATGCGGTAGTATATGGGGGTCCCTGGCGCTATAAAAAGCTGCGGCGAACCTAAATACCTACCTGCCTAACTAGCGTCACCTGTGACACTAATACAGCGATCAGAAAAACGATCGCTTATTAGGCTGGGTTCACACTGGAGCGATGCGGGAACGCCACGAATGCGCGGCGGGTTCCCGCATCGCATGCCTCCCGGCGGCAGTTCACACTGCCCTATGCGAACTGCTGGGAGTGTCAGTGAAATGTTAATGACACCCCCAGATCAGTTCGCATATCGCAGTGCGATCTGCAAACTTGGATCGCATGGTGTGAACACCCATGCGATCCGATTCTGCTGCGGACCAAAAAAAGGGTCCCGTGCGAGTTTGCGGCGGGTGCGGCGGGTGCGACACGAATTCAGCCATACTATCTGTATAGCTGAACTCGAATCGCACAGAGATCGGATGTGATTTGCACTGCAGTGCGGTGCGAATCACATCCGTTCTCATAAACCGCTGCAATGTGAACCCAGCCTTAGTGACACTGGCGACGGGGGGTGATCACGGGGTTAAACCTTTATTGGGGGGGTTAGGGGGGTACCTTAGAACTAAAGGGGGCTAACCCTAACTGCCCTAACAGTTATTAGTCACAAATGACACCTGCCGGGTGATCAGGGGGTTAAACCTTTATTAGGTAATAAATGGCGGGTGCCCTGAAACTATAAAAAAATAACTAACCAACCAGCGTCACCTGTAACAGTTATATGGTGATCACTGGTGAAAGGGTTAACTAGGGGGCAATCAGGGGGCTTTATGCGGTAGTATATGGGGGTCCCTAGCGCTATAAAAAGCTGCGGCGAACCTAAATACCTACCTGCCTAACTAGCGTCACCTGTGTCAGAAAAATGATCGCTTATTAGGCTGGGTTCACACTGGAGCGATGCGGAAACGCCGCGAATCCGCGGCGGGTTCCCGCATCGCATGCCTCCCGGCGGCAGTTCACACTGCCCTATGCGAACTGCTGGGAGTGTCAGTGAAATGTTACTGACACCCCCAGATCAGTTCGCATATCGCAGTGCGATCTGCAAACTCGGATCGCATGGTGTGAACACCTATGCGATCCGATTCTGCTGCGGGCCAAAAAAAGGGTCCCGTGCGAATTTGCGGCGGGTGCGGCGGGTGTGGCGGGTGCGGCGGGTGCGGCGAATGGCTGAACTCGAATCGCACAGAGATCGGATGTGATTTGCACTGCAGTGCGGTGCGAATCACATTCGTTCTCATAAACTGCTGCAATGTGAACCCAGCCTTAGTGACACTGGCGACGGGGGGTGATCACGGGGTTAAACCTTTATTGGGGGGGTTAGGGGGGTACATTAGAACTAAAGGGGGCTAACCCTAACTGCCCTAACAGTTATTACAGTCACAAATGACACCAATGCAAAAAAAAAAAAAAAAAAAAAAAAAATGACATTGGTGTCACTGTGACTGGGGGGGCAGGGGTAATTGGGGGGGTGATCGGGGGGTAAAGGGGGGGTGTGAGTGTGCCTGGCATGTTCTACTGTGTGTGGGATGTGTTGGTGCAACTCACTGATCCGCTCTCCTCCGTGTCGGAACGAAAAATACCGACACGGAGGAGAGAATACATCACTTCCTCTCCTGTGTTTACATTACAGGAGAGGAAGTGATGTCACCGGGGATTTCCATTCGTCGGGAGCGATCGCGAGGGGGTGGCCATGAATGAATGGCCGTCCCCTCGTCCGGGATCGCTCCCGAACGAAAACCGACCGCCGCAGGCACCGGGCGGGGGCCCGATCGGGCCCCCGACCCGCGGGAGGCAAATCACGTACATGTACGTGCTTATGCCTGCCCGTGCCATTCTGCCGACGTACATCGGCGTGCGGCGGTCGGCAAGTGGTTAAGGGGAACCCCGTACCCAAAAAAAAGGAAAGGCGTGGGGACCCCAGGCCCTTTATACTCAGAACAGCAGTATACAGGCGGTGCAAACAAGACAGGGACTGTGTAGGTTTGTTGTGTTAAGTAGAATCTGTTTGTAATTTTGAACTGGTACATTTTTAAAGTGTAGCTCCAGTCAAAAAATCTATTTTTAAGCTTTTTGGAAAACATAGGGAAGGGTTATCACCCCCGTATAATTTTTTTGGACGTCCGTCTTTTTTCATCTCACTTCCTGTTGTCTCCTTCTGTTTGCAAGTAGGAGACATTTGTAAGTTGGATATTTAGGGGCCTGCACTATATGCTCTGCAGAAATGGGGGCCTAAGGTGTTAGTGTTGCCACAACACTGTAAGCCCTCAAAGTGACTCTTGGTGGGCACTGGAGCGCCCTGCTGTGAACGATTATATCAAGAATTGTAATTACATGCCATTGTTGAACAGTGGTAGAAAAATTGGGCCTTTGGTGGTTGTGGTGGTGGTGCTGGTGCCACAACACTATAAGTCCTCACAGTTACTCTCGGTGGGCGCAGGAACGGGCCCAGCTGTAAAATATTATATCAAGAATTGTAATTACATGCCCCTGTTAAACAGGGGCTGAAAAATTGGCCCTTAGGCACTGCTTGCTGGTGTCATGACACTGCAACCTCTCCCAGATACTCTAGCTGGAGTGCAGGAATGAGCCCTGCTGCAAAGCATTGCATCAAAAATTGTAATTACATGCCCCTGTTAAACAAGGTCAAAATTGGGCCTTAGGCACTAGTGCTGGTGCCACGACACTGCAACCTCTCCCATATACTCTAGTTGGAGTGCAAGAATGAGCCCTGCTGCAAGGCATTGCATCAAAAATTGTAATTACACACCCCTGTTAAACAGGTAAACAGGGGCTGGAAAATTGGGCTGGTGGCGTCACCCAGAACCAAAAATGTTCTTCCAAGCTATCAGCAGGATCATTGAGGAGGAAGAGGATAGTCAGTCAACATAACAGGACAGTCACTCATGTAAGGATTAAGGGGTGTCAAAACAAAATGGTTGACAATATGTCTTTACTAAATACTTGTATTTTTCTATCCTTCTCTGTAAAATAAGGATTCGTCATCTATTGTCACGTACTCATCAAGAAGAGGCCGCATCAGCCCTAAAAAGCAGTCTACGCCCAGAAGATTGTCTTATCAGCTGATAACACCCGGAGAATTGTCTTTTCTTTGAAAATGTTGTTTTTTTTACATTTGCTGATGTTTGCCCTTTTCTGTCTATAAAAGATGTAATAAAGAAGCCTCAGAGCCAGAGTCAGTCAGAGACAGTCAGAGTTACGACGGACTTCTGAGCAGAAATACTGAATAATACCTCCGTGTCTCTTTGCTTGGATAAGAACTCTAACTAACAATTGGGAAACGGTAACATAACCTGACAAATAGGTGACTTGTTGAGGTCACACCTAACATTTCTGGCGCCGCGAACAAGGGACCTGCAGAAAGACACTACAAGAGGCGAACGAACATAAGGACGGAACAAAAAGGCTGGGCACATCAAGAACCACAGACAAATCCTGCGCAGGTAAGAAAAGCTTTATTTTCTTATAAACTCTGTGCTTCTTAGATTTGTGCCCACCTGATCTGTCTGAATTGTTCTTCAGGTAAAAACCAACCTCTGTAGTAAGCGGGTCTTGAACTTAATATTTTGGCTTATGTTACCGTTGTTTCTTGTCTGTCTACTTGTCATCTGTCTGTTGTGACTGAGATAAGCCCTGTTTGTATGGTGTGAATTGAAACATATATCATCCCAATGGGTAACGGAATGCGCCCTTAACTCGTAAGAGTACTTTGGGGGTCCGACACTTAAGTTTGATATACGCTTTTTGATTCATGAGCCTAAAAACGGGTTGAAAGTATAAGTCCTGACTGCCTCGATAAAGCAGGAATAAGAAACGATTGCTGAGAGATTCCATGGTAATGGGAAGGGAATAAGGTCTCCACAAAGTCCCGGAGACCTAGTCATATGTGTTTGGCCACCAAAAGGGAATGCTTGTATATGTTGTAGCCGTCAGTCTGGTCATAATATTTGTCAGTTGGCTAGCATATAAGGTAATTCGATTTCAGAAATCTCATCTAGGAGAGGTTTTTAGTATTTTGGCACCCTAGGAGGAGAAGGCAACGAGACACTTAGTAAGTGATCCAAACGCCACCTAGGCAGGACTGTCAAAATGGGCCAGACACATGGTAAACCCCAGGAGGAATCTCAGAAATGTTATGCTGTTAAAGACATAATTACAATGTTGTATGGGAAGGATAAGGCACAGGGCACGAATAGGATTCTCAAGAAATTGGGGATGGATGGAGAAAATGGATTAAGTGTAGAAGGTTGGGAAGAATATAAAGAAAGACAGACAGGGAGAGATATTGAAGAACAGATGGGTATCACAAATACAATGTTTAATTAAGGTTTCCAACAGGGCTGAAGAGGAGGGATGGGAGTATTGTCAGGAAAAGGGTGGATGGGATATGAAGGTCCGACACAAAAGTCTTCCTTCTGCTCCCGGCGATAGGGTAAATACGGGAGATACTCCACCTCCTTATAACACCACCACACCAGGTAATGAAAGACCAAAACTTTATCCTTCCTTAAGAGGAAGAGGATGGGTATGCCGAGTATGCGGTACCCAGAACCCAGACTGGGCACAGGAATGTGTGCATTGCGGCGCTCAAAGACCAGAGCCCGTAGCTCCAGTCCATAGTCGGACTAGGGTAATACAAGTAAATAATCCAAATGCGGGTCAAGCAGGACAGCCACCTACAGTGACCCGACAAGTCGTTCTGAGGACATGGACACCTTGGTCGGCTGACACTCTTATGGCATTAATACAGAATGCTCCTGATCCCGTAGCAAAACCTGCCGCATTCTGTAGATTCGTGACACAATTACTAGACACACATGAAGCAACTTGGCAAGATGGGGAAGATTTGTGTAGACATAAAATGACACTAACGATGTTTAATCAATTTATGAATGAAATTGCTCCACATAGACCACAAGGGGATCCAGCGGCAGATCCACCAGGAGTACACCCCCGTCATATAGACTCTAGACCCCTGTTTATTGCTCAGTTACGAGAATTTTGCCAAGGGAAACAGCAGGAAAGGGGTTCGACAGCGCCCATAAAACAGGCCCCAGGTCAGACTGTTACAGAATTTTACCTCAACATGGAAAGCATGATGGCTGACGAAGGTCTAGATTTAGCCTTACACGTCACCATTAGGGCTTTCAATCGACAGTTTATGGAAGGACTAGTACCCCAAATAGGTGACAAACTGAAAGCATGTACTCCCGAATGGAGAGCCATACGGGACAGAGGAACATTGTTGCAGAAAGCACAAGGCATAGAGGCTGATTTAGCAGAAACTAAACCCAGAAGGACACCGGGAGTTAACACTGTTGCCCGGGTCAATGAAGGAGGGAATTCCTCCCGTAAACCTCTTACCTGTTATTACTGCAACAAGGTGGGACATATAAAAAGAGACTGTAGGAAAAGGATAAAAGACGAACAGGAAGGAAACACAGACAGAGACACGAGGGACTACAGACAGAGGCGTACCAATGATAGGGACGATCCGACCGCATGACTTGCCCCAGTCCTAGCTGAATCAGAGAACAAAATGCTCCACATGTTGATGAAGATGGAAGGTAAACATATTCCTTGTTTGGTTGACACAGGAGCGTCACGCAGTCTGTTGTCTGATTCAGTAGTCCCTCCACACATGACGTCCCGTGACACCATACCCATAAGTGGTTATGACGGTCTTTTGTCCGATGCCCCACTGACTAAACCTTAAAAGGTAAAAATAGGGAGAATGGCTACCGCCTGACACTTGTGTATTGTTGCAATATGTAGATGACCTATTGTTATGTTGTCCGGATAACGATACTTGTTTAAAAGCCACTCTCTCATTGTTACAATTCCTGGCTGAAAAAGGGTGCAAGGTGAATAGAACTAAGTTACAGGTATGCCAGAAAAAGGTTGTCTTTTTGGGCCACTGTATATCCCAGGGTACTCGACACCTCACTGAAGACCGAGTCCAGGCCATAAGACAAATGAATATCCCACGCAACTTTAAGCAACTTCGTATGTTTCTGGGAATGGTATCATATTGTAGACAATGGATACCACATGCCAGTTCTCTGATGCAGCCATTATATGATTGCTTGAAAATAGTACCCTATGTACTCACAGAAGCAGGTCATGAATCTTTTAGCACCTTAAAAAGGTTACTAATTTCGGCACCTGCGATCGGGATCCCTGATTATACCAAAACATTTCATTTGTACATTGCTGAAATCACGGGACACGCAACAGGGGTGTTGACACAACAACACATCAAACAAAGGCCGGTAGCATACTTCTCGGCGGCTCTCGATCCTGTCTCTAGAGGATCACCGTCCTGTGTACGAGCAGTCGCAGCAGTGTCAATTATCATTGACAAATCCTCAGAAATTGTCTTAGACAATCCTGTAGTGGTACATACCACACATGACATACACGCCATCTTGTCACAGGTCCAACCAAAACACATATCAATGGCAAGGCAGCTGCGTCTACAATGCACTTTGCTCCTACCCCCCAATGTTACCTTTCAGCGATGCACTTCTTTTAACTTAGCACAGCTTTTACCATTACAGACAGATTTGACAGGGGGGAGTAATGATGATAATGGTGTAGACACAGCACAAGATACTCAGGATTCTGACACACTTTCGTTTCAAGACATAACATCTGATGAACACGATTGTTTTCAACTTATGGAACAAGAAACCACGGGGTTCCCACATGTCACAGACATACCCATTGCAAATGCAGAACACACACTGTACATAGATGGTAGTAGATTTGCCGATGACAAAGGTAAATATCACACAGGTTATGCTGTGGTAACGGACACACAGGTAATTGAGGCAAAGTCATTACCAGCACACATGTCGGCACAAGAAGCGGAACTAACCGCTCTAGAGAAAGCCCTAGAACACTTAGAGGGACAAGAAGGGAACATTTACACTGATTCCGCATACGCCTACGGTGTGGCACATGATTATGGCCACATATGGAAAGCTAGAGGTTACCTTACAGCAGCAGGCACACCTGTTAAACATGGTGAAGGAATCAAAAGAGTCCTGAACAATCTTCAAAAGGTTATAAGAGTAGCCATCATGAAGATAGCGGCACACACGAGCGCAAAAACAACTGAGGCAAAAGGAAACGCATTTGCAGATTTAACTGCAAAGAAGGCAGCTCTAGGGGAAGTAAGCCCTGAGACCTTAGCCACGGTACAGGTGAGTATGCCCGAAACCACATGGCAGCAGCTAATCGAACTACAGGAACAAGCAGGGGCTATTGAGAAGGACCGTTGGGTTAAGGAGGGAGCTGCACCAGGCCTTGACAATGTATGGAGAGAAGGAGACAAAATATGTCTACCCGCTTCTCTATACCCCGCAATGGCAGCGGCTGTTCACTTACCCACTCATGTCAGCTCCAATTCTATGTATAGGATTGTAAGCCAAGGATGGCTAGCCCCTGGATTCAGTAGTACTGCAAGGAACTACTGTGCTGCATGCCAAATCTGTCTGATTAATAACCCAGGACAGAGAGTGAAAACCCCACGTAAACATCAGGTCCGGGCCCAATATCCCTTTCAGAGACTGCAGATTGACTACATACAAATGCCTAAGAGCGGCCCCTTTGAATTTGTTCTCGTGTGCATCTGCCTATTTTCAGGCTGGTCCGAAAGTTATCTTGTGAAATCAGCTACGGCAAAAGCCACCGCCAAGAAACTGATTACTGAGCTGATACCTAGGTTTGGTCTCCCAGAAACAATAGAATCAGATAGGGGGACACATTTCACGGGAGAAATAATGCAAAAAGTGATGGCAATGTTAGGGGTTCAACAAAGTTTTCATACTCCTTACCACCCACAGAGTTCAGGATCAGTAGAAAGAGTAAATGGTACAATCAAGCTGAAAATACAAAAAGCTATGCAGGAGTTGAACAAACCATGGCTTGAGTGCCTACCCTTAGCTTTGTTCTCTATTAGGTACACCCCAACAGGAAAAACAGGGTTATCCCCATATGAAATACTGTTTGTGCACCTAGATTAGGTTTATATTTTCCTCAAAGTATGCAATTACAATGTGATAGTTTAACTACGTATGTAATACAGTTGCAACAGCGTCTGACTAAAATCCACAAGAGTGTGTATTCTTC
The DNA here is from genome assembly GCF_037356315.1 of Lithobates pipiens. NCBI lineage: Eukaryota > Metazoa > Chordata > Amphibia > Anura > Ranidae > Lithobates > Lithobates pipiens. The sequence continues at coordinate 171,848,649 of NW_027507764.1, forward strand.
TCTTCCAGACCCTAATTCTGTCACAGGTACACACGATCTACAACCAGGAGACTATGTGTATGTAAAGAAACATACCAGAAAGACACTGGAACCAAGGTTTGAAGGTCCTTTCCAGGTGCTATTGATTACAGCAACCTCAGTGAAATTGGAAGGGAAACCTACCTGGATCCACGCTTCTCATTGTAAAAAGGAGCCAGTTGGCAAATGACAACATGTATCTTTTTATTGTTTCAGTAATCCTGGCTAATAGTTTGGTTACCTCACAGAATAAAATACACAAGGATGAAGGATTTTCTAAAAAAATGTTATTACTGAAGTTTAAATATGCTTATGCCCAGAAGTCAGGATATGAGAAATGTTGGATTTGTAGCAAATTACACCCCAGCACAGCAAGTATACCACTGATGGCAGTTCCTATAAACTATACTGATCTTGCTAACAGTAGCATTAACATAATTAGAACAAATACCAGCGAGACAGTAATGTTTAAGTCAAATGGTCTCGCCTTTTCCCCTGATTGGTGTTTCAACTTAGGGAACACAACGGGAGGAAATGGAGAATGCCAAGACAGCAAGTTTAATTTGTCCATTGTCGTATTAAATGGAAGCTTCTATCCCAGTAATTCCAGCACACACCAGACATTATCTGACTTCCTCACTAACATTGTGGATAATAATGTTAGGTGGTTAGTATCCAACTTATCCCTCTATGGATACACCTCTCGTTATAGAAATGATATCAGTTCAAGATCAGTAGCTCTAGGAAATAATATATATATCTGTTGTGAGGATAAATGTTATACTTGGATACCTAGAAGAGCTCAGGGATGGTGCTACCTCGCAAGTTTAGTACCAGTAATGGGAGTAGTAGGTGATGAACGAGGTGATCACCTATTAGAAGCTAGCATGCACCCTAGATATCCCCTCAGGTATCGTAGTAAAAGAGAAATATTCCTGAAGAAGGACATGGCATGGGCTTGGTTCCCGTCCTGGACAGGATGGGGTATAGACTTAATGAAAAGACTAAATAACTATACAGGAATTATTAATGATGTTTTGGAGAAAAACTCTGATGACATTACTAAGTTAAATCTGGAGACCAGAGCCATCAGACAACAATTAGAATTACATGAATTAGCAATTGAAAGTATGAGTGCAGCATTGACAGGACTCTGTGAAACTACTGAGGACTATGAGTGCTGTACTTGGATACATAACACCAGCATTGAGGTACCTGACTATTATGACATCATTGCACAACACCGTACGGAAGTAAAGAATTTACAAGAGAAGGCCCGAAATATTGGTCGCGACTGGGATCCGTTTGGTGGAACTTTTAGTTTCTCAGGGTTATTCTCTTGGGTTAAGAAGGCAGCAATGACGATTATAGTGGTGCTCTTATTCGTATTTTTCTTTTATGCATGCTTTAAACTGCTCATGTGCTTTTGCAAGAAAGCCAAGGTAAATGATGCGGAAAAGATGGAACTTTTGTGAAGATAGGTAGATTTAGTTTCTTGACATCACCCATCTGTCAGAAAAGCCACTCTTCCTGAATTTTAGATGTTGGTACTGTCCAGGGGGATGGGTGTATACCCCTCTGACAACTCGCGGTCAGGGAGAGTACTCTGGATATAGGCCGACTAGAACTTGTTCAGGTGGACCCAGGGCAAGAGGGAGGGGTGATGTCAAAGGGGGAAATGTAAGGATTAAGGGGTGTCAAAACAAAATGGTTGACAATATGTCTTTACTAAATACTTGTATTTTTCTATCCTTCTCTGTAAAATAAGGATTCGTCATCTATTGTCACGTACTCATCAAGAAGAGGCCGCATCAGCCCTAAAAAGCAGTCTACGCCCAGAAGATTGTCTTATCAGCTGATAACACCCGGAGAATTGTCTTTTCTTTGAAAATGTTTTTTTTTTTACATTTGCTGATGTTTGCCCTTTTCTGTCTATAAAAGATGTAATAAAGAAGCCTCAGAGCCAGAGTCAGTCAGAGACAGTCAGAGTTACGACGGACTTCTGAGCAGAAATACTGAATAATACCTCCGTGTCTCTTTGCTTGGATAAGAACTCTAACTAACAATTTGGAAACGGTAACATAACCTGACAAATAGGTGACTTGTTGAGGTCACACCTAACACTCAGCATCAGCATAGGCAGTCTTAAACGGTTGTGACATTTCAAAAAAAAATATTCGGTTACATCAGCTTCAGGTGCTTGGTAGCTGGTGATGATCCAAGACTGATTCATCTTTATGAAGGTCAGTCGATCAACCGAGACGGTGGACAGGCGCACCCTGTGATCGGTTACAAAGCCTCCAGCAGCACTGAAGGTGCGGTCCGAAAGAACGCTGGATGCAGGACAGGCCAGTAGCTCAATTGCATACTGTGCAAGCTCTGGCCAGTGATCCATCCTCAAGACCCAGTAAGCCAGAGGATTTTCAGGGGGAAAGGTGTCCAAGTCTGACCTTGCCCCTAGGTATTCCTGCACCATGTAAATCAGACGCTGGCGATGGTTGCTGGAACCGATCATACCTTGGGGCTGCGGACTAAAAAATTGTCTGAACGCATTAGTCAGATGGCCAGGTTCTCCACCGCTCCTTCTGTGACTGACCGAAGCCTCAGCAACACGTTGTCCAGGACCAGGAGTTTGGAACCTCCCAGTCTCTGGGAACGCGTTTCACAGACCTTTCTGCAAGGCCTCCTGGAGATGTCTCATCCTCTGCTCCCTCTGCGATGGCAAGATAAGGTCGGCAACCTTACCCTTGTAACGTGGATCAAGGAGAGTGGCCAGCCAGTAATGGTACCTCTCCTTGATCTGAAGAATACGAGGATCCTTCCGCAGGCTTTGCAGGATCAGGGAGGCCATGCAGCGTAGGTTAGCTGAGGCATTCGGTCCGGAGTCCTCTGGGTCACTAAGGACAACATGATCCACAGCTACCTCCTCCCAGCCACATACAAGTCCACGGGTTTCTTGGGACTGTAAATCATCCCTAAAAGACTGCTGCTGCTGATGCTGAGTGCCATACTCCACCTCCATGCTGACACTAGCCTTCTCCTCCTCCTCTTCCTGTGTGATGGGTGGGACAGCAGGATTACTGCCTTGAGAGGCAAGGAAGTCCTCCTCTTCCTGCCTCTGTTCTGCCTCAAGTGCCCTGTCCATTATTCCACGCAGCATGTGCTCCAACAGGTGGACAAGAGGTACAGTTTCACTGATGCATGCACTGTCACTGCTCACCATCCTCGTGGCCTCCTCAAATGGTGACAGGACAGTGCGTGCATCCCTGATCATGCTCCACTGGCGTGGTGAAAAAAAACCGAGCTCCCCTGACCCTGTCCTGGTGCCGTAGTCGCACAGGTACTCATTGATGGCCCTCTGCTGCATGTGCAGCCGCTGCAGCATGGCCAACGTTGAGTTCCACCTGGTGGGCATGTCACATATAAGACGGTTCTTGGGCAGGTTCAACTCCTTTTGGAGCTCAGCCAGCCGAGCACTGGCATTAAATGATAGGCAGAAATGCACACAGACTTTCTTGGCCTGCCTCAGGTCATCATGTAAGCCCGGGTAACTGCCCAAGAACCGCTGCACCACCAGCTTAAGGACGTGAGCCACACAGGGCACATGGGTCAGTTGTCCCTGTCGGGGGGCGGACAGGAGGTTGGTGCCATTGTCGCAAACCACCATTCCTGGCTTAAGCTGGCATGGCATCAACCACCTCTCGGCCTGCCCCTGCAGAGCTGACAAAATATCTGCCCCAGTGTGGCTCCTGTCCCCCAAACAAACTAGCGCAAGCACGGCATGGCATCTTTTTGCCTGTGTACTTGCGTAGCCCCTTGAACGCCTACGGAGCACTGCTGGTTCCGAAGAAAGAGCACTGGAAGAGGCCATGGAGGAAGAAGAAGAGGAGGGGGTGGAGGAGAGAGGTGTGTCACAACCAGTGGTAGCATTTTGGAGGTGTGGTGGCGGAACAACCTCCAACCTCCAACCCTTGTCCTGCATCCTTCCCAGCTGCCAGAAGAGTGACCCAATGGGCTGTGAAAGATGGGTAATGTCCCTGTCCATGCCTGCTGGACCATGAGTCAGTGGTAATATGCACCTTACCACTGACCGCCCTGTCCAGCGAGGCATGGACATTGCCTTCCACATGCCGGTAGAGAGCTGGAATCACCTTCCGTGAGAAAAAGTGGCGTTTGGGGACCTGCCACTGAGGAACTGCACATTGCACAAACTCACGGAAGGGGGCCGAGTCTACCAACAGAAAAGGCAGCAGTTGAAGTGCTAGCAATTTAGCCAAGCTAGCATTCAACTGCTGGGCATGTGGATGGCTGGGAGTGAACTTCTTTTGACGGTCCAGCAGCTGGGGCAGGGAAATTTGCCTGCTACAATCGGACGTGGTTGTACTGCTAGCAGAGTGCCCGCAAGTATTTGGCTGTGACACACCTAATTCTACACCTTCATTCCTCTCAGTGCAGGTTTCAGAGAGGACTGAAGGTGTAGTGGGGTTGGAGATCCCAGCTGATGAGGAGCAAGGAGAGGTCTGCTTTGTTCTTTGGTGTGGGTCTTTAAGGTACGCTTGCCAACGAGCTGCATGGCAGGTCAACATATGTCTGATCAAGCATGTACCCACACTAGATGCAGGTGTATACTGTGCTGGAGGCACACAACACCCACTTTAACTCCTGCAGATGCCTGTATTAGAGAACACCAGCAAAAAAGGGTAGCTACAGGTGTATACAGTGCTGGAGGAACACGACACCCACTTTAACTCCTGCAGATGCCTGTATTAGAGAACACCAGCAATAAAGGGTAGATACAGGTGTATACTGTTCTGGAGGCATGCAACACTCACTAACTCCTGCAGATGCCTGTATTAGAGAACACCAGCAATAAAGGGTAGATACAGGTGTATACTGTGCTGGAGGCACACAACACCCACAAACTCCTGCAGATGCCTGTATTAAAGAACACCGGCAATAAAGGGTAGATACAGGTGCATACTGTGCTGGAGGCACACAACACCCACTAACTCCTGCAGATGCCTGTATTAAAGAACACCAGCAATAAAGGGTAGATACAGGTGCATACTGTGCTGGAGGCACACAACACCCACTAACTCCTGCAGATGCCTATATTAGAGAACACCAGTAATAAAGGGTAGATACAGGTGTATACTGTGCTTGAGGCACATAACACCCACTAACTCCTGCAGATGCCTGTATTAGAGAACACCAGCAAAAAAGGGTAGCTACAGGTGTATACTGTGCTGGAGGCACACAACACCCACTTTAACTCCTGCAGATGCCTGTATTAGAGAACACCAGCAATAAAGGGTAGATACAGGTGTATACTGTGCTGGAGGCACAAAACACCCACTAACTCCTGCAGATGCGTGTATTAGAGAACACCAGCAATAAAGGGTAGATACAGGTGTATACTGTGCTGGAGGCACACAACACCCACAAACTCCTGCAGATGCCTGTATTAAAGAACACCGGCAATAAAGGGTAGATACAGGTGCATACTGTGCTGGAGGCACACAACACCCACTAACTCCTGCAGATGCCTGTATTAAAGAACACCAGCAATAAAGGGTAGATACAGGTGCATACTGTGCTGGAGGCACACAACACCCACTAACTCCTGCAGATGCCTGTATTAGAGAACACCAGTAATAAAGGGTAGATACAGGTGTATACTGTGCTTGAGGCACATAACACCCACTAACTTCTGCAGATGCCTGTGTTAGAGAACACCAGCAAAAAAGGGTAGCTACAGGTGTATACTGTGCTGGAGGCACACAACGCCCATTTTAACTCCTGCAGATGCCTGTATTAGAGAACACCAGCAATAAAGGGTAGATACAGGTGCATACTGTGCTGGAGGCACACAACACCCACTAACTCCTGCAGATGCCTGAATTAGATAACACCAATAATAAAGGGTAGATACAGGTGTATACTGTGCTGGAAGCACACAACACCCACTTTAACTCCTGCAGATGCCTGTATTAGAGAACACCAGCAATAAAGGGTAGATACAGGTGTATACTGTGCTGGTGGCAAAGAACCCCCACTAACTCCTGCAGATTCCTGCATTAGAGCACACCAGCAAAAAAAGGGTAGATACAGGTGTATACTGTGCTGGAGGCACAAAACACCCACTAACTCCTGCAGATGCCTGTATTAGAGAACACCGGCAATAAAGGGTAGATACAGGTGTATACTGTGCTGGAGGCACACAACACCCACTAACTCCTGAAGACGCCTCTATTAGAGAACACCAGCAATAAAGGGTAGATACAGGTGTATACTGTGCTGAAAGCACACAACACCCACTAACTCCTGCAGATGTCTGTATTAGAGAACACCAGCAATAAAGGGTAGATACAGATGTATACTGTGCTGGAGGCACATAACACCCACTAACTCCTGCAGATGCCTGTATTAGAGAACACCAGCAAAAAATGGTAGCTACAGGTGTATACTGTGCTGGAGGCACACAACACCAACTTTAACTCCTGCAGATGCCTGTATTAGAGAACACCAGCAATAAAGGGTAGATACAGGTGTATATTGTGCTGGAGGCACACAACACCCACTTTAACTCCTGCAGATGCCTGTATTAGAGAACACCAGCAATAAAGGGTAGATACAGGTGTATACTGTGCTGGAGGCACACAACACCCACTAACTCCTGCAGATGCCTGTATTAGAGAACACCAGCAATAAAGGGTAGATACAGGTGCATACTGTGCTGGAGGCACACAACACCCACTAACTCCTGCAGATGCCTGTATTAGATAACACCAGCAATAAAGGGTATATACAGGTGTATACTGTGCTGGTGGCACAGAACCCCCACTAACTCCTGCAGAGGCCTGCATTAGAGCACACCAGCAAAAAAAGGGTAGATGCAGGTGTATACTGTGCTGGAGGCACAAAACACCCACTAACTCCTGCAGATGCCTGTATTAGAGAACACCAGCAATAAAGGGTATATACAAGTGTATACTGTGCTGGAGGCACACAACACCCACTAACTCCTGCAGACGCCTGTATTAGAGAACACCAGCAATAAAGGGTAGATACAGGTGTATACTGTGCTGAAAGCACACAACACCCACTAACTCCTGCAGATGTCTGTATTAGAGAACACCAGCAATAAAGGGTAGATACAGATGTATACTGTGCTGGAGGCACATAACACCAACTAACTCCTGCAGATGCCTGTATTAGAGAACACCAGCAAAAAATGGTAGCTACAGGTGTATACTGTGCTGGAGGCACACAACACCCACTTTAACTCCTGCAGATGCCTGTATTAGAGAACACCAGCAATAAAGGGTAGATACAGGTGTCTATTGTGCTGGAGGCACACAACACCCACTTTAACTCCTGCAGATGCCTGTATTAGAGAATACCAGCAATAAAGGGTAGATACAGGTGTATACTGTGCTGGAGGCACACAACACCCACTAACTCCTGCAAATGCCTGCATTAGAGCACACAGCAAAAAAGGGTAGATACAGGTGTATACTGTGCTGGAGGCAAAAAACACCCACTAACTCCTGCCGATGCCTGTATTAGAGAACACCAGCAATAAAGGGTAGATACAGGTGCATACTGTGCTGGAGACACACAACACCCACTAACTCCTGCAGATGCCTGTATTAGAGAACACCAGCAATAAAGGGTAGATACAGGTGTATACTGTGCTGGAAACACACAACACCCACTAACTCCTGCAGATGCCTGTATTAGAGAACACCAGCAATAAAGGGTAGATACAGGTGTATACTGTGCTGGAGGCACACAACACCCACTTTAGCTCCTGCAGATGCCTGTATTAGAGAACACCAGCAATAAAGGGTAGATACAGGTGTATACTGTGCTGGAGGCACACAACACCCACTAACTCCTGCAGATGCCTGTATTAGAGAACACCAGCAATAAAGGGTAGATACAGGTGTATACTGTGCTGGAGGCACATAACACCCACTAACTCCTGCAGATGCCTGTGTTAGAGAACACCAGCAAAAAAGGGTAGCTACAGGTGTATACTGTGCTGGAGGCACACAACACCCACTTTAGCTCCTGCAGATGCCTGTATTAGAGAACACCAGCAATAAAGGGTAGATACAGGTGTATACTGTGCTGGAGGCACACAACATCCACTAACTCCTGCCGATGCCTGTATTAGAGAACACCAGCAATAAAGGGTAGATACAGGTGTATACTGTGCTGGAAACACACAACAACCACTAACTCCTGCAGATGCCTGTGTTAGAGAACACCAGCAAAAAAAGGTAGCTACAGGTGTATACTGTGCTGGAGGCACACAACACCCACTTTAGCTCCGGCAGATGCCTGTATTAGAGAACACCAGCAATAAAGGGTAGATACAGGTGTATACTGTGTTGGAGGCACACAACACCCACTAACTCCTGCAGATGCCTGTATTAGAGAACACCGGCAATAAAGGGTAGATACAGGTGTATACTGTGCTGGAAACACACAACACCCACTAACTCCTGCAGATGCCTGTATTAGAGAACACCAGCAATAAAGGGTAGATACAGGTGTATACTGTGCTGGAGGCACATAACACCCACTAGCTCCCGCAGATGCCTGTGTTAGAGAACACCAGCAACAAAGGGTAGCTACAGGTGTATACTGTGCTGGAGGCACACAACACCCACTTTAGCTCCTGCAGATGCCTGTATTGGAGAACAACAGCAATAAAGGGTAGATACAGGTGTATACTGTGCTGGAGGCACACAACCCCCACTAACTCCTTCAGATGCCTGCATTATAGCACACCAGCAAAAAAGGGTAGATACAGGTGTATACTGTGCTGGAAGCACACAACACCCACTAACTCCTGCAGATGCCTGTATTGGAGAACACCAGCAATAAAGGGTAGATACAGATGTATGCTGTGCTGGAGGCACATAACACCCACTAACTCCTGCAGATGCCTCTACTAGAGAACACCAGCAAAAAAGGGTAGCTACAGGTGTATACTGTGCTGGAGGCACACAACACCCACTTTAGCTCCTGCAGATTCCTGTATTGGAGAACACCAGCAATAAAGGGTAGATACAGGTGTATACTGTTCTGGAGGCACACAACCCCCACTAACTCCTGCAGATGCCTGCATTAGAGCACACCAGCAAAAAAGGGTAGATACAGGTGTATACTGTGCTGGAGGCACAAAACACCCACTAACTCCTGCAGATGCCTGTATTAGAGAACACCAGCAATAAAGGGTAGATACAGGTGTATACTGTGCTGGAAGCACACAACACCCACTAACTCCTGCAGATGCCTGTATTAGAGAACACCAGCAATAAAGGGTAGATTCAGGTGTATACTGTGCTGGAAGCACACAACACACACTAACTCCTGCAGATGCCTGTATTAGAGAACACCAGCAATAAAGGGTAGATACAGATGTATACTGTGCTGGAGGTACATAACACCCACTAACTCCTGCAGATGCCTGTGTTAGAGAACACCAGCAAAAAATGGTAGCTACAGGTGTTTACTGTGCTGGAGGCACACAACATCCACTTTAACTCCTGCAGAAGCCTGTGTTAGAGAACACTAGCAATAAAGGGTAGATACAGGTGTATACTGTGATGGAGGCACACAACACCCACTTTAACTCCTGCAGATTCACAAGAAAAGAACACACTGTCCCTGCCTATCTTGCTCTTTCCCTGCACGCCGGAACACACTACACAAGGCCGCCGCGCTGGCGGTCTTATATAGTGTGGGGTGTGTACTAAACCCCCTGAGCTATAATTATGGCTCTCCTCGCTGCCGGTGATGTGATTGGTCAAGCAATCGGGGTCACAGTACATGCTTGGCCAATCATGAGCCAGCAATGCACTGCGATGGTACAGTGCATTGTGGGCCGTGAGCGCCACACGAATTTGACGCGAACGGCCCATAACGTTCGGTATTCGCCGAATGTGCGAACAGCCGGTGTTCGAGTTGAACATGCATTCGACTCAAACACCAAGCTCATCCCTAGTTGTGGAGAACACACCACTTTGTCACCCTGTTAAAGGGTGAAACATAACAGATCTACTGGCAGGATCGACAGATAATACAACTGTTTTAGAGGGAACTCAGAAAAACAAAAAGTATTGTGTTAATACCAGCAAACTGCATCATATATCATGTCATTTCTGCTTTTTATTATATTTCAATTGAAAGGGTAACACCACTTTTGTAGGGGAAAAAAAATAAGGAAAAAATAATATAGTGTATACAATTGCGACACAAGTCATATTGTAATTGAATGTTATTAAAAATTACCTTTCCTTTTCAATCTGCAGCTGCTGTAACTTTCTGTAAAATGCAATATGGCTCCCTGGAGGTGTTCTGTATACAGAGTGTGTACAGAACGCCCCCCCCCCCCCCCCTCAGAAACATCATTTCCTGCTCGTGTGATTGGCTCACTGATTTTCCCAGAGGTCTGCACTAAGATGTAAGTCAGATTTCAGGCATCCCCTGCAACAAAAATTAAATTTTTAGTGAGATACTTTCAATAGGAAATCAAGGCTAAAGTGATGCTGACCCTGCAATTTTCCTCCAATAGAGGCCTGCAGGTGCACAGCTGATTGATAATTATGAAACCACTCCCATTACACCAACTTAGCACAGGAGCACAGAGAAACTAACAGTGATTTCTTCAGAACAACAAAAGGTAGGAATTTGCAACAAAGTTTGTTAAAATCCTTGCAATGTACATAGATTACCCAGAGGGGGATATTTTTTTCTCAACAAAAGTGGAGTTATGCTTTAAAGACTTTATATGCATATAGAGGGAATACAGCCTGTCTGCTCGGGGGTTTCAGTACTCCAAGGAATTGATTTACCAAAGGCAAGTACATGGTTCAATTTGCAGTGGAAGTTGCACTTTATAAGGGACTTTTCCCCAGAGCATAGTGACTCTGGTAATATTTCACTTTGCAACTGACACCCAATCAAGTGCAAGGACAATAATAATATAAAAAAAATATTTTTTGTTTGTTAAAGATTGGATGATGGAAGTCAGCAGAGCTCCCCCGCATTCACTAACCCCTGGGGAAACTTCCCTTGCAAAGTGAACAGTCTATTTGCCTTTAGGAAATCAGCATCCAAGTGTAGCTTCCTTTTGACTTAGTCTAGGAACCCTTTTTTCTTGTGTGTTTAAATGAAGTAGAGGAATTTCAAGTATAACCACTGCAAGCTCTTCAGTATCCCTCACATAAAAAGTTTATATGTCAGAGAAGTTTTGTAGAGCCGCCAATCACATTTAAATCTGCTTCTCCGCATGTTTATTTCTGATTGGTGATACTTCCAGCAGAAAAAGAGAGGAATCTTCTGTTTACATGACAGGTTCTTACATAAATAAATATATTTGTCAATGCTTAATATAAAGTAAATATAAGTTGGGTTCACTATTCTTTTTGGGACATAACACATTTAAAAATGCATTGCAATGAGTAAACATGAAGCAGTACTTTTCAGTAACTATTTTCTTTTCACTTTTATTGCCTGACCATAATTTCTCAATATAAACCAATATTTTTACCAAATGTAAATCAGATGTTCTACTGAAAATTAATTAGCATATTAATAGGAGCAATTTATGTATGAAAATGTTCCTGAACAATTTGCAAGCAAATACATATCAAAAGGATAGGGGAGTGTGCGTATTTCTGGTAGTTTTGTGTATTCTGTTTTATCAAATGCAATCTAATTCCAACTTGTGAACAAATGTTGTTGCTTTCACACAAATTAACAAGACGGAGTATATTCTAAATGCAACTGTTATTCATAAATTGAACCACAACAGTCTATTTCAAAATATATATTTTTTTTCATAGGCTATTCATCTCTTTTGTCAGGTAATGTCAAATTTCATAAGACTTGAAGTTATCACTGCAGAAAAACTGCAAAATGATGTGAAAAAGACCTATTTGCATCTTCATGAAATATACATTACTGTCAAACACAGAATCCATACAATTAGTCTTTGAGAATATATTGTAATATGTCAGATTTTTAGAGAAAGGTGCAGAATGCAAATGTCTTGAGAGGGTAAAAACGAATTAAATGCATGAATTAAAATGTGCCACACCTCTGTTAAATAGAAGGAATTGACTAAAAGGTTCAGCGCTTTAAAGTCGATAGCCAACATTTTTTTATATGCTAGTCATCCTATAGATATAATGTCTTGGTAGAGTTTGGTGGAGTTTTAATTCGGCACATGATAATGCAAGAACTGTGAGTCCAAGGTGTAATATGTGTAATTATTACTAAAGCCAAGCTCTGCAATAGTCCTTATGGACCCAAGCATGGTTGGGTGGTTAAGAGTAGGGAACAGGGATTGTCTATTGATCTTGTTTGTGCCCAGGAACAGGTTAGCATTTCTACAGGCTCCAGTGGTTGAACCAGTTAAAATAACTACAATCTAGTCTTACCACTGATCTTAACAAACTGGGATATGCAATATACCATTAAGTTTCAATATAGTCTATGGAGAAAATGTTGCACCTTGGATAAAAATTAAAATGATAATGGGCCCTACAGTTAAGAAAAGTAACCAATCAAAGATCACTATGCCAACATACTCTACAACATCTAGTTAGCTGTTAACGCAGTTACCTGTCACACAGGAATACCATGGAACTGGTGGTTGATGAAATTATGGAAATGTGTTGACTGAATTCTACTAGTGACTTAACTATTATAGATAATATAGGACGGTGATTATAGTAACTAGTTGGTAAATGTAAGCTAATGGGGAGGTTATAAAAGTCACTGATTTATAGTATGGCAACATAGAAAAAAAATTATAACTCCATTAGGTTCAGCACTTCATTTTTGTTTAATTTTTGTTCAGTTTTTTTTTTTTTCAAATGGTAATAAAATATGTAGTCAATTATTGAAACATATTCATGACATTGCTTTGTATATATTTCAGTGAAGCATGATGATACACTGCAGTAAACACACAGGTAGATAGTATATAAAAGTTGTGGGCATATTGATAATTAGTTAGTGTAGCACCCTCTACCTAAGGGTAGGTGCTAGACTAGGATTTTTCCCAGTTCAAGATATGTGCAGGTAAATTTAGGCAGGCGTATGCTGCATGCTGGGCCTGTCTGTTTTGGTTCTGGGACTGTGTTCAGTGTAGTAGTGGGTGTGGTCATCTGTGCTTTCTGCTTTCAGAAAGATGGTTCTGAAATAGGGATTGGACCTGAAGTCTGAGTTGCAGGCAGCTCATTTGAGGAGCTCTGACCAATTATCTTTTGGTATTGGCAGGGGGCAGGTCTCCCATATAAACAAAAAAGATTATATGTTGACTGCACTAACTTTTATACCTTATACCCAAACAATACACCACTATGTAAAACATCTCTGTAAATGTAGCACTAACCCCCCAAGGAGCTGCTGGTTATTTTTGGGCTTAACATTACCTTACGCTTCTCATGTTGCACGTCTAGGGGATGTCCCGTGGTAGATGGCCCAGTAACTTGAGACTGACAATAGATCCAGTTGAAAGAACTTGCTTACTTTGACTACATCCAGAGAATAGCCATTCACAGCTGGATGAACACTCAGATTGGACAGTCCCTCTCTCAGAAGGCCTAGCAACCAACCAGGTGCTTACTCAGGAACAAAGTCTTTATCACCGACATTGTTGCAGAACACGTAGGGAAACTAAGCTGTAGAACACTTGTAGGATACCTGGATCTTTCAGCCCACTTGGCAATATCCACAAGACCGGATTCTCTCGGTTACTTCAGCCCTTCCAGGCTCTTGTTAAGAAAACCAAACCGTATGTGGTGTTCCTTTAAAGAGTCCTCCCCTGGAATGCTTGAAGTACACGGGCCTCTCCCGAACTGGAGACAGCACCCATCCACCTTGGAATCCTTCCTTAGTTCCCCTGCCTTGGGCTAGCCAGCCCCGAGGCATTAAAGTCGGGAGGATCTACACCCCAGGCCATAGCCTTCCTGGGGGCTGGTCAGGAGGACCAGGACCATGTAGTCAGCACAGCATACTGGACCAGAACCCAGAACCACGTGATGTCTGTGTCTTAAATACCCTCTCCCAGAGGGCACAGCGCGAGGTCACTCCCACTGACCTGACTCTGAGAGAGAATAATTAAAGCGCCTAACCAGACCATAGTTCCACGCCTGCCACCAGAGACAGTGCCCCCTGTGGCCAGGCTGAACATCTCACAGCCCATTCAGACCGACACAGAAGTAAAATTTAGGCAAATAGACCCAAACCAAACTGTGGTTTGGGAAAAGTTAAATTTTGAAAAACACATAACTCCTGCTCTTCAGGAACCCGGCGCTACATAAAAAATATCACTCTAGAAAAAAACACTTTGAAAAAAAAAATCTATATATATATATATATACCATATATGTATAAATATATATATAAATTATCACTCTAGAAGAAACCACTGTAAAAAAAAAAATGTATACCACTGTGAAAATAAATAAATATAATACTGTATTTATACATGCATGTATCTAAGTAATCCACCCGTGTCTATATTTCATGTTCGATTATTGCCCCTATTTACACAGAAAATGCTCAACGTTTAGGTTGGCATCTGAAAACCAACATATAAATAAATCCTTCTTTCAAATTTTCTGCTGTGAAAAAAAAGTCCAACTTCTTATATCCGTGATTCTGTGCGTTTTATATCCACCAATCCAGTGACAACACCACCACCATAAGAATTGGCCACTCACCAGATATTATTGTGAAAAGCGCCTTTGGTTCATTGATAGGGATAACCAATCCACTCAGGGTCTATACTGCTTCCAATTTACAAATCCACTCAGGGTCTATACTGCTCCCAGCTTAGAGGTGTTAAACAACGTTCACCCTCATAAAAACAGCAATCCATGCGCAGTATATCTGTACATTTATTTATGAAAAAAAGTTAAAACAAGCCATATCACTCACATTTCCAAGTGCCTATAGGTTGGCACTAAACCTTTCCTGCAGTTTGAATGAATTTAGATGTGTTAGGGTATCGCTGTGTCTCTCTTCTCCCAGCGTGCATCTCAAGTCTCACTATCATTAGCTTGACATGATGTTTTGTATGTCCTAGCAGCCTCTATGCATTTTGCAAGTAAAATCGCATCATCAGAAAGCTGCTTGTTATTCCCTGTCACTCTATTTATATCCCGGGTGCTGTGTCTTATGGCTGATCATTTATTCCATTCATTCCCATATAAGCTGGGATCACATGCTGCCAGGGAGGAGTCTGAAGTGCAGGAAAAAGACAGCATGGAGTACTGAGGTGCTGTTCCGGACATCCCCATGTGGGGATGCGCCGAGTGTGGAGGAGGGATGGATGAACCTCTAGGAGGGAGCTCTAGATAAAGACCTTCATCTTTGGAAAGGTATCAAGCTGCTGTGACCAGGGGGAACACAAGACTTGAATGCTGGTCAATACAGAAGAAATAGCAGCAAAGTAGAGGAGAATAGATCAGAGTTATGTGACCGGGGACACAGAACTACCAAGTAGCTAAAGGTCAGTGTAAACAGAACAACAGAAGAGAAGTTATCAAGAATAGTGCAGAATGCTGTGGCCGGGGAACACAGCATTGACAGTAAAGGGCCGGCTGGGAACAGTAGTACGCCTATTACCATGTGTCACACCATGTGGGGGAGATACCGTGTTATCTCTGGTCTGGTTAGCACATTGGTAATATCTTCCAAAGACTGCGTGGCTGTCTAACTCATTGATCCATCGGGGAAAGGCTGTGTTAGGCCTCTGGTTCTTTGATTCTCGGATACCGTCATAGTCTGCAAGGTGGAATTATTCAGAGTGATTCTTCCTTGTCAAAATTGGAAGTGAAGAAGTAGTGTTTCAATAATTTGCTGAGAATACTAGAAGTAAAACAATTTCTAAGCCAAGGCTATTCATTATTGTCGTGCAATATACCAAATGCTATGGGCATCTCATATCACACCCTTGTTTCACCCAAGTTGTATCCTGCAGTAAACAAAGCAAAATCGTGCTAATGATTGTTCATTGTCTTAACTGAACGTGGGGAGTATGGCAGCAAGGTTATTGGCGTATTGCTAAGTAACCAAATCAGCAGCCCCTACGGGGGTACTGCTACATTAGTGATACAGTAGTTCAGATTATTTTTGATGAATTTTTAAATGCAAATGTCTGCAATATTTAACATCTTATACACACACGACAACTTGTATTATCATTCGTTATTTAGATAATGAGAATGCAGTACATAAAATACCACACTAGATGGCACCAAACAGAAAATAACAATAGGAAATACTAATATATCTAGTAAGGATGATTAGGAATCTTGTATAGTAAATCTGCATATTTTAAGTGCACAACACAAGACAGATCCCAGACAGTTGAATCTTACAACTCATTTATTTATTTATCAGGTGTTAAAATATAACTGGATTTAGTAGAGCAGTCTGAAATTACAGGCAGCTTAGAAGTTAGAAGGAACCCATAAAAACGAAAATGTAAGTGCCGCTCTTTTTGGCCTATACAAGTTACAGCTCTATCATGCTTCTTTTTTTTTTTATCAATACATTTTTATTGATTTTAACGCAATACAAGAATAGAAACAAAATAAGAAAATAACAAGGAGGGAGAGAAAAAGTAAATGACAAAAGGATACTGGGCATTCACATCAGAAGGTTTGCCTCGCAGGGCAGTGCATATAGAAACACAATGTATGTCAGACAAAACATTTTGCAGAAACAAAGGTAGTAATGTGGATGGTTGATGAAAAACAACTTATTGCATGATGTATGTTGTGTGGAGTCACACCAACTCTGAGCTAACCCCTTGGGCAAGATTTTCAAAACCATTATTCAGCGCTATCATTCTTCATTGGTACCTACTGAGTAAGTGACAATATATGTTTGCATCAGGGCTTCTAACGTTACACTGGCTGCATACTTGTTTCAGTGACTTTCTACATAGCTGCGCTCCCCTGATTTTCTTCGGTCATTGCTCACCTTCTGCTATATTGCTCCCATGCTGCGCACCGTGTGTGATATATGCTAGTTTCTCCTTCTCCAGCTATCCACAATCTCTGCCGCACAGTCCTCTCTCTCTCCAGTCCACGCTCACCTTTCACTATAATGTTTTCACTGTGTGCACCATGTGTGCTGTCTGCTAGTTGCTTCACTCTGGTCTGGTCCCCACTCACCTTTGTATTGTTCCATGCTGCACACCAGATGTGACATCTGCAGCAGACAATCCCTGTGTATATATGAACCAGAAGTGACTGTCTGATGATAATTTTACGGTTCACTTGCTGGTTTTCCAATGCATTCTGGGATATTTTATACCTCCAATACCACCAAAATAAAGCTAAGCTAATTCTGTAAAAGTCAACAACTAAAGAAAAGGAAAAAAAGCCAAAATAAACACACATACATAAAAGCCAAAATAAATAATACATATTATTATTATTATTATTATACAAGATTTATATAGCGCCAACAGTTGTACAAAAAATAAAAATACACATTGTGGTGTTTGCATACTTGTTATTGCTTTTGATATTAGAACCATACAGATTCTCTCTTTGATGTCATATACTCAAATAAAAAAAGAGTGAGATGGGGACAATAGCACTACATGAGTGTAAAAGAGAATCCAGGAAACATTTCTTGGTTTTGCTTTCTTTGATTTCTGGTTCATCAGTGTAAAAGTCTATAGATGCTCTAGGAAGTCACTATAAAAATGTTGGATATACTGTATGTGATTCATTATGCACATCTATTATCCCAAGGTATCCATACTCGCAGCCCAATAACACACAGTGTATAAAATTACAATATTGTAGTTGCATTATACAGTATTTTCTTCAGAATTCTACAAACAATACACCATAATGACAAGGTAAAGACGTTTGAAATCTCTGCAAATGTATTCAAAATAAAAAACAAAAAAAAAGCTCATGTACATAAGTATTCACAGCCTTTGCTCAATACTTTGTTGAAGCACCTTTTTCATCAATTACAGCCTCAAGTCTTTTGGAGTATGATGCTACAAGCTTGGCACATCTATTTTTAGACAGTTTCTCCCATTCTTCTTTGCAGGACCTCTCAAGATCCATCTGGTTGGATGAGGAGCATCGGTGCACAGCCATTTTCAGATCTCTCCACAGATGTTCAATTGGGTTCTGGCTGGGCCACTCAAGGATATTCAGAGTTGTCGGGTAGCCACTCCTTTGTTATCTTGGCTGTGTGCTTAGGGTCATTGTCCTGTTGGAAAATGAACCTTCGCCCCAGTCTGAGGTCCGGAGCACTTTGGAGCAGGTTTTCATCAAGGATGTCTCCGTACATTTCCGCATTCATCTTTCCCTCGATCCTGACTAGTTTCCCAGTTCCTGCTGCTTAAAAAAACATCCCCACAGCATGATGCTGCCACCATAATGCTGCACTGTAGGTATGGTATTGGGCAGTTGATGAGCGGTGGTGCCTGGTTCCCTCCAGACATGATGCATTCAGGCCAAAGAGTACATTTTTTATCAGACCAGAGAATTTTGTTTCTCATGGTCTGAGAGTCCTTCAGGTCCCTTTTGGCAAACTCCAGGTGGGCTGTCATGTGCCTTTTACTGAGGAGTGGCTTCGGTCTGGCCACTCTACCATACAGGCCTGATTGGTGGAGTTCTGTAGAGATGGTTGTTCTTCTAGAACAGTGATGGCGAACCTTGGCACCCCAGATGTTTTGGAACTACATTTCCCATGATGCTCAATTACACTGCAGAGTGCATGAGCATCATGGGAAATGTAGTTCCAAAACATCTGGAGTGCCAAGGTTCGCCATCACTGTTCTAGAAGGTTCTCCTCTCTTAACTGTGTGACCCTATATAGATAGGTGTGCACCTTTCCAAATCATGTCCAATCAACTGAATTTACCACAGGTACTCCAATCAGGTTGGAAACATCTCAAGGATGATCAGTGGAAACAGGATGCGCCTGAGCTCAATTTTGAGTGTCATGGCAAAGCCTGTAAAAACTTATGTACATGTGATTTTTTTCGTTTTTTATTTTTAATAAATTTGCAAAGATTTCAAACAAACTTCTTTCACATTGTCATTATGGGGTATTGTTTGTAGTATTTTGTAGAATTTTTAGGAAAATAATGAATTTTAATCCATCTTAAAATTAGGTTGCAACATAACAAAATGTGGAAAAAATTAAGTGCTGTCAATACTTTCCAGATGCACTGTATTATTCAGTAATAGTGAGATAATTTCAGGTGATTCTGTCTATATTGACCATACATGCACTGGAGCGCAGTCATTTTAGAACAAGGAGAAAGGGGCCATCTCCAAACTGTTCTCACAAAGGAGCATGAAATTGTCCAAAATGTCTTGGTATGCTGACACCTTAAGAGTTCCCTTCGCTGGAAATAAGGGGCCAGGCCTAACCCCTGAAATACAACACCACACCATAATTCCCCTCCACCAAATTATTTGGACCAGTGCACAAAGCAGGGTCAATAAAGAAATAGATGAGTGAGTTTGGGGTGGAGGAACTTTACTGGCCTGCACAGAGTCCTGACCTCAACCCGATAGAACACCTTTGGGATGAATTAGAGCAGAGACTTGCGAGCCAGCCTTCTTGTCCCAACATCAGTGCCTGACCTCACAAATGCCCTTCTGGAAGAAAAGTCAAACATTCTCATAGACACACTCCTAAACCTTGTGGACAGCCTTCCCAGAAGAGTTGAAGCTGTTATAGCTGCAAAGGGTGGGCCACCTTTTGAATATTGAACCCTACAGACTAAGCCCTTGTACACATGGTCGGACATTCCGACAGAAAATGTCAGATCGGACCGTGTTGTCGGATAATCCGACCGAGTCTGGGCTTCATCTGACTTTTTCCGTCAGAATGTCCGACCAACAAAGTTTGAGAGCTGGATGTAAAAATTTTCTGACAACATGATCCGATTGTAGAGAATTCCGATCGGATAAAGTGCCACGCATGCTCAGATCAAATTCCCAGACCAAAGCTATTGGCTACTAGCCTGAAAGTAGTCCCGTCGCAACTAAATAACGTCATCTCGTTACGAACAATCGGATTTTCCGACAACTTTGTCTGACCGTGTGTATGCAACACCAGTTTCAGACAAAATCCGTCGGAAAAAATGCGACGGATTTTGTTGTCAGAATGTCCGACCGCGTGTACAAGGGCTTAGATTGGGATGCCATTAAAGTTCATGTGCGTGTAAAGACAGACGTCACAATATACAATATAGTGTGTGTGTGTGTGTGTGTGTAATCAAGTATTTCTCACAGAAAAGTATTGCAGTAACACATGTTTTGCTATGCCCATGTTTATTCCCTTTGTGTGTATTGGAACAAAACAAAAAAGGGAGGAAAAAAATTGGACATAATGGGGCTGATTTACGAACAGTTTGCGTCATGAGTTGCGGCGCACGCCGATGCGCAACGGACGTTTGCGCATTCACAAAACATTTACGCCTGTAACACAGCGCAATTCCCCATTTACTATTATTTTGCCGTCACACGGGAGGCGGCGATCGGTGCACTGCTATAGACATAGCGCGCAAATTCTTCAACTCAGAATTTAAAGGGGGGGTGCTCTCCTGTCCCCCCTCTTTTCCTGAGGCCTGCCAGGTTGCGTGCTCGGATAAGGGTCTGATATGGATTTTGAGGGGGACACCCACACCATTTGTTTTTTTTTTGGCACGGGGTTCCCCTTAACCACTTGACCACTGGGCATTTAAACCCCTTTAATAACCAGACCAATACAGTCATACAACACTGTACCTATTTGAAATTTCTGTCCTTTTTTTCACACAAATAGAGCTTTCTTTTGGTGGTATTTAATCACCGCTGGGCTTTTTATTTTTTGCGCTATAAGAGAAAAAAGACCGAAAAATTGTGTAAAAAATGAATTTTTCTTCGTTTCTATTATAAAGTTTTGCAAATTAGTAATTTTTCTTCATATATTTTGGCCAAAATTTATGCTACTACATATCTTTGGTAAAAATAGCCCAAATTGGTGCATATTATTTGGTCTTTGTGAAAGTTATAGAGTCCACAAGCTATGCTGCCAATCACTGAAAATTGATCACACCTGAAGTACTGACGACCTATTTCAATTCTTGAGACCCTAACATGCCAGAAAAGTACAAATACCCCCCAAATGACCCCTTTTTGGAAAGTAGACATTCCAAGGTATTTAGTAAGAGGTATGGTGAGTTTTTTGAAGTTGTAATTTTTTCCCACAATTCTTTGCAATATCAAGATTTTCTTTTCTTTTTTTCACAAAATTGTTATATTAGCAGGTTATTTGTCACACACAGCATATGCATACCACAAATTACACCCCAAAACACATTCTACTACTGCTTCTGAGTATGGCGATACCACATGTGTGAGATTTTTACATAGCGTGGCCACATACAGAGGCCCAACATGCAGGGAGCGCCATCAGGCGTTCTTGGAGCATAAATTACACATATCATTTCTTGATTACCTCTTACATTTTTGAAGGCCCTGGAGAACCAGGACAATGGAAACGCCCCAAAAATTACCCCATTTTGGAAAGAAAACAACCCAATGTATAATCTATGAGGCATATCGAGTCTTTTGAATAGGGATGAGCCGAACACCCCCCGGTTCGGTTCGCACCAGAACTTTTGAACGGACCGAAAATTCGGACGAACTTTAGAATCCCATTGAAGTCTATGGGACTCGAACTTTCAAAATAAAAAGTGCTAATTTTAATGGCTAATATGCAAGATAATGTCCTAAAAAGGGTTTGGGGACCTGGCTCCTGCCCCAGGGGACATGGGTCAATGCCTAAAATGTTTTTAAAAATGGCAGTTTTGGCGGGAGCACTGTTTTTAATGACGATTAAAGTGAAAAAAAGTGAAATATTCCTTTAAATATCATGCCTGGGGGGTGTCTATAGTATGCCTGTGAAGTGCCACGTGTTTCCCGTGTTTAGAACAGTCCCTGCACAAAATGACATTTAACGTAAATAACGTCATTTAAAACTGCTTGCAGTTTTAATGTTATATCTGGTTCTGGCAATATGGATGAAAATCATTGAGAAAAATGGCATGGGTAGCCCCCCCTGCCCATTACCAGCCCCTTTGGGTCTTGTACGGATATTAAGGGGAACCCCGTACCCAGGCCCTATATACTCAGAACAGCAGTATACAGGCTGTGCAAACAAGACAGGGACTGTGTAGGTTTGTTGTGTTAAGTAGAATCTGTTTGTAATTTTCAACTGGTACATTTTTAAAGTGTAGTTCCAGTCAAAAAATCTATTTTTAAGCTTTTTGGAAAACATAGGGAAGGGTTATCACCCCTGTATAATTTGTTTTGCCGTCCGTCTTTTTTCATCTTACTTGCTGTTGTCTCCTTCCGTTTGCAAGTAGGAGACGTTTGTAAGTTGGATGTTTGAAAGTAGGGGCCTGCCCTATATGCTCTGCAGAAATGGCGGAACAAGGTGTTGGTGTTGCCACAACATTGTAAGCCCACAAAGTGACTCTTGGTGGGCGCTGGAGCGCCCTGCTGTGAACCATTATATCAAGAATTGTAATTACATGCCCCTGTTAAACAGGGGCAGAAAAATTGGGCCTTAGGCACTGGTGCTGGTGCCACGACACTGCAACCGCTCCCATATACTCTAGTTGTGGTGCAGGAATGAGCCCTGCTGCAAAGCATTGCATCAAAAATTGTAATTAAACGCCCCTGTTAAAACAGGGGCAGAAAAATTGGGCCTTAGGCACTGGTGCTGGTGCCACGACACTGCAACCTCTCCCATATACTCTAGTTGTGGTGCAGGAATGAGCCTTGCTTCAAAGCATTGCATCAAAATTGTAATTAAACGCCCCTGTTAAACGGGCTGAAAAATTGGGCTGGTGGCGTCACCCAGAACCAAAAATGTTCTTCCAACATATCAGCGGAGGAGGAAGAGGATAGACAATCAACATAACAGGACAGCCACTCAGCATCAGCATAGGCAGTCTTGAAGGGATGCGATAATTCAAAAAAAATTATTCGGTTACATCAGCTTCAGGTGCTTGGTAGCTGTGGGTGATCCAAGACTGGTTCATCTTGATGAAGGTCAGTCGATCAACTGAGTCGGTGGACAGGCGCACCCTGTGATCGGTAACAAAGCCACCACCAGCACTGAAGGTGCGTTCCGAAAGAACGCTGGATGCAGGACAGGCCAGTAGCTCAATTGCATACTGTGCAAGCTCTGGTCAGTGATCCATCCTCAAGACCCAGTAAGCCAGAGGATTTTCGGTGGGAAAGGTGTCCAAGTCTGACCTTGCCCCTAGGTATTCCTGCACCATGTAAATCAGATGCTGGCGATGGTTGCTGGAACCGATCATACCTTGGGGCTGCGGACTAAAAAATTGTCTGAACGCATCGGTCAGACGGCCACCTTCTCCACCGCTCCTTCTGACCGATGCCTCAGCAACACGTTGTCCAGGACCAGGAGTTTGGAACCTCCCAGTCTCTGGGAACGCGTTGCACAGACCTTTCTGCAAGGCCTCCCGGAGATGTCTCATCCTCTGCTCCCTCTGCAATGGCAAGATAAGGTCGGCAACCTTACCCTTGTACCGTGGATCAAGGAGAGTGGCCAGCCAGTAATGGTCCCTCTCCTTGATCCGAAGAATACGAGGATCCTTCCGCAGGCTTTGTAGGATCAGGGAGGCCATGCAGCATAGGTTAGCTGAGGCATTCGGTCAGGAGTCCTCTGGGTCACTAAGGACAACATGATCCGCAGCTACCTCCTCCCAGTCACGTACAAGTCCACGGGTTTCTTGGGACTGTAAATCATCCCTACAAGACTGCTGCTGCTGCTGAGTGCCAGCCTCCACCTCCATGCTGACACAATCATCCTCCTCCTCCTCATCCTCTTCCTGTGTGATGGGTGGCACAGCAGGAACACTGTCTGGATAAAGGGGGCCTTGAGAGTCAAGGAAGTCCTCCTCTTCCTGCCTCTGTTCTCCCTCAAATGCCCTGTCCATTATTCCATGCAGGGAATGCTCCAACAGGTGGACAAGAGGTACAGTGTCACTGATGCATGCACTGTCACTGCTCACCATCCTTGTGGCCTCCTCAAACGGTGACAGGACAGTGCATGCATCACTGATCATGCCTCACTGGCGTGGTGAGAAAAAACCGAGCTCCCCTGACCCTGTCCTGGTGCCGTAGTCGCACAGGTACTCATTGATGGCCCTCTGCTGCGTGTGCAGCCGCTGCAGCATGGCCAACGTGAGTTCCACCTGGTGGGCATGTCACATATAAGGCGGTTCTTGGGCAGGTTCAACTCCTTTTGGAGCTCAACCAGCCGAGCACAGGCATTAAATGATCGGCGGAAATGCACACAGACTTTCCTGGGCTGCTTCAGGATATCCTGTAAGCCCGGATACCTGCCCAAGAACCTCTGCACCACCAGCTTAAGGACGTGAGCCACACAGGGCACATGGGTCAGTTGTCCCTGTCGGGGGGCGGACAGGAGGTTGGTGCCATTGTCGCAAACCACCATTCCTGGCTTAAGCTGGCATGGCGTCAACCACCTCTCGGCCTGCCCCTGCAGAGCTGAAAAAACATCTGCCCCAGTGTGGCTCCTGTCCCCCAAACAAACCAGCGCAAGCACGGCATGGCATTGTTTTGCCTGCGTACTTGCGTAGCCCCTGGAACGCCTACGGAGCACCGCTGGTTCTGGGGACAGAGCACTGGAAGAGGCCATGGAGGAAGAAGAAGAGGAGGGGGTGGAGGAGAGAGGTGTTACAACTAATAGTAGCATTTTGGAGGCGTGGTGGCGGAACAACCTCCAACACTACTGCACCTTGTCCTGCATCCTTCCCAGCTGCCAGAAGAGTGACCCAATGGGCCGTGAAAGACAGGTAACGTCCCTGTCCATGCCTGCTGGACCATGAGTCAGCTGTAATATGCACCTTACCGCTGACCGCCCTGTCCAGCGAGGCAAGGACATTGCCTTCCACATGCCGGTAGAGAGCCGGAATCGCCTTCCGTGAGAAAAAGTGGCATTTGGGGACCTGCCACTGAGGAACCGCACATTGTACAAACTCACGGAAGGGGGCCGAGTCTACCAACTGAAAAGGCAGCAGTTGAAGTGCTAGCAATTTAGCCAAGCTAGCATTCAACTGCTGGGCATGTGGATGGCTATAATCGGATGTGGGTGTACTGCTAGCAGAGTGCCCGGAAGCACTTGGCTGTGACACACCTAATTCTACACCTTCATTCCTCTCAGAGCAGGTTTCAGAGAGGACCGAAGGCCTAGTGGGGTTAGAGATCCCAGCTAATGAGGAGCAAGGAGAGGTCCGCTTTGTTCTTTGGTGTGGGTCTTTGAGGTACGCTTGCATGCTGCATGGCAGGTCAACATATGTCTGGTCAAGGATGTGGTACCCAAGCGGCTGATGTTTTGGCCACGCGAGATACGCTTGAGACATATGTTGCAAATAGCAGTGGTGCGATCTCATGCACGCGTCTCAAAAAAGGCCCACACCAAAGAACTTTTAGAATAATGCGCAGAGGCAGTGCCCGGCACAGGCGGAGCTCTGTGGTTTGATTCAGTCGGTGTGCTGCCCCTAAGCTGGCCCCCGGAGGGCATCCTGCCTCGTTGGACATGTGACTCCTCCTCCTCTCTCCTACCAGGCACCCACGTGGAGTCAGTGCCCTCATCATCCCCTCTCTCTTCATCGCTGGAGCAAACCTGGCAGTATGCTGCAGCTTGTGGAACATGACTGCCAGATTGCTGTCCTTCTTGAGCATCCCCTCTCTCTGCGCTCACGCTACTGCCTTCCTCTAGCTGAGTATCATCATCAGAGCCTACAAAACACTGGGCATCCTCCTGGAGCATGTACCCAACACTGTGCTCAAAGAGTTCAGGAGACTCCTCAGGAGGACGTGGTGAGTCTAGGGAAGGAGTCACTGATGATGACATTGAGAGGAGGGAAGACGATGCGTTGGTAGCTGCTTTGCTAGTACCCTGAGCCTGGGTGAGAGAGGGTGAGGAGGATGAAGAGGGCTTGGTCATCCACTCTACCAAGTCTTCGGCATGTTGCGGCTCAACATGTCCAGCTGCCGAAAAGAAGGAGAAGCGTGTCCCATGGCCACGTGCTGATGATGACGATGCACCGCGTCCACGACCAGCTGTTGTCTCTAGACACAGAGCCTGCTTGCCCTCTTTTATCGGCTCACGCCTGTCTGCCTCTCCTTGCTGGCCTTCCAGACATGGTAATGGCCTGAAGGGAGATGGGAAAACCAGCAATTGGGTAGTGTATATTGTGCTGGAGGCACACACAACACCCACTAACTCCTGCAGATGGCAGATGGCTCAATTAGAGAAGAGCTATGTAGGTGGATATAACGGTGTATACTGTGGTCAGGGCACGCAGACAGCACGCACAATCTCCTACAACTGAATGCAAACTCTATTTAAAAAGAGCAAGATAGCTAGCTATATAGGTGGATATAACGGTGTATACTGTGGTCAGGGCACGCAGACAGCATGCACAATCTCCTACAACTGACTGCAAGCTCTTTTTAAAAAGAGCAATATAGCTAGCTATATAGGTGGATATAACGGTGTATACTGTGGTCAGGGCACGCAGACAGCACACACAATCTCCTACAATTGACTGCAAGCTCTATTTAAAAAGAGCAAGATAGGGGGCGTGGCCTGACGCGCCATCCTCTGCATCCCTGGCAGATTTTGCCTCCTAGATCGCCCGGCCGAGACCGGGCTGTGATTCCACACATTCCGGGCCCTAAATCTATCGGCGCTGAGGCTCCTGGCTGCTCGGATCCGCCGCTCGAGACCCCGCCGGCCGCCGCCATCTTGGACCTGCCGGGCCGCCGAAGGATAACGCCGCTGTACCGGAGGGAGAGGTAAGGGGCTACCATCAGACCCCCATCGTCCTCTCCCCCTTCCCTAAGGATCCGTCTGAGGCGTTTTCGGGCCCCCGCGGACCAGCTCCGGCCTAGTGCGGCCTACTCAGGCCTGAGAATCCCCGGAGTTTCCTAAAGCTGCGGCCCGGGAATTTGCTCCGAGACCGCTCCGGTCTGCAACAGCGGCGGCAATCTGCCTCCCTGCACTGGCCTGGCTGCTCCCCCACATCCCCCCCTTCTTGGAAGACTTGCTTTGCATGCCATCTCCCTGTGGCTATACATCCATGCTGAACTGCTCCCTTTAACTTGCTTCACTGGCTCGCTGTCCCCAGCATCCTGCCTCCAGTACCCCCTGCGGTCTCTTGTTCCCCCTACTTGCGGACCTGTTCTGGCTTTCACCGCATATTTGTTTATTCTACTGCAACAGGGGATTGACGAATTTCTTTTGCTCCTACCTAGATGAACTTTACATCCGCTCAGATCGCAAGCCAGTGTACCTCTCAGATTTGCTACTGTGGATGCTGCCTCGCACTGTCACATGCCTATATAATCACGTCTCATCATATGCAAGTCCCTTCTAATTAACTGACTTGTTTTTTCTTCTGTGAGGGCCTGGCCAGCCGTATGGAGCGGTGAGTCGGGCCGCACTCGGCTCCTAGCTCCCCCGGCCCCACGGGATTTATTTTTTGATTGTAAACCGGACCATACCCAGCTCCATGGGGAAAGACAAGCCCAAAGCGCACAGGGGCGGCAGTAGCCGTCACCCAGGAGGGGATTTGGATGACTACTTCGGCCACGGAAGGTTGTCTTCACAGCACCGTCCAGCACCTAAAGAGCTGCCGGCTCCTCCGTCACCAGAACACTCTGAACCAACCCTGCAGCCTCCAGCACGTTCCCACAGTTCTCTCTCACACCCCGAGGACATTACCCTCTCCCCCAGGCTTACCAGAAGCCGCTCGAATGCCTCATTGGGATCGGGGGATGGGTGGGACATGGAATCACAAATCAGATCCCTGCACGGCTACCTGAGGTCCCTTCCCACTAAAGATGACTTTGAACGCTGTGTGCATCGGATTGAGGAAACTTATCGGAAGGAGATTTCAGACCTGAGAAAAGATGTGGGGGTACGCTTTGATGATGTGGACAACACGGTTGATGGCCTGCGAGACACTGTACAGTCACACGACCAGATCCTAAATGCCCACACTGTCCTGCTTCAACAACTCTCGTATCAGCAGGATGACCTCGAAAACCGCAGCCGCCGCAACAACATACGCATACGGGGGATCCCTGAATCGGTTGAACCCAAGAATCTACCTGCTGCGGTTACGGCCATCTTCAACCAGCTACTCCAACGCCCCAAAGATGACCCGATCGAATTGGACCGGGTGCACCGTACATCGGGTCCCCGCACCCCTGACCCCTCCTTTGTCCGTGACACTCTTTGCCGTATCCATTTTTACAGAGTAAAGGAGGACATCATGAGGGCCGCCAGCACACAACAGTCGATCCTATTCAACGACACGCCTGTCATGCTCCTTCCTGATCTCTCCCGCCAAACCTTGGCGATGCGGAAATCCCTGAGGCCTCTCACGCAGCTCCTTCAAGCAAGACAAATTAAATACCAGTGGCGCTTTCCGTTCCACCTTCGAGTGCATCACGCGGGTAAAACCGCCATATTCCGTACATTAGGGGACCTGCCTACATTCCTCAGTACACTTGAACTGCCTCAAGTTGCGCTGCCCGATTGGCCGTTTGCTCCGACCACACCTGGCCTTCCCTACACTCCGCAATGGCAGAAGCAAGGTCGTAGGCGCACCCCTCGATCTCCGTTGCCTCAGGATCCTAACGGCTGATTCGTGCCTGCGGGCCCATCTGGACCAGTTTCTCTTTTTTCACTTCTGGGGCCTTCCCCTGTGAAGTGCCTGGACCCTAGCGGGTCGAATGACTTTAATGCTGGTTATCCCTTTTGTTTACAGGTTTTTTGTCCCCCTCTGGGCTGCCCTTACCATACTCTCCAGTTGTTAATATGTCCCCTCTAGTTGTTTCTATTTCATGCCGGTTTGCAATTGCATTTATGGATGACCGCTACAATATTTTATGTTAATATGTTATTTGATTCACTTTACAGGTCGCAACTATCTCCGGTTTACCCGTGGGGCCGGGGTGCGGGGAGCTGCCCGGCTTGGTGATTCAGCTCCTCGCCTTCCCCCCCCTTTTTTCTTTTTGTTTTTTGTTTTCCTTTTCACGGGTTCTTTATCTGTTAGTTTTTCCTTTTTTATTTTGTGCTGTGCGCCCCACGGTGTTCCTATGATCGCTGTGGGGTGCACCGATTTGTGCCTATCTGATAGGCTTTTTTCCTGTATGCTGCTTCCCTTTTGGAGCCACCCAGTGGCTTTTTTTGTTTTTGTTCTACTAAATGTTGTTTTACACCAGACCTCATGGGCCTGTTTCCCACAACTGATGTTTACAGCTGTTGTCTTATGTATACCCCTGTTGATTCTATTGGGAACGGGTATCCCTGCCTTTATTTCTCACTGCTCCCTATACGAGGTTGTTCTACTGTTTTTTCTCCCTTTTCCTGCCTTCTTTCCTCCCTCTGTCTTTCCTCTGCTTCTGCCCTCCCACCCTCTGCTCCTCCCCCTGCCCCCCTGGCCTGACCTTTTCTCCTGCTCCCACATCCCCCAAGGTTTGCCCATAGTACCACCTTTCATATTGATTCTCAGCTCCTCCCTACGGCCCCCCCATGGCTAGTGACGGTTCCACAACCTTTGCTTCCTTTAACTGTAGGGGTTTCAACACGCCTGAGAAGCGGAGCCAGACACTCTACCATTTTCACAAGAAGCGTGCGCAAATCCTGCTGCTTCAAGAAACGCATTTTCGCGCGGGAGCTATTCCAGCCCTGCGCAATAGATATTACTCACAATGGTTTCATAGTGTTAATCCTCAGTCCAAGTCTAAGGGGGTGTCTGTCGCCTTTCATAAATCTTTCAACCCGGAGGTCCTAGACTCTCTAATAGATAACTCTGGTCGCTATATTTTCCTGAAATTGAAGCTAAATGATTTTCTTTTCACAGTGGCTAACATCTATGTGCCGAACGTGGGCCAGGCTCGGTTCCTCTCCTCGGTCCTCACCAGACTGTCCTCCTTTGGAGGGGTAACTTTCATTATTGGAGGTGATCTAAACGTTGCCCTCTCCCCGTCCGCAGACACATCCTCGGGTAAGTCTTCTATTCACCGTTCCACCTTAGCACGCATTAAATCACTTCTACATTCTTCCCATCTGGTGGATGCCTGGCGAATCCAGCATCCAACGGAAAGGGATTACAGCTACTTTTCCGTTGCACACGACTCATATAGTAGACTGGACCACTTCCTCATATCACAATCCCTGCTTGACACGCCTCTCCACACTTCGATCGGTAACATTCTATGGTCTGACCATGCCCCCGTCTATCTGACTCTGGTTCGCCCCCCTGCTATCCGTCGGGGAGCGAGCTGGAGACTTAATGACAATCTGCTGCGGGACACCGTGTGTGTGGCGGATGTCTCTCAGGCCATTCGGGACTTTGTAGGTGACCATTCCGCTGACACTACCTCCCCTATGAACCAGTGAGACACTCTCAAATGTGTGCTCCGAGGTACCCTTATACAACATGGTTCTCGCCTTAAAAAAGCCCGAGCCCATGACATACGCAGACTCCTTACTATCATTGCGGACCTCGAACCCCTCCACAAAAAGGACTTGGACCCTGCTGTTTTTGTTCAGCTTTCCAATGCCCGCAGAGACCTACTCCTACTCCTAGACACGCACTCCCTGATTGCCAGGGATAAAGCGCGGAGCCACTTCTACTCTTTGGCAAACAAATGTGGTAAGCACCTGGCTAGGGTCATTCATCCTAGACCCCCGCGACATTCTATCCCCTTTCTTGTTCGACCAGACCAAACGAAAACATTTAACACCTCTGGGATATCTGCATCCTTCAGGCAATACTACTCCCAGCTCTATAACCTCCCGCATGCAACCCCCCCAGTTGGGTCCCCTCCATCCTCTGACCCCACGCAGGCTTATATTCTAGAGACCGCCTTACCCACTGTTGACTCTGTGGACGCAGCGACCTTAGACGAGCCCCTGACTACCTTTGACTTTTTACAGGCTATTAAAGTCCTTAAAGTGGGGAAATGCCCAGACCCTGACGGCTTTACACCCCGGTTCTACAAAACTTTTGCCCCCCAGCTTGCTCCCCTTCTGATGAAAGCCTTTAACTCGGTGGACAGTTCTAACCTCCCGTCAAAGGAATCTTTGTCTGCTAACATTTCTATTATCCCTAAACCGGGCAAAGATCCGTCCCAATGCAGCAGCTATCGGCCCATCTCCCTGCTCAACATAGATATCAAGCTATTCGCGAAAGTCCTAGCCACCTGTCTGTCCCCCCTATTGCCTAAGATTATTCATAATGATCAGGTGGGGTTTGTCCCTGGCAGGGAGGCAAGGGACAACACCACCAAGACGATACATCTTATATCCCTGATCCAACGCAAAGGTCTGAGAGCTTGCCTCTTATCCTTCAACGCCGAAAAGGCCTTCGATAGGGTCAGCTGGAGGTTTCTACAGCTCTCTCTGGAACAACTTGGCCTCGGAGCTTCCTTCATATCGAAAGTAATGTCCCTATACTCCCGACCTTTAGCTGCGGTCCTGGTCAACGGTACAACGTCGGCTCCCTTTGATATTGCCAACGGTACTCAGCAGGGCTGCCCCCTGTCCCCCCTCCTCTTTGTCATCATCATTGAGCATTTGGCTTGTGCCATACGACAAAACCCCTCCATTCTTGGTATTCAAACTCCGTCTGCCCATCACAAACTTTCCTTGTATGCTGATGACCTCCTAGTGTATATTCAGAATCCACACATCTCCATACCATCCCTACTTAGTGAATTTCAACGCTTTGGTATCTATAGTAACTTTAAGCTCAACATCTCTAAGATGGAAGCCCTTAACATATCCCTTGCCCCCTCCACGCTGTCCCTTCTGCAATCCAACTTTTCTTTTAAATGGCAGGCTAAGGGGATCTTGTACCTAGGGATTGTTATACCCTCCAACCTAGCTGATTTGTTTTCTCTGAATTATATCCCTTTGCTTAACCGTATACGGAAGGACCTCGAGGAGTGGGAGGATCTCCCTTGCCCTGGTTCGGACGGATTAATATCCTGAAGATGGACACTCTACCCAAGTTCCTATATTTATCTCAAACAATACCCATCCACGTCCCCAAATCATTTTTTATCTCCCTACGCTCGCTGGCAATCAGATTCTTGTGGAACCGGGGCCTCCCCAGGGTTAAATTTAAACTACTAACAATCCCGAAGACTCTGGGAGGCACAGGCCTCCCTGACTTTGAGACTTACCATAAGGCCGCTCATTTGACTCGCATCATTGAGTGGTTCTCTCGCCCTTCCTGCAAGGCTTCGGTGTCTGTTGAACAGGACCTTTCTCCTGTAGAACTCCGAGCCCTTCCATGGGGTTATAACCTGGCCTACTCTCGTATGACCTCCTTGTCCCCTCTGACTTTGGCTTCCCTGACGATGTGGTACAGGACGGGACTAAACTCCACTCTCTCCTCGGACCCGGGCCCTTTGACGTCCCTCTTTGACCATCCTGCTTTGCCACAAAGTGCAGGGGCAACCTCCCTAGGACCTTTTAAGCGCACAGATTGGCCGCAGGCCCGTTCCTTTGTGCACCCCTCTCAGGGGACCCCGGTCTCCGTGACAGACTCTGGAGATTGGCTCACGGCCCTACATGTGTCCGCATTTGCCAAACGACTACACTCCTCCTCTCAGATACATCGCAAGCTTACCAATTTCGAGGCACTGTGTTCGCTTCCAGAAACTCCCAAACACTTACTGTCCTCCTTATATAACCTGCTACAGACTTTAGCACATGATCAACTCCCACATTACACCAGGCTGTGGTCTGCGGATTTGGGTGAGGACATCTCTGTGCCGGAATGGCGTACCTCTTTTCATTTCACACATAAATCAACAATCTCCTGCTACTCCCAAGAAAAGAGCTACAAGCTATTATCCAGGTGGTACAGGGACCCTGCTACTTTACACAGGATTTTCCCGTCTACCCCGGCCACCTGCTGGCGCTGTGAAGCTTCAGTCGGAACTTACATGCATGTCTGGTGGGACTGTGAGAGGATCCGCCCCTTCTGGACACAGGTTTTTGAATGTTATAATCTCTTGGCTGATACCCCGGTTCCTATCTCTCCAAAAATTGCATTACTCTCTATTCTGCCAGGGTCTATTAAATCGCAGAAACAAAGGTTGCTTCGTTTTTTATTGTCCTCCGCTAGGCAACTGATACCTGCCTATTGGAAGACGACGACCACCCCCCCATTGTCACGGTGGGTATCGATTATGAATGACACCATGAGAATGGAGGAGATGTTGGCACTGGACAATGACACTTATGCCAAATTTGTTTCTCAGTGGTCGATCTGGCTCCGCTTCTCTTCTTCTGACACTTTAATGAACCAAATCTTAAACACATAAAGACGCTGTGGGCTCTCCCTTACCCTACCCCCCCTACCCAATTCCTTCCCCCTCCCCCCCTTCCTCCCCCTTTTCCTTCCTCTCCTCTTGCTATTTAACTTTCCCCTATACTGCCTTGCTCCTCTTTACTTTGCTCCTTTCTCTTCTCTCTTCCTTTCTATCTTTTCTTCTTTATGTTCTTGTCTAAAAACTGCGTCATGTAGTAACCCATGGGTGCTTCTCCCTACTGTGACCTTAGGGACCGGAGCACAGGCCGTCTTTTCTACCCTCCAAACTTCCTGTCAGGGACCGACAGTGGCCGATTGTCGTTAGCCGATCTCCTGTAATTGTACCTCTGTTACTGTTCCTGTCTGTATATGCCTCATGATGGTTACTGTTTATTGTTTTTACTTGACATGTTTTTAATAAAAATATTTTCAACACTAAAAAGAGCAAGATAGCTAGCAATATAGGTGGATATAGCGATGTATACTGCGGTCAGGGCACGCAGACAGTACGCACAATCTCCTACAACTGACTGCAAGCTCTATTTAAAAAGAGCAAGATAGCTAGCTATATAGGTAGATATAACGGTGTATACTGCGGTCAGGGTACGCAGACAGCACGCACAATCTCTTACAACTGACTGCAAGCTCTATTTAAAAAGAGCAATATAGCTAGCTATATAGGTGGATATAACGGTGTATACTGTGGTCAGGGCACGCAGACAGCACGCACAATCTCCTACAACTGACTGCAAGCTCTTTTTAAAAAGAGCAATATGGCTAGCTATATAGGTGGATATAACGGTGTATACTGCGGTCAGGGCACGCAGACAGCACGCACAATCTCCTACAACTGACTACAAGCTCTATTTAAAAAGAGCAAGATAGCTAGCAATATAGGTGGATATAGCGATGTATACTGCGGTCAGGGCACGCAGACAGCACGCACAATCTCCTACAACTGACTGCAAGCTCTATTTAAAAAGAGCAAGATAGCTAGCTATATAGGTGGATATAAAGGTGTATACTGCGGTCAGGGCACGCAGACAGCACGCACAATCTCTTACAACTGACTGCAAGCTCTATTTAAAAAGAACAATATAGCTAGCTATATAGGTGGATATAATGGTGTATACTGTGGTCAGGGCACGCAGACAGCACACACAATCTCCTACAACTGACTGCAAGCTCTATTTAAAAAGAGCAAGATAGCTAGCTATATAGGTGGATATAACGGTGTATACTGCGGTCAGGGCACGCAGACAGCACGCACAATCTCCTACAACTGACTGCAAGCTCTATTTAAAAAGAGCAATATAGCTAGCTATATAGGTGGATATAATGGTGTATACTGCGGTCAGGGCACGCAGACAGCACGCACAATCTCCTACAACTGACTGCAAGCTCTATTAAAAAAGAGAAATATAACTAGCTATATAGGTGGATATAATGGTGTATACTGCGGTCAGGGCACGCAGACAACAACCACTACAGAAGAGCAAGAACGCAAAATCGGCCGATAACGAACGGTGTATACTGTGTTGAAGGTACACAGAACACCCACTAACTCCTACAGACGCCAACACACTACACAAGGCCGCCGCGCTGGCGGCCTTATATAGTGTGGGGCATGTACTACACAGCCTGAGCTATGAGTTTGGCGCGAGCGGCCCATAACGTTCGGTATTCGCCAAACGGGCGAACAGCCGATGTTCGAGTCGAACGTATGTTCGTCTCGAACATGAAGCTCATCCCTACTTTTGAACATGTCATTTTTTTCTACAAGTTTTTAGAAAATGTGTAAAGAAAATAAAAACACATTTTTTTTTTACACAACGTTGTCCATTTACACCAGGGGTGTCCAAACTACGGCCCTCCAGTTGTTCAGGAACTACAATCCCCATCATGCATAGTCATGTCTTTGAATGTCAGAGTTTTACAATGCCTCATGGGATGTGTAGTTCTGCAACAGCTGGAGGGCCGTAGTTTGGACACCACTGATTTACACAATATTTCTAACACATAACATGTACATACCAAAAATTACACCCCAAAATAGATAGAGTATGGGTGAGTATGGCTGAGTATGGCTGGGTATGACTGAGTACGATTGAGTATGGCTGGGTATGGCTGAATATGACTGGGTATTGCTGAGTACGATTGAGTATGGCTGGGTATGGATGAGTATGGCTGGATATGGATGAGTACGGCTGGGTATGACTGAGCATGGCTGGGTATGGCTGAGTACAGCTGGGTATTGATGCGTACGGCTGCGTACAGCTGGGTACGGCTGGGTATGGCTGGCTACGGCTGAGTATGGCTGGGTACAGCTAATTATGAATGGGGGTGGATGGGATGGCTGAGCAAGGATGGATGAATGGATTAGTATTACTGAGTATGGATGGATGGATGAGTATGCTGAGTATGGATGAGGATGGATGGATGAGTATGCTGAGTATGGATGGGTGAGTATGGATGGATGGATGAGTATGCAGAATATGGATGGGTATGCAGAGTATGTATGGATGGGTATGCAGAATATGGATGGGTATGCAGAGTATGGCTGGGTATGCAGAGCATGCAGAGTATGGATGGGTATGCAGAGTATAGATGGGTATGCAGAGTATGGCTGGGTATGCAGAGCATGCAGAGTATGAATGGGTATGCAGATTATGGATGGGTATGCAGAGTATGGCTGGGTATGCAGAGTATGGATGGGTATGCAGAGCATGCAGAGTATGGCTGGGTATGCAGAGTATGGCTGGGTATGCAGAGTATGGATGGGTATGCAGAGTGTGGATGTGTATGCAGAGTACGGCTGGGTATGCAGAGTATGGGTGGGTATGGATGGGTATGCAGAGTATGCAGAGTATGGATGGGTATGCAGAGTATGGCTGGGTATGCAGAGCATGCAGAGTATGGATGGGTATGCATAGTATGGATAGGTATGCCTAGTATGGCTGGGTATGCAGAGTATGGATGGGTATGGATGGGTATGCAGAGTATGGATGTGTTTGCAGAATATAGCTGGGTATGCAGAGTATGGATGGGTATGCAGATTATGGATGGGTATGGATGTGTATGCAGAGTATGGATGTGTATGCAGAGTATGGCAGAGTATGGATGTGTATGCAGAGTACGGCTGGGTATGCAGAGTATGGATGGGTATGGATGGGTATGCAGAGTATCCAGAGTATGGATGGGTATGCAGAGTATGGCTGGGTATGCAGAGCATGCAGAGTATGGATGGGTATGCATAGTATGGATAGGTATGCCTAGTATGGCTGGGTATGCAGAGTATGGATGGGTATGGATGGGTATGCAGAGTATGGATGTGTTTGCAGAATATAGCTGGGTATGCAGAGTATGGATGGGTATGCAGATTATGGATGGGTATGGATGTGTATGCAGAGTATGGATGTGTATGCAGAGTATGGCTCGATATGCAGAGTATGGATGGGTATGGCTGGGTATGCAGAGTATGGATGTGTATGCAGAGTATGGATGTGTATGCAGAGTATGGATGTGTATGCAGAGTATGGCTGGGTATGCAGAGTATGGATGGGTATGGATGGGTATGCAGAGTATGGATGTGTATGCAGAATATAGCTGGGTATGCAGAGTATGGATGGGTATGCAGAGTATGGATGGGTATGGATGTGTATGCAGAGTATGGATGTGTATGCAGAGTATGGCTGGGTATGCAGAGTATGGATGGGTATGTCTGGGTATGCAGAGTATGGCTGGGTATGCAGAGTATGGATGTGTATGCAGAGTATGGCTGGGTATGCAGAGTATGGATGGATATGCAGAGTATGGATGGGTATGCAGAGTATGGATGGGTATGCAGAGTATGGCTGGGTATGCAGAGTATGGATGGGTGAGCATGGATGGATGGATCAATGGATCTGTCACTGAGCAGCGCTGTGGGCACTACACATGCAGCCCACAGCGCTGCTGCCAACGATCTCTCCCCTCTCTGCTCACACTGGACAGAGAAGGGAGGCAGGAACCAGAAATCACACCGGTTTGTTTACATGTGATCGCTCCGTCATTTTACGGAGCAATCATGTGGTAAGCGGCCCCGTGATGCGCCAAGTCCTCTGCACCCGGTGGTCACAGAAGTTCTCGGGTGCGAGCCCCAGGGGGCGTCATAGTATGCCCTCCCAGAGTTAAGCAACCGCCCTGTAGCCGTCATTCGGCTATGGGCCGGTTGCTAAGACCCTTCAGGTCTGGTATGCTCTTGGAGGGGAACACATGCCGGTTTTTTATTTAAAATTAAAGTCGCCTGGCCTGGGGGCGACTTAAAGTCGTGTTCTAAGTCGCCCCAAGTCGTGTTGAAGTCCCAAGGCACGCTGTAATTCATACTCAAGTCGTGTCCAACTTGCCCCCCAAAGTTGCGCTGGAAGTCACATTGCCCCTGTGTGAATGGACTGTTAATGATACAGCGTGTGCTATTATCAATGGCATATTATTATCGCATGCGCCGGCATATTATCATCTGCTGCGCTTATGCGTGCGCCAGTTCACACGCTCAATTAATAATTTATCTGGCGCGCCAATTAAGGTATGAACCGGAGCAGCGCATTCATCTTAATAAATGACCCCCAATGTCACACAAAACTCCAAAAATGGGCTGGTCAAAATACTTGGCACCCTTTCAAAATTGTGGATAAATAAGATTGTTTCAAGCATGTGATGCTCCTTTATACTCGCCTGGGGCAAGTAACAGGTGTGGGCAATATAAAAAATCACACCTGAAAGCAGATAAAAAGGAGAGAAGTTCACTTAGTCTTTGCATTGTGTGTCTGTGTGTACCACACTAAGCATGGACAACAGAAAGAGGAGAAGAGAACTGTCTGAGGACCTGAGAACCAAAGTTGTGGAAAAATATCAGCAATCTCAAGGTTACAAGTCCATCTCCAGTAGGGTTGCCACCTTTTCTTCAAGCCAAACCCGAACATTTTTGCGGTGCACAGCAATTTTTTTGTAGTACACACTATAGCAGTGGTCCCCAACCTTTTTGGCACTGGGGACCGGCTGCGTGGAAGAATATTGTGCCAAGGCCCAGCGAGGGACTGGGGGTGATGTACGCACACGCGTGGGGGGGGGGGGTAAGCGAATTTTGCTGGCAACTTATCGGACAATAGCTGGTGTTCGGCTGTTGGTACTTCCATCATCATGGCACCATGGTTGGTATGGTGTCAGAATGACTGAAGCACATTATTTCTTATATTACATTGTAATATGAATGAAATAGTTCAACTCACCATAATGCAGAATCAGTGGGAGCCCTGAGTGTGTCACTTTCCATGTCGCCTGCTACCGGATGAGAAATGCCACTTGTCAGGCTGCCTGTCACCAGTTGAGGAATGCCACTTGCCACATCACCCGCCAGTGCCACCAGATGAGGATTGTCACTGCATTGGTGACACTGGTTCAGTGGTCTTTCTTAAATGAGGGCAGGAGAGCAGAGATGCGGGGTGGACAGTGAGAGATGATGTCATCTCTCTGCTCCCCGCCGCACCTCTGACATTCTGTATGCTGTGAGGGCGGAAGAGCAGGGATGCTAGGTGGGCGGAGAGAGATGTCATCTCTGCTCACCAGCCCGCTTCTCTTATTCACCCGCCCGCTTTCCTCTCTGATCCACCGGTGCCTTACAGCCTGCCGCAGTCCGGCTACATAGACGCTACGGCCCGGTAGTGGGCCGCGAACCAGGGGTTGATGACACCTGCACTATAGGATTGTAAAATATCTTGCGTTACCCAAAAGGAGTAGTAAGAAGGTATGCTATGGTGAACAGTGGCTGTAGCCAAATTGCATTAACAGTGGGGGAGAAGACTTAAAGGGGCATGGTAAAAAACAAAAGCATTAGCGTATACATAAAATATGATTTGATTAATAAAAGAACTGTCAGTAAAAATAGCCTGCCTTAAAAGTGGACACTGTCGGCTAGTAGAGCAGAGGACGGTGTCAGTAGGGCAGTGGACGGTGTCAGTAGGGCAGGGGACGGTGTCAGTAGAGCAGCGGACGGTGTCAGTAGAGCAGCGGACGGTGTCAGTAGAGCAGTGGACGGTGTCAGTAGAGCAGTGGACGGTGTCAGTAGAGAAGTGGACGGTGTCAGTAGAGAAGTGGACGGTGTCAGTAGAGCAGAGGACGGTGTCAGTAGAGCAGTGGACGGTGTCAGTAGAGCAGTGGACGGTGTCAGTAGAGAAGTGGACGGTGTCAGTAGAGCAGAGGACGGTGTCAGTAGAGCAGTGGACGGTGTCAGTAGAGCAGTGGACGGTGTCAGTAGAGAAGTGGACGGTGTCAGTAGAGAAGTGGACGGTGTCAGTAGAGAAGTGGAGGGTGTCAGTAGAGAAGTGGACGGTGTCAGTAGAGAAGTGGACGGTGTCAGTAGAGAAGTGGACGGTGTCAGTAGAGCAGAGGACGGTGTCAGTAGAGCAGAGGACGGTGTCGGTAGAGCAGTGGACGGTGTCGGTAGAGCAGTGGACGGTGTCGGTAGAGCAGTGGACGGTGTCGGTAGAGCAGTGGACGGTGTCGGTAGAGAAGTGGACGGTGTCGGTAGAGCAGAGGACGGTGTCGGTAGAGCAGTGGACGGTGTCAGTAGAGCAGTGGACGGTGTCAGTAGAGCAGAGGACGGTGTCAGTAGGGCAGTGGATGGTGTCGGTAGGGCAGTGGACAGTGTCACCCGGTGAGAACTGTACATATGGATGGTGTATGGGGAAGGGGGGTGTATAGTGTATGGTGGGGGGAGAGGGATGTATAGTGTATGGTGGGGGGAGGGGGTGTATATATAGTGTATGGGGGTG